>NC_082697.1:10547435-11147435 GCF_949987515.2 Delphinus delphis | reverse complement strand
ACACCTATTTCATAGAGTTTTGTTTTTTTTTTAATTTATTTTAGTCTGCGTTGGGTCTTTGTTGCTGCGTGCAGGCTTTCTCTAGTTGCGATGAGCTGGGGCTAGTCTTCGTTGCGCTGCATGAGCTTCTCATTGCGGTGGCTTCTCTTGTTGCAGAGCACGAGCTCTAGGTGCGTGGGCTCAGTAGTTGTGGGACGTGGGCTCAGTAGTTGTGGCTCGCAGGGTCTAGAGCACAGGCTCAGTAGTTGTGGTGCACGGGCTTAGTTGCTCCGCAGCATGTGGGATCTTCCCACACCAGGGTTTGAACCTGTGTCCCCTGCATTGGCAGGCAGATTCTTAACTACTGTGCCACCAGGGAAGTCCTCTCATAAGGTTTTATAGGAAGAATGATACAAGGTCCATTCCTGGCTTCCTGAAGCCCCAAGTAACAAGGGAGGCAGTCAATAAACAGCTAATTGTAATGATTTCCTTATAAGAAGTGGAGAAAGTGAGATTCAGACTCATTTCACTCATTCATCAAATATTATTGAGTGCCTACTATGTGCTAGGTGCTCTGATTTGCATTCATTATCCCAAGGGTTGTCAAACTATGGCCCTCGGGCTAAATCTGGCCCACAGCTTGTTTTTGTAAATAAAGTTTTATTGGCACACAGCGTGCCCATTCATTTACTTATCTATAACTGCCTGCACCCTGCAACTACCTGTTGAGTAGTGAGAGAGACCATACTACCCCCAAAGGTGAAAATATTTACTGTCTGGTTCTTTACAGAAAAAGTTTGCTAATTCCTGGATTAACCCATCACAGTCCTGGGAGGAAAAAGGGATCATAACTCTGATTTTACAGTTTAGAAACTAAAGTCTTTGTCCAGTGACTCTCACAAGGTTGGATCTCGGGTAAACAGTATCTGGGTCTTATTCTTCCTCCCCTGCCCCTTAGGGACCCTCCCAATTCTTGTTCCCATTCGCATGGATGTCGAGTGGGCAAATCGAACCCCACAGTGGAAAGAATACTCTTTGGAGGTCAGGTAGATCTGAGTTTGAATTTTGCCTCAGCCCCTCTCTTGCTGGTAACCTTAGGTGAGAGGTCTGACACACAGGGTGCTTAATCAACGTCACATTCCTGCTATGAGCCTCAGTTTTTTTTTTTAGGCTCCATCCAGGTTATGGCAGGGGGTGGGGTGGGATGGGGAGTTTTGGAAATCGCAGCCATTGGCCAGCTGGCCTTTACAGCTGCAGTGAATGGTGGAGAGTGAGGCATCAGAGGAGGAGCACTTACGGACGACAGAGAGGCTTCCTAGAGCTCCATATAAGTGGTGGGGGGAATCTCACTGTCACCTAAGTCTGCCCTAAAGTCTTAGTGTCTCTCCCCTGGCTTGAGGCCTCAGTCTGGTCCTTGACTGTACCTCCCTCATCTCTCCCAAGCTCCTTTCCCAGCTTCCCTCCTGCTGACCTTGGGGAGCTCCAGGTTTGCCCTCAGCCTTTTTCCAGGGGACCCAGAATCACCAAGAGGCAGTCCTTCCCACTGCCCGGGGGAGGTAACTCAGGAACCTCTGGCTTCCGCCTGTCCCAGTGCCCTGCATCATGATCAGCAGCTGCTGAGAATGGCAGTAACTCTCCCCTGATGACTTTGCCCACTGCCTACCGTGCCTGTACTAGAGCAGCCTTCTAGAATGAATGAATTCAGTAATTTATTTTCCCAATGCTAGGTGACACCTTGGTCAAATTCCTTCACCCTCGACTCTGTAAATGGGCTCTGGTGGTACCTACCCTGTCAGAAGTTGTGAGAATGAAATGAGTCAGTGAGAGGAAGTGCTTGGCATGGCCTTGACCATAGTGGGCACTCAGGACATGTGCTCAGGGATTTATTTGAGGGTCCCTGGATGCTCCCTGAGGATTCCCCAAGGCCAGCCTGGTGCTGGAGTGAGGGGAAGAGGGGGACACAGGTGCCAAAGACACAGTTCTTGTCCTCTCTAAACGCTGGTGATTTCCAAATGCATCTCTTCAACCTGGGCACTTTCCCTGACTCCAGACACGAGTCTCCACCTGCCCCTCCTAATTGCTACCGGGGTGGCTGATGGGAGCCCCAGACTCAGCCCAGCCATGGCCTACTCCTGATCTACCCCCAAACTACCCCGTCTCAGTTAACTGCTCCTCCATTCTCCAGGTACTCCCCCAAACCTGGGAGTTGTCTTCTACCCTTTGTTCTCACTTACCCTGGTATCTGATTGCTCACCACATCCTGTCAGCTCCACCTTCGAAATGCATCCAGAATCAGCCTGCATCGCCCCAACTCCAGTGCCCCCGCCATGGTCCATGCCACCAGCATTGCCCATCCGAGGACCTCATCTCCTATGGTCTGTTCTCCACACATAGTCAGAGAGGTCCCCTTAGGACCTAAGTCAGATCCTGTCCCTCCCCTCCTCAGAGACCCCTCATGGCTCCCACCTCACTCAGAGTCAAAGTCAAGGTCCTCCTCATGGCCGACAAGGCCCTGTGTGACCCCCCGACCCCAGCAAACCCTATACCTCTCTGATGACCTCGTCTCTTCCACTTTCCCCCGTGCTTACTTCCTTTGAGCCTGATGGCCTCCTTGCTGTTCCTCTAATAAACTATGGATCACTCTACCTCAGGGCCCTTGCACGTGCTGTTCATGCTGCCTGGAACCCTCATCTACCATGTATTCCCATGACTCAGCCCCTTCAGGTGGCAGCTCAGATGTCACCCCTCAGAGCAGCCTTCTCTGAGCCCCACCCTCACCAGCTTAAACATTCTCCACCTCCTAAACTGTCTCTCTCTATACTCTGATCCTGCTTTGTTATTCCTTTATGGGTAGAGGAGGTGGCACAGGGGAAGGAAGAGAAAGAAACTCCCAACAAGGGGACGGCATGTGCAAAGGCCTGGAAGTATGAACAGTGTGAAGGGTGCAGGGTGGTGGATGAGGGGGAGATTGGTGAAGATAGCAGGGCAGAGAGACCCCGGCAGCTGAGCTCCAGGATAAAGCATCAGCCGGGCAGGAGGAAAAAGAGCTCTGGGCCAGCAGTCAGTAGGCCGGGGTCACCCTGACTCTGTTGCTCCCTTGGCTGTGTGACCTCAAGAAGCCATGCCTCTCTCTGGACCCAAGAACCTACAACTGCTATTGGAGACCACCTAAGTGGATTCATTATTTCCCCACCTAAGTGGGGAAACAGGCTGCAGTGCTTCTATGACCTGGTTAAATCCTCAGGGACAGGGAGAAGCCGGGAACTGCTAGCAGTCACTCATAACTTAGCTCAAACGAGCTCCCTGGATTCTTGGCTACCCAGTGCCCCTTAGACCCAGTGGGCCTGGGAGGCAGGCTGAGGCTCCCTGCAGGGCTCTGGTTGCTCAATCACAACTTCCACGGCTATGACCAAGGCAGGTGACACATGCTGTCTGGGAGTCCCCCTTGGACCCTACAGCCTGTGGCACAGACTCCCACCTCCCCACGCAGCCCAACTTGTGCTCTGCTCCCTGTGCTGCCATTTCCTGACTATGTGACTCTGGGCAAGTCACTTCCCCTCTCTGAGCCTCAATTTCCTCTTCTGTAAGAGGAGATAAGAGCGGTACCCGCCCGCCTGGCTGTTGGGAGGATTTACTCTGCCCCTGCCACACTGGCCCACTTGCTGTTCCTCAGACATGCCAGGCATGCTCGTACCTCGGGGCCTTGGCCCTTGTTGTTCCCTCTGCCTGGAACACCATTCCCGAGGATGGCTTGCTCTCACGCCTGCAGGTCTCTGCTTAAATGTCCCAGCTCAGCCTTCGCTGACTCCTGACACCCCCTTCCTCACTTCATTTGTCTCCGTAGCTCTCACCACACCTCCTGGCGCATCCTGGGTTTTGCTTGTCTGTCTACCCCATTCAGGATGGCAGCTCCACTTTTGTCTCTCTTGATCATCGTTATGTTCCCAGCCCTCAACATGGCACCTGGCACAAGAAAATGCACAATAAGGACTTGTAGAATGGATGGATGAATGAATGAACGTAAAGTGCTCAGCAACGTGCCCTCCCCATAGTAAGCGCTTGATACCCGACGTTCTAATGTGGTGAATGGTGTTATTTTTGGCAGATGCTTTCCAGTGCCCCTTCCCTCCCAGCCCCCTCAAATCCTGTCCTCACTCTCCCGGCGCTCCTGCTTTCTCTACCCGGCCCAGATCCCTGGCCCAGCTCGCTGCTGCCTGCGCAGTCTTGTCCCTGGGTCAGGGTGACCTCTGGGGAATCGCAGGCCTGTGGGGCGGCCTCCCTCAGGCTCTGCCTCTGGCTCCTCTTATATCCCCGGGGGCAGAGGCTTCTGGGAAATGGGCAGAGCAAGGCTTTGAAGCTCCCCTGGGTCAGACCCACCGAGCTCCTGGGCCTTCCTTCTTCATTGCCTGATGTGACCCCATTATTGCGTAAATGGGGACAGTGAGGCTAGAGAGGAACTGCCGTGTTCGGTGGCGAGCCTTCGGGGCTCCTGAAACGTCCAGGGCAGCTTCCAGGACCCTGCTCAGGAGCCTGTTTTCCGGACGGCAAGACTGAACCCCATACAGGCTTTGGGCCCAGGCTTGGATCTCATCCTCCCACTTCCTGGCTGGGTGACCTGAGGCTTGTCACTTGGTCCCTCTGAGCCTCAGTTTCCTTGTCTGTAGAATGGCACGTCAATGATACCCAGCTCACGGGGGTGTCTGGGAGGACAAGACCAGCCATCCCACTCACATCAAGGGTTTCTGGCCCCTCCCCAGGGTCTCCCAAGCTCCCGAGCCCCTGGGCCCTCGCCCAGTTCAGGGGCCTGGCATTGTTACCTCCTCGCTGGGGTAATTGACAGGCCCAGGAGATTGTTGCTGCTGCTGCTTTATTTTTTTTTTTCCTTCCCCAACTTCTCCCCTCATCATTCCGGTCTCCCTCCTCCAGAACCAGCTTGTTTTTGTTTTCTGTTTTTACGGCTCCATAAATGAGTCACAGGCCTGATTTGATTTAATTTCGTTGTAATTGTTATCTTTTCAAGCTTGTTTTTTTCCACTCGGTTACTCACGAGACCACAAAATCTAAACAGGACGGGGGCCTTCCCCGGCCCGGCCTCCTGGTTCTCCGGGGCTCAGGGCCAGGGTCAGCAGCTCCCGGAGGACTGAGGTGGGGTCCGTGGGGCTTCTGGGGGGAGGTGTTTAGTGTCCTGCTCAGGACTGGGTGTCCCGAGTCCTCAGGCTGTAGCCTTGTTCTGAGTGCTGTGTGACCTTGGGAGAGTTGTTTAAGTTCTCTGGGCGCAATTCCTCAGCATCCTCTTTGGCAAGCTTTAGAACAGGGAGTCGAAAACTTAGACATTTTGAGGCCAAGAGGCGACATGATGAGTGAGGTGGGCTGGATGGTGACGGCAGTGAACTGCGGAGAACAGGCGCTTCTCAGGGGACAGCTGCTTCTCAGCCAGCACGCGGCCCACGTCTTTCAATTTATTAAGAGAAGCCAGAAATCCGAGGTCATGTGTGAAAAGTCCTGATTTTTAAATGTTGGCCAACGAATCAATTAAAAACAACACACAAAACCCAACTTGGTGTACACTTCTGGTTTGGAAGGTTCTAGAAGCTGTGGCTGGAGTTCTTTCTCCTTCCACACCTTTGCCTGAGCAGTTCCCTCTTCCCGGAGCACTCTCCCCTCTTCCTTACCTCATCATTCTCTGCTGTCCCACAGCCCCTTGGGCGCCCCTGGTTACCGCAGTGCTGGGGACCAGCCTCTTAGTCATTTCTCTCACAGACGGTGAGCTGAAGAGGTCACCAGCCTCATCCACTTTTGTATTCCCTGAATCTGGCGCCTAGGGGGTACCCAACCTACTTCTGTTTTTATGTTATTTTCTCCATGGTGCGTTTGTCTTGTTTATTTGAGACCACCTTTGTAATGGGAAAATTAGCTCCTTAATTGTTAAAAATCATAAAAATATGTTTACTGGTTTGTTATTTGTTTCTAAAATGGGGCACAATCATTCTTTAGTTATTCAGAAACCGGAGGTGTTGGGCTGGCCCCTCCTGGGGTGTGGAATGGGCTGCAGGAGCCAGTGAGGGGTTGAGGAGTGGGGGCTTTGTGGGAGGGAAGGAAGGCAGGACTCCAGCCAGGGGTAAGGAGGGGCTGAGGGCTGCTCCTCAGAAGCTTGGTTATAGGGCTTCCCTGGGCTTCCCTGGTGGCGCAGTGGTTAAGAATCCGCCTTCCAGTGCAGGGGACACGGGTTCAAGCCCTGGTCTGGGAAGATCCCACATGCCGCGGAGCAACTAAGCCCATGTGCCACAACTACTGAGCCTGCGCTCTAGAGCCCGCGAGCCACAACTACTGAAGCCCACACACCTAGAGCCCGTGCTCCGCAACAAGAGAACCCACTGCAATGAGAATCCCGTGCACCGCAAGGAAGAGTAGCCCCTGCTCGTCGCAACTAGAGTAAGCTCGCGCACAGCAACAAGACCCAACGCAGCCAAAAATAAATAAATAAATAAATAAATAGACTAAAGAAAGAAGCTTGGTTATAGCCATGTGACCAGTGCCCACCATTCGGGTGCACCTGGGCCTGTTTTATGAATCAGAAGTTGGAGGTGATTGGGGGGTACTCAGGAGTCCATTCTGGGGTGGGCGGGGCCACAGCATCCTCTACTTTTCCAGAGGCTTCAGTGGGTGGGCCAGTTATGGGGGCAGTGACCAGGGCCCGGTGGTGGCCATAGTGCAGCCTGAATAACTCTTTCCATGATTATGTCACGTTGGTCACATGCAACGAAAAGGTCATTACACTGTGCTGTCACGCAATTTTGTTTAAATATATTTGAATATATCAACACTCCCTTAACTTTGATCATCCTAAGACTTTGCATAATTATATTATTGTATTAGGTCAAAGAGAAAATCAATTTATTTTCACTTTTCTTTTTTCACTTTGCAAGACAGGTCCTAGGCAAATTTCTCTAAAGTTGATCTTTTTTCTGAGGTTTTGTCCATGGTTCTCAGTGAATTCACTTTGTGTGGCTTTTTCCTAGAACAGAGTGTCTACCTTTATCTTCTGAGCTCCTGCCCGAGGTCTCCAGGAGTGCCCTTCTCCCCACTTCCAGGCGCAGCTCTTGTTCTGTGAGGGGCACCAGGGTCTCCAGTGCTGGGCAGCCCAGGGACCCCTCCTAAGCTGGGGTCCATCCCTCATCACCACCACGTGTGGCCCCATCCTCCTAGCCTGGCCCAGCCCCTGCCTCCCCTTCTCTCTTGCCCTTTGGTCTTTCTCTCTCTAAACCAGGACCTAGGTGACCCTGCGGTAGTGCTCCGGCCTAGAATGGAAGCTCGGTGGATGCTTGAGATCATGGGGTCCCAGACTATAGAATTGTTCCCGCCAGGACAAAGGCATCACTGGCTCTCAGTCGACTAAGCCCCTGCAATTCTAGAATTCTAATGTATGGAGACCTGGTAGACCAAGTCACATGCTCACTCAGTAAATATTTATTGAGCTTCTATTACGTGCCAAGCACTGGGGGGACAGCAGTGAACAAAATGGACAAACAAGATGGACAAACTCTCTGCCTTCATGGCACTTATGTTTGAGCTGGGGAGACAGTCAAGAAACAAATGAAATGGAGTATGTCAGATAGTGAAATAAATGGCAAGGGGGGGCAAGGAGTAGGGGGGCTGCAGTGTCATATGGGCTGTCATGAAAGGGACAGGTGGCTGGAGGGAAGTGAGGTGCTGGCCCTACAGATGTCTGGGGCAGAGTGTTCCAGTTGTTGGGAACAGCAGATGCAAATGCCCTGTGGTAGGAAAAATCTTGCATTGTTGGGGAAAGATAAGGAGAGCAGTCTGGCTGAGTGAGCCCGTGGGAGGGTTGCGGGGAGACAAGATCCAAGGGGCCAACAGGGTCTAGATCACCCAGGGCCCTGTGGGCGGCAGGAGGAGGAGTTTGAATATGACTGTAAGTGAGGTGGGAGCCTCTGGAGGGTTCTGAGCACAGGAGGGACAGGGTCTGACTCAGGTTTGAACACAGGGTTTCTGACTATGGGCCCTGTCGACATTTGGGCTGGATGATTCTCTGTTGTGGGAGCTTCCTGTGCATTGTAGGGGTTTGAGCAGCACCTCTGGCCCCTTTCCACTGGATGCCAGTAGCACCCCTCTCTCCTACCCGGTTCTGACAGCAAAAGTATCTCCAGGGACTTTCCTGGTGGTCCAGTGGTTAAGAATCCACCTTCCAATGCAGGGGATCCAGAGAACTAAGATCCCACAGGCTGCGGGGCAACTAAGCCTGTGCACCGCAACTACAGAGCCCATGCGACTGCTAGAGAGAAGCCTGCACGCTGCAAGTAAAACCCGACATAGCCAAAAATAAATAAATAAAATAAATTAATAAATATTAAAAAAATACATATCTCCAGACATTGTCAAATGAACCCTGGGGCACAACAATTCAGTCACCCCTGAATTGGGAACTACTGGTCTAACAGGGTCCTTCTGGCTGGGAATGGGGAGAGCGGACTGTAGGGACTCCAGGAGGGGAGAGGGAGTGGGGCTGGGAGACGTGGTTGGATTCTGGATCTATTTTGAAGGTGAAGTCAGCAGGATTTATTGGCCCAAGCAGTGGTGGGTAAAGGTTCTGTCTTTTACTGAGTGGGGTTTGGTTTGCGGGGCTACATGAGGAGGTTTCTTTTTCTGGATGCCAATTCAGTAGGTCTGGGATGGGGCCCACTGACCTTAGGTGATGCTGAGTGTTTCAAACTGTGCTTCAAAAATGTAAGTGTCCAGAGGATGTACCTTGATGGCAGGCTGGGCGTGTCTTTTCTAGGGGTGAGAGCAGGGACAAGTGAGTAAGGGGTCCCTCACTTCAACCAGATCAGGAGTTTCCACCTAAGATGTTTCAAGAAGGGGCTCTGAGATGGAAGGAAGCCTCAGGACTTCCTCTCCAGTGTAAGGGTTGCAAACTCAGGTGCCTGGAAAACAGCAGGGCCAGGAGAACAGCACACACGGTGAAGTGGCTGGTGAGAGGGGCAGAGGCCCATCTAAAGCATGGGCATTCCTCAGCTTCAGCCCAATGTTACCACGTGGAAGGCCAGGGCTTCCAGGTTTTCATGAGAAACTGTAAATCTGGATTGATTTTTAAATGTTGGGGCCAATCTATAAATATACAGGGCAGATTTGGCCTGAGGGCCATGAGTTTGACACCTCTGGTCCACTGTAGCCCTCTCAGTTTGCAGATGGGGAGTCAGAAGTATAGCGGCTCCAGAGAAGGGTGGATTCTCCTGGGTTAGGGCGGGACAGGGCGCGGGGGAGGGGGAGGAGCTTGGACTCAGCTCTGAAGAAGGGTCAGATTCCGACAAAAAAAAAGAGGGGAGGGCATTCCAGGAGGTGGGGGAGTATGAACAAGGGTGTGGAGGTGGGGACGTGAAGACGGTTTTTGAGGTCGAGGGAGATAAGAGATGGAACCAGGGAAGAAGAGGAGGAGACGTGATGGGGGGTGGGGTGGTGCTGGGAGATAAACTAACAGGCAAGACTGAAAGCTGGAAAAATCACAAAAGGATTTGAATAATATTAATAATTTCACTTCCGAAATTGTTTGGCAACGAGCAGCTCATTTATTTTACCACCGGTTTTGGGTTCTTGGCAATCCCCGTGTATATCAGGGAGTGTTTGCCCAACAAGGAACATTCTCGTTTGCAGATTATGTTCAAATGCCATGAAAAGTTTTGTAAATACTAAATTAGAAATTTAATAATTAATGGTGAAGTTTGAGTGGATTAGTGAAAGGAGTTATTAATTTCTATTTAGCAGGTTTCTTTAAGTGTTTTAGAGGCAAGACAATTTTTTTTTTTCCAAATCTCCCTTGCAAATTTTCCACCTCACAGCAGCCAAAATTTGAGGTGACATGTGCAAAAATAGCTGATGTGTAATGATAGAAAGGGGTAAGTGAGGTTTAGAGAGAGCCTGGGAGAGTTCGCTTTCAAGGGGAGGATCAGGGCAGGCTCCCTGGAGGAGGTGGTTTTGAATCCAAGAGGCAGAGGATGGGTGAAATATAAACCAGGCAGATGGGTTAGGGTAATGAGGGCCTGCCAGGTGGAGGACTCCGTACTTGCAAAAGTGTGAAGGTGGGAATAATGAGGTGACAGTTTGGACTAATGGGTTTGGGGCTTGGCTAGTAGTGGTGGAGAGCACTGTGAGAACCAAAAGCAAAGGTCAGGGGCACAGCTAGGCCTGAGAAAACACCGTGTGAAGAAGAATGGGGAGCTGACCTCTGTGCACATTGCTTGTGGGTGCAGAAGGGCAGCTTGTGGGTGTCTTGTCCTTCTGTCCACAGCCTAACACCCTTTCCCCTCATCCCAGCAGAGTCATCTTAGGTGAAATATAAGAACAAGTCACCTGTGTTGAGTGCCTGTGGAATGCCCAGCCCTGCATGGAGGGCTTCTGGGGTGTCAGCTCATTCATTGCTCCTGTCAGTTGTATGAGGGGGGTGTTATTATGATCCCCATTTTACAGAGGACATGGAGGCCAAGAGAGGTTAAGCAACATGCCTAAGGTCACGCAACCAGGAAGCAGCAGAGTAGGATCGGGAACCAGACCTGTCCAAGCCCGAAGTCCATGCCCTACCACTGCTCTGTAATAACACATGCTCCCACCAGGTCTGGTTCCCTGTGATCCGAGTACCATAATCATCCCATTTATCAGAGGGGTAAGCTGAGGCTCTGAAAAATGGAGTCACTTGCACGAGGTCATACAGCTAGAAGGGGCAAAGCCAAGGTTTGAATCCTTGGGTCCAGTTGACTCTGGAGCCCACTTTCCTTCCACCAAATGACACAGCTGCTTGTCTTTCCAGGACTCTATTTCCTCATCTGATGAAGTGGGGTGAGGACGATGTCCACCTCATGGGGTTCACATGAGGATCAGAGGTGGTGCATATCCATCACCCAGTTCAGTGCCTGGCAGTTAGTAGATGCTTTAAAAATGATGGCTGTGATTATTTGTTGTAAAGGTGGCTGCATATTAAATGAGTGAATTAATGTAAGGCACTTAGAGCAGTGCCCAAGTAGCACTTATGTGTCTAAGGGCACATAGTATGTGCTCAAGAAATGCTAGAAGGTGTTATTATTTTTAGAGGACCTACCACGGGGGACAGCCTTCCAAACCTGCTTCCTTCCCAAGTTGCCTTCTACTAGTTTCTCTCTTCATCCAACAGACTGGCTTTAGAGTCTGGGAAAGGATTTGTGGGGGAAGAGGATGCAGAGCCTTCTGCTCATTAGTCAGAGAGATGCTGAGAGCACTAGACAGTGAGCCCAGAATTCTGGGTTTGAACCCTGGACTCGCTGTGTGACCTCTGGCAAGTACCTTGCCCTCTCTGAGCCTCAGGTTTGCCTTTCATCAGCAGAGCCTGGGCGAAGTTGCCCTGGGAGGTGCCAACCCTGCATAGGGATGGTGGCGTCTCCTGTGCCCCCTTTGGCCACCAGTCCCCACCTCCTGCCTCCCGAGCTGCAGGCCCGTCCGGCTCGGCGGTGACGACCAACCAGCCAATCTGTTTACTGAACTGGCTGACCCCTTCCGGGAACTCGGCCCAAGCTTCCCAGAACTCGGATATTAATGACCCGGAGCCACATGACAGAGCATGACACAGCACTTTTGGGCTCAAGGCAGGGCCCAGAGGGGTGCGTGGGGGGCCGCAGCCCAGCCCTCCAGCCTGGCTGGCCAGTGAATCACTCCAGCCTCCTGTAGCCTCCTGATCCCGGCCACTCTGCTGCCCCGCCCCCGCCATCCCCAGGCCCTCCTCCCCCCTGCCAGGGCCACCTTAGGACCCCTAGCCCTTTGCCCCAGTGAGTGACCTAGAAGAGGTCTTGGGTGATCAGACTGCCCTCTGGGGTTATAGATGGGGAAAGTGAGGCCCAGAGGCCTGGAGTAAATAACAGTGAGCACTTATTGGGCACTTACTGTGTGCGAGGCACTGGGCAACTAGCTCATCCTAGGCTCACACACAACCCTATGGAGTAGCATATGCCAGATGGGGAAACTGAGGCTCAGAGGGAGGACCAAGGGCATGCAGCAGTGCAGGGCAGCAAGGAATCCAAGCAGCTCTATTGGACCTCATGCGATTTCCTTTCATTCCCTCAACAGCCTGACCAAGGAGGGGTGGTGGGATCTGTTCCACAGCAGGGGAAACCGAGGCATAGAGAGGCTGAGTACCCTGCCTAAGGTCTCAGTGCTCTGCCTCTAGGACCTGTGCTCTGAACCAGATGTGCCGGGCATATTGCTAGCGCTCACGTAACATCTATGCCCTGACCACCCTGGGTGGGAGCACAGGCAGGCTTTGGCACCGCGCAGAGCTGCATTGGAATCCCGACTGTGCCTTTTTCTGGCGGCTTGGCCTGGGGCACGTGGCCGCACCCCGATGTACCTCAGTTTCCTCACTGGTAGAAGGCGATTGCGATGGTCCTGGCCCTGCAGAGCAGCCGTGAGGGCTGTGGTGTGGTGCTCAAACAGCACCTGGCTGCACAGAAAGCGCTGCTTGGACTTTCAAGTCTGTATCTTCTCCAAAGCCAGGTTGGGGTCAGCCTCTGGACCTCACATCCTCCTCCTTCACCCTTTGCTGCCCAAGGGCAAAGTGAGGGCGGTAGTTTTTATGAGGCTGGGAACCAGACAGGCTCTGGGGCTCCGAGGGGTGCCTGCCCGCCGCAGGAGTGGGGCCTCCTGGTTCCCAGCCCCTGAACTTTGGGCTGGGGGCTGGGGGTTAGGCAGGGGCGGGGCAGCACTTTGATCATCTTCTTTTCATTCCACAACTGTTGCTTGAGCACCTACTGTCTACTAGATTCCAGGAGACCCAGCAGTGAACACGATCTCTGTATGCATTCTGGTGGAGGAGACAGATCAGTGAGCGAACACAGGAATAGATGATTTCAGCTGGGGAGAAGCTCCATGGCAGAAATAAACAGAGGTGTTTGGGAGCTGCGTGGGTCAGACAGGGCCTCTCTGAAGAGGTGACCTGGAGAGACATCTGAAGGAGGAGAAGGAGCAGACCCTGGGGGAAGAGATTTCCAACAGGGGTAACAGCAAGGGCAAAGGCCCTGGGGTAGGTTGGGGCTTGGAATGTTCCAGGAAAGGCAAGGAGGCCAGGTGGCTGGAGGGGAGTGAAGGCAGGGAAAGGAGGTGATGTTGGAGAGCTTGGCGGGGGTCAGATCATGCAGGGAGTTGTGGGTTGAGTGCCACTGGTGGGATTTGTGTGGGGAAGGGACTGACATTACCCAATTTGATGGACAGCAAGCCTTCACTTACCACTTTCACTTCAAATTTTCTACCCATCTGACAGATGAACTAACAAGGGCCTAGGTCGAGTTCACTCAGAAGGTCAGTGGCAAGGTGTGGATGAAACCGAGGTGGTTGGACAGCCAGTTCAGGGCTCCTCGCCCTAAGAAGAGGGAAGTCAGAACATGGGCTGAGGAGTAGATGGCCCATGGGTCAGCAGAGTGGGAGCACTTGCAAAGCCCTAAGAGCTGTGAGCTTCCTGGCAGAGGAGGTGCCCTCTAAGCTGAGGTTGGGGCAGAGTTTCTGGAATAGTGCTCCTGGTAGAGGGAACAGCGTGTAGGGAAGCCCAGAGGTAAGGGAGAGTAGGCTGTGTTTGGGAAATTCATCATTGCTCAGGAGTTAGGAGAGGGGAGAGGTGACGGGGTGATGTTGTCAGGATCCTGATCCTGGAAGGCCTTGGAGCCAAGGGGAGAAGCTGCAATTTCAATCTGAAGGCCTTCTATGTGCCAGGCCCAGGCTGGACCCTAGGGACACCAAGGCAGACACACATTCTCCCTCCTGGGCCCCATGGTCCAGAGGTGGGGGCAGCCTAGAGAGGGGTCAGGGCCACAAGGGGGCAGGAGGGCAGAGGGGCATGAGCTCCCATCCCGACTTTTACAAAAGACACGTGAGGTTCAAATCTCAGTTCTGGGGTGTCTTCACTGTGTGGCCTGCGGCAAGTCACTTTACCTCTCTGAGCCTTGGTTTTCTCATCTATAAATAGCACCTGGAAGGATACCATCGGAACTCAGTGAGATTATTCTTTCAGTCACTCATTCACTGTTTTTTGAGCACCTACTACGTGCCAGGCACTAGACTGGGCACTGAGGGCAACACAGCATTGACAGAACCTCCTGCTCTGATGGAAGAGGTGCTGTGGAGTAGCAAGCAATTAAGAACATGTACTCTGAGCCAGACGGCCCACCACTTAGCAACCGCACGGCTTTGGGCGAGCTGCCTTACCTCTCTGAGCCTTATCTGTAAACGGAATAATTATAGCACCCACCTCATAGGGCTGTTTAAGAACATACGCGTTAATACATGTGTTTAGCACAGGTACATAGTAGGCGCTCCATAAATGTTCTCCATGTTTTGTACTCAAGTGGGGGAGATAGACAGTAAGCAGTCAGATGATGGGCGAATGGATGAGATGGTGTCTACGGTGGGAAGTGACAATACCAGCACCAAGTGGGCACACAGTAGTTACTCAGTAAGTGTTTTTCCTCCTTTGTCTCCTTCTGAGCTGAGCATGGGCTATGATAGGAACCTGAGGTTTGGGAGTCTGTGTGGGAGATGGGAGGCTGTCTTTACTGATCCAGAAATCCAGGGCTGAGCTTTGGGGCCGGGAGGAACAGAGGCACTCCCCACCACCCGTCACCCCGCCATGTTCCCCAAACCCCATCCCCAGCATTGTTCACAGCCTGGGTGGCTGGGTCAAGCCAGGGCCTGCCCGGTGGGTCCCCAGTAATGACACTCATTATGCAGGTGTCTGGCAGCTCAGGGGGAGGCGAGGGCCCCAGGGGCTGTGTTCCCATGGCACCCAGCCAGCCCACCCCAGGCCCTTCCTCATCCTTTATGAATCTGGTGGCCAGGGCAGGCAGGCAGGTCGGGGGAGAAGAGCTGGCGCGGGGCCAGCTGGAGCCTGGAGAAAGGAAGGAAAGTTGAGAAGTTTGGGTGCCAAGGGCTGGTATGGAGGCAGGGGGTGCTGGGGTGCTTGTGGTGGTGGTGGTGTTGGTGGCGGTGGTGGTGTGTGTGTGTGTGTGTGTATGCACGCACACATGTGCAGGTGTGTACAGGGACACAGTGAATCTGGTATAGGCATCCTTGCAGCCCATGTGAAGGTGAGAAGGGTCTATGTAGATGAAGCATTGACAGCCCCCAGAGTGGGCTCAAAATCTCCAACATCTATTTCACTTGTTCATTTAACCTACACTGAGAGGTGGGTGCCAGGCTGTGCCCAGCCTGGGCCTGGTGACATCAGACCTAGCACTGGGCCAGTTGTAGGCTCTGCCATCTAAGGCTTCAAATCCAGAGAGGCAGACGCCACACCGGGGGGATAAGACATCCCAATGAAGCCTTTGGTGGAGGAAAATAAGGCAGGATGATGAGGGTGAGCAACAGGATGGGGTCAGGGAAGGACTGTCAGAGAAGGTGACCTTGGAGCTGAGGCCTGAGGATGAGCCGCCATGGCAAGATCTGGAGGAAGAGAGTTCTGGGCAGGAGGAACAGCCAGTGCAAAGGCCCTGAGGCAGCACCAGCTTGGCATGTTTGTGGAGCATCAGGAAGGCCCTGGGTACAGAATTGATTGAGGAGAGGGGGTAGGAGGAGAGGTCAGGTGTGGGCAGGGCCAGTGTCAGGAGTGTGGATCTTATTCTGAGTACAGTGAGAAGCTTGGCATACAGTAAGCACACAGAAGGGGGCACCCTCAGGGTGAATGGGTTTGAAGAGAGTGGGGGCCAAGCCCACTTGTGGGTGTGGATGTGGGAACCATCAGCTTTCAGAGCTACAGACAGGAACAGGGGCTGCTCAATTTGTGTCTGGACCTATTCTCCTGGGTTCAAACCCCCTGGATCCAGAATATGTTATTAAGCTGGCTGCACCCTGGGGCACCTGCCTTTATCCCCAGACAGGCCTGCTTGGCCTGCCTGCCTCGAGGTCGACCCTGGCTCCCCAGATGGGAGTGGATGGGCGGGACTGGTGAACCCCCTGTGCCTGCCCCAGCCCCCTCCAGGCACCTGTGCAGGGCCAAATCTATTTCTAAGAGCTGGAAGGAGACTGTGGAGCAATGAGCATCTCCATTTACAGAAACTGAGGCCCAGAGAAGGAAAGGGTACGTCCTAGGACCTTGTGGCAGGGAGCTGGTGACAGCACCCAGGAAGTCTCTGTCATAACTCCTATCTCTTCCCACTTCCTCTCCTGTCTACTGGGCTCCTCTCAGTGTGACTCTGGCCAGAGGAGCTGGTGTCTGGGAAGCACCAGAGGGAAAAGCCAGGGCCAATTTTGGAGGCCTCTCTTAGTTGAGCTAAGAACTGCACAAGAACTTAAGAACTAAGAACTGCACAACAGTTTAGGTAGTGAGCTCCCCATCACTGGAGGCATACAAGAAGACCCAGATAACAGTTCTTCATCTGCTTATAGGAGTTTGGATGAATGAGAGACCACTTCCCTTTGAGCACTGTGATTCCACAGGAACTTGGCGGAATCTTTCTCTGTTTAAGCCTCAGTTTTCCAACTGTAATTTTTTTTTTTTTTTAATAATCAGAGTGACTTTGATAAGAGGATAGGCTTGATGATGAAACTCCCTTGCTTCCATCCCTTCCTTGGCTCCCCAGTCCTCAGGAGACAGCTCCAACCCTCACCATGGCCTAGACATCCTGCGGCCCTGGCCCCTGAGGC
This sequence comes from Delphinus delphis, assembly GCF_949987515.2. Taxonomy (NCBI): domain Eukaryota; kingdom Metazoa; phylum Chordata; class Mammalia; order Artiodactyla; family Delphinidae; genus Delphinus; species Delphinus delphis. Next base: position 11,130,791 of record NC_082697.1, on the reverse strand, counting down.
CTCTCCCTCCCTCTCTCGATGAAGCCACTTGGACTTCCTCACTGTCATTCAGGTCACTGTCCCTTCCTGCCTCAGGGCTTTTGTAGAAGCTGTGACCAATGGATGCCAGGCCAAGTGCTTTCCGTAATTTACATCTCCCACCAGCCCTATGAGATAAATACTGTTGTGGGATCGATTTTACAGATGAGAAAACTGAGTCTGATGAGTCGAATCTCTTGCCAAAAGCCACATAGCCTGTAAGCAGGGGAGTCAGGATTTGAACTCAGGCCATCTGGAACTTAATACCACTCTCTTTTCTTCTTTCTTGATGGGACTCACTTTCATCTTCAAAACTTTGCCCCACAGTCCCCTTCTTCAAGAAGCCTTCCCTGACTACCCTCCCAGCCCTTCTCCCATGCCCCTCCTGAGTCTCCCCATTGCTGCACTGGTCACACTGCCTCACAAACTATCTTTTTAAGCAGCTTTATTGAGGTTTAACAGACATGCAATAAATGGCACATCTTCCAGGGTCCACGTAGATGAGTTTTGACATGTGTTTGCACTCATGAAGCCACCATCACAACCAAGATGGTAAACATATCTACCACCCACAAAGGTTTCCTTATGTCCTTTTGTCATCCATCCTCCTCGCGACCCCCCAACCCCCCGCCACTCCCATGGCCAGGTAACTGCCAATCAGCTTTCTGTTGCTGTAGATTAGTCTGTGTTCTCCAGCATTTTCTGTAAGTGGAATCATATACTGTATTCTTCTTCGTTAGGCTCCTTTCCCTCAGCATAATGATTTGAGATTCAACCATGTTATCGTGACCATTATTTTTTTAGGTATCTGCCCCCCTCCCCATCAGACTGTGAATTCCACGGGGCAAGGACTTTGTCTTGTTTATGTCCCCAGCACCCAGCACAGGACTGGGCACACAGGAAGTGCCTAATAAATGTTGAACGACTGGAAGGAGGATGAGGACGTGCCCAAGTAGGGGAAGAGCGTGCACAGTTGCATGGAAGAGAAGAGTCCAAAGACTGACTGAGAAAACAGCCCCTGGAATGAACTGGAGGCCTTGTGGCCCCATCAGATAAGCACATCTGCTCATCCCTGTGACTGTCTCTATGGGACAAAGATCTGAATTGCACAAGGGTTGGGCTTGGGTCGAGGAGGCACTTAGTGGCCCCTTTATCTGATGTGGGTATCAGGCTCTGTGTTCTAGAGCTGCACAGCACACAGTTCCCGGCAGGTCGCATGGCCTGGGCTCCAGGCAGTGGGCGGGCAGGTGGGCGTTTGGAAGGGGAGGTAGCTGCTCAGCCCTCCCCAAACCAGTCTGACTCCTTTGCAGAGGTTTCTGGAGGCGCTTAGGGAGCTGAGTAAGGGAGAGCGGGAGGCCAGGGTAAAAGGAGAAGAAGGCAGGAGGAATCATTTAATTAGCAATGTTATAGGGAATTTCCAGTTCATGCCCCATCAGGCTGGGCAGGGTCGCCATAGGATTACTCAGGCGGTTTCCATGTATGTTCCAGCCTCAGCCGTGAAGGATCAGCAAGGCCCAAAGGTCTCATTCCTGGCTGGAAACTCAACTTGCCAGTGTGAGAAAGTGGCGGGGTGGTCAGAGCTACATCCCGAGACAGCGCCTGTAACGAAAACTGAGCGTAAGCACGTGCTTCCTGCATCAGTTCTACGGAGATGATTTTACTGGCCATTTCTCAGACTGAAAAACTGAGTCTGGGAGTTGTGGAGCTGGCTGAGGTCATAAAGGGGTCACTGGGAATGGGGACAGCATAAGAACCAGGGGTCATTTTGGAGCAACTCTTTCAATAACAACATTCTTTTCACAAATGCTTATTGAACACCTACTGTGTGCCAGGCACTGTGCTCAGCTTTAGGGATGAAAAAAATAAAGTCCTAGGCATATATTGTGCATTTCATCTTATCTCGTGATGGAAAATTTTGAGGACAGAGACTGTTTTTTGAAACCTTGTTTGTGGAAACAAGGAGTTTGGACCAGACTAGCATTTCCCAAATGAGGTTCTAAGGGACACAGGTTCTCTGGGATATTAATAAGAGTAAAGTAGGGAAAAGGGTTCTATGGTCCAATGAATTTGAGAATTACTGTGGTTAACAATGTTAACATTTGTTGCAGGACTTCTCAGAGCCTTTAAAGTCCTAACAAGCTCAGTGAGCATCTAGGTGGGTGGGTGTTCTGTAAGTCACCCTCTGAGATATCTAAGGGAGCTTGTTCACTGATTTCCTGTCTTTATGAATCCTGGTTTAGATGCCACCTTTTCCAAGGAACTTTCTCTGAATCCCCAGATGGACCCAAGTCCCCTCCTGTGAAGGCACCTGCCTGGAGCTCACTTTAACCTCCTAATATTCTCCACCTTGAGTTTTAACTATCTGTTCCTGTCACTAGACTGTGAGCTTCTCAAGGGAGGGACCAGTTCTGATTCACCTCTTGGTTTTGGTACAGGGAGCAGAGTGAGTGGATGGAGAATTTAATGTGTGGAAGGATGAGTGATGTTTTGATGGATGGGTGGATGGTCGACGGGATGATTTACGGCTGGGTACATGGGTGGATGGATGAGGGAGCTGTTTGTGGATGGATGAAATGGATGAAGAGATAGATAAATGAAAGAATAGATGAATCAATGAGTGAAATGATGAAGAACTGACTTAATGGAAGGATGGATAGATGGATGGATGAATAAAGAAATTAGTGGATAAATGCATAGATGGATGATGGATGGATGGTTGAATAAATAAATGGATAATGGATGATAAATTATGAGATGTGTGGTATAGATGATTTCATGGTTGAATACTGTGAATTACTGATGGATGAATGAATAGATAAACATATAATTAAATGAGTAAATAAATAATAAATGAAATGATGGACAAATTAATAGATGGCTAGATGAATAAACACATAAAAGGATAAATGAATAGATGGATTGATAGATAGTGATTTAATGAATGAATGGATGGGCAGATTGATAAATGATTGCATGGATGGATGGATAAATGAGAAAGTAGGTGGATGGATGGGTCAGTGGGTGGATGGATGGATGAATGGATGGATGGGTAGATGGATGAGTGGATGGATGAGTGGATGGGTGGGAGTAAAAATGGATGAATGGGTGGATGGGGAGTGGATGGATAGGTAGGTGAATGGATGGATGCACAAGTGAATGCGTGCAATGTCATAAGGTCTGAACTGAGGTCAGGATGGCAGCAAGATCGCTGCATCCCTCCCTGGGGTAACAGTCTGTCAAATTTTTGGAGCTTGAGAATTTAATGAAAGCTATGACCCATATCTCCAGAAAACTCCTCACAGATACAAAATGTAACCAGTTTTACGACAGTGGTGGCCGTTAAGCCTAGCAGCCATCTACAACCCTAGGTGAAGAGTTCCAGCACAGCACAGTTAGTTTCTTTCTATTTCTCAAGGCCTGTCCATGGAGAGGAACCCAGGCCCAGAGGAATGAAGGTGGCTGAGATGGGGTCAGGCATTATTCCAATGGAGGGGTCACTTGTGGATTCATTTGTTCATTGCACAGCATTACTGTGACTTTTCTGAAGGCTTGGGAGAAGATCCTTGTGAGAAGACAAAACTGCCTCTCATAGTGGCAACTGCTTATTATTATTTTATTTATTTATTTATGGCTGCGTTGGGTCTTCGTTGCTGCGCGTGGGCTGGGCTTTCTCTAGTCGCGGCGAGCAGGAGCTACTCTTTGTTGCGGTGTGCGTGCTTCTCGTTGTGGTGGCTTCTCTTGTGGAGCATGGGCTTTAGGCGCGCGGGCTTCAGTAGTTGTGGCACACAGGCTCAGTAGTTGTGGCTCGTGGGCTCTAAAGCTCAGGCTCAGTAGTTGTTGCGCATGGGCTTAGTTGCTCCGCGGCACGTGGGATCTCCCTGGACCAGGGATCGAACCTGTCCGTGTCCCCTGCATTGGCAGGTAGATTCTTAACCACTGCACCACCAGGGAAGTCCCATGGCAAGTGTTTAAAGTGTAAAGTCAAACAGATTTCATTTTTAAATCTCATCTCTAATACTTACTGGCTGGGTGACCTTAGGAAAATTACTTCATCTCTCTGGGCCTCCTCTTCATGTATAAAATAGGGATAGTAATAATCTCTACCCTACTGGGTGCAAATATGTAAACAAGTTTGTAAAGCACATAGCCTACTGCCCAAGGCATAGTAAGTACTCAATAAATGCTGGCAAACCAGAGGTATCTAAGGCAATGCTGTGTCCCTTAAAGTTCTCACAGTCTGGTAGGAAATACAGATAAGTAAACACAGGCTGATTGGGGCTGTAGTGGGGAATCCTGAGACCTCACCTTTGGTACTCAGCATCCATTTACGTTACTCAGTACCCACTGGTACTCAGCATCCATTTACGCTAATATCTTCTTCTGGCTAGAGGATGCAGAGACTGGAAAGCTACAAGCCACATTTCCCAGTCTCCTCTGCAGATGGGGTTCTGTAAGCTGCTTAAGTTCTGCCAATCACATGCTCTCCCATGAGATTCAGAAAGTAGAGGCCATCCGGTTTTTGCCTTCGCTCTCTTTCTGCTGATGAACGTGGTCATGACCACATTTTTTTTGTAGCAACGTATCATGCCTGGTTACCAGTTTCAGGGGTCCAGAAATGGTGGTAGTGGCCTCCTAATCTCTGGATCACTGCTGTGGTGTGTGTTCTGAAAGCCAACAGTCCCTGTGGTGGCCTTCTGGTTCCCCACCATCCTGACTGGCTGAGGTGGCAGCTCCCTTGGTGGGCAAGTTCTGCTCTGTTATTCTGGAGCCCATCCTGCCTTTCTAGCAATTTTGTGAGTGCCCTATCCCCTGTATTCCATCCTTTCTGTATAAAATAACTGGAGGTGTTTCTGGTTCCTGTGGCTGTAATCTGACTCAGACAGAGCAGGTGGTAGGACCGCAGTGGATACCTAAACCAGGGTTAGGAGGTCAGGGAAGCTTTATGAAGCCCATGACACCTAAATTGAGTCCTGCAGGGTGTTCGTAGAGTAGTCAGACAAGAGATGGGGGTAGGGAGGGAAGAACACTCCAGACAGAAGGAGCAGCCTTGCAAAGGCTCAGAGATGAGAGAAAACATAGCACATTAGAAGAGTGAGAGGAGTTCAGGTTACCTGGAATGTGTAGGAACAGGGGCGAGGTCACTGGACCGAGCAGGGGTTTTAAGGCTGGCCAAGGTGTTTGAACTGCCTTCTGAAGGTAACGGGGAGCTACATCTGAGAGCCGCAGGAAATAGTAAATGTCACCCAGCTGCTGTGGGAAGTTGGATTTGGGAAAGAGGAAGTTCCCATGCAGGGCAAACAGTGAGGAGGAGAATGTAGTCACCCAAGGAAGATGTGAGCAACAGACAGAGTTGAAGGACATTGAGGACAAGCCTCCCTGGCCTTGGTGACCAGTTGGGTTGAGGGTGTGGAGGGGGAGGTATAATGGACAATGCTTGGGCTTCTGGCTTTGGCCATTGGGCAGATGGTGGGGACTTCTACGAGGAGGAAAACCGGGGCAGAGGAGCAGTTTAGGGGGAAATTGCCGAGTTCACTTTGGGTGCATTGATTTGAAGGATGCCTGGGGGCCCGTGCAGGGGCAGACATCTGGGAAGCATGCAGACATGTGGTCAGAGAAACGAGGTGCCAGGGCTGAGACAAACAGATTGGATGTGGACAGGGCCCATGACTTGGGAAAATGAGATTCCCAGAGAGTGAGTAAAATATTCATTCAACAAACACTATGGGGGAACCTGAGACAAACCCTGTCTGTTCATTTCTGAATACCCAGCACCTGGTCTAGGACCTGGTTGCTTGTTAAATAAACCAGGAGGAAGCACTGGGGCTGAGCCTTGGAGGATGGGCTGGGTTCTAGCAGGAGGAGATGGAGTGAGGCCCCCCGTTATCCAGCGTGTGAGGCCTGAGCTTGAGTCCAGCTCCTCTGCATACTCATGGTAGGGCCCTGGGCCAGTCATTTTCCCTCCCTGAGCCTCAATTTCCTCATCTGAAAATTGGTCATAAAAGGATGTGGTGAAGATTCAAAGTGATAGCTGTGGAAGCATGTGGCTTGGAACATGGCGGGTGAGGCAGGCATGTGAACAGGCTGCTGAGGGCATGGCTTTGGGGGGGCGTGACCTGGGGCACAGGGTCACGTACTTCCTGGGGTTGCAGGGCCATGTTGGACAGGAGAGAGAAATTGGGATCTGCCTGGAAAACACATCCACAGCTGTGTCCCATGTGGGAAAGGAGACCTCAGTCCCCACCCAGGCCCCCTTCCACCCCACAGCCAGCTGGAGCAGGCGGGCGGGTGGGGAGGCTCAACCCCGTGAGATGAAGGAGGGGGACCAGATGACAGGAACCTTTTCCACAGTCCCTCGGAGCTGCTGGCACTGGGTTCTGGCCACCGTCCCGACCCTCAGATCCTGACTCAGGATCAGGCTATGATCTGTTCCTTCTCTGGCTGTTCTCTTTGGCCAAGTAGAGGTTGCAAACTGGAGGCCCAAGGGACTGAATCTGGCCCTTGGGTTGGCCAAATTCGGTCCAAACTGAATTTGTAAATGAATGGAGCCAACATTAAAAAATCTGTAGATATTAGATAAAAACCTGTGTTTCTGGCACCCACTGGAAAATCAGAGGATCTGAAGATCTGATTGCATTGGGTCCCCATTCTCAAGGGCCCACACTCAGCTTTAGACAGGGCATATGCCCCAGTCCCCACCACTCCCTCTTGTCTCTCTGAAACTGGGGCCAAGGAATAATAACTATTTATCATCTTACTCTGGCCCTCTTCACTCATTTAAAATCCCTGCCTGGCCCCTGGTGGCACTGAGTTTTCAGCCCTGAAAAACTGTCTCTTTTCCCTCTGTGACCACCAAGGCCTTGGCCCTGGTTCAAGCCTTGAGCCCCTTAATCTCTGCCTAATGTGAACTCTCCAGGGTCACTGCTCTCCTCTTCCCGTGCTCCACAAGGCCCGGCATCCCGCCCTGGGGGATGGGTGGTGGGCTGAGACTTGGCTCGGCGGCTGGACCCGTGGGAGGCCAACCCACATCTGCTCTGAGATGTGTCAGCTGGGCCTGGTCACACTCTCCGTAGCTCATCCCTGAGGCATGTGGGACCAGGGGCTGTGCTCGCAGCCGGGCCAGGGTGGCAGGCGGGGCTAGGCCCGCGATGTGGTGGATGTCAAGGCTGCACGCAGCAGGCCTGATATTTCAGCTGCAAACACATTGGCTGAAAAGAGGAAAGGAGGAGGGGAGAGAGACAGAGCTGTTTTAGTGGAAAATGCTCAAAACACAGAGGCAGAAAGACCTGAATTCACACCCTTAGATGCTCTGTGGCCTTGGCCAAGTCACTTCATCTCTCTGAGACTCCAGCTTAAGGTGAAGCCAAGGAGAGCAGCCCCCAGAAGTGGTAATGTGGTTGATGTGGGACCTAAATCCCAGAGGGGCGGCCTAGAATGGAGAAGAAAAAAAATCACAGACTTTGGGGCCAGATCAACTGTCCACCTGTGAGCTGAGTGACCCTGGGCAAGTCACTTCTGTATCTGGACCCCAGAGCAAAGGTCATAAGCTCTGTTCCAGCTAAACCCTCAGAAAATTATTCTGAGGGAACAGAGGATTCATTCATTCAACAAATATTTACTGAGCATTTCCTGTGTGTCAGGCGCTGGGGACACAGCAGGACATGAGACAGTCAGAGGTCTCTGCCCCTGTGGAGTTCACACTTTTGTGGGGTGAGCAGACAATAAACAAGATAAATACGTTGTATATTATATTTGAAAGGACCAGTGCTACAGAGAGAAATAAAGCGGGAAAAGGAGACGGGGTGTGCTGGGTGTTTAAATAGGTGGGTGACAGCCTCGCTAAGCAGGTAACAATCTCTAAGAGGTGACGGAGGGAACCATCAGGAGGAAGAGGTTTCCAGACAATGGGAACAGCCACTCAGTGCAAAGGCCCTGAGGTGGGGTGCAGCAGGGAAGAGGCCAGTGTGTCTGGAGCAGAGGGAGCGGGGTGGTGAGGGCAGGGAGCGGGTGGGGACAGGACTTGCAGGACCCTGTGCATCGTTGTTTCTCCACATGAGGTGGGAGCCATGGAGGGTTCTGTGCAGAGGAGGGACAAGGTCTGACTTGGGTTTTCACAGGATTCCTCTGGCTGCATGTGGAAAATGGACTGTAGAAGCCAGGACAAAAGCAGGAAAAACAGGGGAGGCGTGTACTGCAATAGTCGGTCCTCTGTTTAGTGGTCATGCTCCTCCCCTGCTCTAAAGTCTTTGTGGCTCCCCACTGCCCCTGGAGAAAGTCCAAACTCCGTAGTATGGCATGCAAGGCTCCCGTTACCTGACCTAGCCTCATCGCTTCTACCTCAGCCCCTCACTCTCTCCACCTCAGCCTTACTAGACATTCTTACCCCACTGTTCTGTGAGCTGTGCCTCCTTTTCCTGTGCTGTTCCCTCTGCCAGGAATGCCCTTCTTGTCCTCGCTTTGTGATGCAGCTTCTGTGTGGCTCAGTCCCACTTGAGCTAGGAGTTAGAAAAGCAAGAGGGAGAGAGGAAGTTCTCTTCCCAGGGAGTGGCCGAGGAGGGCCAGACCTTATCTCACTCCTCAAATACACCCCAGGCCTCTGCCAGCTAAGGGCAGGTTCAGGAGGTAAAAGTAGGTCTGTGGCCCGCTCATGCCTGCTGTGTAGTTTGAGCAAGTCACATGCCCTCTCTGGGCCTTGTTTTCTCTGCTCTGTAAAATGGGGAGAATAATGAACCTCCTCACAGGTGGTTCAGACAGTGGTGTCTGTGGGTTAGGGGGCTGTTACAACTGTGGGAGTGATGGCATCCTGGGAGAAGATGTGAACGCACATCTTTTTCCAGCTGCGCCAGGTCCACACAGGGTGGCCCTGAGCTGATGCCAGGGATATCTTGGGGGACGGATCCCTTGGCAGTCCCAGGCATTTCCAACTTGGTCGTCCTTGAGTTACCTAAGCACCCACTGTGCGTCCAGCCCCAGTTCTGTGCCTGGGTAGGGACAGAAGGCCTGGATTTAAATCCCAACTCTGCGGCTTAGCAGCTATGTTTTCTAGGTGAGTTAACCCCTCAGTTTCCTCATCTGTGAAATGGGGAGAATAATAGTATTTATCTCCTAGAGTGATAATAGAAGCCAGTGAGATGATGTAAATATTACACTCAGCCCATGGAGTAAGCGCCTTATCAATGCCAGTTGTTGTTTTTGTTGTTATTATTATCATTACTGCTGTTTACCAGCTGTGGGGACTCCCTGTGCCTTAGTTTTCTTCTCCGTGAGATGAGTAGTAGCACTGCTGCCCTCATGGAGTTTCCATAAGGTTTAAGTGTAAGTGAGTCTAATATGTGTAAATGGTGTCTAGAGCAGAATCTGTACTCGGTAACTTTTTTTTAAGATTTCAAGTGTAGAATTCATTTAATACAATACCATAAGTCATCACTGATCTGTGAATAGTTCCTGTGAAACCCTTTTATCATCTCTCTATCCAAACAAATGCCCATTTGGTTTAATTGAATTTAACAAAACAAATGAGATAAGGAAGAAAATTCCTAGCCTCTGGACATTCACCGCACCCCGATGGGTGATGAGAGATACACATGCTTCTAGTAAAAAGCAGAGGAAGAGCAGCATGATTATATTAACATTTCAAGTCATTATGACTGGGCAGCTGGGTGACCTTGGGCGAGTCCCTACTCTTCTCGGACCCTCGGTCTCCTCTCTACAATGGGTATGAGACCTTCTTTCCTGCCTTGTCTAGCTCATTATGGGATTATGGTTTGGCTCAAACCCATCACAGCTGTCACTTATGAAGTGCCTCCTGTATGCAGAGTAATGTCTGTCATCTCCCTCTCCCTGCCCACGCCCTCCCTCCCGGGAGGGAAGGTTGCGTGCTGCCTGCTTCTCAGGAGAGGACAGTGAAGCTGGAGAGGTGGCTGGAGATGCAGCTGAGGGAGGGAAGGAAGTGGGGGGCTGGGGCAGGCTGGGCTGACGCAGCTGTGATGTCAGAGACAGGCCGCAGGCGGTAGCCAGCCCAGTGTTAACGGTGTGCTTTCTGCTGGCCTGGCCCCGTGCCTCCGGGCGGGGGGGGGACTGCCCCCCTTAACCCCTTCCCGGCCTCCCTTTCCCAGACAGCCATCCCCTGGGCCTGGCCTTGCCCACAAGATTCCCAGATTTCACAACTGGGGCTGGCGATGAATCATGTACAGTAAGTCCGGGGAGAGAAACTCCTGGCTGCCCGGTGTCCCCAGGACAGGACAGCGCCAAGCCTGCCTTCCCTCCCGATGGGCCGAGTGGCTGCCGGGGAGCCAGGGATCATCCCTCTGGGCCGCTGACCAGCTGGGGGGCGTCAGGCAGGACACAGGACCTCTCTAGGCTGCACTGGGAATCAAGGGGTGGGGTTGTCTCTAGGAGACCTGGAGGCTCCGGAGGGCAGGAGGTCGGGTGTGGTGGTGGCTGGTGACAACCTTGAACGCGTCCCTTCACTTCTCTAAACTACAGTTTCCTTATCTGGAGAATGGGGATAATCATAGGACTGACCTCATGGGGCCAGTGCGGGATTAAGTGAGATGATCTGTGCCTGGTGCCGAGCACAGTTAGTGCCTGACAAACACTCTTATTGTTGTTGTGATGTCAAAGCTCCTGAGGACTGTTTAAGACCCTGGAGAAATTATTCAATTCAGTCCTTTGGGAGACATCCCCCCCACCCCCCGACCCCCACGAACATCCACCCACCCCTCTCCTCATGACACATATTATTCTTATTTTCAAAAACTTCCTTATTACATCAACAAATATTTGTTGAGCACCATTGTATTCTACTGAGTCCTGGAAATACAGCAGTGAATAAAACAGAAAAAAAAAAAAAACCCCTCTGTTCTCATGGAGTCTATATTGTAGTGAGGGAATCAGAAATTTGAGGTCATTTCAGAGACTGATCAGGGCTCTGAAGGGAATAAAGCAGGAGGTGTGATGGAGGAAGCCTGGGAGGGCTCCTCTGAAGAGGTGACAAAGAGAAGAAGCCAGTGTGCCAAGGTGTGGAGGGGACAGTGCTTCGGGCAGAGGGGACTGCAGGTGCAAAGCCTCACTGGTGGGAATGAAGGCCTGTCTGGGGATCACCTAGGCCAATGTGACTGCAGTGGAGGGAGTGAGGGGGAGAGGGCACAAGGTGAGCTTGGTGGGGTGGGCACAGGCCCACTGGACCAGCTCTCTGAACCCTGGCTCTTCCTGAAAGTGGTGCTGCCTGGGGCCCGACCCATACCTGCAGGGGCAGGCACTTGACAAGGGCCTGGCTTCTTCCTCCCTGGGGGCCCCAGGCCCAGGAGCAGCTCACTCACATGAAGAACCTCATCTCTGGGGTCACCATGTAGGGCCAGGCGCCCATACTGAGGCTTCAGCTGGAACTCCGATTGCCTCATGGGAAAGCAGAGGGCCTGGGTCAGGTCGGCTTCTTCCTAGCTCAGGGCTTTGGCATTTACATCTCAGAGCCTCAGTGTGCCCTCCCGTGAGATGGGCATGATGCTGCCTCATGGAGGGATGTATACAGTGAAATCCTACTCAGCCAGAAGAAAAGATGAAATCTTGCCATTTGCGACAACATGAGTGGACGTTGAGGGTATTATGTTCAGTGAAGTAAATCAGACAGAGAAAGACAAATACCATATGATTTCACTCATATGTGGCATATAGAAAACTTATAAACAAACAAAAACAAAAGAAATGAACAAACCAAACTAACATGAATCGATAGATATAGAGGACAGAGTAGTGTTTACCAGAGCGGAAGGGGAGGTGGAGAGGGTGCGAAATGGATGAAGAGGATAAACTATAGGGTGACAGATGGAAAATAAATTCTTAGTGGTGAGCACACTGTAGGGTATACAGATGTAGAAATATAATGTTGTACATATGAAACTTATGTCAGTATTACCTCAATTTAAGAAAATAATAAAAAAATAAATAGGTAAAAGGAGGAAGAGGGGGCTTGGCTTCAGTATCTGTTCCTGCTTCCCCTCCCCCTTCCTGGGGGGGAGGGATGGGCTTCCAGGGGCAGAGGGTAGTTGGAGCTTTGTTCTGGGGCCCAAGAGGTGCGGTCAGCATGAGGCCTAAGCAATATTCCGAAGAGTGTTTTAAAAATCGTTTATTTACTTCTAGAAGAATCCTTTACCACTTCCCATCAGGTCATGGAGGTCAGGATGGCTGATGGCATGGGAGGCTGGGGCCTGACGTGCAGCTGGAGAGATGAAATGGTCAAATTACAGTGTCTGCGTACCTGTGAGAAACAACCACAGCCCCTGTGGGATAGGCCAGGTTCTTAGCCCCATTGTGCAGACGAAGAAACCGAGGCCCTGACAGGGGAAGAGCGTTGCCCTGGTCTCCCTGCCAGGGAAGGGGCAGAGTTGTGATTTCAGCCCTGGCTTGTGTGGCTCGCGACTGCTCACAGCCCTAGCTTTGCCTGGTGCTGGGGAACTTGGGGCCAGGATGGCCGTCAAAGCCAGATGCTCATGACATGTTAGGCTCCTACACATCTGCAAAGGAAACTGGCCTGAGGTTGAATCAGACCAGGTGCAACCCCTCTTCCTCCTCCCTCAGGCTGGGAGTAATTACCTGCCTGGGTTAATAGCGCCCACTTCCCACTTCCCGCCACCTTTCATCAAGGCTCCCAGAGTTGCCAGGGAGAAATTAACCCTCACAGCAGCCCTCTGAAGTCGGTACTGGAGGCAGATGTATTATTATTATTTTTTTAAGGATCAATCTTTTTTTTTTAATGTATTTATTTATTTGGCTGCGTTGGGTCTTCGTTGCTGAGCACAGGCTTTCTCTAGTTGCGGTGAGCAGGGGCTACTCTTCATTGCAGTGCTCAGGCTTCTCATTGCGGTGGCTTCTCTTGTTGCGGAGCACGGGTTCTAGGCGCGCGGGCTTCAGTAGTTGTGGCATGCGGGCTCAGTAGTTGTGGCTCGCGGGCTCTAGAGCGCAGGCTCAGTAGTTGTGGCGCACGGGCTTAGTTGCTCCGCGGCATGTGGGATCTTTCTGGACCCGGGCTCGAACCCATGTCCCCTGCATTGGCAGGCAGATCCTTAACCACTGCGCCACCGGGGAAGTCCCAGATGTGTTATTAAGCCCATTTTTTTTTTACAGGTGAGTAAACTGAGGCAGGGCCCATTGCAGCCTGGCAGCCTGTTGTAGCCCCATGACTCAGCAACTAAATCAGTCTCCACTTTCTTCCCAGACGCCCCTTCTGGGAAGAAAGCAGAGGGCTTGCCCCCAGACGCCCCTTCCCCTGGGGGCTGAGCTTCAGGCGACAGACGTGGCAGGTCTTGGGCACTCCTTGTTCCTACCCTCTCACCTCTCAGAAGCAAGGAGCATGGGCTTGGGACCAGATGGAAGGGGCTGGGATCTGACTCTGCTTTGTGACCCTGGGCAAGTCACTGCCCTCCTCTGGGCCTCAGTTTCCTCCTCAGTAAAGTGGGGATGATCATACCCACCTCCTGGGTTTGTACTGAGCAGAAAGCACAGATCAGACCTCTGATCAAGCTCCATTCCCTCCCCTGGCTCTGGCCACACTGGTCTCCTCAATGTTCTTTGAACACCCAAGCCACTTCCTACCTCAGGGCCTTTGCATGTGCAGTGCCATCTGCCTGGAATGCCCTTCCTTCAGATCTCTCCCTAGCAGGCTCCTTCTCAGCTTTCGTAGCTCAAATGTTACCTCCTAAACCTAGAGTCTCCCCACCGCCCTGCCCTGCCCCAGCCCCTCACTCTGTTTTATTTTCTTAAGGTATTTGTGAAGGTAACTCATCTTTTACCTTGTTTGTTTCCTTGTCAGCTCCACCAGGGCAGGGATTTTTATCTGTTTCATTCACAGTATATTCTCAGAGCTCAGCTCAGTATCAGGTACACAGTACGTGCTTAAGAAATGATTTTTGTTTTCTCCACCTCTTTGCTTGCTAGCTCCAGGGTCAGCTACTAACTGGCTGTGTGCCCCTTGCTTTCCCTCACGCCCCCTTGTCAACTGAGGATGGACTGAGCACCATTCTCTTGAAGGACTCAGGTAGCTTTGAAATTGCGAGGACCTCAGCCTCATATCTCCCCAGGTAATGGGAGTTGAGAGCAAGAAGGGAGGTGAGGGGAGATGAGCCCCCACGGTGCAGACACCCTCTTTCCTGCTGCTCCATGCCCTCCCCTGTTGCCTCAGGTTTATGGACTCACTCCAGGCAGATCCCCACGACCAGCCACCCCCTCCCTTGGCATGTCTGTCAGCGCCCTTGGGGGAAAGAATTTGGAAAGGGGAGGAAGAGAAAGAAAAGAAAGCAGGGTGCAAGGGGATGGTTCCCACACCTGTGTAAATAGTTTGTCATCTTAAAACTTGTCAAATATGCTCACCTTCAATGCCCAGTTCTTGGGCTTGTTTTCCTTGGCAAGGCCCCCACGGGAGTGGAATTTCGGCTGAAGGGAGCCCAATTGTCATCTTCTAAGCATGTTCCCAGGCCGGGGGGCCAGGGAGGGCTCTGGCTGACACTCCACTTCCGTCCCCAGAAGTACCGGAACATTCCTGGGATTTAGGGAGCAGCTGCCAGGCCTGGAAGCTGTCCTAGAGTTCTGGAATGTTGGAATTCAAACAGCCTCCTGCCCATTTTTCAGAGGAGGAACATGAGGCCCAGAGAGGGGAAGGGGTTGGCCTGAGGTCACACAGCATGCTGGGATGAGCTAGAGTTTGCCAAGAGAAGGTGGGATCAGTATCCATCTCCTGTTTTCTCCTGTATTGGGGTAATAGCACCCCAGTTTCCTACTGGAGAACCTCCTCTTCCGCCATCTCCGTCCATGAGGTTTGGGTGGGGTGTCTAGGACACTGCCTCCAGGGGTGGACATATGACCAAGTCTGGCTCCAGTGATTGGTCTAGGGATGCACGTGTAACTAAGCCTGCCCAATGAAACTCGATTCTGGGACTTTGGTTGCTGGGAATTATTTGTGAAAAGAGTTACAGTTTTTCCATTGGATTGAGAGTGAGCAAGTGAAAGCCTGGAGCATCAGGGGACATCATAAGAGAAAAACCTGCCTTAGAGAGATCAACATAGAGCTGGACAGGGTTTGAACCTGTGGATCCAGCCATACCTGAAATTAGACACTCTTGGGTGTTTTAGTTTCATGAGCCACCACATTTTCCGTTTTTGGCTGAAAGTGGTTTGGGCTGGTTTTCCATCACTTGCACACAAAAGGTGCTGACTGACCCAGGGGAGGGAGAAGGGAAGAGATTCCAGGCAGAGGACACAGCATGCATGGTGACCCCGAAACAAATGCCAAGGGATATTCGGGTAACAGGGAAAAGAAGGAGAGTCATCCCTGAGGTGAGTTTAGGAGTTTGTCAGGTGGTCAAGGTGGGAGAAGGGAGTATCTCTAGCAAAGGGAACAACCAATGTGAAAGCTTGGAGGGGGGACTAGCTAGCGAAGACTAACCATGTGCCAGGCTTGTGTCGGGTGCCAAGGAACACAGAGATGAAAAAGGCAAAATCAAATCCAGCTACTCCTTAACTGCTCCATCTAAATATGGGCTCTTCTGCTTTCAGAGTTGAGCCATCACACCTCCCTCCTTATGCCCGCTGTGCCCTGCCAGCATGCTGTCTCAGATACTCGAATGCTCTCTAATTGGTATTGGGCACCATTGGGGCCCCCCAGCTTTATTTTATAGGGTGCATAGAGCATCCGTTCACATCCGGTCACATCATGAGAGTTACTCCCTTTGCAGATCTTTTTACAGTCCTTCCTTTACATCATGGAGAGTCTCTGTTTGACGCTAACCTGTTTCTAACACCAAATACTTGCTAATCTCCCTTTGTGAAAAAGAGAGAGCAGGTCTCAGGTTCCATACCTTTGGCACACAGTTTTATCCAGCTAGACTTTTTAAAAACTTTGTATTGAGCTATGGCATACACAAAGAAGCGCTCAGCTTGAATTTTCACAACTGTATAATTAGCACCCAAATGATCAGACAGAACATCAGTACCCCCAGAGCTCTTTTCTCTCCTCTGTTACTTCCCCTCCTATGGGCATTACTATCCTGACTTCTGTCACCGTGGATCAATATCACTTGTTTTTGAACTTTGATCTTTTTCTATAAATCTGCCTTTTCCAGAATGTCTTATAAGTGGAATCCTGCAGTGCCTTGCCTTTTCAGTCTGCCTATTTTACACTCGGCATCATGCGTTTGAGATGCATTCTTTCGGTTGTGTGTTATCAGTGCATTGTTCCTTGTTATTGCTGACTAGTATTCTCTTGTATGGATGTACCACTGGTTGTTTACCTACTTACCAGCTGAGAGATATGTGCGCTGCTTCCAGATTTAGTGATTATAAGTAAAGCCATTATAAACATTTGCAAACAGGTTTTTATGTGAGCATAAATTTTTTTTTTTTTTTTTTTTTTTTTGCGGTACACGGGTCTCTCACTGCTGTGGCCTCTCCCATTGCGGAGCACAGGCTCCGGACTCGCAGGCTAAGCGGCCACGGCTCACGGGCCCAGCCGCTCCGCGGCATGTGGGATCTTCCCGGACCGGGGCACGAACCTGTGTCCCCTGCATCGGCAGGCGGACTCTCAACCACTGTGCCACCAGGGAAGCCCGAGCATAAATTTTTATTTCTCTTGGGGAAATTTCTAGGAGTAGAATTGCTGGGTCATACGGCAACCATATGTTTGACCTAATCAGAAACTGCTGAACTGTTTTCCAAAGTGTGTGTACATTTTACATTCCCACCAGCAATGCATCAAAGTTTCAGTTGCTTCCCATCCTTGTCAGCACTTGGTATTGTCAGTTTTTAAAAAAATTTTAGTCATTCTAATAGGTGTACCCACTGGTATGTCATTGTGGTGTTAATTTGACTTTCCCTAATGACTAATGATGTTGAGCATCTTTTTATGTGCTTATTTGCCATCTCTGTAGTCTCTTTGGTGTAGTGTCTGTTCAAACTTTTTGTCCATTTAAAAAATCAGATTGTTTTCTTATTAATGGGTTTGGAGAATTGTTTATATATTCTGGATACGAGTCAGTCCTTTGTAGATATGTGATTTGCAAATAGTTTCTCCCAGCCTGTGGCCTGTCTTTTTGTTCTCTTAACAGGCAGATTTAATAACATTGTTTTATTTTCATTGTGATGGTTCTTCTGGTTATCTTTGATTTGTGGCAAGTGTTCTTTGTTTTTTTTTCAAATCTAGTGATCATATCAAATGTTTCCTTTTAAAATAAATTTATTTAGATAAAAAGGTAAGTCAACTTGAAGAAAAATATTAAGCAATAGTAGAAATAGTGGAAAGCAGACTGCACAAAAATTACGAAGGCAGGTACTTGAATGACCGAAGTGTGGGCAGCTCCAATTCATTCCATCAACAAATATGGATTGAGCACCTACTATGTGCCAAGCTCTGTGTTAGGTGCTGGGACACAGAGATGAGCAGAGGAAGAGTTTCTGCCCTTTTGGTGATGGTTTCTCTCCAGCGAGCTCCTCTTTATCCTTCAAAAGCCAGCTTGAATGACCCTTCCTCTGTCCAGCGTTCCCTGGAGCACTCACCACACCATATTACAATTTTCTGTTTCTGTGAGCATCTTCCTGGGAAGGGGATGTGTCTGGCAGCCTCTGAGGGGGTTGCATAGAGCCTGGTGCTTAGGTTCTCAATAAACAGCATCTCATGGGGGCTTCCCTGTTGGTGCAGTGGTTGAGAGCCCGCCTGCCGATGCAGGGGACACGGGTTCATGCCCCGGTCCGGGAGGATCCCACATGCCGCGGAGCAGCTGGGCCCGTGAGCCATGGCCGCTGAGCCTGCACGTATGGAGCCTGTGCTCCGCGGCAGGAGGGGCCACAGCAGTGAGAGGCCTGCGAACCACAAAAAAAAAAAAAAATCATCTCATGAAATAGACGCTATTATGAGATGCCAAAGATGGGATTGCTGATTTGATTGGTTGAAATCAGCCAGCTCCACCCAGGTGCAGTGGCCTGAAGCCCCTCCCTGCTGCAGTCTGGGCTGGCACTATGCAAACCAAGGTCATTCTCCTTGGCCTCCCCTCCCATTAACAAAGACACCAAGAGAAAAAGCCTCCCAAATCCAATGCCTTCAGCTCCCCTTTTTGCTCCCCATCCAATGCCCATGGATGCCTTCCCTGGTACTCATTGATCCCACAAATGCTTGCCAGGCCTCTTTTTGCTCTGACTTGACCCCACTGACCGCTTCACCCTGGCCCTGCCCCCTCCCTCCTGATACGCCACTCCAGCACAGCAGCCGGCTTCTGTTCCTCCAACAAACCAAGCTCATTCCCACCCCCTGGGGCCTTTGCACTTGCTGTTCCCTCTATCTGGGACCCTCTTTTTCCAGCTCTTTGTGTGATTGGCTCCTTCTCCACATTCAGTTCTGAGTTTAAACTACTCCCTCCCCAGAGGCCCTCCCAGGCCATACTATCAAAAGCCTCCCTGGTTTATACTTTTTATCCTACAATTCTGTTTATTTTCTTTGTAGCACCAAGGACCCTCATTTCAGAGTTTATTTGTGTGTTCACTTGTCTGTGTCCCCCATTGGAGCGTCAGTACTGTGAGGGATTTTGATCTGTCCTTCTCTGTCTTCCCTGTGCCTGGCACAGTGCCCAGTGCATAGTAGGTGCTCAATAAACATCTGCTGAATGAATGAATGATGTCTCCTTTCTCAAGATGCATTCAAAGCAAAGTTAAGCCCCTCAGTCCATGTATCAGGCTAATGGCTCTCTGGGCTCCTTCAAGGTGGGACCACATGTCTTCTTTCTGGCTCCCATCTGGCCTCTGTGGCTGGCCCAGTGCTCATTGCTGCCTACCAGGTCCCCCAGGCTTGTGTCCTGCCAGCTGCCCAACCTAGGGGGCTGTTCCACCATCCTTGGAAGTTGTTCCCCAGGACCTCACCCACTATGGGCCGTGGAAGGGGCTGGAGATAGCTATGTGGGCTCCAGGGACCCTGCATGGAATCCCATCAGCTCACCATGAGAGTCATTTCAGCTCCCTTTCTGTCCTCCTGGTTCTGCCATGGGGAAGGCAAGGCTCCCCTTGAGGCCTGTGTGTCTTTATCATCTTCCTACTACCTGTTCATTTGTTTTAAGAAACACAGAGCAGACCCCAGTGCCAAGCCGTCAGCAGCAGTTATATCTGACTTTGTTCCACTTCCTTGTATAATTTGCTGAATATCTTCAATTTACAGCAAGTGCCTTAGGTTGAATTCCCCTAGAAGCAGATCCCTAAGAAAATAATTCAAAGGCAAGTAGTTTATTTGGGAGGTGATCCCAGAAAACACTGGTAGGGGTGTGGGGAAGTGGGACTAGGAAGGGAGGGCCTCCAATGCAGAGTATTATCAAGCAAGTAACCACTGTGGGCACCTGCAGCTCAGCGTGCTGTGGAGCTCTGAGAAACGGTATAGAAGGTGCAGATAACCTCAGGGCTATCCAATGGGGGTGGGGGGGCGTGGCCAGGGAGCTGAGGAACGTATACATCTGCTTCTGCCAGTCCTTAGTAGGAGGCAGCTCCCTGGAGTGTTAATTCCCAGCCCTCTAGCCTCCTGCAGGTGGGCAGAGCCCGCAGGTAAAGGGGCAGGTGCTGGCAGCTGGAATTTGGTCTGTGTTCATGGAAAGTAAGCAGGAAGAGAGATGGGCGAGGCACCGAGAGCAAATGCCTCATACTTGATACTGGTTTCTCATTTAAAGCAGAGATAAAATGTTTCCTTTAAAATGAAGTTTAAATAAAAATTTAAAAAGTGAGTTGACTTAACACTGCTACATTTAAAATAGATAACCAACAAGGACCTACTGTATAGCACAGGGAACACTGCTCAATATTCTGTAATAACTTAAATGGGGAAAGAATTTGAAAAAGAATAGATACATGTATATGTATAACTGAATCACTTTGCTGTACACCTGAAACTAACGCAAAATTGTTGATCAACTATGCTCCAATATAAAACAAAAAATTTTTTTAAAAAGTGAGTTGTCTTAAAGAAAAAGAGTAAATCGTGTACAGGGGATACGTGAATGTGGCAAACTCTGCTACTTTTAAGGGCATTCAAAGCCTTTAACAAGCAGACGCATCTCCTTGGTGACCCACGAGGATGGGGATGCAGAGACCACCCCCTCCTCCCAGCATACCAACCCCAACACTGCCCTGGATTCCTGGGAATCTTGGAAATGGGCCATGACGTTTGAAGCCCTTTTGACTTGGGGTCTGTCACTTAACATCTCTAGGCCTGTCTGTTAAAAGGGTAGGTTCTAGGGACTTCCCTGGCAGTCCAGTGGTTAAGACTTCGCCTTCTAATGCAGGGGGTATGGGTTTGATCCCTGGTCGGGGAGCTAAGATCCCACATGCCTCATGGCCAAAAAAACAAAACAAAACAAAAAAAACATAAAACAGAAGCAATATTGTAACAAATTCAATGAAGACTTTAAAAAAAAGGTGGGGGGATAAGTTCTAAAGTCAGGTGAAAAAGTAAATGTGCGAAAACAGCCAAGACAATTCTGCAAAAGAAGAACTAAGAGGGAAGATTTGTTCGTCCAGACATTAGATAGAATCTATGGCAGAGGTATAAAAAATAAAGCTGTATGGTATTGGCATAGAAGTGCATGGATACATTAATTAAGGGAATAGAATAGAGCCCAGAAATTAGCCCAGGAGTCACCTGTCCTGCCTAATGGATGTGAAAGGGTTTGGGAAAAGGGGAGACATCAGTGAGCGTGGAATTCTCTGGATTGGGCCTGGGCTGGGGCAGTGGCTTCCCAGCAGGCTCCCATCTTTGGCCTTTCCCTCTGGTCCACCTGCCAAGGCACTGGGAAAATTCACCCTCATGGACCACATGCTCCCCGTGTCTACCCTGGGAATCTCAAAAGCCTCCAGGACGTTGCTCCCTTTGCAGTTCTCTCTGATTCTTCTGATTAACCCATGGAGAAAGCCACACGTGGGTGTAGGCAGGCCTTTAACATCTGTCCAAAGCTTGCTCATCCATCATTATGCGTTATTAAGCTGAGCAGACCTCAGCCCAGAGCTCTCAGCTGGCCACAGAATCCAGCTAGACTTTAATAATATTTTTTTGTGATCGTTGCTTTTAAGGTTACTTTCTATCTGTAGAAACGATTACTTGTTTTCTCTTTCTGGTAACAGTATAAATTTTCCTTTAAAAATTATTTTACTGACACATGCTACAATGAGAATGAACCTCCAAAACATTATGCTAAGTGAAAGAATTCAGACACAAAGGTCACCTTTTGTACGATTCCCTATGAAATATCTGGAATAGATAACTCCATAGAGACAGAAAGCAGATTGGTGGTTGCCGGGGACTGGGGTGGAGGAATAGGGAGTGGGAAGCAACTGCTTAATGGGTACAGGGGTCTCCTTTCAGGGTAATGAAATGTTTTGCAACTAGTTAGAGGTGGTGGTTTGCACAACATTGCAAATACCATTGTGAATACCAAATGTCACTGAATTATTCACTTTAAAATGGTTAATTTGATGTTACGTGAATTTCAGCTCAGTAAATGATTTTTAAAAAACCAACCAAGCAAACAAAAAAATTAATTAACTTAATAAAAAGTATGAATGGCTTTAAAGATGACTTTTAAGCGAGGTTCAGGAGACACTGGCTAAAAGAACCGGTCTCACCTCCAGGCCTTGGCTCATGCCTTGCCCAGGTCTGGAATGCCCCCTCTGCTCACTGACGGAATCCTGCCCATCCCTGGGAACCTAGGCCTAGTATCAGCTCTGTAGGAAGCCCTCCCTGATTACACAGGCCCATCGGGGACCCAGAGCGGTCAGGTGGGCCCAGTCCTGCAGCTTTTCAGACCTTGGTGCGAATCTTATTAGTGGGGAGGAGTCTCTTAACTTTGGACATGTTGTTTAACCTCCCCAAGAGGGCCTCAGTTTCCTCATCTGTATAAATGGGGGTTCATGATCATTCTAATGTCACAAGGTTGAGTTACTACATAGAAAGCCAGCAGACAGGGCCAGGTGCAGAGTGGGTACCCTTGATTCACACCTGGTTTTGAGCACCAATCACATCATCTTCATTTATTTGCCTCTTGTTTGCTGGACTGTAAGCAAGGGCTCAGTCTTTGTGATCTCTGTATCCACAGTTCCCACACAGGGCTCACGTAGTAAGTCCCCAAGAAGGGCGTGTTGACTGACACCCAGAGGAATTCCTAGAATGCTGCTTCTTCTCTCCACCTTCAGTGTCCCCACCCTGTCCAGCCCCCTTCATCACTCACCTGGACCATTGCAGGCCACCTGGCTTCTGTCCTCTACTCCCCACCCACAATCCATTCTCTACACCCAGCCAGAGGACCTCATTAGAACCTAAGTCAGATCCTGTCCCTCCCCTCCTCAGAACTTTCTCAGGGCTCCCACCTCACTCAGAGTAAACACTGAAGTCCTCCCCATGGCCCACAAGGCCCTGCATGATCTACCACCCCCCCTCATTTCCGCCATCACTTCTCTGTCCTCATCTCCCTCTACTGTTCCCCTCTTGGCTCCAGCCATGACACTCTCCTCCCTGTTGCTCTAAAACTCCAGGCCTCCACCTCTGGACCTTTGCACCCGCTATTCCCTTTACCGAGGACACTCTTCCCCAGATATCACCCACTGCTCACTTCCACCCCTCCTTCAGACCTTGGTTCAAATATTCCCTGTTCAGGGAGGTTTTCCCTGGCTTCCCGGACTTCCCTGGTCTCCAAAACTCTTTTTCTCCCCTAGGAAAGGCCCTTGGCTGGGATCCTGGGCCCCACCCCACATCTCGGGAGAGGAGAAGCTCCCAGGCCTCTCTCTGGACTTGGGGCCTGGGGTCAGCCGTGGAAGCAGGCGGCACCCAACTGTACCTGGTGCAGAGGCCTTTGCCCGCCCGCCCTCTGGGGGAGGCACCCTGCCCGGCTCACACAGGCTTCCAGGGTGCAGGTGGGAAAGTCCCACGTCCTTCTCCGCTTACCTGACTCGGGCTGACTCAGACCCTCACGCCTGGCCAGAGGGAGCCGCAGCCCCGCCCATCCCCTTGATGGGAAACAGCGCTGCTAGGGCCTGGCTGGGCCAAGAACTGACTCACCTCGGCCCCACCCCCACCCCCCAGCCTCCGCCACTGGGAGTCACGCCTCCCTCCGGCCAAAGGTGCTCCAGCTTTGCTCCCGGGGAGCTTTCCCCTCTGCGCCTTTGCCCAAGCTGTGCCTTGGCTGGCGGTGCCCTTCTGTCTAGAGCCTTCTGTTCCTTCAAGCCCAGCCTGAGGGCCATCTTCTGGGGGGAAACGTCAGAGATTCCTCTGGCCAGAAGGGCAAAGGGGCAAAGGGGAGAGGTGATCATAATAATAATAGTAATAATAATAACTGTTATACAGTAATAATAGTAACTAGCCGTGCTTACCATGTGCCAGGCACTGTCCTAAACACTTCATTGTATTAATTCATTCAACCCTCACAATAATCTTATGAGGTAGGGACTTTCATTTTCCCAAGGCACAGAGTGGTTAGTAACTTGCCCAAGGTTACCAGCTGGTAAATGGGAGAAGAGGGATTTGAATCTAGGCAGTCTGGATGTCACGCCACCGTTCTCATCTCCCAGACCTGGAGAACCAAGTGGAGACCGCTGAGGGAGCTGGGCAGGGAGGAGATCCAAGTTCCGGGTTCTGTGTCAGCACCCCTCCCCCACAGTGGGAACCAGCCCCTCTCTTCAGGGTACAGGCTGGTCTCTGGTCCCTCCATCAAGGTGAATCCTCAGAACACAGGGTCTGGGCAATCCACCAACAGTGGCGGAAAGGGAATTTCCATGTACAGAACAGGGACCATGGCCTGGACACTTAACCCGTTAACCTCCCAGCAACCCTGTGAATTGGGGACAGTTACTAGCATCCATTTTATAGAGGAGGAGAATAAGGCCCAGAGAGTAACGGGATTTGCTCAAGGTCACAGAGCTAGGATATGGCAGAAGCTGGATTTAAACCCAGGGTTGTTCTGACGCCACGAGGCCAGAGTCCCTTCCACTGAGTGGTGACCTAGCATCTCAGTGACGAACAGGGCAGGGCCCAGATGTCAGAAAGAGCTGGAACTTGAGTTCACATTACCCTCTCCCTGCAGCATTCCACTAACCTCCACCCATCCATTCATTCATCTGTCCATCCACCCATCCATCCTTCCATTCAGTTATCCATCCACCCACGCCTCCTTCTATCCATCCATCCACCTAGTCATCTACCCACTCATCTACCATCCAAACATCTATCCATCTATCCTTCCATTCTTCTGTCTGTCCCTTCCATTCACCCGCCATCCATCCATCCACACTTCCATCCACCTATCCTTCTATCCATTTTTTCTATCCCTTTCACCTTCTGTCTGTCTGTCCGTCTATTCATCTATCTATGCATCGTCTTAAACATTATCTATCTATCCGTCACCCATACATTCTTCTATACATTCATCCATTCATCCATCCACCCATCTATACATCCGTTCATCCATACATCCCACAAATGTTTATTTAACTGATGACAGCTGTGTCCAAGCCTTTAGATCACTGTGCCTTGAGCCAGGAGAAGCATACCTAATTAGGTTTCTGTTTATTTGCTGTTCCAGGAAAGCTAATTGTGGGGTTTGTAAACAGCCCTTTGATGGCTGGAGAGTTACTTAAGAGGACAGTTAAATAAACAACCGCTGGGTAGAAACAGTCAGTGCTGGTACACGGCGGGTCCAGGGTCATGACCTGCCTTGCACAGCAGGAGGAGGGCTGAGGTCCAGACAGTGTGGAGGCTTTGGGGTCAGAAAGGAAGTCAGAATAATGGGAACAGTGGCAATAACATCTACCATGTGTGGAATGCCAGATGCTGTGCTAAGCACAGCCCTTACAGCAACTTCATGTGATGGAAACAATTATGATCCCATTTATGGATGTGGAGACTGAGGTTTGGGGAAGGGAAGCCACGTGCTCAAGGCCATAGATCTGGGAAGTAGCACCGTCAGGACATCAATCTGTCTGCATATAACAATGATGATAATAATAGCAAATAATTATATAGCACTCACTATATTCTAAGGCACTGTTCTAAGAATCTCACTAAATACACCACCCCATGAGGTCGGTACTATCATCACTCCCATTTTACAGATGAGAAAATTGAGGTTGAGAGGGCTAAAGTAATATGCAAAGATTACTCAGGTAGGAAGCAGCAGAATTAAAATAAATAAATATCTGGACCCAAAGTCCTACTCTTAACCATGTTATGCAGCGGACTGTACCTTCTACGCATTTAACTTCGAAAGATCCAGCCATACACGATTGGCCAAACACTTTTTAAAATCAGTTTTTCATTTTTCTGTTTTCTATATCTAAAAATACTTTGAAATTATAACTTGTAATGTCTTTTTAACTACTTGGTTCAGGGGTCAGTAAACTTTTCCTATAAAGATATCAGATAATAAATGTTTTAGGCTTTGTGGGCCATGTGGTCTCTGTTGCAACTATTCAGCTCTGCTCTGGTAGCTGGAAAGCAGCTGCAGACAATATGAAACTAATGGGTGTGGCTGTGTGCCAATAAAACTTTATTTACAAAAACATGTGGAGGGCCAGGTTTGGCCCAAGGGCTGTAGTGCTGACTTTGTGCATTTTAAATGTATCTGTATTCACCAAACAATGTTCTCTTGCCTTTTCATGAACAACAAAGGATTTTCAAGGATACTTTCAACCATTGCTCAGTTTCACCTCCAGACCTTTTGCTCACACGTGCCCTATACATCGTTTACCCCTTTGCCTGCTAGTGGCAGCTTCTGAAGGAATTTGCAAATTCCTTGCATTAATCCAATTCCTTTATTCACATAGTCAATAAATGAATGACACTCATGAGAGGTGCTCAGTGACACTCATGACTTCCCACCAGGAACCCTGAGAGTGCTAAGAGCCTTGGGAATTACTCTTCTCTATACCAAGTTCTGTAAACTTCTGGCTTGAAAAAAAAGTTGTAAAGTAAAAGTTAAGTAATTCTATGGCTGCAGCTCTAATACTATTTCCTATTGGTGACAGGAACAAGGAAATGAAAGGAGGACTGGTAGAGGTATTACAAAATGTCCTCAGGGCTAGTGGGAACAAAATGGGGTAAGGCCAGAAAGATCCCCTTTCCTCTTTATCCCCACCCCCTTGGCCTCAGTGTTGACTTCCCAGACTCAGAAAAGTTGTGAGCCTGGGGAAACAGCATGTGTTCACTTCCGAATTAAAAGACAAATGACAACCTGGGTAAAAATATTTGCAACATAAATGTAGACAAATGATTTATTTCCCTAATATCTAAAGAATCCCTGCAGAACAATAAGAAAAAGAAAACCCAGCCCACTAGAATAACAGGGTAGTAGATGGGAACAGGCAATTTACGGAAAGAGAACCACATACAGCAAGATGTCCAACCTTGCTGGTAATCAGGCAAATACAAACTAAAGAAAAAAAAAATTAGATAACATTTTCGACTCCTCCGTCTGTCAAAAATAAAAGATTGATAATGTAATGTATACAGGAGACTGTGGGGAAATGGCCACACTCTTATTCTGCTGGTCTAAGTGTGAATTGGAACAGCCTCTCAGGAAGACAGTTTTACAGTATCCAGTAAAACTGTATATTCATATTTTCTAGAACTCAGCAATTCCATTGTTTGGCGTCTCCCTTAGAGAAATATCAGGCACAAGGAGTATGTGCCAAGATGGTTACTGGAAGCAACCTAAATATCCATCAGTTGAGGAAGGGTTAAACACCTTGCAGTGGTCTAAGGACCCCCCATCTTTTGAGGCAGAGCCTGCCCACCTCCACCATTGATGTTGAACCTGCTAGATGTTTGCGCTTTGCAGCCCCCCTTGCGGCTGGGAGTGGTCACATGACCTGATGATCAATGATGTTAAGCCCCTTTGTGTGTTTACTTGTCATTTGGCATCTCCTTTTGTGAAATGCCTGCTCAACACTTTGCCCTTTTTGTCAATGGATTGATTGTCCTTTTGTCCCTAAAGTACTTTTAATAGACTCTGTTTCTGTTTAAATTACAGTATCAGGCAGGGTTCTGCAGGGAAACGAAATCAATAGATTATCTATCTATCTATCTACCATCTTCTAGTTTTAGGGATTGGCTCATGCAGTTGTGGAGGCTGGCAAGTCTGAAGTTTGTAGGGCAGGCTGGCAGGCCGCAAACTCAGGGAGGATTTCTATGTTACAGTTTGGAGGCAGAATTCCTTCTTCTCCAGGAAACCTCAGTTTTCACTCTCAAGGCCTTTAACTGACTGGCCCACCCACATTATCGAGGATACTTTCCTTTACTTAAGGTCAACTGAGTGTAGATGTTAATCGCATCTACAGAACACCTTCACAGCAACACTGAGACTAATGTTTGACCAAACAACTGGGCACAATAACCCAGCTAAGCTGACACATACAATTTAACCTTTCAATTACTCAGAGTTGTTTACGTTGTTTGCAACTTGGAGCCCAATCTAATCCACCATTTACATAAACACGCACACACACATGCACGCATGCATGCACACACACAATATCAACAGCAGTGTTATGCATTTCTACGTGTGTACGTGCACAAGAATAAGTCTGGGAGGATATGGCCAAACCTGTTACATGACCACCTCAGGGAGTGTCCAGGTTGGAGGTCAAAGGGAATTTAACCATAAGCTGTAACAGTAAAGAAAATTTTAAAGAGTATAATAATGTTAATTATGTAATTAAAGTTAATTTTTAAGTGGGAAAACTTTTTTCAGAAAATAAAGGAATCATTAAGTTCCCATTATTCATTCATCAATTATTGACCCAGCACCTGCTATGTGCTCGTTGCAGGAGATACAGTGGATAAGATGGGCAGCCTCTATCCTTGTGGAGCTGACATCATAGTGGAGGAATCAGGCAGTAAAGAAGCAAACAAAGAACTTAGCAGGTAATTTCAGAGAGTGCTAAGGAGTATTCTGAAGAAAAGTGAACCAGTGTAGCGACAAAGAATAAATGGGGACGTGGGGCTGTGTTGGATTGATGGTCAGAGAAGGCCTCTCTGAGGTGACATTTGAGCTGAGCCCTGAAGGAGAAGGAGCTGGCTTTAGAAGGAGCACACCAGGTGGCCAGGTCAGCAAGCGCAAAGGTTCTGAGGTAGGAATGGATAAGATGAAGTGGGATGAGAACCCGAGCAGTGCTTTTGGAAAGTGAGGCCTAGAGAGGGAACAGGGTAGCTTAAGGGCACAGCACTGGACACAGTGGAGCCAGGTGGGAGCCTCTGCTGCCTGTCCCAAGATGAGTTTTGTGCCAGGGCTGAGCTGCCTGTCTAGGGTGGAGGCCTCTGAGCTGCTTGAAGGGCTTTATCCACACTCCTCTCCAGCAATCCCTCTATGATTAGAACGGAGCACTGGAGACCCAGCCCCTAGGCTTGTGTCAGCCTCGCCCTGCCAGCCAAGGCCAGCAGCACCGCAGAGAGTCATCTGAGGGCTTCATACTCTTTGCCTCTGAGTTGGAGGGTCAGCAAAACCTGCCATCACTGTCTTACCTAATTATAATATAACAGGGGCGAGGGAAGGTGCCCCAAATAGATGCTTTCCCTGAACCATCCCAGCAACTCCTGGTAAGAGCCCTGGCTGGGGGGTATTATTATTCCCATTTTATGGCTGGGAACACTGAGGCTCAGAGGGATTAAATACCCTGACTCCAGGGTCTGCGTTCTTCACCCTTACAGTCTAGACTCTGTTCCTCCAGCTCTCAAGGCAAGAGCAAGGCCATCTTTTTTTAAATGACAAAGCCCCAGATGGGAAAGGACAATCCCATCTAGGCTTTCATTATATAGATGGAAATTCCAAGGTTTGGAGAGAAAAAGGAACCATCCCCTGACTATACAGAGCCAGAGCTGGAGCTGGGTCTCCCCGCTCCCAGGGCCCTTTCAGCTTTACCTGCTTCTTCCCTTCCACCTTCCTTCCCTCTTTTAGTGATGGCTTGACTGGCCTCTAGGCTGTTGCTCCAATATTCCAATCTCAATCCTGCCTCAGGGGCTTTGCACTTGCTGTTCCCCTACCAGATCTGGTCTATCACTTCTTTTTTGCCTTCCTTGACCACTGCATTGACAGTAGTTCTGCACTCACTCTTCCTATTTTGATTTATTTTTCTGCCAAGTATTTTTTACCCTCCGTCATTATATTAAATACTTATATTATTGTTTATTGTCCATCTCTCTGCCTAGGAGATCAGCCCCTTGAGGACAGGGACTTTATTCACAGCTGTTTCCCCAGTGCCTAACCCAGGGCCTGGGCTCCCATAATGCTCAATATGTGCTTGTGGAATGGATGGGCAGGTAGATCGATGGATGATGGATATATGGATTGGTGGGTGGATGGATGGATGGGTAAGTGATGGATAGATAGATAGGTGGGTGGTGGATGGAAGAATGTTTGGGTAGATGGGCGGACAATTCTCTCAACATCACTTCTCAACTCTGCGCTCTGGGTCTCACACTTAGCTCTTCTGACTTGCCTCCTTTGGCTCCAGGCCTGAGCAGGCAGCTCTGGGGGCTTTCACAGGATCAGGCAGGAGTTGCTGTTTCTCATCCTCCTCTGAGGCTGGGCAAACAAAAGCCTTTCTTCTGCCTCCCCTGCCTGGCCCCTCTACAGCCCAGGGTGGGAATTTGTTGGCAAGTCAGCAACTTAACTTTGCCGCAACTTAATTTTGAGGCTTAACCTGTCAAGCTGGGCCCATGGGCTCCTGTGGTCCATACTGGAGCTGGGCATAATGGGGGTGTGATGGGGGTCACGGTGGTCAAAGCACAGAGATGATTCCTACGTGGATGAACCTCAGAGTCTTCTGGAGAGGTTGATTTTTAGAGGTGGGTGGGGGAGTTACAAGATGAAGTTAGCTCTGGGCTCTCTATAGACAGCTTGGGACAGTGTTTCTTCTTGTCCCCTAGAGATGTCCCCACAGGGCAGAGGGCCAAGAGAAGGGAACCTCACTTAGTGCTACAGTGGCCTCATGAGAGTGGTGCCTTCGTAATCCCCATTGCACAGAGCAGGAACCTGAGGCCCAGAGAGACTAGTTAACACGCCCAGTTGAAAGCCGAACTAGATGGGCAGTCATTACCCAGCTGGACTGTCTCTGCCAATCAAAGACAGTGGCCTTTGACCAGTCTCCTCCTGCCTTTGGCCATTGGATGTTATTCAAATGCACTCCAAGGCCAGTGGATCATGGAAGCAGTGACTGGAGAATCTGGCACCCTCAAGCCTGACAACCTCACCAGAACATCCTTGAGGAATGTGAATAATCAGCTCATTTCCCTGCCTTCTCTGGAGCCCAGGTCCCACAGCCTGAGCAGAGAACGTGGGAAGAAGTCCGGGACCTTGGTGTGGCAGTTGAGGCCCACATGGCTGCTCTCTACCTTCAACCTCTTCTCCAAATTCCACCCTGTGCATCGAGCTATTGGGAACTGTCTGCACATGCCACGGGGTTTCCTGCCTCTGCCTTTGCCCATGCTGCCTCCTCTGTTGAGGATGTTGTCTCGGTATGAGTTTTTCCAGAAACAGACCCTGAGACAGGATTCAAGTGCAAGGAATATATTTGGGAAGAGATACCAGGAGGTGCTCATAGCAGGGTGGATGAGTGAGACAGGGAAGGAAGCAAATAAAACACGTGGTTATCAAGCCAGTCACCGCTGTGGGTAACTGGATCTCAAACTCACCCAGGGAACCAGTGTAGAACATGGACCCCAGAGTTATTCCAACCCAGGAGAGAGGAAATCAGCCATGTATTTTCCAACCCCATCAATGGTCAGCTGAGGGCTAATTCCAGGGGCATCAACTTTCTGGAACTTCTGGCTATGCACATGCCCACAGCCAGACCAAAGCTCTCAAGTAGAGAGAGTAAACGTAGGTATTTGCAATGAGCAGGAGCGAGCATCTAGGGGATGTGAGTGGGCACCAACAGCATTTGTGACAAATGTTTATTGGTTCCTGATCTTTCCCCAGCAGACTCCTATTCATCCTTTAAAACCCATCCTTCATTCTCCCAGGGAAGACTTCCCTGACCCTCTTGAATCAGCCAATCACTTCACACCATTCCTTGCATGCACTTTTAATATTTGCATTTATCACAGTGGATTGTGATTACCCTTTTATACCTCTGCCTGCCTCACTAGGGAGGGAACAACTTGAGGCAGGGGCTTCATCTTGGGATGTAGAACATGCTGCTTGGTGTCACGAAGTCCTGAGTTCCACTCTCCTGGCCGCTCTGAAGCTAACGCTTGTCACCATATCTGCATCCCCAGGACCTGGCTATTATTGGGCCCTCAGTAAATGTACTGGCAGAGGGATTGAAATTACATTTTTAGCTCACTGACATTTCTTCTTTCCCCTGAAGTTTCCTGGTATCTTGATTATGGAGAGGTTGGTTAAGCCAGTGGGTCTCAGAATCACCTGGAGAGCATTTAGAAAACTTCGGGGGCTGAGGCCCCACCCCAGAGATTCAGATTCAGTCATTGGAGATACTGGGTTAAACTTTAATGATGATAGGCAGCCTCAGAGAAATTCCCCCCACTTCGGGGGTATTCATGGAGAGAGTTCATCACAATGTCAGACGTGAAGGTGGAGGGTGTGGGGGGCAACCTGGAGTCTGTGCTGGAAGAGGGGACACGAGAAATGGGGAGGATGCAGAAATTAGACATTAGAAGCAATGAACTAGATATATATGCAGCCATGTGGTTAGAGCTGGAAAACGAACATAGCACGGAGTGAAAAGAGCGAAAAAAGCAGACGGATGGTTTATCCCTGTATGATGGGCGTTTACTCCGATCCACGAGACTGTGCTGCCCCACAGGTGCGGGTTCCTAAACCTGCCCACTAGAGTCACCTGGTAACCTGGTATCCACCCTACCCCCAAAGCCACCTCAGCAGGATCTCTGGGGTGGGTTCTAGGAACCAATATTTTTAAAATGTGAAGCCTCGGTGGAGAACCGTGGAACACAGGAGTGTGATTATCTCAGCTCTATGTCCCCAAAGGGTCATTTATCCAGTAATGATGGAATGAGGGCATGCATGAGTTGAGGGCCTATTGTGTGAGAGGCACCGTGCTAGGAGCTTCGAATGCATTGCCTCGCTTTAGTCTCAAATAGCCATAGGTGGTAGGTACTTTTATAATCCCCATTTCGTAGATGGGAAAACTGAGGCACAGAGTGGTGAAGTCAATGGCTGAGGACTCATAGCTGTTCAGCGGCAGTCCGGGCTTGTACCGGGGTCTGCAAGCCTGACACCAGAGCCCTTGCCCACTCCCCTCCTGCCTCCTCCAAAGTTGCTCTTTCTGATGCCTTTTGACCCACTTGTTCAGCAACTGCAAGGAATTGATCCACTCGGTTCCGCAAGAAATTATTGTTGTTGATGTTGTTTTTCCCCCATAAGTCCCTCGTGGTCTTGTTTTTTTTCTTCTTTAACCTCAGCACACAGACAAATCCCACATCGTAAAGGCTGAGCAGCTTCTGGAGGCGACAGCTTCATTCCATGGGTCAGAGCTGCGTGGGCCATGTTATCAGGCTTATTTTGAATTGCTTCCCCCTTCCCCTCCCCGATGAAAGGCGGGAAGTCTTAAAATTACTTCTCCCCAAAACCAGCCCTCAGAGGCACCACCCTGCCCTGGAAGCTCTCTGACCTGCTTCATAAGGAGTTATTAATTATGATTTGTTTTTATAATCGTCCACTTGGAGTCTCGGATGACACATGCTCAGACTTGTCTGTCCTTTAAAAGAAGGAATCAAAGGTTCATGGAAATCAGCTATACATAACTAGTGGAATTACTTGGGCTCAGCCCTGGGTTTGCTCTGTGACCTTGGGCAAATCCCTTCCCTCTCTGGGCCTCTGTTTTTCTAGCTGTAGAAGGAATGTGGACTAACTTCTAACACAGGGTTAGGATATATATATCCCAAACTGTGAATATGCCAGGGGTGTGTGAAATGGTTGTAGATTGTACATGGATAGGCATTTTTATAAGTTTTATTTTAACTTTTAAAATTTAACAGCGTTATAGTATTTCATTTATAAATGCACATGTTTTTGTTCGCTGGGATGGCCACAGGGAGGAGGAGCTCTGATTCACATAGTCACTTAGGTATCCCGACTGCTGGGGCTTCTGACATGTTCAAAGTCACCCTGGGGATCAACATCCAGCCAGAGAGAGGAAATGGTGGAGAAGGTACCCATCAGCCCAGAGTGACATACATATATATTTTCCTCCACGTTCCATTGGCCAGAACTAGTCACATGGTTCTACCCAGATGCAAAGGCAGTTGGGAAATATAGTTCCCTGGCTGGGCAGCTACTTATCTATAACTCTACACTTTACAGGAGGAACATAAATCTTTGGTGGACCCTTGGTCATCTCTGCCTCAGTAGTCTCTTTTTAAACGAGTAAATTGAGGAACAGAGCTTTGCCACCCATTTATCAAGGAATTAAAATATGATATATAATTTTCTACAAAGTGGGAGGAATCATTCTACCCAATATTAAAGTTTCCTACACAACTACAGTAATCAAGAGAGTGTAGTATTGGCAGAGGGATAGACTACAATCAATAGAATAAAAGAGAGGACTCAGAAATAGACCCATACAAGTATGTCCAGCTGATTTTTTTAAATTATTTATTTATTTTTTGGCTGTGTTGGGTCGTCACTGCTGCACACGGGCTTTCTCTAGTTGCGGCGAGCAGGGGCTACTCTTCGTTGCAGAGTGCGTGCTTCTCATTGCGGTGGCACGGGCTCTAGGCGAGCGGGCTTCAGTAGTTGTGGCGCACAGGCTTAGTTGCTCCGTGGCACGTGGGATCTTCCTGGACCAGGGATCGAACCCGTGTCCCCTGCATTGGCAGGCGGATTCTTAACCACTGTGCCACCAGGGAAGTCCTGTCCAGCTGATTTCTGACAAAAGTGCAAAAGCAATTCAATGGAAGGGTAACATTTTTTGGCCGTGCCACGCAGCTTGCGAGATCTTAGTTCCCCCGACCAGGGATTGAACCTGGGCCCTTGGCAGTGAACACGTGGAGACCTAACCACTGGACTGCTAGAGAATTCCCAGGATAACCTTTCTAATAAATAGTGCTGGAGCAACTGGACATCCTTAGGCAAAAAAGAAAAGAAAGAAAAGATCCTTGACCTTGATCCAAACCTCACACCTTATAACAAAAACTAAATGGATCATGGACTTGAACATAAAACATGAAACTATAAAACAGTTATTATTTTCTTAAAGTAGGAGAAAATCAATCTTCAGGATCTAGGGCTAGGCAAAGAACTGTTAGACCTCAATACCAAAAGAACGATTCAAAAAAGGAAAAGATTGATAAATTGTACCTCATCGAAATTAAAATTTTTTGCTCTGTGAAAGACCCTGTTAAGAGGATGAAAAGACAAACTACAGATTGGGAGAAAATATTTGAAAACCATATATCTGACAAAGGACTAGTATCTAGAATGTGTCAAGAACTCTCAAAACGCAGCAATGAAAAAGAAATCCAATTAGAAAATGACAAAAGGCAACAGACATTTTATAGAAGAGGATACACAGATGCAAATAAACACATGAAAAGATGTTTAACGTCATTAGCCATTAGGGAAATGCAAATTAAGACCACAGTGAGGTATTACTACACACCATCCAAATGACTAAAATGAAAAATGATGAGAACACTAACTGCTGGCGAAGATTGGAGAAACTGGATCACTCATGCATTCCTGGTGGGAATGTAAAATGGTACAGTGTTCTGGAAAACAGTTAGGCAATTTCTTAAAAACTACCATATGACCCAGCAACTGTGCTCCTGGACATAGAAATGAAAACAGATTCACACAAAAACACGTATACACGTGTTCATAGCAGTTTGATTCATAATAGGCAAAACATGGAAGCAACCCAGATGCCCTTCAATAGTGAATAGTTAAATACACTGGTGCATCCATACCTTGGAATTCTACTCAGCATAAAAAGGAACAAAATATCGATACATGCAACAGTTTGGATGAACCTTTAGGGAATTAATGCTGAGTAAAAAAAGTCAGCCCCAGAGGGTTACATACCACGTGATTCCACTTATATAGTATTCTTGAACTCACACAGTTATAGAAATGGGGAATAGATTCGTGGTTGCCCTGGGAAAGGACAGAGTTGGAGGTGGGAGATGGGTGGGGCTATGAAAGAACAACCTGATGGATCCTTATGGTGATGGAGATGTTCTGCGTCTTGGCTGTGTCACTGCCAGCATGTTGTTTGTGGTATAGTTTTAAAGATGTTATCATTGGGGAAACTGAGGAGAGGGTACATGGGAATCTCTCTTTATTTCTTACAACTGCCCCTGCATCTACACTAATCTCAATATAAGAAATTTGACAAAGAATACCAATACAATTTTTTTTCTACCCTGACACTTCTGAATATAATTGTACCTTTGGTAACATGGAGGCACTACCAGAATCTCGAACAGCGGATGTAGTGTGGCGGTTAAGTGTGGTTTGCAGTAGCACAGGCTGGGTTCAAATCTCAGTCGACCAGACCTCTCGCCTACTTGAGCCTCGGTTTCCACCCCTGCAAGTGGCTGAGTAACGAGAGGCCCTGCCTCGGGGGTTGGTGCAGGGACTCCAAGAGATGATTCGTGAATCGCATAGAGCACAGGGCTCCGGTGCAGGTGCTGCTCTGTAAATTATTTGTCACTTATCAGGGCTGCAGCAGGTGGGGGAAATGGACCTCAGGGCATCCTCTGCTAGCTCTCTCGGTTGGGATGGTGACCCGCCATCCTGAGGTTTGTTTTGACTCCTTTCTCACAGGGGTGTGTACTGAACAGCTGCACTAAGGTTGGTCTGGTTAGTTCTCGTCTGCCCTCTGGACTCTGGTGCACACTTTCAAGGACCTTTCTCAATGAAGGAAGGACACAGCTGGTTCTTGTGGGCTGGGCTGCTCCAGGGGAACAACAGCCCAGGGGCTAGCCTCTCTGAGGCAGCAAAGAGAGGGAATGGAAGTAATGCTTACTGCATACCTCCCGTGTGCATGATGACTTACACGCTCCAGCGCATCAAATTCTCCCAACAATCTTGCACAATAGGTATTATTATTATTTCTACTTTATACAGGAGAAAGCTGAGGCTCAGAGAGGTGATGGACTTGTCCAAGGTCATGCAACTAGTAGATGGTAGAGCTGAGCCCTAGTCTGATTTAAATTCAGTGTCATTTTGACTATTAATAATAACCTTACCATTTATTCAGCACCCACTATGGCCAACTACTATGCTTAGCTCTTTACCCTGCGGTATCATCATCCCCTCCCCACTTTAGAGAAGAGGAAACAAAGATTAAGAGGGATGACTTGCCAAGATGGACAACAATTCTTGAAAAAACAGTCAACTGACAGCTCTTCCTTGTTTCCCCGACCCCACCCTCAGCTCTAGCTCAGCACAGCCGAGAGTACTCAAGCTTGGAGATGTAAATGCTGAGTAAGCTAAGAGTTGGTACCTTGAGATATGGTGCCAAGGCCGTCTGTGGGCATTTGAATGTCAGCTTTGGCTGCCCAGGGTCAGCTGAGATGGCCAGAGTTTCCCCTGGGGGCTTGGTGGGGTTGTGGGGAGACTTGCAGAGACCCCCCTCCCGCCTTGGGCCTGGCAGACAACGTGGCAGTTGGAAAAGGCTGGAGGTGGCAGTGGCGGTGACAACTTCCTTTTGAGTAACAACATTTACTGAAAAGCAGTTCTGCTTTTAGCACCAGAAGTTCACCACCCTTGCAAGCAGGCGCCTAAGAATACCTCCATTCAACCCCAGTTCAGAGATGCACACAGATTCCCTTCTGCATTACCTCCAGCAGAGTTTTACATTTGT
Organism: Delphinus delphis; assembly: GCF_949987515.2. Lineage (NCBI taxonomy): Eukaryota > Metazoa > Chordata > Mammalia > Artiodactyla > Delphinidae > Delphinus > Delphinus delphis. Next base: position 11,093,933 of record NC_082697.1, on the reverse strand, counting down.
TGTTGAAAGGAAACCAAATACCACAATTATTGGAGGAGGCGGGAGGGGTGTGGAGAGAGGGGTGATGCAAGGGGGGCCAGGTGGCATCAACCACAGCCCCCAAAGGCGTCCACAGGCCGCCTCCGGGCAGTGGCCCAGCCCCTTGCCCTTCAGTTACTGGAAAGACATCGACAAGCTCAGAGTGAAACTGAAGTGCTGACAATTTCTCTTCTTTTTACAAGAAAAAGAAAGTGATTGTCCTTGAAGCAAGCATGACTTTGGAGGCCAGGGACTTGCCCTGGCCACTCTGCACATGTGGCCCCAGAAGCTCCAGGTCCTTGCTGGTCACCCTCCATGAGTGCTGGGGTCCTTTGCATGGCCCCTTTTGTCCATCACTGAAAAGCCAGTCTGCCCCGGGGAGGGGATGGTCTTACCCGTTAGGAGCTCACCCAGGGCCCGGGTAGTTGGAGGATGGCTTGGGCGAGGAAGAGGGCTTGAGTGAGGAGGAGATGTGGCGTCAGGCAGAGGCAGGAGGCTGTAATGAGCAGCTCTAAGAAGTGCCTTCTCTCCCCGCCTGGTCTGGCCTCCTGACTCGCACCAGAACCAGGGGCAGTCGGAAATGGAAAGACCCTGGGAGTCACACGGATGTGGGTTCAAATTCCACCTGGACCATTCGCTGGCCGTGTGATCTTGGGCCCGTGATTTCACCTCTCTGAGCCTCAGTTTCCTCATCTCCGACATGGGGATAATAATAGGAAGTCAGGTCATGACCCTCCTCTGCTCAGAATCCTCACATGGCTCCCACCTCACTTGGCGGAAATACCAAAGTCCTCCCGTGACCCACTAGGCCCTACATAATCACCCCTCTGCTCCCCGTCTCAACCTCATCTCCGCCTATTCTCTCTTGTTCCCTCCCCTCCAACCACACTGGGCAACTTGTTGTTCTACCAACATGCTAAATACACCCCTGCCTCAGGGCCTTTGCACTTGCTGTTTCCTCTGTCTGCAGCATCCTTCCTCCAGATACCCTCCTTCACCCTATTCGGCTCTCGGTTGAAATGCCCCAGGAGGCAGCTCTGACCTCTTCTTTTAAGTTGCTGCCCATTACTCTTTATTCCTTCAGCCTGCATTAATTTTTCCCCACTACTTGACATGATTTGGGGAGCTTATTACTCCCCATCCTCCAGACTATAAGCTCCAAGGGGGCAGAGTTCAGTTCTGTGTTATTCTCTATTAAATCCTCAGAGCCTGGCTCGTAGCAGTTGCTCACCAAATGTTTGTTGACTGCACACGTGCAGCGTTATGTGGCGAGGGTGAAGAGTGATATGTGTAGATTGTTGAGACCAGCAGAGTCCTTGTTCACTAAATGTTACTTCCTTTTTTTCCTTCCCAGCACCAACCATGTGCCACATGCTTGACTTCCTATAACAAAAGGATGCCTTTTATAGATGCAGAACCAAGACTGGGGAGCCCAAGCTCACTCAGCAGGGTGAGGCTCTGAGGTCTGGTCCACGGGACTCTCAGCCTCTTGGATGGTGGTGACAGTGTCTGATATGACCCAGGCCTGGCTGCTTTACGGTCTGGCTGAGGGAAATGGCTGGCAGGGCTCTTTAGACCCTTGAAAGGGCTGTGGGCAGAGGGGAAGCTGGCTGTGGCTTCAAGGGACATGGGGCCCTGGGACTGGGGTTCACGCCCTTGCCCTGCAGTCCCATAGTTCCCATCAAGGGGGCCCAGGGTTTGCAGAGAGGGGCTTTTCCAATTTTCTGTTTCTAGAAAGTTCTGTCCCAGGAAGGGCAGATGATGGAGGAGCTGTTGGATGCGGCTGGAGCCTCAGAGACTAGGAGACCCCGGGAGTCCTCTCTCCCCGGCACCCAGCCAGTTCCCAAAGCAGAGGGGCTTTCCAGAGAAGTCTGCCTCTGGCTCCCTCCAAGCCTGCCCAAGAGACTACAAGCCAAGGCCTCCATGAGACCCAGCCCCGCCTTCACTGCCCTGTCTTTATTTCTTAGGGAGGCCAAGGAATCTGGGGGTGAACAGCCTCAACACAGGGCCGGGCATGTGGAAATTTAAGAGCCACAGACTGGCCTGTCACAGTCCCCGGGATGTGACCGTCCACCTGCACCTCCACCCCAGACTCTGGGTTGAGCTGGGCCTACAGCCTGTCTAGGGTGGGCGGAGCAATTGCCTGTGGATCCTGTCTAGTGCTGGGGCTTTCGCCTCTGCCTGTCAGAGCTGCCTCAGCTGTACGAGGGTCCCCTCCCACACTGCTACAGCAAAGGGAATGCAAGTGAGACACGAGGAAGAACTGTCTTCTAACACTTTATCGTACCCAAAGGTGACCCTAAAGGTGACCACTAAACCCCCCAGCGCAGACCTTGTTGCCACCCACAGGCCACATCCAGCCCAGGAATATGTTTGGTTTGGCCCTTGATGTAATTTTTTAAAATGTGACTCAGTTACCAACATTAGAAATACCAGGAGGTTTCACATAAAATCCATTTTTCTGGCTTCTCTTGAAAAATGGGACTCTCTGGCTGTGCTGGGCCCACTTTCCTGCAGGGCATAGGAAGGCCAGAGTGGGTCAAGGGGCCCCTTTTAGGGCAGCACATAGTAGTAGGTGTTCTCTTCTTCACTCCAGTCCCTGCTCAGCCCACTTTTCTCAAACACATTGCCTACCAGGGCTTTGAAGTATGAGTAGGAATTCATCAGACAAAGGGGTGGAAAGACATTCCGGGAAAGAGAAGAGCACATGTCCATGTGATTTATCTGTTCAAGATTCACTCAGTAAGTATGTATTGAATGTTTACTGTATACACTGGGGCGAACAGCAGGAAACCAAACAGATAAAAATCCCTGCACTCCTTGAGCTCATTATCTCAGACAGCACTTCTCAGCTGGGCACTATTTTGTCCCCCACGGACACTTGGCAGTGTTTGAGGCATCTGTGGTGTCATAACAAATGTGGGTGGAGGGAGGGGATACTACTGTCATCCAGTGGGTAGAGGCCAGGGGTGCTGCTAAACCAGTCGTGGCGTGCACAGGAGAGCGCTTCACAGCAAAGAATGATCTGGCCCCAAGTGTCCGGAGTGCCAAGATTGAGAAACCCTGGTTCAGTGGGAGATAGTAAACCAGATGAGCCAATAAATGCATCATCTGAAGTCAGGCGGTGCTGGGAGTTTTCTGGTGAAACTAATCAGAGTGCGGCAGTGGGGGTCAGGAGGTGGGTATGGCTGCCTGGGGGAGGTTCCATTTGACCAGAGACCTAAGGATGAGAAGGAGCAGGTCCTGAAAAAATTGGGGTGCACCTGGCGGGGTGGCCCCAAATCGTGGTTGCTTACGGAGCAGCACCTTCCCTCTTTCTGTGCTGCTTGTCACCACAGCCTTGCTTATAGAGCTGGGATCAGTGGTTCTGTTCCCATTTTCCAGACGAGGGACCCTGGCTGGATGTCACAAGCCCCTAAAGAGGCTGACCTAGGCCACCTGACCACTCTGAGCTGGTGTCCTTGGGGTGCCTGGAGGGCACGATGGTCAGTGAATTGCCTTCTTTCATTCAGTCAGTCAACAAACATCTCTCAGGGGCCCACCATGGCCTAGTGGGACAGAACAACTTCAGGCTGAGGTGCTCAGCACCAGTCATGGCACATAGTAGGTACACATAAAATATTGGTCAAACGAATGAAAGGACGGGATCAATGAGTAAACAAGCCCCCATCCATGTAAGATAATAGATCACAGCCAGCATTGATTGGGTGCCTACTGTGTGCCGACCCACCTGGAGCTGGAGTGGACACCAGCTCGAAGGGAGGGACAATGATTATTCCCACTTCCGTGGTGAAAAGCCTGAGGTTCGGAGGGGGACATCAATTGCCCAAGGCCTGGCACTGGAGCCCAAGGCCTCGCAGATCTCAGGCTGCAACCATTGCCTTGGCATTTTGTATGTTCTGACTCAGTTTACTATCCTCCCAACACTGTGAGGTAGCAGGTGGCATTATCCCATTTTATGGATGAGGTAACTGAAGCTCAGAGAGGTGAAGCGACTCTCCCAGAGTCACACAGCATGTGTGTTTGATCTACATTCCACATTTTGACCACCAAGCCCTGCCCCTTGTAACCCTGACTTCCTCTTCAGGAGAGTTAATCAGCCCCAAAGGGGAGGTAGGCCAGGGGGTTAGGCCCCTCGAGGTCTGCAGGACCAGGCAGGAGGCTCTGGAGGAGGTGGGGTCCCGGGTGGGTGGACGGGAGCAGGTGGGCCTGGGGAGCAGCCAGGCTTCCCCTCCCACACGCAGGCACAGCCGCCAGGAGAGACTGTTGAGAGTCTGCCCTGTGGTGCGCACCGGCCTAACAATGGCTCCTTTTGACTGCGCGGGTGGTAGAAGAGGGGACGCATTGTTCTCCAAGACACCTTCCCGCCTTGGCTGGCTGCGGGCGGTCCCCATCCCAGGAGGCTTGGCTCAGGGCCGTTCCGGGCGCCTGAGGGAAGTGTGTGCACGCGCCTGTGTGTGTGATGCTGGAGCGTGTGTGTGTGTGTGTGTGTGTGTGTGTGTGTGTGTGTGTGCGTGTGTGCGCATGTGTGTGTACAGAGAGGCATGGGTGTCTGACTGACACAATTGCTGAGTGTGCCCACGCACGCCTTGCACACTGTGGCGGTGTGTCCGAGCAGGCTTATGGCTTTCTGCGTCTGCTGTGTCGGTCCAAGCGTGCCTTCCTGGGCATATCTGCAGCTGTTTGTGAATCTGCCTCCAGAACGTGTCTCCGGCTCCGTGTACCTGGCTTGTGCTCCAGTGTGTCGAGTGAGGCTGCCCTCATCTGTATGTGTCAGTGTCTCCGTCTCCCTCTGGGTCTGTCTGTGGAGCATCTTGACACCAAGGGGACAGCAGAGCTCTGGCTTTAGGGTGAGGGCCAAGTTCCACTTGTTGCGCATATGTGAGGAAAGGGGTTCCAAGTAGAGGGGATGCAGGCGAACAGCCAGATGCAGGACCGAGCCGGGGGATGGGCAGAAGCAGTTGGAGGTCAGGGAGGCTGCAGCAGAGGGAGCAACAGAGAGGGAGCAACGGGAGAAGATACCAGGGCCACCTGTGGGGGCGGGGCGTGGAGTTGGAACATCGTTCTGAGTGAGCCGGAGCCATGGCGTGCTTGCACTGGGGAGTGACGAGGTCTTTTATGGAGATGCCTCTGGTAGAGAATAGACTGCAGGGCAATCAGGAAAGCTGTTGGGGGGCACCCCAGGGTGCCCCCACTCCAGGCAGGAATTGCAGCTTCCCATTTTGCAGAAGTGGAAACTGAGGCCCAGGGAGGAGAAATGCCTTCCAAAGCTGGAAGTTTGGGAACTGGTCCAATGCCAGAGCTAACTCTCATCCTTCCCACCTTGGCTACCATTCCCTCAAGTCCCTTCCTTTCCCAAGGCTATGGAGGTGCCTGTGCTAAAGACAGAGGACTTGGCATCCTCATCTTCTCAGGAACCAGGACTCTACAGCCACAGGGCTTGGGTTCAAATCCTATCTCTGACACTTAACAGCTGTGTGACCTTGGGCATGTCACATAGCCTCTCTGTGCCCCATTTCCTCATCTGCAAAATGGGGATAATGACAATACTGACCTTTAAATTGTGATTCCACCGATTACCCTCCCCATAACAGGATTCCCCCTCTCCTTAATTTTTCTCCAAGACTCTTACCACCTTCTAACACACGACATGTTACATTAATCTGTTGTGGCACTAGGGTGTCATTTCCAGGAAAGCAGGAAGTTTTGGGTGTTTTGGTCATTATTAATATCTAGAATGGTGTTGGCGCTCAGTAAATTTTTGTCGAGTGAATGAAACTGAATGATGGGTATAAAATACTGGACTAGGAACGTGAGCTGTCAACTGTTACTATTAACTTGGGAATGGGCTTGGAGATGAGCGTCTGGAAGCATAGAAGCCCGGGCAGTTCACCCAGGAATTGGGGTCCCATTCCCTTTTCTGCCCTTTGTCCTGCACATCTGGATCTGCTGAGCCCTCACTGGGCCCAACATCTCCTGTCTTTAGTCTCCATGGTTCAAGGACAGGTTGGCTCCGGCAGGCACTGTGCGCTGGTGGTTTCCCGCCCCCGCGAGGAATCAGTGACTCAGTTCCCCACCTGGCACATGCATCAGCTTTAACGATCTCCGAGGCCTCAGGACATTGCCAAATATTGGGGTCCCACCCACCCCATTTCCCAGGATCCCTGTCCCCCTGTCGGTAACATCAAGCAGAACCCTTTGGTTCGGGGTGGGGTGGGGGAAGTCCACTTGGCAGCTCTGCTAAAAATGTCCCACCGATGGCGCTGATGGCCCAAGGAGCCATTGGGCAAATATTTCTCAAGTCCACGTGCTTGTCGAGGAGATGGCTTCATGATCTTTCAGTCTTTCTAAGAAAGAATGACAGGAGACCTCAGAGACCAATTGGGTGGCGAGGTGACTTCGCAAGGTCATTGTGTCCAGCCCTCTGCCACCTGGTCATCAGCTCTGGCTCCCCTGCACCCTGTGTCCCTGCATCTTGAGGAGGGCCAGGAGCTGGAGAGGGGGACTGGGCCGGTCAAAGAACAAGGCTCCTCTGTCCTCTCCCTTCCTTCCTCCTTTCTCCTGACTCCCAGCCCTGGCCTGGGGCATGCGGCGGGCGCGGGGCTGATCAGCAGAAGTGGGCTGTGGAGCTGGCCGGGGTGTTCACGGTCCCTTCCTCGGGGACCAGCTGGGGCGCTGCTCAGCCTAACTGGATGCCTTGGTGTCTGCCCACGGGCCCCAACCCTCTCCTCACACCACCGTCGGGGTTCAGGCCTCCGTCTCTCTGTCCTCCATTCACGCCCTGCCACACACACACATTTATTAGGCACCCTCGTATGTGCCCCATCCCTGGGGGACAGTGAAAGGGCCTAGAGTAGGGAATATCTTGGCCTGTTTGCAGAATAGGGAGGAGAGCGGTGTGGCTGGTGCGGAGTGAACAAGGGGAGAGTCGGGGAGGGGAGGACCAAAGGGTCATGGGGTCAGATGGTGCAGGGACTCCAGGCCAGGGAATTTTGGATTTCCTTCTAATGCGATGAAGTCCCACGGGAGGGCTCTGAGCGGGGATGGTGCAGGAAGTGCCTTTCGAGTTCATGTTACAAAAGGGGCTTTGTCTTTTTAAAGGATCCTTCTGGCTGCTATAAGGAGAATACAGTGGGGCGGGGGGTGGGGGTGGGGTGGGGAGAGAGTGAGGGTGAGGATGGGGGCCAGGAGGAGTGACCTGACCCAGGGTGATGAGCACAGAGTTGGTGAGAAGTGGCATTCAGGGTGTATTTTGAAAGCTGGAGCCAACAGCGTTGCCTACTGGGGGCTGTGGGGCTCACAGAGGACAGAGAGGAGTCCAGGACAGCTCCAGGGTTTCTGGTCCAAGTAACTGGGAGGCTGGTGGGACCACTTTCTGTAATAGGGATGTGGGAGCAGATGCTGCGCTCAGTTTAGGGTGCGCCGAGTTGAGGGGTTCTGTGGGCAGATGAATAAGGAAAGCCACAGCCTGCCACCTCCCCAAGGCCTTTGTCCTGGTTCCAGTGCCCAGTACCTGCCCCAGGACAATTCGACAGCCATCCAATTTTCCTCCCAGCCTTTCCATGCTCTAGCCCTTCCTCTTCCACACCTGTTCGTCTTCAGAAAGCACAACTCTAGATCCTGTCTCTGCTCTGCTCTAGAACCATCAATGGCCCCCCCACTGCCCCGCATAAAGTCCAAAAGCCTCAGCTGGGTTATCCCAGGCCTGCACCATCTACCCTGACTTTTGCAGCCTCGTCCCTCGTATGGCCAACCAAGCAGCTGACCTCTGGCTCCTCAGACACACCCTGTCCCTTCCCACATCCTCAGCCTTACCTAAGCTGTCCCTGCCAGCTGAGTGCCCTTTCCCACCACAGGGATGAGTGTACACGCCTTGCCTCTAATGTCTGTAGCCTTTTGTTTGTTTCTTTCTCCCAGAACTTTTCACACAATGCTTTGAATTACACTTATTTATATCTTTCCCTCCTCCCATGGGCAGAAAAGTGCCAGATTTATTTCTGGGCTCGATGCCAGGCTCAAAGCAGGTCCTTGTCAGATTCGGTGGGTGAACTGTTGAGGATACTGCATTCCCAGTGGTATGGGCCCACTCAGTGCCCGTTCCCCCTTCTTCTGGAGAACACACTCTGATTTTCCCCCTGGGGTGTACCACCCCATCAGGTGAGCTGGCCCCATCCCCAGGGGTAGACAGACTCATGGCCCAGGCCTGGCCAATCAAAGCTTCCCAGACCCCTGGCTACGTTGATTGGTTCAGGGGTGGGCACATGATCCAGCCAAAGCCAAGAGAACTCAGTTCTGTGGAGCAGAAGAGAGGACGTTGTTGCCTTGAGGTGGCTGAGCTAGTGAGATCTCAGCCTGGAGCAGCCGTGGCCACTGTGCCACCATGACAGTAAAGACTGCCTGAAAATACAGCCAACACAGGGCAAGGCAGAGCAGAGAGTTGGGGACAGCCTGAGTCCTAACAACATCATGGGTGCTCCTGGATCCAGCTGTATCTGAAGCCCACATAGCCCTGAACTTCTCCGTTATATAAGTCAATATGTTTTTCTTTCTCGTTCTCTGTTTTAAAATGAATTTTGGGTTGGATTTCCATTGCTTGCAGCTATAAAAATTCCTGAGAAATACAAGAGCTTTCTTCTGAATAAATCTCTTGCCATCTCACTGCCCATCCCTTCACCCTTCAAGACCCCAAGTGAAATTCCCTCATTGAAGAACTGCTTTGAATATTTATCCATGGAGCTGATATAGCATTTGTCTCTTTTCTCTCTTCTGGATAACGATCCCAGGCTCTAGCTGTGCCTCAAGCAACTTTTGGAACCAGGCAGCGGGCAAACAGGATAACCCAAAGAAGTAAAATGGGCTCCCGCTTTTGAGGGGCCAGGGCTGGACCTCTGGCCTTACAGCTTCTCAGCACGGTCCTTGGCACACAGCAATGCTTCTCAGCCATTCTCTACTTAGTAGCGTAAGGCAAGGGTTCTCAACGTGGGCATGACGGGCGTTCGGGACCAGACTTCTCTCTGAAGCGCCGTGAGCAGGAGTCCTCCCTCCAGAACTGGTCAGGAGAGGGTTTCTCAGCCTTCTTACTACTGGCACTTGGGGCAGCTCATTCTTTGCTGCTGAGGCCATCCTATGCGTTGCAGGATAGTTTAGGAGCATCCTTTACCTTCTCTACCCACTAGTGGTACTCCCTACCCCGAGTCGTGCCAACCACAGATGTCTTCAGACATTGCCAAATGTCCCGTGCAGGGCAAATCACCCCTGATTGAGAACCCCTGGTGGAAGCAAAGAGCTTTGCATAGGACTTCACACGTAGCAAGCGCTGAATAAATACCAGCAATGGTAATGTGGTGATAACAGTGCCCACGATCATTTACGAAATTCAAGTGTCTCAGTGAGGGTCAGATCTGGCTAAGTTAAGCAGGAAGGGAATTTATTGGAGGAACACGGTAAGCTTACGGAATTTATGAGGAAGGGGCAGTATGAGGTCAAAAAAGCACAGAAACGGAGGCAGTTCCGAGAGTTCAGATAGCGCAGGGTGGACGTGCTGGTACCTGTAACGAGCTAGTCCTCATTTCAGCCACTCCTCCCACTTGCTCCTTCCTAAAAGACCCATTTTGCTCATTTTGCCCAGGTACCCCCCCATCTCATGGACTCGGGGAAGGGCATGGGACTCAATTCTGGTCAATGGTACATGCTGGGAAATCCACTGGGAGATTCTGGGAAAGGTTGCCTAGCTCTTCAAAAGAGACAGAGGCTCATTTCACTTAGCATAATGCAGGATTCCCTTCCTTTTTAAGGTTTAATAATATTCCATGGAATGTATACACCACATTTTCTTTATCCATTCATCTGTCAATGGACACTTAGGTTGTTTTCACATCTTGGCTATTGTGAATGATGCTGCAAAGAATGAGGGAGTGCAGATACCTCTCTGAGATCCTCATTTCAATTCTTTTGGATAAATACCCAGAAGCGGGATTGCTGGATTGTTATGCTAAGTGAAACAAGCTAGTCACAGAAGGACAAATTCTGTATGATTCCACTTATATCAAGTATTTAAAGTAGTGAAACTCGTGAAAGCAGAGAGTAGAATGGTGGTTGACCGCGGTCTGGAGGGAGGGGAAACGAGGAGTTGCAATTCAATGGATATAGAGTTTCAGTTGTGTAAGATGAATTAAGTTCTCAGGATCTGCTCTACAACAGGGTGTCTTAACAGTAATGTGTGGTACACTTAAAAATTTGTTAAAAGGATAGGCCTCGTGTTAAATGCTCTCACTACAATTTTTAAAAAGGCATTTATGAAACAACATTATGTGGAGTTCCCAATGATACCAACATTTAAAAAATTATATATGAAAGTTCTTAGAGGCAAAAAAGGGGCAGGCTCTTTTCCCTCTAGCGTTGCTGGGGAGAGGTCATGAAGTCTGCAGCCATCTTGAGGCAATGAGGAGAGCCAGTTGGAGGGCGAAACCTAAGTCCCAGGACCTGGGTCCTTGTTGATATTATTAAACTGCTGAATTAACCAATCCCTGATTCCCCATCACTTCCAAACTTCCGATCTACGAGATAATAATTTCCTTGTTTTCAAAGCCTCTTTAGATTGAAGTTTTATTCCTCGTGGCCAAGAGCACTGGATCAATGTGCCAAATCCCATAGATAAGTTGTTGCTTCTAAATTGCCCTTGACATTTTCTGCCTGCCTCCTAAATAACACAGAGGGACTCACTCTTATTGCCAGAGATATCCGATGCCCGGGTCCTCGTCTGGCTGCCAGACATATTCTGTGGCCTGGAGATGTACTCAGGGCTCAGGCAGGAGGACTTCCAAGAGACCACCTGCCAGTTCCTCCATGGAGTTCAGACTTTGCCTCTCTGGGCCTCGGTTTCCCCATCTGTGAACTGGGGTAGTAATAGGGCCACCTATTACACAGGGTGTTATAAGGATGGATGAAATGAGTTATTTCCGGTAAAGTAACAGGCACAGTGCCAGGCACATGGTAAGTGCTCAAAAAATGTGGGCTATCACCATTCTTGCCATTGTTATTATTACTTGGAGTGAGGGATGAAGGAACTTGGGCTGACCCGTTGTGGATGGCAGGTGCAGAACGAGACTAGCAGCCTCAAGAGGTGAGACTGGGGTGGAAAGAAAGGATTCAACCAAAGTAGGTAAAGAAACTTCAAGGAGAAGTGTGAGCCCCTGAGAATCTCTCGAGGTGTAGGGCAGCCACCACCATCCCCATCTTGAGAGAAAAGTGTTTTTCTTCTTAAAAGTGAAAGGAGAGGGATCTCAAGAAGGTGAGAGATTGAGGAACACCCTGGCATTAAGGCAGAAACGGCCGAGGCAGCCTTCACTCCTCCCTCCGAAGACCCCGCAGCATCACCACTGCTTGGGGCCTCCAGAGCCAGAAGTCGTGGGGATCCTCCCACGCTCTCCAACACCTCCAGCATTCAGGCCTGGGGCCTCCTGCCTCGCCGGCCAGACCCCCCAACACCTCCACACTGTGCCCTGAGCACCTTCCTGGCCCCAGGACCCATACCTGGCTCCCCCAGGGAGTCAGAGAGCATCCCTGTCACCGGATGGATTAAGCAACTCAGGCAAGCATGCATCTTCCAGCTCGTGCTAACCACCATTTATTCACTTCCCCTCATACTCATCAACCCGTTGGTTCCTTGTTATTTCTCAGGGGACACTGTGTCCCTTCCTGTGAACCCTTCACATTGCAGCCCGGAATCTGAGTCATCCCAAGATAACACCTCCATTCACCCTGGTCCTGGGAGCCCCTGGCCCATTTCACAGATGGAAACAGAAATGATGATGGTGATGATGATGATGATAATGATTATAGCTACCGATTCTAACAGTGTCCCGAGCAGTTACGTGGACTAACTTTGGGGTAGATACCTTGCTTATCCCCATTTCCTAAATGAGGGAAACGAGGCCCAGAGAGGTTGAGTAACATGCTAATAGGTGAAGGAGCCACGGTGTGAATCCAAGCACTCTGGTATGGAACTTCAACCATGTTTCGTTAGACGTTTAACAAAGCACCTTTGTAGAAGAAAAAGTTAGGAAGAAAAAAATTGGAATTTCTATTTTAAAATATATCATCGGTTTATTCATTCATCAATCAGATATCTCCATAGTAGGTACCAGCTGATGCTTTTCACAGGGGGCATGGTAGTGGACAAACAGGTCAGGTTCCTGCCCTCTGGAGCCCACAGGTCCAGTGAATACAGTCAGTCAGTCAGTTGAGGATTTGAACACATGAACTCAAGGCTGCCTGCACAGATCAGGACTGTATGAAACTCTGCGGTGGAAAGACTGGCCTTTCTAGGCTTTTCTGCTCGAATATAGTGCTTTCAAGAAAGAGATCTTGACCTGGAGTCTCTCCCTGCAGGGTTAGGACGTTAGGATGTGAGGAGAAAGACCAAAGGACCTGGAAAGACCTTGTGATATCACGGAAGACCCCAGTCAGACCCCAGCCCCCAGCCCAGGGCCTCACCAGCATGTGACTCAGGGTAGGTCACGTCCCTCTCCTCTGGAAGCCTCAGCTTCCTCATCTGGAAATAGGGACAGTGAATCCTTCCAGGACCATCATGCTGATACAACACATCAGTGTGGGATACTACGAGTTAAAACTCATTTGCAGTTCACCTCCTAGTTGGCTTGAGGGAAGATGATTCCAGAAAGGCTGTATGGCGAAGGTTCATTGTGTTTGCAAATCTCAACTGGACCCAGACGAGCATTACAGACCTAAATGGCAGAGGAGCCACAGTCCTTTCAACAAGGGAGGTGGCTGGGTGAGGACTGTGGTGACCCGGAGGGACAACCGTGAGTCAGCTTCTATGGTGAACACATCCCAGTAATGCCAGAAAGCCGTTGTCCTCAAGACAAGTCAGAAGTCCAGATCTTTATATCAACTCTCTCCATTTTAAGTGTTTCTGACTAATTAAGAGAAAGCATTGGCCTAGTACCCGCACACCTTCTAGGAAGGCTATGATGATAAAGACGGATGGTAGCAAGTGTTGGCAAGGATATGGAACTGTTGGAACCCTCCTACTCTGCGGGAGGGATTGTAAAAACGGTGCAGACACCTTGGGAAACAGTCTGGTGCTTCCCCGAAAGGTTAAACACAGAGTTAACCATATGACCCAGGAATTCCACTCCTGGGTATATCCCCAAGAGAACGGGAAACATGTGTCTACACAAAAACTTGCATGTGAATGTCCATGACAACATTCTTCATAGTAGCCAAAAAGTGGAAACGACCCAAATGTCCATCAACTGAGAAATAGATCAAAGAATGTGGTTTGGTCATACAATGGAATACTACTTAGCATGAAGAAGGAGTCAAGTACTGATTCATACTACAGTGTGGATGAACCTTGAAAACCTTATGCTAAGTGAAAGAAGTCGGACACAAAAGGCCATATACTGTATGACTCCATTTATATTTAATGTCCAGAATAGGCAAATCTATAGAAACAGAAAGTGGATCAGTAGTTGCCAGGGTTTGGGGGCAGGGGAAATGGGAAGTGACTGCTAATGGGTCCGGGGTATTTGGGGGTGTAGAATAGATGGCGGTGATGGTTGTGGCACTCTGTGAACATACTCAGGACCATCAAATTGTACACTTTAAATGGGTGAATTGTATGGTATGTGAATTACATCTTAATAAAGCTGTTAAAATTTAAAAGTGTTTGCCTAACAGAGCTCCTTGGGCTGGTCAGAGTCAACCGCAGGCCACACTCTTCCGCTGCCTGGTTGAGGAGGTCATCCTCAGCTACCCGGATATTCAGTACCTGGAACGCCGGGTTCCCGCAGAGCGCATGGGACTGCCCCAGAGGACAGAATTTCCCCCTGGGGCTCTGCGGCCCGTAGAGAACCGCCCTGGAGTAGGGGTTGCTCCGGACACTTCCCTTTTTGCTCCTTTTAAAAATAAACAATTAAATGCAAGCAGAGAAAAGTTCTGTTTGTTAACCTCTAGCCCCAAACGAGAAGGAAATAGAGTTGGCTGAGCCCGGGGCTCAGACCAGCTCCGGAGTCCGGCGGACCAAACCCAGCGTCTTGCGCTGTGTCTATCTGTGAAGTTTCTGGAATCCAGTTCATGCGCGTGGTGGGGCGGGGGCTGCTTTCCTGCTCCCTTCCTCTCCCCTGCCTCAGCCCTGTGGGTAAAGTGAAAAGAGAAGCCTTGTGAGCACAAGAAAGATGGCAGTGATCCTAGAAGAGGAGGTTGGGCTGGGAGGCCTGCTGAGCTATCGCTCTCCAACCGCGTGGATCTGGAGGGATGACACCCCTCCACCATCAGGCCGTGGAGTCAGGAAGGACCCCGAGAGCCCCCAGGAGGAAGTTGGAGCCTTTTCTGGGGGCCAGACAGGGGGCCTCAAGGTCAAGGAGGGGGTGGTGGAGAGAAGACAGCGGTGGGGAGAGACCAGATGTGAAAATCTTGTGTGGCCCAAGAAGAGGTTCGACCAGGCAAAGGGTGACCTGAATGCTGGCAGGGTTTGTGACTGGCTAGTATTCCTTCACTCATGGACCACAGGCTGAGTACTTAGTATGCTCAGTGAGGTGTGTAGAGGCACAGGTCTAGTGGGAGAGACAGGCAATGAGAGACAAGCCATATACCCAGCTCAGAATGCCACACGGGGAGAAGCTTCAGGACCTCAAAGCAGGGTGAGAAGCTGGAGAGAATCAGGGTGGTGTTTTAGATGGGGTAGTCAGGGAAGGCTTCTCTGAGGAGGTGGCATGTCGGCTGAAACTTGAAAGAAGTCATATTTGAGGTAGAGGAACTGCACGTGCAAAGGCCCTGAAGCAGGAGGAAACCTGGTGTGATCGAGGTCACTGTGGCTGGGGCTGAAGGAGGGAGATTGATGAGATCAAGGAAGTCACAAAGGGGCCAGACCAGGCAGGGCCTTGTGGGCTCTGGTGAGGACTTTGGTTTTACTCTGAGGTGGGAGCCTGATCTGGTCTAGGTTCTAACAGCACGCCTCTGGCCCAAGCCCAGAGAATGGACTGTGGGGTGGGGGAAGGGGCAGAAGCAGGGAAGCCAGGGAAGAGGCGACTGCTGTGGTCCAGAGGGGAGGTGACAGTGGCCCAAGATAGTACAGATAGGACTGGGAAGAGGTGATCACTGTTTTCTTTCACTGCACACTGTTTCACTGTTTTCTTTCACTGCACAACCTACCTGCTGCCCAGAGACACAGGACAGGCGAACCAAGGAGGTTCCAAGCACATGTACACGCACACACTCTCACACTCTCCATACATATAGATTCTACACACACATATATATATACACTACATACATACAGATTTCACACCTGTATTATATGCACATATTTATATATTCTACATACTCATAGATTTTACACATATACATATATTCTGCATTCATATAGATTTTATACATATATACACACATATATTCTACATACATATAGACCCTTTCCATCTGTTATATACATATATTCATATATTCTACACACATAAAGATTTTATACATATACATATACATATATTCCACACACATACATATATTCCGCATAGACATTTTACACGTATATTATTACACATATATTCCACATGCATATAGACCCTTTCATACATTATATACACACATACATGTATTCTACAAATATATAGAGTCTACACATATACACATATTCCACATTCACATAGTTCTACGTGTATACTGTACACATGTGTAAAGTCTACACATATTACACACCCACATTCTACACAGATACAGATTCCAAACCTATATAACACCTACATATTTGCATTTTCCATACATATAGACTCAACACATGTATTATAAACCAAGTCGACCTTGAGTTCTAACACCCGGGGCAGTGAGCCTCACGTCCTGGAAGGGACATGGAGCTGGGAGCGTGGGCTCTGCGGCTCAGGAGCTGTGAGTCAGGCCTTGCTTCTCGGACCCTCATTTTCCTCATCTTTAAAATGGGGATCACAATGCCTGCCTCACAGGGATGTCAGGAGGGCTGGATGAGATCACCATGCGTGCAAAGCAGCTGGCCTGGCACGGGAGCTAGGACTATTTATTAACAGTCATTACACTAATAATGAGGTCTGTTTTGGGGCCAAGCAAACCCCACAGAGCTCCTTCCTGGAACAAGGATATGTGTATCACCCACACACCCAGTCTCCTGCTTGGGGCACATGGGAAAGGGGGCAGACCTGCGGCCTCTGTATGGGCAGGAGGGCCCAAGATCTACAGTGGAAACCTGTGAGTCAGAGACAGGCGTAAAACAGTTAACAGGCGTGCCGTTGCAGCTACAGTAATGATGGAGAGATAGAAGCTTAGATAATGTCTGGAAGGCAGGTGGATTAGTCAGGGACAGAAACCCGACTCCAACTGGTCTAAGCAAAAGAGAATTTATTGGGTCATGTAAAAAAACGTCAGGGGCGACCTTGCTTCAGAAGTAGCTGCATCCAGGTGCTTGAATGCTATCATCAGTTTCCACGTCTCTCTGGAAGATGAACTGATGTTTGTGAAGCACTAAACAGCACTTAATATACCCAATGCTCTATGATATTGGCTATTATTTTATTACTACTGCTACTATTACTGCTACTACTACTACTGCTGTTACCTTTTCAGGCCAGTAACCCAGAAAAGTGAGTTCTCTTTCTCAACTATTCCTGTAGAAGTCCCAGGACCAGTTCTCATTTAGGTGGGGTTGTGTGGCCATCTCTGAACCAAACCCTGTGGCCATGGCCAGGCTCTGTGACCAGGGCTATGTGACCATCCTTCAGGCCATGGATGAGGTCAACTCCACTCAAACCCTGTGGACTGAGAATGGTGGAGTGGGGCTTCTCATCAGGAAATGGGGGCTGGCCAGGCACAGCCGTCCCCCAAGGGCGCTGTGATGGAGTCATCGCCAGTGCCTGCCTTCCCCTGGGGAGAGACTTCAGGCTCTAGTCATTGGCTTTCCACCACGTGGGAGTCTTGAGACCTAGGTTTTCCCCCAGCACTACCTCCTTTGCCTGAAGGTGGCCTTTAGAGTTGGATAGACAGGGACTTGATACCCAGTTCCATTGCTTAATTAGTTTCACCACCCTGTGCCTCAGTTTTCCCGTCTGTGAAATGGGGCCATTATCACACCACCTTAATTCAACAAATATCTTATGGAACACTATATCTGACATTTATTGGTACCTCAACACTTTTTATGTATTAACTCATCTGACCCTCTCAGTGATAACCCTGAAAGTTAAGTATAACCATCTAATGTTTATAGATGAGGAAACTAAGGCACAGAGAGAAGCACAGTCATTCATCGAAGCCCACCCAGCCAGAGAGTGGCAGAGCTGAGATTTGAACCCATGCAGCCTGCCCTTAGAGCCCCAGAACTTTAGATTATGAGCTATGGCTCAGTGGCTGTTGTGTAGTAGGTGCTTTATTTGTGGAGACTATCCCTGACAAGGCGTGTTCCCTTTCGCCTGCCTCAGTTTTTCTCATCTGCATAATGGCTCCCCAGCTGTGGAACAAAGAGAGTGAGATAAAAGGGAACAAAGTGACCCAGGGGCCTTTGCTTGTTTAACTTATAGAGCACCTACTGTGTGCTAGACACTGAGCTAGGCACTGTGGACACAGCATTGAATTCGACAAACTCCCTGTCTCCTAGGAGCTGATGACATTCCAGTGTGGGGATGGGCAACAGATGAGTCAACACAGAGGTAAACAGGATGATTTCGGATGGTGAGTGCTATGGAAAAAATAGAACAAGGTGACGGGACAGTGACCAGGTGGTCGAGAGGGGTCTAGGAAGAAGAAGCATCTGAGCTGAAGGAGGAGAAGGGGCCTTCCCAGGAAGATCTAGGTGTGGGAAGCACCCTCCAGGCAGAGAGAACCGCAGTGCAAAGGCCCTGGGGTGGGCACTGATGGGACAGAGCTGGTCAAGCCCTGCTCTTCCTGCCAGCTGGGAAGCCAAGGCACAAAGAGAGGAAAGTCCAGACCCAAGGCAGGCAGCTGGCAGAGGTGGGGCCAGGGAATGTATGGAGGCGGCACCCAGGGACCAGGACCTCTGCAGGCTTCGTGGCCCACACCCCATCCAGAATCTTCCAGGCTGCTGGAGGGGCAGCCTCCCCATCCCCCTGCTGTCCCAGTTCCTTTGTTTAATTACAAACAGCGTTTCTCCCCATCGCTTGATCGTGCAACAGATGCCCATGGATTTGCCGCCATCTGGCCCCAGTTCCTGGCTTGGGATGATAGGGCCCAGTGACTGTCTTTAAAGACTGAAGCGACACCTTGGCCGGGAGGGTGCCAAACTTGGCATATTCTCAGCGCTGTGAGGCCAAGCTTCTGCATCCTCTTCTGCAGTGGGGAGGACAACTGATGGTCATTGTGACAGCCTATGAGACAATAGTGGCAAGTGCCTGGCACCAGGTAGCCCTCAGCTCTCAAAGGGGCCAGGTTGCTGTCCCCAGAAGGTTGTCACTCTTGTATCTCAAGAGCAGAACAGAGAGGGTGCAATTTCACCTCCCAGCAACCTGTGCAGGAAGTTAGAAAGTTCCCATTTGATGGATGGGGAGACTGAGGCTCCAAGAGGCTCAGGAACCTGCCCAAGGCCCCACAGCATCTGATTGAGGGAGCGGGGTCAGTGTTCAGCTCCTTCAGCCCCGAAACCCTCTCCTTTCCACTCCAGCGCCCCACAAACCACACTTTTTCGCAAACTGTCGATTCTGACAGGAACATCCCTGTGGTTAATCCTCCTGGGAGCTTCACCCTGGCTTCTATTCGTGGGCCTGCGTCGGCTCTGATGTCCACAGGTGATCTGAAGTCAAAACCAGCCCTTCTGGCTGGGGAGGGGAACTAAAGTGAATTATTTTCTGTGCCCAGACAATACTACTACTCCTCTAGCGATAAGAACGTTAACAGGCAATCATTGAATGCTGGAACTCTGTGCCATGGATTGTTCACGTATTATCTTATTTTAAAAGTCACGGCAACCTTCTGAGGAAGTCTCTGTTATGCCCACTTGGCTGGTGAGGGCCCTGAGGCGCTGAGCACCGAAGGACTCACCCAAATTTGAACCCGGGCTAGTCAGACAGAAGAAACTCATGCTTCTGAGAAATGGCTTTGGAACTTGGGACTTTTCCCAGCAACACCCTCTTCTCAGCCCTCAGGAGCCATGATGTGAAAAGAAACACCCAGGGGTACTCGTGTCCAGGTGCGCTACCAAGCTAGAAGCTTCTGAGCAGCTCCCTGTCACTCTGCCTCTCATCCCCCATCAACCCTGGCACCACACCTCCTAAATAACTTATTGCATCTCCCTGCCTCCACCTGGGCCCAGCACTCACCACTGCTCACCTGGACCACTGCAGCAGTCTCCCCGCTGGCCTCCCTGCTTCTGCCCTCGCCCATCTGATCCGTTCTCCACGCGCAGTCAGAGGCATCTCGGTGGAATCTAAGGCAGTACAGCCTATCCTTCCCACATGCCACCCTGGGACCCCTAGAGTCCAGTCCACACTGGCCAGAGGTGGCTTTCTGAACCCTGAATCTGAGCAAGGTCCTCCCCTGGACGAGGCCGCTGCTGCCCGAACTTCTTTCCATTCTCCCTTTTACTGAGCTTTTCTTGCATCTTCGCTCCAGCCAGACTCAACTTCTAGTTCCCCCGAGGGTTGGCCTCAACCTCAGGTGGGAACATTCTTGGTTGGGGGCGGGTGCGCTGTAGGGTGTTCAGCAGCACTCCTGGCCTCTGCCGCATACCCCTCTCCAGTTGGGACAACCAAAAAATATCTCCAGACGCTGCCAAATTCTCCAGGGAGAGCAAAGTCGCCCTGGGTGGGCAGCAATGGGCCCGGCGTTTGTTCATGCCCTTCTTTCTTTCAGGAACACTCACTCCCAGCCCTCTGCCCTCGTCCTTTCATTCCTCTCCGTACTTCAGGTCCCTTTTGATGCCACCCATGAGCAGCCTTCCAGCCCCAGGTGGGGTCAGGAGTCTTCTAGGTGCTCCCACAATCCACCGTCAGTGACCTGATGATACCATCTTGTAATTGTCAGGTAGCTTGTCCGACCCAGCCTCCAACCGCACCAGGACATCTGCTCCACGAGGACAGGCACAGTGTCTGTCTGTTCATGGAGTAGGGGTTCAGTCCACATTTCACACTGCCTCACCCCTTCTCTGCCTCTCTGTCCTCACGCATCCTGACAGTTGTTTAATCACTCAACAAACAAGTCCACATAATGTGAAGGTGGCAGAGATACTGAAAAGAATCAGACACGATTCTGGACAAAGCGTGGGGTATTAAGAAATTGCAAATTGTTTCATCTGCCTGGGGCCACAGATTGGAGGGGCAGTGGTGGTGGGCAGTGGTGATAAGACAGGAGCCTGTGGCCATGGGCAGGAGTTTGTATTTTTCCTGAGTGAGCTGAGAGCCATGGCAGGTTGTAGGCAGGGGAAGGACAGAATTTGACTCGGGTTCTACCAGGGTCCCTCTGGCTGCACATGGAGAGGAGACCGTCAGCAGGCAAGGGTGGAAGCAGGGAGAGCAGAGAGGAAGTGACTGCCGCAATTTAGGCGGGAGAGGATGGTGGCCTGGCCGGGGGGTTGTCGTGGAGGTGAGGAGACATGGTCTGATTGGAGAGATGTTTAGGGCATAAAACTGACAGTTTTGATGGTTTGGATATGGCGGGGGGTGAGGGAGGGAGTGTCAAGGACAGTGACCAAGTAGCTGAGGTCAGGGACCCATCTGGCACCTCATCCCTGCATCCCCCCACCAGAGCCCTCCACGGGGGGCGGCTGGTGCAGGGACCCACCTCTGCCCCCAGGCCTCTGCTTCCCCTCCAGGCTCTCTCAGGTGTGGCCGTGGCTCTCCCACACCCCACTGTGTGACTCCTGGCCAATTTCTTGGCCTCTCCGGGCCTGTTCCCGGAGCATCTATGCATCTTCCGCTCCAGGAGGAGCATGAGGGTGCAGGAAGCCACCAGCTCAGGCAGAGAACCTTGAAGAACCTGTCTTGCCAGCCTCACCCACCCCTCCCGGGTACTCAGCAGGCAGAGGGGCACCTGGGGCAAGGCCTGCGCAAGAGGACCTGGCCCAGCCCCTCATGCCCTGCACTGACGACCAGCCCTCTGCCCCGCCGAGGGCCCTTGGAGTCCAAACCTCCAATCCCAGGGGCTGTAAGCCCAGGCCCAGCCTCAGACTCTGAGCCCCACTCTGTGGCAGGGGCTGCCCAGGCCTTGGGAATGAACAGTCTCCCTTAGCAGCATAGATTGGTGGTCAAGGGCATGGGGACTGGAGCCAGGCCTGAGTGCAAATCCCACTGGCCCTTCCTGCTGTGCAGCCTTGAGCAAGTGACTCCACCTCTCTGATGCCCAAAGAAAGAGGCCTGGCTAGGAAGGCACATCCCACATAAGCAGGGCTTTTATATGTAGTGGGTATGAGTCCCAATTCACAGACTGGAGCTGTATGGATTTTGGTTTTTTGTAGCTGAACTTAATTTCCATCTTGTGCCATCATTCTGGCAGGCTGGTGGAAGCCAGCTGATGGTTGATTCCCACCTCTCCCCAGGCCACTTCCCCATTCTGGGTTCCCAGCTGTTAGTGAGGCCGAGGTGTTGGGGACAAGAGTGAGAGCAGGGACACGCATCTGGAACGGGCTCTTTCTTACCAGTGAGGCCATATGGTGCTGTGCCTGTCTGTTCCCCAACGCCTGTGTCCTGGGGTCCTTTGGCTGTTTCCTGGCCACTCCCAAGGACTGGATGAAGGATGCCTTTCCAGAATCCTGGAGAAGACATTCCTACCTGAAGTCTGGCTTCTTTGGGCTCAACCCCAGGCATGGGGCCACCCCTACCACTCCTCTGTCTATCCCCACCCTGGAACCCTGGCCCTGGTTCTGGAAGGGGTGACTTGCTTTCTATAAGATGTTTTTTCACAAATATGAGTTCTTCCTGCTCCCCTTGGTTTTGAAACTCCAAGGCTAGGAAACCTCCTGGGATCCCAGTATTTGGTGTCCCACCCCTTCCCAGAGGCACTGAGCACAGACTGGCCCAGGGCTGCCCTCCATGGGGGAGGGGAACAGGGGAGACAGGAAGAAAACCAGGGATCAGGGTGAGGGGCTGGGGGGTGGAGGAGAAGAGGAAAGAATTATCAGTGAAGGCAGCATTCCCAAACATTTGGTCTCAGGATTTTAAAACAATTTTTAAAAATTATTGAAAAGCCCAAGGAGCTTTTGTTTATGTGGATTATATCAATCAGTATTCATATTAGAAATGAAAACTAAGTTTATAAAATATTTATTTTATTCACTTAGTAATTCCAGTACCTGTTAATATAATTAACAGGTTTTTATAATAAGTAACTATAGATTTCAAAGCAAAGAAATGTACTGAGAAAAGTGGCATTAGGGGCACTGTTTACATTTTTGCAACTCTCTCAAATGGCTAGTGTAATAGAAGACATCTGGATCTCATATCTGCTTCTGCATTCCATCTGTTGTGATTTTTTGTTTTGGTTGAAGTATCCAAAAAAAAAATCACAGCTTTAGAAAGGCACCTCTTTGGAAAGGAGGGAATATTGTAATATTGTGCATGTTCTTTAATGCTACACCCAAACTTGGCAGTGGTCGTTCCTTAAAGTATAGTTGCACTGTGGAATCTAAATACCTATGATGAGCTTTTCACACTCTTTACACTCCTATAAGAATGAGAGTGAAAAAGGCAAATAATCTTGTGAACCCTGTGAAAGGGTCTTGGGGACCCCCAAGGATCCTTGGACCACACTTTGAGAACTGCTGAGTAGGATTAAGTACATGAGTTCAATTCCCATTTCCACTGCTTCCTGTCTGTGTGTCCTTGGAAAGGTCACTTTGCTTGTCTATGCCTGTTTCCTCATCTATAAAATGGTAATAACAAGACCTACCTTACTGCATGATAATAACGCATGCTTGCTGCCAGGACTCGTAAAAAGCACAGTGTAAAGGAAAGGACTTGTTCATATCAGCCCTTCATCCTCACACATGCCTTCCTGCCACAGGGCCTTTCCACAAGCTATTTCCTCCTCCCCAAACCCCTTCTTCCTTGGCTTTGCCAAGGGAACTAACTTGTTATTACTCTTCAGCTCTCAGCTCAAGTGCTACCTCCTTCAGGAAGGCTTCCCTGACTTCCTTGAAATGTCAGACACCACAACAGAGGATTCCAGAGCATGGCTGACAAGAGTTTATATTTTTCAGAATCATTAGGTGATTACCTGTCTCTGCCTGGGCCATGGCCCAGGTTGATTGTTGCCCTCTGACATACTAGAGCTTGTATGGAATGAATGTGGTTGAAAGAACATCTGTCATAAAGTGTCATCTGTACTGATACCTTAGTTTTTCCAGCCTTGGAATGGAAAAGTTGGACTCTGACAAGTGCCCCCTCCCCAGTCCCCTACTTTCTCTGCCAACAGCTGGATTGCACCAAGGGCTGCGGGAGGCAAGGGTCCGGGCCCCAAAGCTGCGGGGCTCTCTCTGGGGACCCTGCCGCTACCTGGGCCCCCTTTATGTGGGGTGCCCTGGGGTCATGCTTCCCCTCCCCCAACAGTTCTTCCCTTCCTTCAGGTGGTTCCCTGCCCTGAGCCCACAATAATCTCTCAAACTCCAGGCTGGCAAACATGCTGCTCCCCCTGTCCAAACATCCTGTTCCCTCTCCCACTCTCCCTTCAAGACTGGCTCAGTCAGGATTTCCTCTCCCCACCCCACGCCTGGACTGTGTCCCTGTGTCCCTGTCATCACAGCACAGATCACATTGCCTATTTGTTGTTCTTTCTCCAACCCCCTCCGCACCCAACCAGGCTGCACGTTTGTCAGGGAAGGGATTATGTCATCTTTGCTTTTCCAGGATCGGGCATTGGACCTGGCATCCAGTACGTGTCTAACACATATTTGCTGACATGACGTGGAAGTGGAGTTTGGGAGGGATTTCTGTCATCAAAGGGGGTTGTATCAGTTAGTTTGGGGCTGTAGGTAATAGAAATTTAGGAGATTAACTGTAAAGGGATTTATTGGCTCCCATGAACAAAAAGCCTAGCAGAAGTGTGAGCTTCAGGCTTGGTTTGATCAGGGCTCCAATCTTTTCCTCTGTGTTTCACCTGGTTCTGCCACTTCTGTGTGCTGACATTTTCCTCTAGCTGGTTTTCTTCGTGGTGTTAAAATGGGTACAGCAATTCCAGGCCTCAACCTATTCAGACTCAGAAGGTCTCTTTGAGTGGCTTCTAAGAGTACTTGGAATGCATCTTTTCCAGTAGCCCACAGTGTTGAGTTACCTCTAGAGACTCAATGGACCAAAGTGGTTACATGTCCGTCCTTGAGCCAGTGGCCATGACCAGAGGGTGAGATTCTGAAAATTAGCTTGGGATTGGAGTCAGGAGGACAGTCAGCTCCCCTCAAAAGGAGGGCTATAATAGAGAAGTGTGGTAGCCCTCCAAATTGGAGCAGTCACCAAGAGAAGAGTGAGGTGGCAAGAGAGTCAAAACATCCATTCTGGAACTTAATTATATTAACATCTGATCTGGAGGAAAAAAGTTGTTCTTTGAGCAAAGACCAATCCAGGGAAAACATTGCCAAATGTCTAGATATTTCACCAGAACCCTGTATCAAAGGCAAGAAGATAACAGATTTTTCTGCTCTCTGATTGAATTCCATTGACTGAACCCCCAGCCAATTCACAAAGCTGCAAATGACTTTACTAAATATTTTTTAATGTGTTTCTTTTTTTCTGATTATGATAACAATACATGCTTGTTGTTAAAATATTTAAATAATGCAGAAAAGTATTTAAAACAGTGCTTCTCAAACGACTGCGGTTTTGTCCCCCAGGAGACATGGGACAATGTCTGGATACATTTTTGGTTGTTATGACTCGGGGGGTCAGGGGTGCTACTGGCATCTGGTGGGTAGAGGCCAGGGATGGTGCTAAACATCCTGCAATGCCCAGGACAGTCCCCGGAAACAAAAAATTATCTGGCCCAATATGTCAGTAGTGCCAAGATTGAGAAACTGACTTAAATGAAAGGAAAAATTACTACTGAAAATTTTACCATCTAGAAATAAACACTGCCGCCATTTTGGTAAACATCCTTTAGCATCCACTCTTTTTTTTTTTTTTTTTATTTGCGGTACGCGGGCCTCTCACTGTTGTGGCCTCTCCCGTTGCGGAGCACAGGCTCCGGACGCGCAGGCTCAGCGGCCATGGCTCACGGGCCCAGCTGCTCCGCGGCATGTGGGATCCTCCCGGACCGGGGCACGTACCCGCGTCCCCTGCATCGGCAGGCGGACTCTCAACCACTGCGCCACCAGGGAAGCCCAGCATACACTCTTTAATATTCGTGCATGTGCACATACAACTTAGTACAAGTTAGATCATGCGTGTGAAAAATTTTTTCTCTACAATATGTCATGGCATCTCTCTATATTGCCATTTTAAATTAGTATTTAATACAATTTTCAATATTATTTAATACAATTTAATTTAAATACAGTATTTTATTGTTTACTTAATGAATCCTTTGTAGTTTGGCATTTCTGGGTTTTCCCCCAGTTTTTCACTATGATAAACAATGCTGCAGTGAACACCCTTGTCCCTAGAGAGTGCTTGGCTTATTACATCCTTAGGATAAGTGCCCCAAAGTTAGATTTCTGCAATACTTTAAAATCCCTACCCATGGAACATTGTGGTGTGCATTGCCACGCTATGCCAATCTGATAGGTGGAAAATGATAAATCATTGTAGCTTTTATTTGCATTTCCTTGATTACTGGCAGAGTGGATCCTGCTTTACACATATACCTGTCTTTTGTAATTCTTCACTTGTGAATAGTCAATTTTATAATAAGGTGTCTTCCTTTTCCTATTGTTTTGCAGGAACTCTGTATATTAAGGATATTAACCCTTTCTAAGAGTTCCATAATTGACTTCAGAAGCCTCTTTTCTTTCTGTCTATATTCTTCTTCTTTTTTTTTTTAAGTTCTCTTGTGCTTTCGAAGGATGTGCTTAATGTTCTGACAAGCGTTTCATGAATTACATTAGGAAATAACTTTTCTAACAAACCCATTTAACAACCATTCTTTGTTCCCACCTCCTGATAATGCTCAGAGCCACAGCGGCAGCCTTTGCCCAACGCCGTGTCATTAAC
Organism: Delphinus delphis; assembly: GCF_949987515.2. Classification (NCBI taxonomy): domain Eukaryota; kingdom Metazoa; phylum Chordata; class Mammalia; order Artiodactyla; family Delphinidae; genus Delphinus; species Delphinus delphis. The sequence goes on along the minus strand of NC_082697.1, from coordinate 11,067,789 downwards.
CCTTGATCTTTTCCTGCTGAACAGCAGATTGCTTTCCGGAGCTGGGAACACAGTTTCATTTTCACCTTCCCGCTGATGGAACTGTCGCTGACTCTGTGCCAGATGGCTGTTTACATAAGAAATGATTTGATTATATTGTACAACCAATGGAAGCCTTTCTCAGAATGAAGAAGCCAGAAACATATAATCAAAGACATTAACTGTGTGCAAAGAAACGCAGCCCACTCTGAATTTCCCACCAACCGTAATAACAGTTTTCTAGGGAAAAATAAGAACAGGGCTATGGTTTCCTACTAAAAACGTGTTAAGAGAAAGACTTTTAAATGGAGAGTGTGGCTTTAGCCCAGTTGCACTCTCGAATCACACCAGGCTTGACTCAAATCCCAGCTCTATAACTTACTATCTTTGTGACCTTGGGAAAGTCACTTACCTGCCATGAACCTGTTTCTTCACTTATAAAATGGCTATGATAGTAATACCAACCTCAGAGGAAAATTGAGAAGATTAAATAAAACAATACATATGTAGCACTTTCTTAGATTGTGTTCAGCCACAAGGACTAGAAGGTAAATGAAGATGGCAAAACAATGGAAGGGGAGTTCATAATTTCATCTAATAATGGTTGTTTAATTTGAAGGCATGAAGATGTAAATAAAAACTCACATCCTTTCCATCTTCCTGCTCTGCCATTCTCAGCAATTTATTGATGATTTTCCTCATGGTTTCAAGATGGCTGCTGCAGCCCCAGGCATCACACACAGACATGATAACATCAAGTAAAGAAGAGGAAAGGCATCTTCTTCCATGTGTCCCCTTTTATGAGGGAGACAGATGTTCCCAGAAGCCCCCTGAAGACTTCCCATTGACCAAGATTGCATCACATGCCCAATTTCAAACGAGTCACTGAAAAGGGAAGTGACAATGACCATCGTTGGTTTAGACCCATAATAACTCACTCTGAGGTGAGGAGGGCAACTGTCCCTGAGCACCTGGGTAGATGTACATCCAACAAAACTGGACCCTGCTAGCTGAGAAGACGTGAGTGGGAAAGTACCACGTCTACCATGGGCGTAGTTCCTGAGATACAATATGTGCCCCCGAAGCCAGGATTTGGTGAGCTCTGGCCTGGGAGTCCATGCATGGGACGACCACTGCTACAATTGGCCAGGGAGCCCCTCTGCAGCCAGACCCCTGTATCCAACCACCCACTCACCATCTCCACTTGGAAGGCTCACAGGAACCTCACATCCTACATACCATATTTGAACTCAGGGTCTTCACTTCCAATTCCCTCCCCATCCTCATTCCTTCTCTGTTGTTGCCCACCTTGCTCAAGCCAGAAGCTGGCTAGCCCTGGAGATTCCCTGCTTTCCCTCACCATCTATGCCTGTATTTCTCCATCTTTACCAACACCTTTGTTTGACCCTCCTTGTTCTCCCTGCGGCTGTCTGGGCTCATATGCCTGTGCTGTTCCCTTGGCCTGGAACCTTTCCCACCACTGTTCCTCCAGCACCTTTCCCTGGGAAGCTCTTCTGACTCCCCCACTTTATATTCCCTTACAGCCATGCATACCTCCCTGCGTTGGCCTTATCACGCTTCGTGTTTATTTACATGGTTATTTGACTCATGTCTCACCCCACCAGGTTGCAAATTCCATAAGGATAGGAACCAAATCTGTTTTGTTCACTGATAATCCTCAGTGCCTGGCACGTAGCACAACCTGTGTTTTTTAAAAAAATAAATGAATAAATCCATTTCCCACCCCGTAGCCATAGAGATCTTTCTAAGAAGCAAATCTAATCACCTCACCCTCCTGCCTCAAGCCTCCAGTGGCTCCGCTTTACCCTCAGGGCAAAATTCAAAGGGCTTCACATGGCTTTTCCAGGCCCTTCGAGTAAATCCTGCCACCCATCCAGCCCCACTTTCACCTGTCCCCATCGTTCCCTGTGATGCAGCCACCCTCAGCTCCTTTAGGTGTCCTGAAAGCTCCATGTTCTCTCTTGCCTCCAGATTTACCCATATGCTATGCACCTCCCTGGAAACTTTGTCTAGAAAAATCCATCTTCTCATTGTCAAGCCTCCATCTAAAAGTTGTCTCCTCCAGTAAGCCCTCCAGACCTACCCCTGTCAGGCTGGGTTAAACACCTCTGAGGCTTCCCCAACAACATGTGTTTACCCCTCTGTATAAGTCAGGCTACCTCTGAGCTGCTATAACAGAGAGCCACAGTGGCTCAATGGGACAAAATTTAAATTCCAGCACAGAGGTGGAAGGTCCAAGTTTGGTGAGCTGGTTTAGTTCTGCAAGTTCATTCTAGAAACCCTGGTTCCTTCTGTCTAGTTGCTCTACTATCTTCATTCCACAGCTTCCAGTGAAGTCCAAAATGGCTGCTTTAGCTCCTTCATCACACCTACATTCCAGTCAGCAGGAAGAGAGAAAGTGTTATTCCTTTTGAGGGCATGACCCAGAAGTGGTTTCTACTCACATCCCATTGGCCAAAACTTGGTCATATGATCACACCTAACTGCAAAAGAGGCTGGGAAATGTAATCACTCTTTTGGCAGTGTGTGCCCTGATAGCACACCCAAATTCTCTCATTATGAGGAAAAAGATGATGGAGGGTGGTCAACACTGGTCGTCCTTGCCACCCTCACCCTCAGCGCTGAGCACAGTGTTATCTGGCTCCTCATCCATCGGCCCAGCCAGACTGTAAGCTCTTTGAGGACAGGGACCATGTATGGTCGTCACTGTTGCATCCCCGGCAACTAGCAGTGTGCCTGGCACGTGGCAAATGAGAATGAACAGCAGAGGCTAAAGTGCGAGCTGGAGAAACTGAGGCAGGCCCTCATTCAGATTCACACGCGTTTCCTGGGTGCCTATTACACAGAAGATCCTGGGGCTCACCGCCTGGTTTAGGTGGCTGGGGGCAGTGAGGCTGGCCTGGCCCAGCAGTATCCCGACCAGTACTGGGTCGGCAGCTGCAAGACCCCCACCTGATGTGGGAGCTAAGGAGCCCCAGGGACTGGTCCAGAAACAGGGCAGAGTCCTCAGCCAGAGGGAGGAGGCCCCATGAGTGCCCACAGGTGGGACAGGCCCTGAATCCTAGTCCCACCTGGCCCTGGGCCCACTGTACTTCCTGCCCTGCCCCAACTTTATCTGGACTTGGGCCCAGCCCTGAGCACCTGCCTTCCCTACTCTCCTGAGAGAGGGCTGGGGATGGGGCTCCCCTCCCCGTGGGCAGCCCAGGAGCCTTGCTGTGGGATAGGCCTGATAGGAACACTGCAGATTTGAGTCCCAGAATCAAGGGGTATCTTAGGAAGGAAGAGAGAAGACGCTCCCCTGACCCTCCACCCTAAGTGCTGTGACCTGGGATCGAGAGAAGCAGGCTTAGCTCAGAGAATGCTGGGTTCGAGTCCCAGCTTGATGCTTTCCAGCTGTGCGGTTGCACCTCAGCTTCCCTATCTGTGAACTGCACATCCGCAGCCCATGTTGGCTTCTCAGGGTTGGTATAAGACTCAAGTGGGGAAAGAGATGTGAAGGGGCTTTGAGGCATTGGGTCCTGTAGAGAAAAGTTGGTTATTAGTGTTGTTAAGATCAGTGTTATTTATAGGGTACCAGCAGGCAGAGGCCTGGAGAAGTGGGCAAACTATAAGCCAATGTACCATCTGCAGGGTACGGTACAGAGTGAGACCTCCATGTTTGGTGAGTGGAGGAATCCTGTCTCTCCCCAGCTAAAACCTGTCCACTGACTTCTCACTGCACGTTAGACTACAGTAGAACTCCTGTCCATGTTGGCCAAGGCTCCGCGTGGTCCGCCCCCATCTCCTTACCTCCCTGACCTTGAGTCTCACCTCTGTCCCTCCCCTGGTCACTCTGTCCTAGCCACTTTTGCTCCGTGCTGTTCCTCAGAGGTATCCAACTGGCTCCAGCTTCATCACCTTCGTACTTGCTGTTCCCTCTGCCTGGATCTCCCTTCTCTGCTGCCCCAGCTTCTCCTTCTGCTTCATCTCCACTTAGATGTCACCTCCTTGTTCTCCCAAAGAGCAACCACCCACCCGGGTGTGTACCACATTGCGCCATCTGATTGACTTCCCAGCACTGATCAGCATCATCGTAGGCACATTGTTCTTGTTCATTCATTCGTTTGCTCGTTTCTTCTCTGTCTCCTCCAGCTGAGCACATGGACCGTTGTCTGTCTTGTTCTCCACTGTGTCCAGAGACTAACACAGGGCCTGGCACATAGGAGGTGCTCAGTAAGTATTTGTTGACTAAATGAGTACATACAAAGTGAGGAAGGGCAGTGGGACTTTTATTGAGCACCTACTACATGCCAGCCACATTCACTATTGCCTTCAAGACTCATAACATCACTGCCAGGTCAGAATTATTATCCCCACTTCACAGTTGGGGAAACTGAGTTTCAGAGTAAAGAAATGAGTCTATTGAGGTCACTCCAATAGAAGGGGGCAGGTGATGGATCTGAAGCCAAGCCTCAGACTGGGGGAAATATTTACAACCTAAACACAAAAATCTTGAAGGTATTAATAGGTTCTTGGGTGTACACATCTATCAGAGCTCATCAACTGTACACTTTAAGTTGGAGGCTCTCAACTGGGGATCATTTTGCCCCCAGGAGACATTTGGAAATGTCCTGACACTTTTGTGGTTGTCATGACTGGGAAAATGTGCAGCTGGCGTCTAGAGGTAGACGCCAAGAGTGCTGCTAAACATCTTGCAATGCACAGGAAGGCCCCAAACAAAGAATTATCTGACCCAAAATGTCAATAGAAACGGGATTGAAAAACCTCGCCTTAATTGGATGCAGTTTATGGTACATAAATTATACCTCAATAAAGTTGATTTAAAAAAAAAAAGATTTGGGGACTTCTCTGGCGGTCCAGTGGTTAAGACTGCGCTTCCACTGCAGGGTGCGCAGGTTCAATCCCTGGTCAGGGAACTAAGATCCCGCATGCTGCGCGGTGCGGCTAAAAAAATTTTTTTTAATTAAAAAATAAGAAAATTAAAAAAAAAGATTTGTAGCCCAAATGGAAAAGGACTCATACCAATCAGAAAGGAAAAAACAAAACCAAATCAGTGAGAGACAATGCCAAATAATTTAAAAAGGCAAATTAACACACCAGAAAATATAAAGAGCCAATACATAAATGATAAGGGGATTCACCTCAATACTAATCAAGGAAATGCAAATTATAACATAAATAATAATTATTTCCCCATCACATGGGAAAAAAAATTTAAGTGATAATATCCTGTCTGGTGACTGTGAGTGAGACCGTTCCTCTCGTACAGGGTGGGAGGGAATGTAAACTGGCAAAGCCCTCGTGTTGATTTGGGAACACTTCCTGACATTTTAAACGGACGCACCGTCTACCCGCAGTTCCAGTTACACTTTGTAGAAATGCACAGCGGGCATGAAGAGTGTGCTTCATGAGGAGGTTCACTGAGGCATTGTTTCAAATAGTGAACATTTTTAGGGGAAGCTAAATATCCATGAACATGGGATGAGGTAAATAATCTGTGGTACATCCATCCCATGGAGTTCTATGCAGCAGGTTGAAATAATGATAAGGTGAATCTCTAAATGCATAATTTTAGGTGGCAAAAAAAAAGCAAGCCGAGAAATCACATTTATAATCTGTTTCTATTCAGATCACACAAAACAAATCTGAGGCAGGGACCATCATTCAGCATCCATCATCCATCACCCCTTTCTTCTCACTAATAAGACCCCAATTTTGAATGGGACAGCAATGGGCCAACGCAAAGTTATCACATACCCAGCCCACCTTGCAGGCACACGGGTGCAGTAGGGTGGCCACGTGACCCAATTCTGGTCAGTGAGATGTAAATACAAATCTACCAGGTAGGGCTCTGAGAAAGCCACCATGTTTTTGCTCTAAGAGGGGGACTCGGCCCATGTCTTGCCCCTTCTCTGCCCTTCTCCTGGGCTGAGCATAGATGCCAGGCAATGAAGCAGCCCTCTTGAGCCATGAGTTTGAAAGTCACGTACCAAAGTGGGATTCAAGGAAGCTGGTCATTGGTGACGTCCCTGAACGAGTCCACCTCTGGCCTTCTTTTTACACAAGAAAAATGGAACCTCTAGCTGGCAAAGCCACTGGAGTCTGTTACTTGTTACTTGCAGCCAAACCCAATCCTAGAGATACCATTAACTCACCGTAGGGAGTGTGTGGCTTGAGTCTTTTGCAACAGAACTATCTTTAAGTATTATTAAGTTAGAAGTTTTTAAAATTAAAATATAAATCAAATATTGCCCATCTGGCTAGAGTCTGCGGCCCCTTGATGTTCCTTTTCAAAATGTGTTTGCCAACTGGCTCAAGTTCTTCTGAAGTAGGAAAAAATGCCAAGGGGAAATGGAGGTACACCAAGAGGCTTTCCCCTGACTGCCCGAGGGGGTGGCTGGGGTGTTGACTTCACAGAGAAAGCTCCATTTTCCTGATAAGAGGACTTAGGCTGTGTCTCTGACCCCAGAAGGGAGGCTCAGGGGTCAGTCTGGGCTGTCCCCCCTTCACGACTGAACACTGTGGCCCTCTAGCTCAGACACGCAACCCCCTAGGCAGTAGCCTGGCCAGCTCTCCCACTTGTTTGTCCTCCTCTTCCCAGAAGCAGGGTGCTCCCTTTATCTGGGGCCAAAGACCCCCAGGGAAGGGATGGAATGTCATCTGTCATCACGAGGTTGATCAGTCACCTCCTACTGGTGGGAGGCCACAGCCGACCTGACCTCTCCCTTTTGCCCACCCCCACCCCCAGCCTTCTCTTGTGGGTGGGGAAGGATGGGCATATTGCCTTAAAAGTCATCACAGTGACAGCCACCATCTCTGGGGTGCTGACCTGGAACCAGGCCCTGGGAGGTTAAGGACACAGCTTGGGACTCAGACCCCTGGGTTCAAATCCTAGCTCCAACATGTCCTAACTTGGTGGCCTGGGGAAGTCAGAGAACCACTCCTGACCCCCATTCGTGCATTCAGTAAACATTTATTGAGCAAGCACTCTACACCAGACCCAGAGGTGCCGAGGATGCTGCAGTGGACACCCCAGAAACAGTCCTGCCCTTGTGGGGCACAGTGGGTAGAGATATTCTAAATTAATAATGATAAGAATGTTAATAAAATTCCACCTGTCAGTTGGTGATGGGTGCCATGGACAGAAGGGGACCAAGGTGTGCTGATGAAGGGGGGCTTGTTCATTTAAACGAGTGGCCAAGGAAGGCCCTGAATACATTCACATCTGAGCAAAGACCTGAAGGAGGTGAGAAAGGACCCGCATGGTTATCTCTGGGAAGAGAGTCCAAAGCAGAGGGAACAGCAAGTACAAAGGCCCTAGGGCTGCAGAGTGCTTGGTGTGTTCCAAGAGCAGGGAGCAGGCCAGTGTGGCTGGAGGGGAGTGGCCAGAGAGGCAAGGCAGGGGTCGACTGAGCAGGGCATATAGGCCACTGCCAGGGCCTTGTCTTTTACTCTGGTTAACGTGGGAGCCACGGCAGGGTGTTGAGCATAGGAGAGACGTGATCTGACTTCCATCGGGTAGGGAGAAATGGCGGAATGGGGGAGATAGTTCAGAGGACGCTGCAATAATCCAAGCAAGTGCTTGGTGACTCACGCCGGGATGGGGCTGTGGAAGCAGGGGGAAGTGATCAGATCCAGAGGGCTTCTGAAGGCTGATGGTTGCGAAGTGGGGCAGCAGAGGTTGGAGAAAGAGAGGAGCTGGTGAGGACACTAAGGTTTTGGGCCTGAGTCCCTGGAAAGACAGAGGTGGCATTTTCTGAAGTGAAGATGACTACAGGAGGGGTGGGGTCACGCAGGGAGGTGAAGAAGTTCAGTTTCCTGCCGGGAGGCTGAGTTCAGTCAGGCATGTGCCGTCGCAGCTGGGTATTCAAGCCTGAGTTCAGGTGAAAGATGCTGGCAGGAGATGTATGTTTGGAGATGTTTAGCGTGGAGATGGTATTTAGAGACTGGCTTTCTTCGTCTGTAAAATGGGAATTGAACATCTGCTTTGCAAGGTGCTGTGAGCCTGGCTTAAGCATTGAGAGGCCCCGGGCAGGTAGCAAAGTGAAGGTAAATGTCTGTGCTAGTAATTCCACAGCCATCTCACTGAATCCTCATGAGGTCACTATCATCGTCATCATCTGCGATTTTATAGATACGGAAATGGAAGCTCAGAGAAGTTAGGTGACTGAGCCAGCAAACGGCATAGCCGGGATTCAAGGGCTGACCTTACAGTCCTGCGCTTGACCCTTCCCTCCTGTTGTCCGCATTCCCAGCACCAGGCCCTTGGATCCTAAACTGACCAGACTGGGGGAGGTTCCCAGTTGAGCAGGAAGATGACCATGCGTGGAAATGCCTCCAGGCAAGACGGGACCTGAGCCTGCCCGACTAGAGGCCCCAGGTTCGCAGGAGGAGGGCTGACGAGATGGTGTAGACTTGTCGTTAAGAGAAGCACATAGTACTAGGCCACCTGAGTCCAAATTCAGCTCCACTCCTCGCTAGCTGTGTGGCCCTGGAGATAGGACGCATCCTCCTTGTGCCTATTTCCCCAATTGTGAAAGAGGATAACAGAGATTGTAGGGAAGACTGAATGGGTTAATTCATGCAAAGTATTTAGAACAGGCCCAGGAATTTAGTAGGTGCCTCATAAATGCAGGCCACTGTCATCACTGTTGTGGCTCCAGCTCGGTTTCCATTAAGCATGCACTCCGGGGCTTCCCTGGTGGCGCAGTGGTTGAGAGTCCGCCTGCCGCTGCAGGGGACGAGGGTTTGTGCCCCGGTCCGGGAAGATCCCACATGCCGCGGAGCGGCTGGGCCCGTGAGCCATGGCCGCTGAGCCTGCGCGTCCGGAGCCTGTGCTCCACAATGGGAGAGGCCACAACAGTGAGAGGCCCGCGTACCACCATAAAGAAAAAAAAAAAAGAAAGCGTGCACTCCCAGGGCCGGGGCCTCCCGCCATGACCGTGTGTCCATCTGTCCCTTGCTCAGTGCTGCTCGCCTGCCTCGGCCACTGTGAGCTCTGTGTCTTTGGGTTTCTCGCCCTGAGCCTGCATTTCCTCCTGCCCCGAAGTGGGGACAGTGATAACGACCTGGGGTGGGGATTAACAGATGTGGTGCCTGCGAAGGACACTAGGTTAGAACTGTGATTGGCTCAAAGTCGGTGCTCAGTGTGTGCAGACGTTCACAACAGCCAGAAACTCAGACCCCATCCCCCGGAGGCTGGATAAACAAGCTGTGGAACATTCTCACAGTGGAACACTTCTCAGCCGTAAAAAGAACCCACTACTGATGCTTGCAAAAGCACAGTGGATCATGGAGGTGTTACGCTGAATGTGCAAGACAGCACATACTGTGTGATTCCCTCTATATGAAACTCCAGGTGAGACAAGACTAACCTATGATGTGAAACACGATGACCTGTGGTGACAAAGCAGAGATCAGTGGTTACCTGGGGCTGAAGTAGTGGAGGGTTGTTTGCAAAGGAGCATGAGGGAACGTGGTCGTAGAAATGTTTGTATCATGTTTTAGGTGGGTGATTCTTTTTTTTTTACATCTTTATTGGAGTATAATTGCTTTACAATGGTGGGTTAGTTTCTGCTTTATAACAAAGTGAATCAGTTATACATATACATATGTTCCCATATCTCTTCCCTCTTGCGTCTCCCTCCCTCCCACTCTCCCTATCCCACCCCTCTAGGTGGTCACAAAGCACCGAGCTGATCTCCCTGTGCTATGTGGCTGCTTCTCACTAGCTATCTATTTTACGTCTGGTAGTGTATATATGTCCATGCCACTCTCTCACTTTGTCCCAGCTTCCCCTTCCCCTTCCCCATATTCTCAAGTCCATTCTCTAGTAGGTCTGTGTCTTTATTCCTGTCTTACCCCTAGGTTCTTCATGACATTTTTTTTCTTAAAGTCCATATATATGTGTTAGCATACGGTATTTGTCTTTCTCTTTCTGACTTACTTCACTCTGTATGACAGACTCTAGGTCCATCCACCTCATTACACATAGCTCAATTTCGTTTCTTTTTATGGCTGAGTAATATTCCATTGTATATATGTGCAACATTTTCTTTATCTGTTCATCCGATGATGGACACTTAGGTTGTTTCCATCTCCTGGCTATTGTAAATAGAGCGCAATGAACATTTTGGTACATGACTCTTTTTGAATTATGGTTTTCTCAGGGTATATGCCCAGTAGTGGGATTGCTGGGTCATGTGGTAGTTCTATTTGTAGGTTTTTAAGGAACCTCCATACTGTTCTCCACAGTGGCTGCACCGATTCACGTTCCCTAGGTGGGTGATTCTTGAGTGCATCTGTCAGATCTCATCAACTGGAAACCATAAACATCTGTGTATTTTATTGTGTGTTCATTATTTCCCACTTATTTTGAAAGGTAGAAAAATTTTGTTGTCATTGTCATAAACGTATTATTGTTTCTCTGTTGTATGGCCACTAAGACCCCCCAAAGCCCCCATTTTCCCTGCCCCTGGTGCTGTCAAAGTCCTCTGGCGCATGAGGGGATGGCCTGGCACTGCAGAAAGAGCCCTTGGACCCAGGTACAAACCTGCCTCTTCCTTGCTGTCTGCCTCAGGCGGGTCATTTAAACCTCGGTTTCCCTATCTGTTAAATGGGGCTAATACTGGTGTCCTGCTCCTGAGATTGTTGCTGGGATTCAGAGAGATGTGAGGTGCAGAGGCCTTGGATAGTGGAGGCCCACGAAAACAAACAAACAGCACAGAGAAGCTGGGAGAGGGTGGGATGGCTGAGGTCTGGAGCCAGACCACTGTGGGGGGCAATTCCTGCTCCTTCGGCTAGTCCCCTAACTCCTCTGTGCCTCAGTTTCTTTATCTGTAAAACTAAGATGATGATAACACCTATCAGTAGGGCTGGTGTTTTGAGGGTTTAAAGAGATAGTCCACAGTGAGTTAGGACAGTGCTGGGCACACAGCAAGTGCTCCGTGAATATCAGTCATTGTTGTCCTTATTTTCAGGGATGGGAGGAAAGGTGCTTGCAACCTCGGCGGCTAATTCAGAGAGCCCAGTACCCTGAATTGTGACCCCAACCAGGGTCACGGTGCCCTGCGGGTGGAGGAACGGGCAGCCCAGCCTCAGGGGACCTGGGTCACGGAGCCGCCAGCCCCCCGCGGCTGGGACAGATCGCTTCCTTCCTCTGTTCTAGGTGCCACGCAGTCCCAGAAACCGCCTGATGTAAGCAGGCCGGCCTCCCCTCTGATGGGGAGGAAGTGGGCGGGTGCCCGGGGCACAGATGAGCCAGGCAGACGTGCCCTGAGGCGGCACAGTCAGGCTGCTGTGGGCATCACACACCCGCTGCTTACGGAGCTGGCCCTGGCCCTGTGTGCTTCCGCTGAGCGGCTTCAGGGTGGCCCAGGGTCAGAGTGGAGAGATCCAGGCTGGGCCGGGGTCAGGGCATGTGGTCTGTCCCTAGTCCTCTAAACACAGCCAAGGACCGGCTCTTGGGGCCGTTGGCCTGCGGGAAGGGTGGGAGGTGTGTGTCCCGGGAGGCGTGGCTGGGGGTGTCTGGGGGGATCCACTGTGTAAGGGTGTGTGTGGGTGACTGTGTAAGGGTGTGTGAGCGAGTGAATGCGTGGCTTTAAGAAGGTGAATGTGTGTGCGTATGTGTGTGCACATGTGTGTGACTGCGTGTGTGGGGGTGTGAGTGAGTAGTTATCTGTGTGCTGTGTGTGAGGGTGCCGGGTGGGGAGCTGTGTCTGTTGCTCAGTGTGCAAACATGTTCGGGCATGTGAGCATGCGTCTGGATGTGTGAATGACAAAATGAGTGTGTGTGTTTAATTGTATGCGTGTGTGTGTCCCTGGGTCTGGATCTCGAGGTCAGTGTGTGTCTGAGTTTGTGCGCGGGAGCGTGTGTATCCCTGACTCTGTTGCGTGTGTGTGTGCGCGCACGTGCACGCGTTATTTCACTATTGTGAAAAGTTTTGCAAGGAACCACTTTTGCATACAGAGCTTGGCTCCCTTGCATGAGAATGTTCATGAATGGGTGGGGTCAGTGGGTTGATGCATTTAGAATCTTAAAGTAGCCAAGGAGTTCCCAGGGAGGAAGGAGGAGGTGTGGTCTTCAAACTGAGCACTGACCAATCAGAGCGGCTGCCAGCTGCCAATATTCGGGCCAGCCGAACCAGCCTTGATGACGCCAACTTCTGATCCCAACAGTAGCATCCAAGAAAGGCTTGAGCTGGGGGCATTCTGAGGCAGCCCCCAAACCAAACCAGCAAATGGTCAGCCTTTTTATCAGTCAATAATAGTAGCAAACATTTACTCATTCATTCAACCCCAATATTTCCTGAGCAACTACAGCGTTCCAGGCGCAGTTCCCGACACTGGAGATGCAGCCAAGAACAAGATGGACAAAAGTCCCTTTGCCGGTGGCACTAACATACTAGTGGGACCAAGCAGGCAATAAAAAAATGAACAGCAGATGGAGAGGGTTAATTGGTGATAGGTGCTGTAGATAAAAATAAAATAGGAGAGGTAGATAGAGAACAACAGATGGGTTTGCTGCTTTGAAAAGGTTGGTCAGCTAAGACTTCAAAGGGAAGGTAACATTTGAGTGAAGACCTGAAGGAGGTGAGGGGTGAGTTATGGGGTTATCTAGGGGAGGAGCATTCCAGGCAGAGGGCACAGCAAGTGCAAAGACCCTGGGGTGAGCACATGCTTGGCTTATTCAAGAAAGAGAAAAGGTGACGATGCGGATTTAATGTGTGTGTGTGTGTGTGTGTGTGTGTGTGTGTGTGTGTGTAACTGATTATAAAAGCAAAGAGCGCTCCTGGAAAGATCAAACAATAGAGAATGAATAAAGGGGAAACTGAAAATCGATAGTAATTGGAGTGGGGGGAGGGGGAGATGGAATAAGTGTCAGGGTGTCTGCTGCACAGTTCACTTGATAATCAAAGCAATTTTCCATTTTGACAAGGCGGCATCACAACAGTGCAGCTGCAAATCTCTCAACTGCGGCAAAATGCCACGTTTATGGCTCTCACCCCAGCCCCGAGCCCAGCCAGGCACATAGTAGGGCTTGCTGAAGGGAGTCTCTGCCTTCCATGTTCTCCCAGTTCCCTGCAGCCTGAGGGCGAGAGGAAAGATGGGTGTAAACCCCCCAATGTAGAGACTTAGCCCCCAGTCTCCGTGGGCTGCCTGCCCGGCCCCCAGTGGCCCCAGAATGACAGAGTCACCTCTCTCTGCTCCTGCTTTTATGAGCTGTGAAGGAGGCTTGTCCCACATTGCACAATTGCCCCTTAATCGCTATTTCCTCTCAGTTATGAATTATGTCATGGATACGGTCGCTCACGTTATTAAACTTCCACAGAGGCCTTATCGTCTGGATGCCAGCCAGCAACCCGGCCTGACCTACTTTCCCACCGGGTTTCAAAACCTCCTCCCTCATCCTCTTGCTGGACTTTTCCTAAGGAGCTTTCTCTGTGCCCAAAAACTTGCCTCTAAAAATAAAAACTAGAACGAGGGGGGTGGGGCACAGCTGGCCTCGCGAAGGCCTGAGGCTGACAGCAGCCCCCGTGATTGTGGCCAAGCTCCTCCCCACCTAGAACTTTCCTCAGGCAGCCTGTCCTTGCGTCTCAGGCTTCCTATCAGGACAGGCTGTGACACAAGCCACAGTCAAGTGTGCCCTGGCCCTTGTTTATCAGTCGTGGATGGGAGGACTGACTTTGGAGCCAGGTAAACCTGGGTTGAATCGTGACTCTGCCTCTAACCAGCTCATGCATGCATTCATTCATTCATTCGCCCCACGGTTATTTACTGAGTATGTTATAAATTGAATGCTGTCTGTGTGCTGGGTGCTGGGGATATAGCAGAGAATATACTAGGTAGTATCGGAGAATGAGTCCCCTCCCTCACAGAGCTTATAACCTAGTGGGTAGAGATAGGCACAAAACAAATAATTGTACGATAAGAGCAATGAAAATAAATGAAAATGAGACAATGGGGTGGGCTAGATAGTGATGGGAACACCCTTAACTAAGATGGTCTGGGGGCGTCTCTCTGAGGAGGGAGTCATTTAAGCCAAGACCCAAATGATGAGAAGAACCAAGTCTGGGAAGCAGTGCCAGGTGAGGGTGAGGTAAGCGAGTGACCCAGGGTTCAGAATGTGAGCGGGGCTCAGTCTCAGGTTCATTCAGGGGCAGGTTGGCAAATCAGGAGGTTGCCTCCTTAATGTTTTCGCCCTGGGCACCTCGCTTGCCTCAACCTAGTCCTGGCGCTACTGGGAAGGAAAAGACTCCAGGTAGAGGAGCAAGTGCAAAGGCTCCGAGGTTGGGAGTAGCCAGGTGTGATGGGGCAGAGAAAGCCGGGGAAAAGTGGGGGTGGGAGATGAAATTAGAAATGTGGGTGGCGGGTAGATGACAGAGGGCCTGGAAGGCTGCGTGCTGAGGATTCAGTGAGAGACAGGCACGTATTTTTAAGGTAGAGCCAAGGGTACTGGAAGGTAAGCTGATATTTGCAGGGGAGGAGGGGAGGAATCAGGACCGACTCCTGGGCTGGGTGGATGGTGGTTCCTTGACTGATCTAGAGGAGACTGGCAAGCGCTTCATCTCCCTGAGTTTCTTCCCTTCATCTGAGATGTTGGGATAATAATACCAGCCTCCCCAGACACTATATCACACTTAGCTGAGAGCCTGGCACATAGTGAATGCTCTTCTGACGGCTCAGCCGGGCTTAGTGACTTACCTGGAGTCACCGGGCAAGTTAATGACACAGCCTAAACCAGAACCCAGACCCTGCACTCCAGAACGTGTTGCAGCAGGCAGGGCTGGGCCTTGGTACACAGCTCTCCAGATACACAACCTCCCAGCCAAAGAGGCCTCAGCAGCCGAGGCCGAATTTTTCTTTTTTTTTCTTTCTCAGTTGTGCTTGTGCGAGGGGTTGTTTATCTAACTTGGCTGAAGCTAGAGGCCTGGGCCTGTAAACATATCCTTTTAATTATTCCACAAATGAGACATGCTCATAGAGTAAAAGTTGAAAAATGCAAATAAGCAAAAAATAAATAAATAAAGCAAAAAAGCAGAAAGAGAGAGAGAGAGAGAGACAAAAACAGAGACAGGGACAAAAAGAGAGAGAACAAATCAAGCATCTAAGTTAGCACATGTGTACCAAGATGCATACATAAAGAAACAAAGACCTTCACTGCAGGATTCTTTGACACAGTAAAAAACTGGAAGCAACCTGAGTATCCAAGAACAGGAACTTTCTTTTTGTTGTTTTTAGTATCCCATTTTCTTTATTTTTTTCTTTTCTTGTTTTTTAAAAAGTAAAATACAGTTGACTTACAATATTATATTATTTCAGGTGTACAACATAGTGACTCAATATTTCTATACATTATACTCCATTTAAAGTTATTGTAGAATATTTGCTATATTCCCTGGCTGTACAATCTATCCGTGTATCTTATTTATTCTATACATAGTAGCTTGTACCTCTTAGTCAAGAAAAAGGGCCTTTTTAGCCAAATAAATTAAATAGTATTTCAATATCATGTAGCCACTGAGGTGAATGAAGCAGACCTCTGAGTACTGATTTGGAAAAACTGCCAAGATGTAACATTAACCGAGAAAAACAAGATGCAAAACAGTGATTATAGGATGCTACAATGTGTGTGTGTGTGTGTGTTTTGCGAGGTAAGACGGGGCAATATGTGTACATATATATATACTGCGAGACGCACAGACCGTCTCTCTGGGAGACAAGGCCCTGTATTTTCCAGGAAGAATGGCAAGTCAGAGACGGGAGGGAGGTGACTTTCTGCTCCTTTTGCACTGTTAGAGAGCTTTTGGTTTTGGTTTTGTTTTGCTGTGTGCGTGCCTGCGTGCCTGTCGTCTGCGAAACATTTTAGCAAAGTTTGAAAGATCAGAGATTCCCCTCTTGGTCTCAGAGATATTCCCAAAGGCCTTGGGATAATCTAGGCTGGTGTTTCCTAAAAGCCTCCCGCAAACCCAGGGTTGCAGTGAGGTGCCAGTGGGCCATGGGGCCTGGGGAGGAGGCTGCAGGCCTCCTGACCCTCCTCACTCTGAGCAGTTTCTCTTTTATCTTTTTTATAGGTTGGACAAGTTAAGAGTTCAGTTATAAACGGCTTTGCCTACTTTGCAATGAAATGTTTGAAAAGCTTTGCCCTTGAGTAATCTCATTCTGCTGATGAGAAGACAGGGGCCCAGAAAGGAGAAAAAAAGATGATCCCAGGCCAGACCTAGCTCTGGCTGAGTGCCTTAGGTGGTAAATTTGAACCTTGGTTTCCTCCTTCAAAAACAAACAAGCAAATAAACAACTCAACTAGTAAGAACTCTTCACAGATATCTAAAGTGGAAGTAAACCCTGAGTCCTTAGACCTTTTGGTCCTGGCAGAAGGATGCACAGGAAATCAGAATGCCTCTCTCTCACCATCTGATTTTCCAGAAGGAGTGAGAGTGACCCCTGCCCTCCACCCCCATATCACTCAAATCCAAGATCAGGCATATCTCAGTTTACCAGAAGTCAACTCGCTGCAAAATGCAGGACTCTCTAGGATGCATTCAGCAACAAGGACAGAAAACGCAAGGCAAAATGGCTTAATCATTAAGGAAATGTATTTTCTCATGTGTTTAGAAATCCAGAGGCATTGGGGTGGATCTCTCAGTCATGCATTCAGCTGCAAGTAACACAAAACCTTACCACTGGCAAGTTTCTATTGTCTCCTGTTACTAAATCCACATTATAGGCAGGAAGATGAGGGTAGGGCAAGCAGAATGCCCACTACATTTGTCTCTTTTCAAAAAGCTTTCCCAGGGGCCCCACTTGGCAAATTTTGCTAAATTTTTATTGCTCATACCTGGTTCACATGGCCACTGTTAGCTGTCAGGGACTTTAGGAGACTGAGTGCTTTCAGCTGGCCTATTGCCATCCCAATAAAATCAGGGTTCTGTAAACAAGGATAAAAGGAAGAGTGGGTATTGGGCAGGCACCGAGGAGTATCTGCCACAAGTCGTTCAAGGGATGTTAATGCAAAGACTCAAAGACATTATACAGGACAAGTGTTGTTTTCTCTTTTTCTGCTCTACCATTGGCTTCTGTCCTGAGACTTGATTTATCTTCTGAGACTGGGAGGACGACCCCTTCCTTGAGTACATAGGCCGATACCCCTTCAAACAAAAGAGGGTTCTCTCAGCCAACCAGAAGTGTTGACAATGGCTGTGGTTGAACAGTCAACAATGTCTGCCACATCTATATTAACCAGAATTTTAAAAATCCCATCCTCTTCTCTCCTCAACTCACTGCAATCTCACTTCCATTCTCACAGCATGTGTCAGTCATCTACAGCTGTGATAATTCTGCATAACAAACACCCCCAAACCTTTTATTCTCTTGAATATGGAGTTGTTGCAGGTCAGCTGACCTGGTGTGGGCTTGGCTGGATGGCTCTGCTGATCTTGGCTGGACCCATCCACCTGCCTGCTGTTCAACTGGAAGTCAGCTGAGCTAGGCAGTCCTGGCTGGTGTGACTCTGCTCTGCCTCACATGCCTCTCACCTTCTGGGACCCATCGACTTTACCAGGTGTGTCTGGTTACAGTGATGACAGAGGCATAAAACCCAGGTGGAAACATGCAAGGTCTCTTAAAGCCTAGTCTCCAACGGACACATTGTCACTTTCATCTCATGCTGTCGGTGAAAGCAAGTCACTGAAGTGGCTGAACTCAAGTCACGGGGGAGGAAATATGCTCCACCCCTTTTGTGAGAGGAACCATGAGGTCACATGTCAGGAGGCATGGTTCCAGGGAATGGTGAAGAATTCCTTGGCTCTGATATCACCTCTATCTTCTGGTTATCCTACTTCATTGACTTCTCTTTTTCAGTCTCATCTATGGTTTTCTTGTCTCTTCCTTCTCTCCCTCCACATTCAAGAGAGTGAAAGGTTTGGGGTGGTTTGTTACGTAGCATTATTGTAGCTGTAGATGACCAATACATGTAGTGAGAGTGGTAATGACATTGTGGTGAGTTGAGGAGAGAAGAGGATGGATAAAAAATTTCTAGACAGTAGAGGTGAGGTGGACCTTGTCAATTGCCCAGCCATAGCCATTGTCAACTCTTCTGCCTGGCTGAGAACTCACTTTTATTTGAGGGGGTATCAGTCCATGTACTCAAGGAGGGGGACCCCTCCCCAGCCTGAAGAGCTAAGTCAGGTCTCAGGACAAAGCCCTGAGCAGAAGAGGGACACTGGGAGTCCCTAAGGGTTCCATCTACACCTTTACTCCTCTGTACATGATCTCTGACTTAGGGCCATCCTTAGGTCTTCACTTACCATCTTTGCACTGGCAATCCCCAAATTTGTAACTCCAGGCTTGGTCTCTCTCCTGAGTCCACCTGTCAACTGGACATGTTCACTGAGACATCTCACAAACCCTCAACTCTTTTTCCCACTCTGACCCTGGTACCCTTGGCCTCAACCATACCCCAAACTTCCTCCTTTATTTTCAGTTTCGTGCATGCCCATCCTTGCAGTCACTCGCTCCAGGAACCTGGATGTCAGCTAATCCCGTCTCCATGCTCCCCTTCTGCTATAGCTGGCACTTCCAATGCTGAGCACCACATTCCAAGCATGGGGCTAAGCATCATACACGTATCATCTGATTTAATCCCTGAGATGAGGGAGGCACTGATATTGTCTGTATTCCACACAACACTATCCAGCAGCCCCCATGATGTGCGCACCCCACAGTTAGAGCATGTGGCCTCTTTGGAAGCTTCAGTGATCATTCCCAAACCAATTGATCACAGAAGTCCCCGCTTTAAAATCCTTTATGATTCTTATTATCCTGAACCCTTTGGTCTGAAGTAGTTGACCCCAAGATTCTTGCATTTATTTACACAAAAGAAGAAATTGAGCTTACTCAATGTGTCAGGAAGTTTCTAGGTACCAGAGAAACACAAAAGTCCCCGGAAACTTAGGTCCAATTGACAGTAAACAAAAGAATAAGTATCTGACATGTCAGGTAGTGACAAGGAGCTAGGAAGAAAAATAAAGCTGGGTAAGGGATAGGTATTTTGGGAAAGAGACATCATTTTTGTGGGGGTCAGCCTCTCTGATAAGAATGTATTGTAGTGAAGGAAGTAAGGGAGCAGTAAGTGCAAAGGCCCTGAGGCCCAAAGGGGCATGGTGGAGGCCAGTGCAGTGAGTGGGAGAGATGAAGGAGTGAGGGTGGAGGAGGAGAGGGCAAGATTGGGCAGGCAGAACCTTGCAGGCCACAATAAGGACTTGGCTTTGACCCTGAGTGAAGTGGGAGCCACAGGAGGATTCTGAGCAGAGGAGGGATGTGACCTGACTTGGGTTTTCACAGGATCCCATCGACTGCATGTGGATAATAGTCTGCATGGGGGTCAGGGCAGAAGCAGGAAGCAGGGTTTTTGCAGGCCTCATGACACTTAGGTCAGAGAGGGAATTCAGTTGTTTGAGTGACATTCTCAAAAAGCACAGGAAAACCAAACAGGATTTTCGGGTTAACTCAGAATCTACCAGAAGATGGAAGGGCCCAGCATGCTTCAGCCTCAGGCACCACTGGGCCGCCAGCCTTTTCGGCAGCATCATCAGGAGATGCTGATGCTGTGGTGCTGGTGATGTCTCTGGGTTTCCCCCACGCCTGTTGCCTGGCTGTTCTGGCAGCACTGGGGAAGGGTGAGTCTTAGCACACCCAGTGTGACCTGGGAGACAGTGACCAGTGACTGAGCTCCCACCAAACATGCTGACGACTCTGAACCCAAGAACAAACCCTGACGCTCCTAGTTCTACAAAAACAAGCCGTGCCTCCTTGCACGCTGTATCCCCCCAGCACCAAGCTCCCTTATCTCGCCATACAATCCTTCAAAGAATAACACGGCGTATTTGTGTCTGCGGTTTGTGTTCCCCAAACCTGTGACATCAGATAAGTGCAATGTTCACAAAAATGAACAACATCACAGAGAGGAGAAAAACAACCGAAAAGAAGCCCCTGGTTTCAGCCTTAACTTCCTCTCCAGGGAGGAAGGGGTGCTATCTGGTTGAGGTTTCACGGTGCAGAGGCTGGGGGCCGGGGAATGATGTCCTGACCTCTCCCTAGCTGGCTCCCATCTCAGCCTTGAAATCTCCCCTGCAATATGGAGACGATAATCTCCACCTCTCAGCGCTGCTATATTGCAAAGTGATTTTTTAAAGATACCGAGAATGGGGGACTTCCCTGGCAGTTCAGTGGTTGAGGCGCTGTGCTTCCATTGCAGGGGGCACGGGTTCGATCCCTGGTCAGGGAAATAAGATCCCGCATGCCGTGAGGCACAGCCAAAAAGTAGAAAAAAAAAATTTTTTTTTAAATACCAATAATGACTGATCTTTGGATCAATCATATGCCATAGGCCATTTTCTTGGGTAATCTTCACACCCGCCTGTTTCACCCTCACGTGGCGTAGCTACTAAGATCAACTCTGGTTCACAGGTGGGGAAACTGAGACTTCGAGTAGGAAAAGAAGGTGGTTTTAAAACACTATGTGGCCACTTTTGGGTTTTGGAAAATGCAAACATGTACAACAGAAATTTAAAATTTTTAAAAAACCGCATCAATATAAAAATAGAATTAGGCAAAAAAGTTTGGCAGGACATATGCCCAAGTGTCACAGTGGTTTTCCTGGGTGTCAGGATCACCAAGGAGGCACCATTGCTGTCTCTTTTCCATTACTCAGGTCTTAGCATATCGGCACCTCCGCTATAAGGCTTTCGCCAAGCCTCTGTCTATGGGAGTCCTCCAGCCTCCCATCACTTTCATCTCTTCATGCACTGATCATCACTGGAATGTACCTTGATTTTTCATCTGTTTCTGGGTTTATGGCCTGTATTTCCCACTAGAACATAATATCCATGAAGCTGGAATCCCAGCCACAGCTCTCTGAGCAGTGCCCATTAGTGGCCCTCAACAGATATTCCTTGAACAACTGATTGCGTTTTCTTCTTATTATTTTTTTTTAACTTTTGTTAAAAAAAAACCAACTGTGTGGATTACTTTTAATTGCTGTTTTAAGTGCTGGTCAAAAATGAGCTGGCTGGAGCCCCGGCAGGAAAGGGTCGCTTCTGCGGGCTTATCTGGCTGAGTGTGAAGGAAGTGGGTACCCTGCCTTTCCACAGGGTGGGTCAAGCGCTGAACATCCCAGAGTTTCTCAGCCCAGCCTGCCCCGAGGTCCCTGGCTCCGGAGATCTCTCTGCCTGGGACAGGGTTATCTTTGAATGACAGCATGTTCAGCGCCCCCCAACCCCCCGGGGTGAGGCCGCCCAGAATCTCAGGGGGTAACAGGGGGCCCCAGGCCAGATGCAGCCCACGGGAGGTGTTACTTAGCCCATGCAGTTCCAACATCTTGGAATTTCCCCATCACTTAAAAATCAAGAGACTTTGGAAGAAAACTAAAATATCTTCCCAAAGGGCATGAAATAAGATGAGAATAAATAGGCGGGAAGACTTCACACCCTTCAAATGACAATTCTGCCAACATATATAAATTTAATGTAATTTCAAGTAGTGACCCACAGGATGTTTTTTAATTGGATAAAATCATCTTGGAGTTTACAAGGAAAAGTATGAAATAGAAGAACGGAAGAACAGTGGGAAGGACTATGACAAAGGTGGTATTTCAACTCACTGAGAAAATGGAATATTGAATCCAGGATGCCGGCATAGCACACTATCAATTTATTCTATTTATCACTAAAATAAAAATAGACTCTCATCTTCAACCATGTCAAAGAAAAATACAGAGATTTCACATAAAATGTCTAGAATTCTGGCTTGCCTGAAAACCCTGTCAATACTGGGCCTTATTTTCCCAAGGCAGCCATGGGCTGGTGCTGAATTGAAACTCCGGGGCTTTCCAGTTCACCGCAGTCTCCACCACTCCCTGCTGCCTCCCACCCGGCTGCCTTCAATCATCTGTGTGTCTTGCCTGGGCACTGAAGTCACTGGAGTTTGTAGCCCCTGAACTCAGGACTGGGCCCAGCAGAGAGACTCAGGGAACATTTGAGGCTGGTTTTCTGCTGTTAGCCCCCTTTATACTCATTTTTCTTGGTGGAAATACAGATTTGGAGGAAGGATGTGGCTTGAGAGCCTCAACCGGGGAGTCAGAATCTTGAGTGACCACTGAAGAGTGACTTTCTCTCTCCGTGCCTAAGTTTCCTCCTCTGCCAGGGGAGTAATAAGAGCTGTCACTCATCATTTGCGGGAATCTATGCCGTTGTTCCCATAAAGGGCTCGACCTAGGGCTCAGCGCAGGGTCACACCAGGGATAATGAGGTGGTGATAACAAACCCTCCCTCTCAAATTTAGGGATTTTAGTTCTCAGGGTTCGAAGAAGGGAGACTAGGAAAAGAGAAAGAAAGGAAGGAGGAGCTGGGCAGAGCAGATTTGCTCTGATCTCCTTTAGCCAAAAAGGAGGAAAAAAAGTAAACAGATAACCCTGGCCTCCCTTGATTCCACGCTGCCCGAAGAGCTCTGGAGCTGGTAAGAACCAGCCACTTTGATTTGGGCAGCTCCACCCTTCTGACCGTACTTTCCCTGGGCGTTTGGAATCTGGAACCCTAAAGCCTGTCCCTGCACCCTGCCCACAGCATCCACCTTTCATCCCCTTCTTGCTTTTCCCAGCAACTGGAGACTCTAGCGGGAGAAAGATGGGAAGACTTCCCCACCGGGTAACCCCACACAAGAGATGAGAGAAGGGGCTGGGAAGGGAGCCTTGCAACACATTAGCCACCCAGCCCCTGATCCCAGGAAGGAGCCCTCCCATTGGGACTAATGGGAAACGAAGCTTTCAGGCATTGAGAATGACCTGGGTGGAAGGAGGGTGAAGGTTTTGGTGAAGAGCAGAAAAGTCTTCCCACTCAGCGGTTTGTGGAGAGCAGCCACGTGGCACAGGGCTTCACGGTGTGGCTTTGAAGCCGTCCCCGTTCAGGGTTGTGTGACTTGGGGCAAGTGACTTCACCCCATCTAGCTTCGGTTTCCTCAACTGCCCTGGCACTGCCTTGTTAAGGGTTAAATTGTTAAGGATTAAATTGTTAAGGGTTAAATGAGGTCATGCCTATCAAGTACCTGGCACGTAGTAGGTCCAATAACTGGACGTTTATGGTAAAATGGCTTAGGGAGTCCCAGGGCAGCCTCAGGCAGAGAGACGGAAAAATGCTCAGACCTCGAGTCCAGAAAGATGAAAGAAGATCAGCTGTTTGAAATCTCTCAAGGCGCCAAGGGCCATGCAGTCAACAAGGTCAGGAACTGGGGCCTGTTTGAAGTTGGGAAGAGGTAATTCCGGACAGAGTTTAGCACAAAGGGAGGACATTTCCTCCATGTTACCTCCAAGGATGCCCTGGCTGATGGCTTTAAGCTTCCCTAGGGACTGAAAAGTAGCTAAAAGTTAAGGCGGAGGGGCTAGAGAGTAGTCTCTGGGGTCAGGGGTTCCTTCCCAAGACAGCCCCTTCCTAGCTATGTAACCTGTGTGTCCTGACCTCAGTTTCTCCACCTGTAAAATAGGGGCCATAATAACATCCGTCTCCAGATGTTGAGGCTAGAATACATGATATTCAATTGGTGCTCAGTGAATGAGTGGAAGTCACAAGCCACAGCTACATTAGGGATAAGGTGGCAAAAGCAAAGGTCGGCAGGGGAAGAGGAACTGACCGCTCTCGAGTTCTTGGTAATTAAGCCCAGGCCCAGTCCCACGCCAGCAGCTCGACCATGGCCTTTGGAAGCAGGGGCTCGCCCTGCTTCGTGCAGTGCTGAGCCCCCAGGGCCAGAACAGAGCCTGACACATATCAGGGATTTGTTCAAGGAATGTGTGGAACTGGACACCCTGTGGAGTGGAGTCAACCTCCACAAGAGAAAAGGAAGGCACAGAGAGGCCAGGTAACTTGTCCAAGGCCACACAGCAGCCTGCCCACCTGGAGTCCCAGCTGGGACTGGGATTGAACTGATCTGGCCTCATTGTGGCCTCGCTCTGCTTCTTGACCGCCTCGAAGCCCACTGTCCCCTTCTTGAGCACTCCCTGTCCGGCTTCCCCCACCTGGCAGAGCCGGGGGAAGCTCTTCAGGCTCTTTCAGGCTCCTCCATGGACGCTTCAGCCCCCGCTGCCCTCAGCAAGGACTCGCTTTCCCCTCTCTCCCAGGCAGGCCGGCAGTCAGGAACTCACAGCCTGTGGGCCTCATCTGGCCTCAGAGGTGTTCTGTGTGACTTCACACACAGTGTAGGTGCAGGCACGTGTGTGTGTGTAGCAGGTTTTTTCTCATAATTTTGAATCATTTGCCAACATTTAAAAACTGGAGATTTCACATAAAAACCAGGATTTCCAACTTCCTTTGGAAAATGGCCAGCTCGGGCCACCCAGGCCCCCGTCTCCTCTGGTCAGCTGGTTTAGTGTTCTGGGCCCCTCTGGTCCCCAGGCCCGAGCCCCGCCCACCTCACTCATCTCTGGGCCTGCCCTCCCTCCCTGGGGCTTCCTCACATAAAGACCCCAAACTTGCCACGAGAGACCTGGGCTCCCCACGCTCCCCGCCACCACGCTGGGCATCCTCTCATTCTTGGTCCCGCGGCCTGGGGTGCTCGCAGGGGAAGCCAGAGAGGCTGGGTTGGGCTTGGATCCCAGGTCTGTGGCAGGTAGAATGATGGCTCCCCCAAAGATGCCCATGTCCTAATCCTCAGAACCTGTAATTATGTCACCTTACATGACAAAAGGGACTTGGTGGTTGTGATAAAGAATCTCAAGATGAACCTGGGTTATCCAGGAGGCTCAACGTAATTGCAAGGGTCCTTATAAGAGGGAGGCAGGACAATCAGTCAGAGAAGGGGAGGTTTTGATGGAAGCAGAGGTCGGAGTGAAGTGAGCCAGGGATGTGAGTGGTATCTAGAAGCTGGAAAAGGCATGAACTGGAGCCTCAGAAGGAATGCGAGCCTGTGTTTGATTTTTAGCCTTGGGAGACCTGTTTTGGACTTCCGACCTCCAGAACCGTAAGATAACAAATTTATGTTGTTTTAAACCACTAAATTTGACATCCTTTGTTATAGTAGCAACAGGAAACTTATAACCGAGTTTGAATCCTGGTTTGGCTACTTAATTGGCCGTGTGCCCTTGGGCAGGTGACTTATATTGCTGAGTCGGGGTTTCCCCACCTGAAAAGGGGTAACAAGGGCGCTCCCTCTTGCGTGTTTGTGAGAGTTCGGTCAACCACGTGGTGAAGCACGGAGCACAGCCCGGCAGCCCCTCATGCCAGATCTTCTAGCATCACATCTCAGTGTCATCGAAACCAGCTCAGAACAGGTTTAAAAATCTGCCCACTGATACCCATCCCTCAGACATAAAGTCCAAACTTCTTACTTATGGCCCAGCATAACCCACCTTGCCTGATGATAATAATACCGCTAGTACTTGTAAAGCATTTGGCAGGTACCAGGCACGATTCTAAGCATTAACCATATATTCAATTCATTAAATGCTCGCAACAACCCTATCATTTTCCCCATTTGTTTAGGTGGGGAAATTGAGGCCAAGGGGGTTAATCACTTACTTGCCCAGGGTCCCTTGGAAGGGTGGTAGCTACACCGGTATTTGAACATACACGGTTGGGCCCTGGGGCCTAGGCGCTGACCACTGGACAGGGCTGCCTATGTATATGAACAGACCAGGGAGTAGCAGTAAAGGCCCCAGAGTGTGGCTCGAGACTTGGTGGTCTCGGTGTCCCCTCCATCCGCCACCTGTCCCAGGTGCAATCCTGGACTCAGGGCTCTGAGGGTCACAGCTCCTGGTTCACAGCCATACCCAAGGGTGTGTTCATTCCACAGTTTCTAGCAGTGCCCAGTCTGTGCTGGGTGCCGTGTCCCAGAGAAAATGCAGAGCCCGCAGCTGCCCCCAAGATCCTGAGGACAGATGAATATACAACTGTCATAGCTCAGCAAGAGACAGCAGGAGCTGGGGGTGGGAGGAGGTCAGGGGAGGCTGCCCCCAAGGAGGGACCCAGGAAGTGTGACGTGGGCCCAGCAAAAAGACTGGGCAGAATGCTCCAAGTGAGGGACAGCTGAGGAGGGGCCCTGGAAAGAGGAGCCCGTGTGCTCAGGGAACCGTGCGTGGTCACATGTGGCCGAAGTGCTGCAGGGAGGGGCTTGACCACTCAGTCTCCTTGTGACCTTGGGCAGCCCACACCGCCTCTCTGGGCCTCAGTGTTCTCATCTGTAACACAGGAGTAATGATACAGTAGTACCCATCTCCTAGGGCTGTCCCTAGCGTTCAGCCTGGCAAGCCTGCATCAGGCAGGCTGCAGGAGCGTGAATCGGTGTTGCTGCCATAGGCTGGTTAGGCGCGTGAGCGGCCCAACCTCCTCACTTCTTCCCCTTGCATTCAGCTTCTCAGACGTAGAAGCCCTAGGGCCCCCAATTCACATTCGTGGGGGTGACCCAGGAGGTAACAAGTGAGGAGCTGCTGCTCCCCAGGATATCACACCAAGAGGCCGGTGTTCCTAGCATCCTGGACTCCCAGACTCGGAACTCCAGACCAGCGTCCACCGTCCCCATGGTTCACAGCTTCCGGCAGTCTCAGCCCCCGTGCCCGGCTTTGCCCCCTCCAGTTCCCTCCGGTCCTTTTGTGTGTCACATTTGTCTTTCTTCCCCTTGACGCACTTTAACTTTCTCCACGTCTTGACCGATCCCGATCGAGAGTCACAGTTGATCCTTGAGCTTCTCTTTTTCAAAGGCACATTAAGACAGAATTGCTAAGTGTTTCTGAGCACTTGCTATGTGCCTGGCGTTCCCATTCATTCATTCATTCATCCATTTATTCAACAAATAGCTGTGAGCACCTCCCATGGGCCTTGGAGTTCCTCAGTAAACCATAAAGATTCCTGCCTGGTGGAGCGCACGTTGCAGGGGCGAGGGAGGGAGAGGAACAGGAAATAAATAAAACCTGCCAAGTCTACAACCCGTTCCGTGTGCACACAAACTCACTGAAACACAGCAGCAACCCTATGAAATGTTATCCCCAGTTTCCAGGTGAGAAAACCAAGGCTCAGGGAGGGGAAGTCACTTCCCCAAAGTCACACAGCTAGGAAATGGCTAAGTCAGAATTTGAACCCACACCAGTCAGACTCCAGCAACCAAGTTCTTAACCTCCCCGGGAGACTGTCTACTAAGATAAAAGCCACTGATGCTGTTCCTCCAGCAGTGCATTGGGAAGCATCACAGTGTCCCAAGTTGTGGGTGTTGGTGCTCAGGGGCTGCTAATTCCCATGAGTCCACAGGCAGGATGAGCTCTGCCCTCCCTTCCAGCAGCCTCCAAATGAGGAAGGCCAAGTACACAGTCACTCTCTGGCCAGAGCCGGTGGGAACAGGACGTCCTGGACCTCTTGCCCTGGCCAGGCCCCGAGAGCTATTTTGGGGCACGTTTATTGATGGGACATGGGTGCCCAGCTGGACTCAGGCTGCAGCTGGCCTAGGATGGCTCTGCTCCTGCATGCTCTGCACTGCCGTGGGGCAGCCATCATCCATGTCCTGCCCACACCCCAGGCCCAGGGTGCAGCCTGAGCTGGCTGGCTCCAGGAAAGGCAGGGGTCCCTGCTGGAGTGGAGGGATACTGGGGGTCACGTGGAATATTGTTTACCAGAATTCTGGAGCCTGATTCGATTCACAGAAGGCAGAACCCAGAATGAATACAGAATGAATATAGCAATGGGTTATGAGGTCAGATGCAGGTTCAAATCCCAGCTGTGTCCCCTAAGACAACTTACCTTGGGAAAGCCGGGTCAGCTCTCTGGGGCTTAGTTTCCCTGTCTGTAATACGGAGTCAATAATAATCCTCAATCACAGGGAGGGAATGAGGCTTAAATGAGGTAGTGTGAACCGCTCAAAGCCTGGCATACAGAAAGTGCTCAATAACTAATAACTTTGCAAATAATGATTGACAGCTGACATTGACTGGGAGTTTGGCATGAGCTAGGCACTGGGCTAAATTATTGATCTGTTTTATCTCATTTCATCCCCCAGCAATTCCAGGAGACTGGTGAGTGACGCTATTACAGGTGCCACTATTATCCCTTTGTACAGATAAGGAAACAGAGACTCAGAAAGATAAGACCTGGCTAAGATCACACTGCAAATATGTGGCAGAAAAACCTGCCTTTGAACCCAGACCCCCATTTCCCCAACGCCTATACCTGAGATTGGTTACAAAAGTTCCTGTAAACACCCAAGTCCCTGCCGTGCCATGTTCACTTCAGTCATCCCTCAGTCCGGGGAAGTGACCTCCTGGCTCTTCCACCTGATGGGAATCCAGAAACCAAAGGTTCCAGAATATTCCTTTGACCTTCCTCCCTCACCTCAGGGTTATTTTGTTTTCCTGGTTAGTCGGCAAAATATCTCCAAGAAACTGGCTGGTTGGCAAATGTTCCAGGCTGACTTAGAGGGGCGTTTTGCTGTGTACGCTGAGGGCAGGGTGCTGGGGGGCCCAGTGGGGAGGGGAGGGCAGGGCAGGGGATCCTCCACCTGACCTGTACAACCTCAGGCCAGAGTGGGTGCAGTGTTTCCTTCCTAAGGTGCTCTTTGTGGCCTGAACCTGCTTACACGCTTCACCCTGTGCCCTGAGGGTGCACTCCAGCCTCCTTCGGCTGAAAGAAGCAGCCCTTTGAGAGATCTGCCCTTCTGCCTTTCTAGCCTCTCTCCCACACCTGGGCCCCTCCCACACCATCCTCCAAAAAGGCTATGCTTTTCCTGCTTCCAGGCCTTTGCCCCTGCTGTGCCCTCCCCCTGGGATGCGGGTCCTCCATTCTCCACCTGCCAGATGCTTCTCCCTATCTTTCACAACTCCTTCACTGTGAGGCCTTCCCAGAAACCCCCGTCCCAACCCCCCAGCAGTATTGTCCCCCTGGCTGGGAGTTGCCACAGCAACAGAGAGACACTGCTTCCAGAACTACCTTGTACTCCAACTGGCAAGATTCTGATGTCCAACTGGCGAGTGGATACCTCCACATGGGTCTCACACACACCCCTCAAATGTCACAAAGAAGAACCTCAGAATCTCCCATTTCCCCTCCTAAAACCCCAGCCCTTCCCACTAGTCTTCTCAGTAAACGGTGCCACCTCTCAACCAGATATTCAGGACAATACCTAGAAGCCATATTTGATACCCTGTTGCTTCGCCCCGACACATCCCATCCATCAGAAGTCCTGTCAACTCAGCGGCCAAATACATCCTGAATCCATACTCTTGTGCCACCTTTGTAGCCACCACCATGGCGCTGGCGGCCACCATCCTCACCTGCTTGGACTGGGACAGTGGTCTCCTCCCTAGTCTCCTGGCTTCCCAGCTTTACTCCATCACAGTAGGAGGTGCCTTTGCAAAAGATAAATTAAGTCAGGTCACACCCCTGCTCAAAACCCTCTAAAACTCCCCTTCCCTCTTAGAATAAAAATCCCTTCCGTCACCATGGCCTATAAGACCTTGTATGATCTGACCCTTGCCTACCTCCCCAACCTCATCCCTACCCCGTTTCCCTCCCTCACTCTGTTCCTGCCGCACTTGCCTTCTCCCTGTTCCTGAACTAGAAAGCTTGTTCCTGTCTCTAGGCAGAGAATTGCTCTTCCCTTTGCCGGAACCAAAGATATCTGTCTGTTTCATTCTGTCACTCCATTCAGGTCTCTGCTCAAATATCATCTCCTCAGAGAAGACTTCCATGACCTGCCCATATAAAATACTCCCCTCCATCACCACCTATCCCCCGACCTACTTTATTTTCCTTCATAGTAGTTGTTGCTATCTGACATATTACGTTATCTGTATATTTGTTTTAATCTAGTTTGCTGCTGAATGTTTGACAGGCTCTCAGCGAGCGGGGAGCTCTGATGTTTACATTTGCCAATTTCTGGGGCATAAACACTCCCATGGTGGCTGATTTCAAGCTCCCAGCATGACTTCACTGAACGTGGAGTTGAGAAGACGTATTCAGTGTCATGCCATCAGATACTATTTCCACCACAGAGTGATGTATGATGCAATCTCATACAATAGATGTCAATAACCTCAAGAAATATGAAACAGTGCATTAATTAGAAAGTGATGAGTTTTGAGTAGTTGTTACTTTTATTTGTATTATAGTTTATTTAATTGTAAGTTCAAATAATTTAAAATTTTTTGTGATGGCTGTGGAGAAACCAGCTTGCAGAATTCGCCAGCCAGCAGTGCCAGCAGCTCCAGCACACCACTGAATGAACATAAGCAACATGAGGGCAGGGACATTGTGCATCTTGTTTCCTGCTCTTTCCCTGGGGTCTAGAATAGTAGAAGGGCTCAGCCCGTATGTGGTGAACATTTTATAATGCATCTGTTTGCATCAGAAAGCACAAACTGTTTACCTTGATCAACTTGACTCTGTGGGCTGAGTCCAGCCTACAAATGGGTTTCATTTGGCTCTCGGAATGTTTTTTGTTTTGTTTTGTGTTGTTTCTTTGCGGTATGCGGGCCTCTCACTGTTGTGGCCTCTCCCATTGCGGAGCACAGGCTCCGGACACGCAGGCTCAGCGGCCATGGCTCACGGGCCCAGCCGCTCCGCGGCATGTGAGATCCTCCCAGACCGGGGCACGAACCCGTGTCCCCTGCAGCGGCAGGTGGACTCTCAACCACTGCGCCACCAGGGAAGCCCCCCCGGAATGTTTTTAACATTTTTTTTTAATTCGTTGCCAACCTTTAAAAGTCATGAGATTTTTGCATGAAACTCCACATAAACGTGGATTTGCAGCCTCCCTTGAAAATTCTGAAGCTCTGGGCGTCCCAGGCCTGATTCCCGCATGACAACAGAGGTCAGAGCTGAGGGGCAGCCGCCCCCTTCAGACCCGGCAGGAGCTTGCCAGCTCACCGCAGTCCCCACCCTTCACCGTCACCTCCCACCAGGCCCGCTTCATTCATTTCCACAACCTGCTGGCCCTGTAGATAGTCGAGTTGTAATTTCTATCTTACCCTCCATTCTAGCACTTGTCACAGTGTCCCCGCAAGACTGAGGCCACCTGGAGGACAGGCTCTGTGAGTTAGGCCCCCTGAGGCTTCCATTCCTGCTACAGGGCCTGGCACACAGTAGGCGCATAGGTCCTGGAATTTGGTTATATGTTTGTTGTCAAATGAATCCCAAACCCTCAGCTCCCCTGTTGGGCACGCACTCAGTCCAAGCCCCGACCATAATGTGACAAAGAGGTTGGCCCAGGCCAGGGTTTAAAAATATCCAGGGCTGGTCAGCTGTGAGCACTCGGAGGTGTTGAAATAAACGGGCAAAATCTGGCCAGCGGCCAGCCCCCCAACTTTGCTCTGTGTAAATGTGGGCGAACGGGAGGGGCCACCAACAGCTCCTCGAGGAGGTGGAACAGTGGGGAGATGGGGATATATAGCCCCTTCTCCCAGCACCCTGCTTGGGAAAGGTCAGCGCTAAGTTTATAAACAGCATCGGGTGACATGACATAATTTCGCATAAAGGGTTACCGGGCAGACTGTGAACAGAGGGCGTCCTCCCCTGATGTTTCCACGCCGCGGTCTCCTGGCGTCAAGAGCCGGCATGTTGCTAGCCCTGTGGTCTTCCCGCGGCCTTCAGAGCTGCTGCCTAGCCTGCTGGAACCACAGTTAAAAATAACGCTCCCAGCACAGTCCACTGGGGGACAGCCAGCCCGGGGGCTGGACAGGGGAGAACCGAGCTCTGATTGAGGGCCCACTGGGTGCCAGGTGCTTCGGAGACATTTGCTCGCTGAGCCTCACAATGGCCTTGGGAGGGAGGAATCGTCGTCCCATTCACAGATGGGGAAAGTGAAGCCGGGGAGCGGTGCACTCACTGGTTCAAAGTCTCCTGCTCAGTTCATGGCAGTGCTGGCATTCAGATCCATGAGGCTGAAGTGTCAACAAGTCAGGGGCTCTGTGTGCCACAACTACTGAAGCCCACGTGCCTAGAGCCTGTGCTCCGCAACAAGAGAAGCCACCGCAATGAGAAGCCCACGTACCGCAATGAGAAGCCCACGTACCACAACGAAGAGTAGACTCTGCTCACCGCAACTAGAGAAAGCCTGCGCACAGCAACGAAGACCCAACGCGGCCAAAAATAAATAAATAAATTTATTAAAAAAAAAAAAAAGAAGAAGTCAGGGGCTCAGTGTTTCGTTCTGCTGGGTCCCGAGTCCCTGGAACAATGTCCAGACCTCAGCAGGCAAACCTGCTCCCCCTGCTGACATTTTGGGGGTAGGGGTGGACAGGGGGATACACATTAGTAGGTAAATTAAATATATTGTATTTCAGATGTGTCTCCCTAGCAATAAGTTCTAAGAAGAAAAATAAACCAGGGAAGGGGGACAGAGCACCACAGAGAGGTACAGATCTAAACATGGGAGCAGGGCCGGAGGAGGCCTCGCTGAGCAAATATTTGAGGACAGACTTGAAAGAGATGAAGGATTGGGCAATGGGGCTATGTGAAGGAAGAGCATTCCCGGCAGAGGAAACAGTGAGTGCAAAGGCCCCGAGGCTTGATCGTGCCTGGCATGTGTGAGGATGATGAGGAAGCCACTGTGGCCAGGGCAGCATGGGAGGCAGTGGGGGGGGGCAGATAGTGCAGAGCCTTGCACATTGTAGGAAGGACTCAGGCTTTTATCGGGGGTAGCTGGGAGCCACTGAGGGTCCTGAGCAGGTCAGCATCGTCTGACCTTGGTTCTGAAAGAATCCCCCTGACTATGTGTGGAGAAGGGACTGGCAGGGCCTGGGGGGGAAGGGTGACAACCAGAGAGGAGGAGACTGCAATGGTCCAGGCAAAAGATGATGGTGACCAGGCCCAGGGGCGGCCATCAGAGGTGGGGACGTGGGGGAAGTCCATGGCCTCATATTCTAGATCTGTTCTAAAGGTGGACAGGACACACTGCTGGACCAGATGTGGCAGAAATCAAGAAATCAGGGATGACTCCAAGGTTTCAGGCCGAGTGACTGGAAGGATGGAGCTTCCCTGTAATGGAGACGCCCGAGCACTCTGCTGGGCTCCCAGGAGAGGACAGATGTGCAGCGGCCTTTCCCGGGGCCACGTGGGGCCTGTGCAAAGCCCTTTCCTCAATATGGTCGCCTTGCTTTCTGAAATTCTCCCCAGTTCCGATCGGGATTCTTCCCCAGCTCCCCCGTTCCATCCCTGGCCCTGAGTTTCTTGTAAATTTTGCAGAGGGCCCCAGGTCCCCTCTCCCCCTCGATCCGTGAAGAGCAGCAAACACTTCTGTGAGCGCCCATCGTGTGCCTGGCAGGATCCTAGCCTTCACATTTGTGAGTTCATTTGATCGTCACAACAATTCAAAGAGGTGGGGGCTATTATCACATCTACTTCATGGAGGAGGAAACTAAGGCCCAGAGAGATTAAGTCACTTAAGTCTAGGATCACACAGCTAACAAGTGGCAGAGGCAGGATTTGAGCCCAGGCAGCTGACCCCAGGGCTCATGCTCTTAACTACTATACTGTCTCATGAGGCGCTCACCATTGACCATGAAGAGCCAAACTGGGCTTGAAGGACTGGGGTGGGGGGAGAGGGCTTCAGCCGCCCCTCCCACATAGCAGGGACAGTTGTCATTTTCTGAGCGTCTGCCCCATGCCTAGCACTGTACCCATGCTCCCTCTATTCTTCGCATCAACGGAAGAGGTGGATAGTATGATGATTGTGCCCATTCTATAGATGAGGAAACTGAGGCTCAGCATGGAGAGGAAGTGCCATGTCCAAAGTCACACAGCCAAGGCATGAGAACTCGGGGCTCTGGGCCTCCAGACCCCATTCTGTCCCCTCCTCCGCACTGCCTGTGCTTGTCACCTGCTCCTTGCCCTGGTAGTAAGGGGAGTATTTAGGGGTGTGGTGGCCATGTTGAATTTCCTTCCGGCTGGCTGGCAGAGGATGAGGAAGCAGGCTGAGGATGCGGAGAGGTAATTCAGGGACAGTGCAGCTCTTTGGGCCTGTGGATTCTGTCTGATACAACCAACATTTCTGAGGCCAGCGCTGGGCCAGGCTCAGGGGATACTGAGGCAGGACCATGGTGCTGAGCATGAGAGAGGTCAAGGTCCTATACCTCTGATGGCACAGGAAATGGTGGGGTTGTCACAGGAGTTCAGATCAAGAGCAGCTCAGGGGAGCAGGTGCTTGTGAACCTTTTGCCTTGGGCAGCCTGTTTACCTCTCCAGACCTCAGTTTCCAACTCTGTGAAATGGGTTGATAATGCCTGCATCAGAAGGCTGTTGTCAGGACTCATGTTGGGCACCAAGGGGCCTTGCTCCAACTCTAACCAACTGCCACTGTCTTTTGGACAGGAAGAGCACAGGACCCAGGATATCAGAGATATTCTGGGAGACACTGAACCTGCCGTACATATGGAAAAAAAGAAAAGGAAATGTTTTGGACACTTGCTTCACCTGTGAGGTGAATGCTTTCCATCTACTTTACACACACATAGAAGCTCTCCACCCCCTGGTGAGGTGAGTACTAAGATCATCTTCCCTGAACAGGTAAGAAAACTGACACCCAGTTATGTTATGAGACTGAACCAGGATCACAGAGCTGGGAAGGGATGAAGCAGGGATTCAGACATGACTCACTCTGCCCCCTTAGCTTTACATTGTCCATCGCAAGGCTGAAATCATAACAGCTTAGATTTTTCTTGAGCACTTATTATGTGCCATGCACTATTCCAAGCATTTTACAAGTATTAAACAATATTAATCTTGACCTCTGATGGATGAGACAGGTGCTGCTTTCTTCCCATTTTACACACGAAGAAAGAGCTTAAGTAATTTACACAAGGTCACAGAGCTAGTGATTTGTAAAGCCCGGATTCAAGCTCAGGCAGTCTGGCTCCACAGTCCTTGGTCTTACACCGCAAGGCTCCACTTGAGAGGGTTAGCACAGTGCCTGGCACACAGTAAGTGCTTAATAAATTGTTAAACCTTTGAAAAAGATATAGCAATAAGCAGGGCTTTCCTATTCTAGACCACACTGAGATCTCGCTTGAGAATTCACTGTTCCCTTATTTCCACCCCTCCCTGTTGGTCCCGCTCACCAGAGGAGAAACTGCCCGTGGGCCATTTTCCCCGTCTCTCCCTCCCTCTGGGAAAATTCTGTGCGGCATCCATGGGGTCATGGGGCTGCTGGCCACAGGGCTGGCTAGAACCCGAGTTTGGCCAGGTTATCAAGTTTCGTGGTCAGCCACCTTCGCCCCTGACCAGAGCAGTCTTTCCAAAACAGAACATTCAGTCACCGCCCGTCCCTGTGCTCAGCTGTCCTTGTGCCCCTGGCCTCACTTCCTGCCCACCCTTCGGGGTTTTTTTCCCAGTATCCTTGTCTCTTACTGACATCTCATGAAGATGACCAGAGCAGACAAGAGAGAGTCAGAGAAAGAGAAGCTGAGAGGCCTAGAGAGACAGTGAGAGAATCAGAGAGACTGTCAGGTACCGACAGATAAAGACAGAGACAGATCATGAGAGAGACAAAGAGGAGGTACGGACAGAGATGAAGAGACAAAGAGAGAGAGAGAGAGAGAAGGAGACAAAGAGAGACAGAGATGGAGAGACAGAGGGAGCCCCGCAGATACCCTCTGCCTTCCTGCGTCCACAGCCTTAGGTCTCCTTCCAATGGATCTTGACCTTCTCCCAAGGCTACCACATCTCTCGCCACACCCCACCGCCTCCTAAGCCCAGCAGGTCACTGGAGACTCCCAACCTGCCCCTCCCCCACCCCGTGTACAATCCCTACCTAACTCCGGCTCACCCCCTTCCTCCAGGAAGCCCTCCCGGCTCCCTCTACGTACCCCAGCTTCATTTACCTCACTATGCTGTTGCTGTCCATTTATTGGTGTGTCTCCTCCACTGGAATGTCAGCTCCTTGCGGGCAGGAACTCGGTCTATCTTGCTCATCCCAGACCCCTGCACTCAGCACAGTGTCTGACACAGTAGGTGCTCAATGTATATTGGCCGAAAACAGTACTAAACCAGCTGCTTTTGCTTCACCTTGGAGAAGCCTTCCCTGGTGGTGCTTATCGCTGTTTCATTGTGTGATTTTTTGATTCAGGGTCTGTGTCCCCTCTGGCCCCAGGAAGGCAGAGTCTGGGTTTGTCATGTTCACCTTTGTTTCTCCAGTGCTTGGAACAGAGTAGGTGCTCAAATATTGGTGGAATGAATGAATATGCAAATGGTTTAATCACTAGCTACCTGGAAGTTTTGAATCTTATGTTTTAGTCCATTTGAATCCAGCTCAACGTCTCCCCGTTACTGTTCAGATCAAACCCTGAGTCCTTCCTAAGGCCTGCGAGCCACCAGTCACCATCTATCTCCAGCCTTGCTTCTGTCCTTCCCACTCTCCCCTCCCACTGGCACCCGTGTCACCATTCCCCAGGGCACCATACGTGGTAGACATTCTCAGCTACCCCGTCCACACCCCACCATACGCCATGCCGGCAGAGTTGTTTTGCTTTTTCTGTGAGCGAGACTGCTTAGAAAATGGAGCACATTTGTACAAACAACCTCAATGTCACCAATAGACCTTGGTCACTGTGGGACAGTCTCCAAGGTTCGGCCAGCCAGCTTCCCAGGGCCTTGTCCTGAGACAGGGTTTGAGTCCTAGCCTCAAAAGGGCTGCCTGGGTGGGAAGGAGTGCCCTGGGGTCCCCGTGGGGATCCTGGGGAGGGGGGCTGACTGAGCAGAGCCCCTCCCATCCTTAGGGCTCAGACCAAGCCCCACCTCCTCCAGAAATCTCCCTTGGCCACCTTCCTTGCCTCCATGGACCCCTGCTCTCACCCTGATTGCAACTCGTGTCTGCTGATCACTCTGCTGAAATTCCCTATTGGACTGTTTCCTCCATTGGACTGTGTTCCAAGTGGTTAAAGCCAAGTCTTTTATATCTTGGTGTCCCCAGAGCCCAGGTCCGGCATGTGGGAGGCATCAGCGAACACGTGCTGAATGAACAAAATGACTATTGAACGAGCACTTCCTGCCTTGGTTCATATTTACTTCTGTCTCTATCACTAGGATGGGAGCCCAAGACCTCGTGTCCTTTATCTTTGTTCTCCAGGGTCTAACGCTGCTTGACACCTAAGAGGCAGCATAGAACATATGTGGAAAAAATGAATGAACGAGCCCTTCCTATACCATCCGTCGTATCTGTCGCTGCCATTGTACAAGTACCAAGTCTTAGTTGTCTCTGAGTCTAGCGCAGGGCTTGGCACCAAGGGGATACTTGGTATGTATATGTTGGACAGATGGATGGTTGGATGGATGGATGAATGGACGGATGAATGATGTTTGAATTCATGGGTCAATGGAGAAGTGAATGGAAGATTGGATAGAGTGGATAGGGCAGGTGGATAGAAGTGTGGGTGGATGGATTGGTGGGTGAGAGGATGGATGGATGGGTAATGCTTGAATTTATGGATCAGTGGAGGAATAAATGGAAGGTTGGATAGAGTGAATAGGCCAGGTGGATGGAAGTGTGTGTGGGTGGACTGTTGACAGATCGGTAAATGGATAGATGGAAGGCCCTACAGTTAAGTACTACAGTCCAGGCTGAGAATGTGGGAAATATTGCTTTTCATCCCCCACCTCGCAAAGCCACCATTTTAGAAGAACTAAATGAGGTCAAAGAATGAGTCAGCTAGAGTTTTCATGGGAGGGACATGTAGGAGGAAAAAGTGTGAGAAGGAATGGCCTCTGAGCCTCTGTAATTCTCAAGCAAAACCCTGTAAGTTGGCTGTGCTTTCTTGCGGTGTTGACGTGGTATTTATTGAGGGCTTACCATATATAGCGCCCTGGGTTTCATCTGGAAGTAGCAAGAAGTTTTCGATGCGGACCCTGACCCCAGGGTGCTCAGAGTGTGGGCAGAGAGTCAGACACAAGGTGCTACATCTTCGATGGGACTTCTTCTTGCAAGGCGGTTGTAATCCAAAGAGCAAAGGGTTTGGAGATAAACAGTGGGTTTGTATCCCGATTCCTTTTCTGTGTGACCTCAAGCAAGCTGCTTGACCTCTCTGAACCCAGATTTGCTCATCCTGCTTTGTAGGGCTTTTGTGAGCCCGTGCTTATGAAAGTGCAGAGCCCAGGCCTGGGTTACAGTATGTGATTGATAAACACTGAGGTGGGCCTCAGTGTGGGACACTTTTCCTTACCTTCCTTTCAATGCAATGCAACCCTCCCGCAGTGAGGGCCATAAACCAGTGAAGGGCTCAAGTTGAGGGATCCAGTATTCCTGGATTCAAATTCTGCCTTCCCCACACCCCCCCACTGCTTGGTTTCGGACAAGCCCCTTGCCCTCTCTGAACCTCAATTCCCACAGCTACCTCCAAGACCTCCTTGCTGTTTCCCAAACACAGGTGTCATGCCCGCACCCAAGCTGCAAGAGAGGCTAAGAAAGTGAGTTTTCTCATGTCTGCCTTGGGGAGGCGTGGGCTCCCAAGGTTGGTGCTGTCCACACAGATCTGCCCTGAGACAGTGCAGGGTAGAGAGGGGGTCTGGAAGGACAAGCAGAAGATGTCAGCTTCTTAGTCCGTCTTTTTTTTTTTTTTTTTTTTTTGCGGTATGCGGTCCTCTCACTGTTGTGGCCTCTCCCGTTGCGGAGCACAGGCTCTGGACGCGCAGGCTCAGCGGCCATGGCTCACGGGCCCAGCCGCTCCGCGGCATGTGGGATCTTCCCAGACCAGGACACGAACCCGTGTCCCCTGCATCGGCAGGCGGACTCTCAACCACTGCGCCACCAGGGAAGCCCCTCAGTCCATCTTTAAGAGGAGCTCCATCCCATGCTGTTTACATATGACTTTACATATTTATTCATTTATTACCTAGTCTATTCTCCCAACACTGATATTGTCAGTTCTGTGAGGGGAGGCTTTTTATCTTGATCACTTCTGTGTCCTCAGGGACAAAAGTTCCGCCAGACACACAGTTTGTGTTAAATAAATGTGTTGAATAAATGGACGGATAGATGATTGGATGGATGAATGGACAGATAACTAGCCAGGCACAACAGAATTAATTAAAGAGCTTAAACACACACACACACACACACACACACACACACACACACACACACACACACACACACACACACACACACACACACACGTGCCTAAGCCCTGCTCCAAAAATAAAAACTAACACTTAACATGTGCTTGCTGTGTACCAAGCCCCATGCTCAGCCTGTGACATAGAACATTTCACTGAATCCTCATGGCCACCCTCTGAGGGAGTAGCTAACACTACCCTTTTTTCAGAGGACAAAGCTGAGGCTCAGAGAGGTAAAGTCACGGACCCCAGGTCACCTAGCCAGCAAGTGGGGCAGCCAAGATTCAAGTTAAGATGTGTTTGATTCCACAACCAAGCTTGACCTGACCGGGCCAGCAGGGGCACATGGGGATCTGGGGGTTTTTAATCCCCAGGTGATTCTGATGTACGATCAGGCCAAGGACCCCTAGGCCAGAGCAGCAAGGTCTAGGGAGAGCGTGCCGGCTTTGGGGCCAGCTGATCTGCCTCCTGTTCTGCCTCTCAGCTTGTTTCCTCATCTCTGATGTGGAGCTGATGGCAGCGCCTACCTCGGGGGGTTTCAGGTGGATGGAATGAGCGAAGCAGAGTGCCCACAGGGTAGGAAGCACTGGGGAGATATCGTGCGGGTGGTGCCGTATCAGCAGTCACAGCTGCGTCATCACTGCCCTGGGGGCCGGCGGCCATCCTGCCCCTTCTCCCAGCTCCCCTGGGTGCAGACACATTCCAACCTCCAGTCTAGAGCCTGAGATAAGATGAAGAAGACCTCTCAGGGGCATTCGGGAGGCTACAGTATATGAAAGTGCAGAGCAGGGCTGCTGTAGCGACTCTATGCCCAGAGACACATCCTGCAGAAACACACGTGTCCACAGGCATGTGAGCTCACCGACCACTACTGTGCAGTTCATGACAGCAAAAACCAGGAAACAAGCTCGATGATGGTAACAGCTGATGCGTGTTGAGAGCAGGGTTTCTCATTCAGAACCATTGACATTTGGGGCTGGGTATTCTTTGCAGAGGGAGTCTGTCCTGTGCATTGTAGAACGATAGCAGCATCCCTGGCCTCTACCCACTAGATAGCAGTAGCTTCTTCCCTCCCCCAGTTGTAAAGGTCTCCAGACATTGCCAGATGTCCCCCAGGGGGACAGAATCACTGCTGAGAACCTCTGGAGAGCTTGCTCCGTGCAGATCCCTCTGCTGCTTGTGCTTTGCGGGAGCCACTTCCTCTCAGCCCTCATCACGTCCAGAGGCAGATACTGTTCTTCCTTCCCCTGCCCAGATGCAGAAATGGGGAGGTTGGTGGTTTGTCCAAGGTCACGGAGCTGGCATTTCAGCACAGCTATGACTTGAACCTGTGATAAGTCCCACGTCCCTCTTCTTCTAGTTGCGTTTTGTGGGTTCCTTGGATTTCTCTCCATTCATAATCATGTTGTCTGTGACTAGAGATCATTTCATTTCTTCTTTCCCCATCTGGCTGCCTTGGCACATTCGAAGAAAGAGCTTGTGTGGCATGAATTATAGCTCAAGTAGACTCTATAATCTGCACAGGGATTCTTTCTTTTGGGAAATAAAGTTTGCTCAATTATCAACATTTGGAAAATACAGAATAAAAAGAAAAAAGGACATTTCTTATCCCCACAAAGGCTAACTTTCTAGCAGTTTTGTCCTTCGAGTAGCTTTCTCTGTTTTGAAATTTTGTTACACAGTTGTAATCACACTGGACACACAATTTCAAATCTTGCTTTCCCAAACTGTACAATGTTTCTTTCATGTTATTACAAAATCCTCCCGGACATTATTTTAATTGTTGCTGTTGTGGCAGACCCCCCTGCTTCTCTCCAATTCTCTGACCTCTCCCTCTTTTTTAGTAATAGAAATCCTAAATTTTAGCTGGGCATGTGACCACCCAGAAAAAAACTACATTCCCCAGCCTCTCTTGCAGCTAGGTGTGTCCATGTGACAAGCTCTGGCCAATGGGATATAACTTCCGAGGAGTGCCCTTGGCGAGAGTCTGCCTGCTCTTTTGTCCCATCTTCCTTGCTGGCTCGAATGCAGGTATGAAGCCAGAACTGAGTGGTTATCTTGGGCCATTGTGGAACCACAAGAGAATAGGAACGCCTGTCCCTGACGAATGTATAAAGCCACCCTACTAGTCCTGGACTAACGCCTCCACGCTTCTTTTATGTAAGAGAGGAACAAGTTTCTCTTTCATGTAAGCCCCTGTTATTTTGGGTTTTTCGGCCACTCAAAGAGGTACCTAACCCTGAGTATTACGCTGATCTTTTGCCGGAGGGATCGTCTCTAACCTTCTTTTAGGAATCCTCACCTAATTAACTGAACCATTCCCTGGTCATTGGGCGTTTAGGTAGTTTCTGACTCCTCACCACTCTAAGTAATTAGATTGTGAACATCTTTGTGCATTTTCACTATTTGTGCTTATTTCCTTAGTATAGAATTACAGAAGAGGGATTTGGTGGGGGTCAAAGAACATGAATATTCTT
Organism: Delphinus delphis; assembly: GCF_949987515.2. Taxonomy (NCBI): domain Eukaryota; kingdom Metazoa; phylum Chordata; class Mammalia; order Artiodactyla; family Delphinidae; genus Delphinus; species Delphinus delphis. Next base: position 11,026,211 of record NC_082697.1, on the reverse strand, counting down.
AATACCTGTCATCCCAGGTGGGCCATGGGTTAGGACTGGGGGCTATACAGCCAGGAATGAGGTCCAGGTCTTATGGGAGGGCTGTCCCAGTGAGCCTGCTTGCTCTCCCGGGACCCCTCCCACTGCATCCCCCAGAGCCAGGTCCATTCTCCTCCGCAACTCTTGTCCTGCCCTTCTCTTCTACTTACATCTCTCTAGCAGGCATGTCTGGCTGGTGGAGTCCAAGTCCCATGCCTGCACCAAGCTGCCAGGGAGGCTGGGAATGTGAGTTTTCTGGCATCTGTGTTGGGGAGTGGTGGCTACTCGGGCAGGAGCTTCCCTGAAGGAAGGAGGCAGGTGTGGGGCAGCCAGAAAGTAGGGCAGAGCTTAGTTCCACAAGCAAAGCCCCAGCTGGGCCTGTGGGAGGGATGCAGAAAGGTTTCTGGCATCACTTTTTCATTTCTTCTCCACTTATGATGAAGGAACCTCAGGCAGAAAAAAAGAGGACAAGGATATTGTTCCTGTGTGTGTCAGCCTTGCAGTTTACCCAGCTCTGCAAGGGCTGAGTTAGAGCTGGGAACCCGCGTGTGTCAGAACCCAAGCCCAGTTCATACTCCGCCACCCGAGGCCAGCAAGTCAACCTGGATATTATCCAAGTGGAGGTGCATCTGCGTGACCACTGACCACATCCCTTAAGAGGAGGGCCCGTTTGCCTTACCCACTGTAGTACTCCCAGCACCCAGACAGGCCCTGGCACACGGCAGGTGCTCAATAGATAAATCTGGAATGAATGAATGAATGAAAACGGCAGTCAGTTCCCAGCCTTGGAAGGAAGCTTGGAATCCTGGAATTAACATTTATTGATTCAACCAATATTGAATGCCTGTAATGTTCCAGGCCCTGTTTTAGGTGCTGGGGATACCGTAGGAAAGATAACAAACCATGCTCCTGCCCTCATAGGGGGATAGACAGTAAATAAGAAAAACCCCAAGATTAACATAACATAACATAATATGGTATGATATGATATCAGGTAAGTGTTTTAGGAAGAAATGTAAAACTGGACAAGTGACTTAGAGATGCTAATTTAGAAAAATGGTTGAGGAAGTCCTGTCTGAGAATGGGCCATTTGAGCAGAGACCTGAAGTAGGTAAGCCAAGTAAATATCCAAGAGAAGCATATTCCAGGCAGAGGAAATAGCCAGTGCAAAGGCCCTGAGGTAGGAATGAGCTTGGTGTGTGCTATTTGCAACGAGGCAGCCAGGGAGGCAAGGATTATACCAAGTTTCCCAGCTTCAGAAGAGAAGCAGAGAGAACATTTAACTGGCACTGTTTCATGAAACAGTGGGATGGGGGTGGGATGAGTTCTTCACTCTTAAGCTTCTCTGGAAAAACTTGATGTCAAGGACAAACAGTAAATCTTGACTTGTCCCAAAAAACAACGGGCCTGTGAAACCCAGTGAAGTGTCAGGCTGAAAGTAAACGGCCAAAGGGCTGGGGCACGGGTAGCTCATATGGAATTTGTCAACAGATCTGTGTTTGAAAAAGAATTTCCCAGTTAGGGGCAGAAGCTTCTGGCCAGAATCAAAAAGATGTTTATTGTGATACCTCCATACAGACATGAAAAATGGAGATTTGCTGCCTAGCTAGAGATGTGGAAAGATGTACCCAATATGTTAAGTGAAAAAAAATAGGTCGCAGGATAGTATACTATAATGTATAATCCCTTTAGAGAATTCACCCATTCATTCATTCATTTGGAAAATATTCCATACAGGCCTACTGTGTGTTGGCACCTGCTGGCTGTGGGGGACAGAGGCATGACACTCCTTGCTTCCTGGAACTTTCTACACAGTGGAGAAGGCAGATAATTATCAGATTATCTGATCATCAAATACAAATGCATTGTCACGAGCTTTGATCAGCGCTAAGAAGAAAAGCTACCTGGGACTGCAAGAATGTTACAGACATCAGGTGATGGAAAGAGCCTGGGAGGATGTACTCCAAAATTTTAAAGGTGGAGTAAGATTTCAGGTGATTCCACTTTTCTTATCTTCCCCTTTCTTTTTTGATTGTCTGTGTGTTCTAATTATTTTTTTAACAATGTCATACTTTATAATTAAGTGAATCAAAAAACACAAACAAAACCAAAATGAGGAGAGGGATTGGAAGTCATATGCCCAAAGATGATTTAACCCCAGGAAAGGAAGGAAGGACATGTGAGAATCTGCTAACTGTGTTGGCTTCCGGGAAGGGGAGCCAGAGGCTGGGGTGGGAGAGAGCCTCGCAGCTCACTGGATGCCCTTTAAACCGTTTGAGTTTGTGCGTATGAAAAAGAACAATAGTAATAAAATAGGCAAAGATATTTTTAAAGAAAACTTCAAATCAGGTTTTATTTTCATGAAAAACAAAAAAGCAGGCACGAGTAGGATCTCAGGACAAATATGTTAACTGAGCCAAATTTCCACGAAAATCTTTGAGTGTTTCTCTCTGGGGGACCTTCTTGTTTTCTTCTCTGTACTTTTCTGTATCTCCTATATTTAAAATTGGAAGAATAAAAGAGACAGGAAAAAAGACTACTGTGCTTTGGAAGCATTGTTTTGCTTACTTCTCACAATGAGCCTCCAATGTGCGTATGTTTATTATCCCCATTTGACAGATGAGGAAACTGAGGCTCAGCCGGGGAAGCCACTGGCCAGAGGCCATACAGCTGGATTTATAACCCAGGTTTGTCTAACCCCAAAGTCTGTTTTAAACCAGGATGCTCAGGTGCCCTTCAAGATGTCCTTCAAGGAAATCGCATTGCTTTGAACATCAGAGGGGGAGAAAACCAAACAAACCAAACAAGAAATATGACATTTTTTTAACCACTTATTCAGGCTCTGATGGGGCCTGAGACCAACTGGGCTTGGGCAGGTTTTCTCGGCAGGGGCACTGTTTGTATTTTGGGTGGGGTGTTCCTTCATCGTGCTTGGCCATCCCCCACCCCCACCCCATGCACGTCCCTACCCTCTAAACACCAGCTGTGTCCCCAGTCAGGTGTCACCTAGACCCCCGCACCTCTCCGAGGCTTCCCCTGTTGAGGACTGCTGGGTGCGACCCTGTGGTGACACTGAGTTCCCACAGTGGCCAGGCACCTCTCCCACACTGCAAGCCCCCTGTTAGAGTTGATCCTCCCTGCAGACCTGAGAGGCAGGTGCCTCAGAGATGAGGCTCAGAGAGGCTGGGTGACTTGCCCAAGGTCACACAGTCAGGATTCGTCAGCCCCAGGTCTTGTCCCCACGCTGTACCTTCTCCCTCTGGGGACCAGGCAGGGCCAGGAGCTGTCTCTTATGGCCCTGGGGTCGGGATGAAGGGGAGAGAGAGGCGAGTGATGTGTAACCCCAGGTTCACAGGCCAAGTGGCCACCAAGCGCCAGTGTCCACTCTGCAGCCAGCTGAGGCCAGGCGGGGAGAACTGAAGCCCCAGCTGCAGGGCTGGGAGGGCGATGGGGCCCGGGAAACCGCGCACGCCCTCCGCCTGCCCGGCAGCGGCTGCTGGCCGCCCGCCAGGCCCCCGCCTGACGTCAGGGTCTGACCAGGGACATAATGTGCTGGCGTCGGGACAAGGGCTGGCTGCAGGGAGACGGGGCCTGGAGGCGGGGCGGTCAGAGGGAGAGAGGCGAGGGGGGAGAGAACAGGAAAGAGAGACAAACAGACAGAGAGACAGAGAGTTCGAGAGGCAGAGACTCAGAGAGGTAAAGAAGAGAAATACAGAACCAGAAAGAGGGAAACCCGAGGGAGGGAGAGAGAGAGACCCAAAGCGCGAAAAGGGGAAATTGAGGTGGAAAATGAGAGACACGGAGATACAGGAAAACACCAATAGAAAGTTGTTCAGAGAAAGCCAGGGCCCCGGGGCGGGGGTGGGGTTGGGTGGAGAGACCGACAGACAGACCGACAGACAGACAGAAGAGAACAGAGGAGGAGGTGCAGAGGCGATGGCCCAGGGCATGGGGTTAAGTGCAAGCTGGGGAGACCCCAGACCTGAGCTGGGCTGTGGCTCTGCCCCCGTGGGCTGGTGACTCAGCGCTCCAGGCCTCTGATTCCCTACCTGAGCAATGGGACTTGTAGTCACAGACCTTGCTCATTTGGGGAGGGGGCAGAGCACCCCCTTCATGATAGGGGTGGTGGGAGTACAGGAAGTACTCTGGCAGAGTTCTGCAGGTCATAAGTGCTCAATAAATAGGAGGTGACAATAAGAGAGGGGTGGGTAGGGAAGGACAGATAGAAACGGGATGCACAGAGCAAAGACGGAGGTGAGAGCTGACCCTGTGAAAAACAGCCCTCGTTCCACAGCGCCCCTTTTCCTGCTGCTGCCGAGTGCCCCCCTTCCCACCCACTGCATGACTCGGACACAAGGCCACTGGCAGAGACCTTGGCCCGGCCTTGCCTGTCTCGAGGCCCAACCCCCTGTTTATGGGCTCAAGAAGGCCATGATCCCAGGGCCATAGCGTCACCAAAGCCAAACAAGGCCAGGTCTCGCTCACCGCTGGCCTTCCAGCCTTGTCACCCCTTATCCAGCTTAATTATTAAATGGCCCAGCAGGGCTGAGGGTCTGAGCCAGCTGCCCTCCCGGGTATGGGCAGTTGTGACTATGGGTCCCTAATTAATGCAGGGGCACACACTCTAGAGACCCCAGGTTGTGCTTGCAAAGTGCCCTTTCTCTCACTCCCACTTTTCCCAGGAGCCTCCGTCATCCTCATCTTCATCCTCAGAGTTCCCACTTATTAAGCAGTTACTGTGCACGGGGCATAGCACTGGAAGTCCCAAGAGAGTGAGCGCTATTATTATTCCATTTTACAGATGAAGAAACAGAGGCTCAGAGAGCTAGAGTCACTTGCCCAGTGCCACCTGCTAACTTGTTAAGTGGCAGAGCCAAGATTCCAACCCAGCCACCCTCTTGACCAGATAACAGCTTCCATTTCCTGAGCAGCTGCTGAGTGCCAGGCTCTGTGCCAGATGCTTTACCCACATCATCTCTTTCAACCCCCAGGATGATCCTCTGAGGCAGCCGTTCTCAGCCCAGAGCGATTTTGTCCCTCAGGAGATTTTAGGCTACATCTAGGGACGTTTTGGGTTGTCACAACTGGGAAAATGCTACTGGCATCTAACGGGTGGAGGCCAGTGATGCTGCTGCGTATCCCACAGTGCACAGGGCAGCCCCCTGTGCAGAGAATTATCCGGCCCCAAATATCAATAGCACAGTGGCTGAGAACCCTGCTAGGAGGTGAGGTCTGTTATGATCTGCATTTTGCAGATGTGGAAGCCTGGGCACAGAGAGAGAACACCACTGCCTGAGCGCCCACTCCATGACCCTGCTCTTCCCCATGAGACCCCCCTGCCACTCCTGTTGGCTCCTGCCCTTAGGAGACCCCTGCCTCTATTCCAGGACCTTTAAAGTCCTTGCTTGCCTAGTCTAAATGATGCCTTCCCACTTTTTTACATGTGAAGACAGTGTTTTAATCACTGACTGAAGTAATAGATCAAGCCAAAAGGTCACCTGGATGGTCAGAATGCCTTTAAGCGAATTTATATTTTATTCACAGCAGCATTGAGGGCCTTTGGAAGTTAGCCACTCAGGGATTCATGGAGCAAGGATTTTCTGAGCACCTGCTAGGTGCCAGGCCCTGTCCTTGGTGCAGAAGATACAGCCGAGAACCAGACAGACCAGCCCTACTAGGTCTTTAAGAGATAATAGTCTAGTGGGGACAGTGGGTAATCAACAAGAAAACAAATAAACAGTCAAGAAAATTTCAGACTGTGTTCAGACTGAGGGGAGAGGGAAGGGCTGTTACAGGGAGGGTGTTGTCCAAAGGGGCCTTTCTGAGGAGGTGAGACCTGAAGGATGACAAGGAACTAGCCTTGGGCAGAGGCAGGGTGAAAGGTTCTGGGCAGAGGGAATTGCACGGTGCAAAGGCCCTGAGGCAGGAGCATGCATGGAGTGTTGAGGCACAGCAAGGAGGCCTGTGGCTAGAGAGGAGAAGTAACAAGCACACAGATGTGCAGGACTTTGTGGCCACTGTAAGGGCTTTGAATGTGCTCTGAGGGAGCTGGGGACCATGGGACAATTTTAAGCAGATGAGGCACAGGACCTGACTTAGGTTCTAATAAGATCCCTTTGGATGAATAATGTCCCCCTTCCAAAGATGTCCACATCTTAATCCCCCAACCTTTGAATGTTACTTTTTTTTTTTTTTTTTGCAGTACGCAGGCCTCTCACTGTTGTGGCCTCTCCCGTTACGGAGCACAGGCTCCGGACGCGCAGGCTCAGCGGCCATGGCTCATGGGCCCATACGCTCCGCGGCATGTGGGATCTTCCCGGACCGGGGCACGAACCTGCGTCCCCTGCATCGGCAGCCGGACTCTCAACCGCTGCGCCACTAGGGAAGCCCTGAATGTTACTTTTTATGGCAAAAGGAACTTTGCAGTTATGATTTAGTTAAGGATCTTGAGTTGGGAAGATTATCCTGGATTATCTGAGTGGGCTCAATGTAATCACAGGAGTCATAAGATGGAGGCAGAAGGAGGTTTGACCGCAGAAGAGGAGAAGGCAGAGACAATGACAGAAACACACTGAAAGGATGCACTTTGAAGATGGAGGAGGGGACCACAAGCTAAGGAATGCAAGTAACCACTAGAAGTTGAAAAAGGCAAAGAAACAGCTTCTCCCTGGGAGCCTCCAGCAGGAACCAGCCCTGCCAACACCTTGACTTTAGCCTAGAGACTGACTTCAGACTTCTGACCTCCAGAACCGTAAGTAAATAAATGCATGTCATTTTAAGCCACTAAGTTTGTGGTAATTTGCCACAGCAGCCATGGGAAACTAATGCAGATGCTGTGGGAAAGACAGAATACAGGAGAGTAAGGTGCGAGCAGGGAGACCAGGGAGGGGGCTACTGCAATAGTCCAGGCAGGAAATGAGGGTGGGCCGAGAGAAGTGGATGGATTCAAGAGAACTTCAGGAGACTAAACAGGCAGCCTTGCTGATGGACTGGATGCTTGTGGGGAGGGGGCGGGGAGAGCCAGTGTCTCTGCTCAACCAGTCATCCCTGGGCTGGTGCCTGGGACACAGAGTTGGCCACTACACGGTTCCTGCTCTGGGAAGAATTCAGCTGGGGGAGGCCCAGGAATAGTTACAGGGTAATGGGAGAGACCAGGCTCAGCTGCCCTAGAACCTCGCATCTCACGCCATTCAGGTCTCTGCCCCAGTGTCGCCTCCTCTGGAAGGCCTCCCTGACTACCCTGTCTCAGAGAGCCCCTCCCACCATCTCTTTCTCCCCCTCTTTAGTTTGCTTCATGTGTCTTATTGTCTTGCTACATGTTTGTCTCTTTCTTTGCTGTCTGGCTTCCTTCCCCACTCAATTATCAGCCCCACGAGGAGGACTTTGTCTAACTTGCTCACGGCCGAATCTCAGCACCTAGAATCAGTCTGGCCTGAGAGGTGCTCAGCACACGTGTTGAATGAATGAGTGAGTCCATGTTTTCCAATGAGGACACTAGGAAAGCCAGAACAAGGGAAGTGAATTGCTCAGGGTCACACAGTTGCTAAGTGTGGGACCAGGATCTGAACCCAGAACTGATTCCAAAGTTTGCACTAAGTTGCCCACTTCCTCCTAACACCAGTGACACCAGCTGTGCTCCAGGACTTTCCACTTTGTGGGATGTAGCGCTCCATCCTTCTTGAGGTGTCACACACTCTAAAAATGGCACCTCAGGGAATCTGCAGGGCACCTGCCCTGCCCTGGGGCATTACTTATCGTGAAACTGAGGCTCAGAGAGACTGGAGTCTTCCTCGAGGTGCACAGCTTGCCAGCAGCAGGGCTGAGATTCAACCCCCACCAGACCCCACAAGCAGGGTCTTCTCTCACAGTTCCAGCATGCTCTGGGCCCCTGAGAAATAAGAAAGGACCTCTTGGCCTAATGGCCTAAAAAGCAGAGAGGGTGTAAATCACTCTGCCCACCGCATTGTCCTGGGGGATGTGCAGCAGCACCTCAAGCTGGGAGCTGCTGAGAAAGAGGGTTGGGGGTTAGGACCTGGGGCCCAGGGGTCACATTCCAGCTCTGCCCCTCCCCTGCGGTGTGACCTCAGGCAAGTGGCCTCCCTTCTCTGGCCCAGGGCTCTTCCAGTAACTCCAACTAAAATTCTGGATGGAGTAGACAAAGCCCTATAGAGCACATGTTAAAATGAAAAGATCTAGCTTATATTCTAGCTGACATTTTTCATGAGACTGTACTGCTTAAGACATACAAATGTAGTCATGATAAAATATAATAAGTTTAACTCGAAAAAAATCAACATTAAAAAGGGGAGTTTATTTTTCTCTCGTGTGATGAAGTCCAGATGTAGGCAGTTCAGGGCTGGTTTGGAGATTCCACGCAGCCCTTGGTGTCCCAGGCTCTGGCTTGTTCGCCACTCTGCCATCCCTAGGGTGTGGCCCTCCTTCTCATGCTCCAACGTAGAGGCCACAGCACCAGCCTTCTCCTCTGCCTTCCAGGTGGCAGGATGGAGAAGGAAAGATAATGAGTAAAGGGCAAGCAACAGTTAAATCTCTAGGAAAGATTCCAGAAACTGCCACACATACTCCCAGTTTCAACCAGAACTTGGTTGCATGGCCTCACCTAGCTGCAAGGGAAGCTGAGAAAAGCTGTCTTTATTCTGCACAGCTTTGAACTCTGCCAAAAGTGGATCAAATACTTGAAAATAAATGAAATCATTTCAGATAGTGATACGTGCTGTGAAGGAACAAAACAGGGTGACCTGAGGAAGAATGTGTGTGGGGAAGGCCTCTGTGAGGTGACATGACTGGGACATAAGTTAGGAGACGGCCTGGCGCCGAGTATTCCGGGGAACAGAACGTGCTTGCCCTGAGGCAGGAACAGACCTGGTTGGTGGAGAAACAGAAAGGAGGCCAGCGTGGCTGGAGCTGGGATGGGGCAGCAGGCACAGCGGGGAGTTGAGTGAGGTCACAGAGATCAGCCAGGCTAGATCCTGGGGCACACTGGGAAGCCCCGGGTGGAGTTTGGGATTTTTTCATAAGTGCAGTGGGGAGATACGGGAGGGTTGAGGCTGAGGAATGACCTGACCCGCTGTGACATCCCTTTGAGAGGACGCTGAGCTCGCTGGGCCTGAGAGAGTTACCAGACCCTTGGGAGAGCTTCATTTGTTCTTTCACTCATTCACTCATTCAATGAATGGGCTGTAGTAGCAGAAATGACCCCCCGGTCCTCACCCTCCGGAGAAGGACAGACAGACTGATCAAACACACAAGCAGAGCGATACAGCTCACAGGTGGCTGTGAGCCCCATAGGAGAAGATGAACGGGGCTACAAGAGGGCCTGAGATCACCTGGGAACCAGCAGAGGTTTCCCATGGGAGGTGATTTTGAGCTAACATTTGAACCAGCAGGAAACGTGATCTTGGGGAGGCCTAGAGAAGAGGGAGACAACAGTCCAGGTGGAGGAAACAGCTTGTGTAAAGGCCTGGAGGCTCAGGAAGAGGACTGCATGTTCGAGAAACTCACCAGACTCTGACCTGGCAAGAGGGAGGAGCGTGAGAGGGGAGGTGAGCAGAGGTCAGATCTCAGAAAGCTGGGAGGAGGGGCTCGGCGTTTCCATGTTCCTGGGAGGGTGATCTGTTAAGAGCTTTGACCCCAAATCGCTGGGATGGGCCCGTGGTCAGATCCAAGACAAGCAGGGACCTAGCTCTCCTTGGAGGGTGTTTACAGGCTCCCTGATGACAGGGGCTGCTGGCTTCCTATGGCTTGCGAGTCACTGGGTACTATGTGCTGGTATGTTCTCTTGCTCCCAGCCCTGAGAGCGCCCTCTGACTCAGCCTCCTCCAGCCACCCACCTCCCATCACCGCCAAGGCCACCATCCCTGCCCCCATCCCACCCTGAGAAGGCTCCACAGAATTGCATGACCCTGGCCCCCCTGGAAGAGCATATGCAGCTCCAGTCAGACCTACCTTCTCACATAGGGAGAAACTGAGGCCCTACGAGGAAGAGAATCTTTCCCCAGTCTCACCCCAAGGTTGGAATAGAGCCAGGGCCTGCCCCTGGCTCTCTTGATGCCTGGCCCTAAATCTTCACACAATTTAATTAAAAAAGAAAAAGAAGAAGGAGGAGGAGGAAGAGAAGGGGGAGTGAGAGAGGGAGGGAAGGTGGAAGGAAGGAAGGAAAGGAGGAAGGACCTGAAAAAGAAATACTCACATCAACCTTCTAAGTGTGAGCCCTTCCCAGGGAAAGGAATTAGCATACCCTCACCGTGTGCCAGGCACCTTACCTACATCAACTCCATCAGTGGAATCCTCCCAGCTACACAGCAAGATGGATACAATTATAGCCTCTGAATGGTTTGGAAAACAGAGAGGCTATGCAACCTACCCACCATCACACAGCAGTTATCTGGAAGAGAGGAGATTTGAAGCCAGTTCTGGCTGCAGTCCCTTGCCCCACGGGACTCTCCTATTGCCAAGGCTGCCTCCAGCCCAGCCTCTCTGCTCCCCGGCTTGCAGAAGTTGCAGCCTCATCTCCCAAAACTAAACAGCAGAGGTTTTTCCCTGGCTGCCCACAAGCCTGCAGATATGTTTCCTTTGGCCCATGTGGCATTTTAATAAAATTTCAGCCAATGTTCACAAATAAAGAGATTTTACCTAAAAACTCAGATTTCTCCCTCCCTTAAAACATTGAAAGATTGGACTGTGCTAGGCCCACATTCTTCCTGGCGACAACCAACTGGGAATGGGAGTGTTAGAAAGGAGTCCCCAGTGCCCCACACTCCCCACCTCTCCCTACTGCCTCCCTGGCCCTGAGGCCGAATGCCAGTTACCGTTTATCACAATACATACACTGTTGTTTTTCTGAGGCAGGGACATTTTCTCTGTACCCATATCACTCTTGAAAAGAAGGAAACAAATAATAATCCAAGAGGGATCAGGTTACATGAAAAATGGGAGAATGCATATTTCTTTGTGGAATTTTCTTAGTGTTTATTATGCAAACAAAGTGTGGCTAAGCTCCCACACCACTGCTTAGGTTTCATACCCAGTGACCCTAAGTAGGATTGTCAAATTTAGCATATAAAAATATAGGATGCCCAATTAAATTTGCACTTCAGATCAACAATAAATTTTTTTTAGTATAAGTATAACCCATGCAATATTTGGGACATACGCATACTAAAATATTTTCTTTACCGGAAATTATAATTTAACTGGTTATCCTTTATTTTATCTGGCAACCCTGCCTAGAAGGGTTGAGAGCAGGTCTCTAAGGGGTTTGCATTTGAATCCAGCTTCCTCCTCTCCTGTCTGGGTGATTTAGGGCAAGTCAATTAAAGTTCTCTGGACTTCAAATTGTTCAGGGATAATAATAGTATGACGACTCGATAATATCAACATATGTAAAGAGCTGAAGGCAAAGCCCAGCTCACTGTATACACTCAGTAATGTCAGCAGCTGGGATCCATGTCATTGGCTGCCTACCCAACAGCCATCCCCCTTCTTCTTTGCTAACTGAACCCCAATTTGTGCCAGCCACACCATGCCCTGGGGAGAAGTGTGATTGGTCTAGCTAATCGTGGCACGTTCATTCCAGTCTGCTGGTGATTGGTCCAAGGTGAGCATGTGACTGGCTTCTGACCAATGAGACACAACAGGAAGTTTGCTGGATGACTGCTCCGGTGAGACCTTTCTCCCGCTAAGGAGAATTGGCAATGCTGCCGCTGCCTTACCTGCTTGCCTTGGATACAGACATGAGACAGGGGGATGCTTGACTTCAGTCACCATCCTGTGCCAATTAGGTGGCAAAAGCCAGCGTGCTGAGGTTGGCAAAGGGTAAGGTTAGAGGACTCCGTGCTAAACTTCCTTTTAAGTAAATGACAGAAGTTCTTATGGCTGAAGTCACTGCTAATTGGCTCTAAAGAGAGGCAGCTGGGCTTCCCTGGTGGCGCAGTGGTTGAGAGTCCGCCTGCCAATGCAGGGGACACGGGTTCGAGCCCTGGTCTGGGAAGATCCCACATGCCGCGGAGCAACTAAGCCCGTGCGCCACAGCTACTGAGCCTGCGCGTCTGGAGCCTGTGCTCCGCAACAAAAGAGGCCGCGACAGCCAGAGGCCCGCGCACCGCGATGAAGAGTGGCCCCCGCTCGCCGCAACTAGAGAAAGCCCTCGCACAGAAACGAAGACCCAACATAGCCAAAAATAAATAAATAAATAAATTTTAAAAAATAAAGAGAGGCAGCTAAGAGCATGAACTCTGGAGTCAGCTACCTGGCGTCACATCCCAGTTATGTCACTTACTAGCTCTGTGCCTCAGTTTCCCTATTTGGAGAATGGAGGGAAGATAGTATATCTTCGTGGGGTTGTAAAGAATAAGTGAGTTAGTGTAAGTGAAGTGCTTATTAAAGTGCTGGCAAGTTATATTCAGCATATAACTGTTAGTCATTATGATTCTTCTGTTACAGGCATCCAAGCATTTCTAATTAATAGACATTTTATTAAGTCCAAAATTCCCCAAATGCTGTGCAACTCTAAGAGTTGATAATACATTAAAGAATCCAAGCCCCCAACTATAAGCAAATGTTGTACCCTTTTGAGTACATCTCAAAAGTCTCCCAAGAATTATTATGTGTGTTTCTTCACACCTCATTCATCCTGCGAGGACCCAAGCAGATTGAATGGGCTTCTCTCCATCAGCTTCCACGGAGGCAAAGAGGGGTGTCAGCCACTCATAAAAATAAGTGATGGTCCTACCATCTGGGATTTGGGTATAAATTCCAGGGCCAAAATATGGTGGGCTGAACTTAATTATATATTAGTTAAGAATGCCTTCAGCAGCAAATTTCAGAATAATCCACTAATCGTGGCGTAAACAGTAAAGGCATTTAATTATTTCAGAGGACAAGAAGTCTGGAGGTAGATAGTTTCAGGGTCAAGGCAGCATCTCAACAATGTCATCCAGTATTCAGCCACTCTAACCTTTCCACTCAGCCATCCTGTGTGTTGGCTTTTTGTCATTAGTCTTGAAACCTCATGGTCACAAGATAGGGCCACAGTCCCTAGCATCACATCCTTAATAGAGTTCAAGGGAGGAGAAAGTGTTGCGGGGAGAGGGGGAATCTCCTTTCTCTTTGAGCTCTTTTAATCTGGGAAGAAAATCTTTCCCACTGTCTCCTTGGAGGGATTCCCCTCACATTGAATTGGCCAGAACGGGTCATATGTCTGTTCCACACTGCAAAGGAGGCTGGGAAAGTGAGTTGTAGCCAAGAGGCATGGGATGATATGACTGATTTAGCCCAATCTTAATCCTTCCCCTGGGGCTGGACTTATCACCTCCTACTCCTTCACAAAATCAGGGTTCTGCTTTTGAAGACAAGAGAGTCTGGCTGTTGGGTAGACAACAATGGTCTCGAGTGTAAACCTCCGCTTCTCCCAGAAATCTCACTAACACAGCAGTAAAGGGGTTAAAACGGGAAAGGGAACAAATGCACAGGACAGAGAACAGGCAATGAGAAGGTGGAGGACGCCTCCCAGGTTTTGGAAGCTGGAAGACAGTGTTTTGCCAGGGTTCCTCATCTGGGGTCCTAGTCCTGGCTCTGCCAGGAGGCAGCTGTGTGGCCTTGAAAAAGTCCCTTCTCCTCTCTGGGCCTCAGTTTCCTTGCAGTTTAGGGAAATCTTTTCGGCTAAGAACTTGCCTCAACATATCTCCCACCTGCACATGTAGGAAAGCAGGGTCCATGGGTCCTTTGCTCCACTAGATAAAAGGATCCTAAAAACCTTTGGGTTATTTTAGGGTTGCACCTGGATGACCTAAAGGGAGTGGATTTCAGGGGCCGAAGGAAACTCATCAGTCCTGGGAATGCAGGAAAACTTTCAGTATCCTCCTCTAAAGGAGACCCTTGGAACTGACCAGTTGCAATGGATGATACTCAAAGGATATATGGGAAGGAAGAAGGCTGGCTTTAAGCACCTACACTTTATATCCATTTTCTTTATTTTTTTATTCTCTGTGTGACCTTGGAAGAGTACTTAACCACTCTGTGCCTTAGTTTCCCCGTTTATGAAATGGGACATAGTGGAGGCTGCTAGTTGTCCCTCAGTATCCTCCCCTACTTTCATAGTAATGGACTCGTAGTTGAGCATGGGGCTGTCCCTATAAAGACTACATTTCCCAGCCTTCCTTGCAGTTAGATGTGGCCATGTGACCAAGTTGTGACCAATGGGATGTGGTGTTAAGCTATCTGGACAACTTCCAGGTTTCCCCTCTCCATTTCCCACTGGCTGTAATGTGGATGTGGGGTTGAGCCATGTTGTACCATGAGACCAGGGCAACACTGCAAGGAGGTGAGAACAAGTTAGCAGCCTTGGCATGACAATATGGAGCTGCCACATCTGCCCCAGCCTGATAAGTGTGTTGTGAAGACTCAATGCACTGACTGAGACATGTAAATCACTGAATACAGGGCTTGGAACAAAAGAAGCCCTCGTGTAAGTACTGGTGGGTCTAACGCACTGATTTTCAACCAGGGGCGATTCTGTACCCTAGAGGACATTTAGTAATGTCTGGAGACACTTTTGATGGTCATGACTGGGAATGGGGAACTGCGCCTGGCACATGGTGAGTGGAGGCCAGGGATGCTTCTAAACATCCTGCAATGCACAGGACAGACCCCCGTTATAGAGAATGAAGTATCCATCCCCAAAGGTCAACAGTGCCGTGGTTGAGGAGACTTGGTCTCATGGAATGATGCCCACTACTTACCCAGTGCCCAGGGCAGGTGGGAGGCCTCCGGGTTCCAGGAAATGGGCAGGATTCTTTGATTTCCTCGTCTGAAAGGCATCTCTCTGCTCCACCACATCTTTATATCACTCACCTTCTCTGTCGGCACAGGCCCATTCATAGGCTGAGAGGATTTGCCTCAAGAGGAAACTATAACCTCATCACGTTTCTGCAGCACACCCCTGCCATCTCCCACCCCTTCCGCGGCAGCAAGGGACATGTTCAAACAGCTCTACCTTCCTCCCCACCCGCCCTGTTGCCAGCCAAGCCAGTTTCCGGGTGGTGGCCGGAGGGCACGGTGCCATCCCCATGCAGCCCAGTTTTACCAGGTGGGGTAAGGAAGGGCAGGGTTTTTTGCTCCTGGAATGCCAGGCCCACACCATCAGGGCTGCCTGCCCAATAAGAGAGGGCTGAACGCTGATAAAGGCTTGTGGACTGCCGAGGAAACTGCTTCCTAGAGAAAAATCCAAATTTCTCCTCTCCAGTTTCCCAGGATGTGGTGAGCCCCAGCCTCCTGGGATGGCAGGGCAGGCTTCCAGAAACTTCCATCCTGGCCACACAAAAACCAAGAGACTGGAGCAAAAGCTAACCCCCTGAGGAACTCTGGGGATTCACTGAAAATTCAAGAGGAAGTGGTGCCCCCGCTGTCGTGTTCAGGGGCATTTCTTTCGCAGCTATTCTATTGGTCAGCTGTCATTAGTTTACTTAAATACAGACTGCACCCCCCTGCTCACTGTTCAATGGCTTCCAGTCACCAGTGCCTGCATCTCTTTGCTGAGGGCTCTCTCTGGCCACCAGAGCCTATTAAGGCCATGCAGGGCAGGCTGGACGTGCCCAAGAGTTTATCCCCTGGCAACAGCCCTCAACCAGTGACGTGGGAGGTGGTGGATAAAAACCCACTTCCTCACTCCTGGGTGGGAATACTTTGGAGGCATGTTCTACACTGGTCCCAGTGTTCCCCGTCAGAAGTGAGCCCCAACTGCCCACAGCTATAACCTGCTCAAAAATATACCCTGTACTGGCTGCCTTTCCTTCCCTGTTTCATGTCCCCACTTTCTTACTTCCTGGGATCACCTTCCAAACAAATGACTTGAATTCTTGTCTCACTGTCTGCTTCTGGTGGCACCCAGCCTGAGGCCTACACGTACTATGAGTCAGAGAGACAGATATTTGGGGATCAGAAGGGACATGGCTGCCCCCTCAGGGAACTCACAGTCAAAATCCAGACACCACTCCCAAAGTCATGCAAAAGCAGAATTGCAAAAGGTGATGTGGACTTAGACTGTGAAGAAATACAAAACCTTGTTAAAACCCTCTGACGGCTGCCCTCTGCTCCCAGGTCAAAATCCAGAGTCCTTATTGTAGCCTCAAGGCTCTGCACGACCTGCCACTACCCTACCTCTCTGAGCTCACAGCTCCCCACTGTGCTCCAGCTACAATGACCTCCTGGCTGTTTCTCAGTTGTGCCGGGTATTCCTGCCTCAGGGCCTTTGCACTTGTTGCTCCCTTTCCCTGGTATGCTTTTCCCAGATCTTCCCATGGCCGGCTCCTTCTTCTTGATTCAAATCTTGATTCAAACATCGCTTCCTCGGCTTCCCTGGTGGTGCAGTGGTTGAGAGTCCGCCTGCCGATGCAGGGGACACGGGTTCGTGCTCTGGTCTGGGAAGATCCCACATGCCGCGGAGCGGCTGGGCCCGTGAGCCATGGCCGCTGAGCCTGCGCGTCCGGAACCTGTGCTCCACAACGGGAGAGGCCACAACAGTGAGAGTCCCGCGTACCGAAAAAAAAAAAACAACATCGCTTCCTCAGGGAGGCCCCCGCCAGTCACGCTCTTACCACATCACCCTGTTTACTTCGTAACACATATTGATCTGAAGTTACTGTATCTGTTTACTTGTTTATTGAATGATCCCCAAATGTGAGCTCCATGAAAGCAGGGGCTGTGTCCATAGTGCCTGGAACAAATCCTAGAGCAGTGTAGGCGTGCTATGGGTGTTTGTTGGATAAGTGGTTGAAGGTTTAAGTGAAGGAAAGAAACAATGAACAAATGAATGATGTAAGGACGTTGACGAGGGTACTGAATCTTGTCTGGAAAATCAGGGAAGGCTTCCCTGAGAAGGTGACATTGAAGCTGAGATGAGAATGGGGATGGGATATTAACTGGGACAAAGTGGTGGAAGGGCTACCTAGGCAGAGGAAAATTACATGCAAATGCCCAGAGGTGAAACCCAGAGGTCACACCAGAGTTGTGCAGGAGAACAAACCAACTACAACTCAAGACTTCTCTTTTTTTGTTTGTTTTAATTGAGGTATAATTGATGTATAACATTATATTAGTTTCAGGTATAGAATGTAACGATTTGATATTTGTGTATATTGTGAAATGATAACCACGATAAGTCTAGTTAACATCTGTCACCCTACTTACACACATTTTTTCCTTATGATGAGAACTTTTAAGATCTACTGTCTCAGCAACCTTCAAATATGCAATACAGTATTATTAATTATAGTTGCCATGCTATACATTACATCCCTATGACTTATCCTTTATAACTGGAAATTTGTACCTTTTGACTCCCTTCACCTGTTTTGCCCCCATCCCCCCAGACCTCTGGCAACCACCAATCTGTTCTCTGCATCTATGAGCTAAGTTGTTTTTGTTTTAGATTCCACCTATAAGTGAGATCATAGGGTATTTGTCTTTCTCTGACTTATTTCACTTAGCATAATGCCCTCAATTTCCATCCATGTTGTCACAAATGGCAAGACTTCATTCCTTTTTTGCCTGAGTATATATATACCACATTCTACATCTTCTTTATCCATTCATCTGTCTGTGGACACTTACATTGTTTCCATATCTTGGCTATTGTAAATAAGATTGCAGTGAACATGGAGGTGCATATATCTTTTTGCATTAGTGTTTTTTAGGTTTGTTTATTATTTTTAAATATTTTTATTGAAGTATAATTGACATATATATTAGTTTCAGGTGTACAACATAGTGATTTAATATTTTTATACATTACCAAATGATCACCGTAAGTCTAGTTACCGTTATCACCATAGCAAGTGATTACTATATTTTTGACTATATTCCCTATGTTGTACATTACATCCCTGTAACTTAGTTATTTTATAACTGGAAATTTGTACCTCAATCTCCCTCATTTATTTCACTCATTCCCCCACCCCTCCCTCTTGCAACCACCAGTTTGTTCTCCGTATCTATGACTCTGTTTCTGTTTTGTTATGTTTGTTCATTTGTCTTGTTTTTGAGATTTCACAGATAAGTGAAATCAAGTGGTATTTTTCATTCTCTGACTTATTTCACTTAGCATAATACCTCCTAGGTCCATCCATGTTGTCACAAAGGCAAGGTTTCATTTTTTATGGCTGAGTAATATTCCATCTTGTGTGTGTGTGTGTGTGTGTGTGTGTGTGTGTGTGTGTCTGTGTGTCTGTCTGTGTGTGTGTGTGTGTGTGTGTGTGTGTGTGTTGCATCTTCTTTATCCATCCATCTCTTGATGGACACATAGGTTGCTTCCATATCTTGGCTGTTCTAAATAATGCTGCAATAAACATTGAGGGGGGCATATATCTTTTGAAATGAGTGTTTTCGTTTTCTTCAGAAAAATACCCAGAAGTGGAATTGCTAGATCATATGGTAGTTCTATTTTTAATGTTTTGAGGAACCTTCATACTGTTTTCCATAATGGCTGTGCCACCAGCAGTGCACTGGCTTTCCCTTTTCTTCACATCCTCACCAATACTTGCTATATGTTGTCTTTTTGATGATAGCCATTCTGACAGATGTGAGGTGATATCTCATGATTTTCATTTGCCTTTCCTGATAATTAGTGATGTTGAATATCTTTTCCTGTGTCTGCTGGCCATCTGTATGTCTTCTTTGGAAAATTGTCTATTCAGATCCTCTGCCCATTTTTTAATTGGATTGTTTGCTCTTTTGATGTTGAGTTATATGAGTTCTTTGTATATTGGGGATATTAACCCCTTGTCAGATACATCATTTGCAAATATCTTCTCCCATTCAGTAGGCTGTCTTTTCATTTTGTTGATGGTTTCCTTTGCTGTGCGGAAGTTTTGTAGTTTGGTATAGTCCCATTTGTTTATTTTTGCTTTTGTTGCCTTTGCTTTTAGTGACAAATCGAAAACATTATGGCCAAGACCAGTGTCAAGGAGATTACTGCCTATTTTTTCTCCTAGGAGTTTTATGGTTTCAGGTCTTAGTTTCAAATCTTTAATCCATCTTTGAGTTAATCGTTACGTATGGCATACCAAGATTTCTTAATACTTTTGCACCTACTGTGTGTTAGGCTTATGAGTACATGGGGAGCAAAGCAGGCATGTTTCTGTCCTCCTGGAGGTGCCAATCTGATAGGGAGGACAGACAGTAACCAAAGAGCTGGGAAGACATTTATTTTTTTTCTTTTAAAGCAAATTTTTTTTAACATCTTTATTGGAGTATAGTTCTTTTACAATGGTGTGTTAGTTTCTGCTTTATAACAAAGTGAATCAGCTATACATATACACATATCCTCATATCTCCTCCCTCTTGCGTGTCCCTCCCACCCTCCCTATCCCACCCCTCTAGGTGGACACAAAGCACCGAGTTGATCTCCCTGTGCTATGCGGCTGCTTCCCAGTAGCTATCTACTTTACATTTGTTAGTATATATAAGTCCATGCCACTCTCTCACTTCGTCCCAGCTTACCCTTCCCCCACCCCGTGTCCTCAAGTCCATTCTCTATGTCTGCGTGGGAAGACGTTTATTGCCGAAGATTGAGTTGCCCTATGGAGTCTCATGTTACGTCACACTGTAGATGTTCATTTTTTTAAATATCCTAGCTGGATGCTGTGTAGAAACACATGTAACACACACACACACACACACACACACACACACACACACACAACCAATGAAGAATTCTCAGAATTGCCCATCAAAAGCAGGTGAATAGGACATTCAGTATAGTTCCTTTTTGTTTTTGATAATCAGTTATCCTCCACCAATATGATCATGATGAGCACAGGGCTGCAATTCCATGAGTTCAAGAAAGAATGAAACAGGGCTGCACCCTTATGTGACAGTGGATATGCCCATGTACGTTCTCCCCACCTTCCCCCCCTCCAGTTTGGCAAAAGCCAAAGCCAGGCCCAGTCACCAAATGGGCTCTGTATTGAGTGCTGGGAAGGTGCCAGGTTTTACCTCCCAGCATCCCTGTTTGGGGCCCACATCTTGCCCTCCTAGGAGTCAGAAGAAGGCTCCAGTTGGACACTCAAGCCTCCCCTCTTCTGAGTGGCCACAGCAGGATTGATCCCACTCCATGGCTGTGTCTCACCGTCAGTGTCCATCACCAGCAACTCTGGAAGGGCCTTTTCCTCCTGCTTCACCAGGGCCTCCAGTAGGGTCCACCAGCTGGGACCATGAGGTCAAAGATGCTGTCCCATCCCTAAAGTGCTCAGCAACTGGCAATGACCAGCAGACTATGAGGCCACTGGGCCCAATGTCCTTTTGTCCCCCAGAGAGGAGGAGTCCCTTGCTTCCAGGTATACCCAGGTCTTCCAAAGAGGGAGTTTAACATGGGGACTGGTTACATGTGGTGGAGAAGCTGAGAAGCCACAGGAGGCAGAGGCACAACAGCAGTAGGAAGCTGCCCCTGGGGCTGGAGGGACAGAGATGGGGTGGTGTCACTGAAGCACAGAAGCCAGCCGGCCAGTGAGGGCTAGAACCAGGGATGGTCCGCCAGGTGGGAGCTGCAGCCGAGAGGAGCATGTCTAATGCCCGAGGCCTAGAGAGGGGGAGAAATACCCTTGCTTCTCTCTCCCCTCCCCTCCTATACCCTCCAATGCTGCCTCCCACAGGCCAGCCCCTGGAGGAAGCCAGAGGGCAGGGAAGAGGGGAAGTGCAGTTCCTGTGATGCCGAACAGAGGAGGGAAGGGTAGGGGGCTGGATCTGAGGGCCAACGGCTGTCACTGCCACAGACACACCCCTCGGTCTCTAACTGTGATCGCTATGACCCTCCTGTTATCACAGTATGAGGATCAAAAACTCAGAAGCCTTGGGGAGCCTGGCAGGAGTGAAGGGGGTGAGGTGTAAGGCAACCGCATGGTGCTGAACAGCAACTGACTCTTGTCTCAGGGTCAAGCAGACAGCAGGGAGGGGTGGAGACTGGGGCAAACTGATGCGTGTAAGGCTCATCTAAAGTCACAGCTGCTGCTTATCTCCATCTGACTCCTGCCAAGGAGGAATACTGGCCAAGGCTACCCGATTGTTCCCTTTTGTTCCAGAGAAGACAGAAGTTCAGATTTTTATGTGAAATTTCCCAATTTCTAAAGGTTGGCAATCAATTCAATTTCTTTGTTTGTGTTATTTTCTAACACTGTGAGGATCAAAATACACATCCGTAGTTGGGACCGGCAGTCTGTGACATCTATATCACAGAGACTCTGGAAGGATGGTCCCCACCATGGCCTGCTCGTCCAGATTACCCAGTGAATAGATGTTTGTTGAGTGACTGAGTGCCCAGCAGTGGGCACACTGAAAATCTCCAAAACACCATCATTAATCCAATAATCCCTGTCTCTATTGGCAGTGCGATTTTATTTTTCCAATTACCCCATCCCTTCGGTGACTACATTTCCATAACTACTCATGTTAACAAGTTGTTGAACTCATTAAATGCCTACTAGAGCTGGGCTCCAGGAAATTTTTCTTATGTAAAGTTGAATTAGCTGGCTCCCTGCCTCCCAGTTGCTCAGGTCTGGTGAGGGACCATTCCCATGAATAGATGAGTAGATGCAGGGACTGTGTCTGCTACCTTTACCATGTGTCCTTTGTGCCTAGAGCAGGGCTTGGTACATAGTAAGTGCTCAATACACTCTGTTCAGTTGAATGAATGCATGGCAATAAGAGTTATGTTCGCATGCATTCTCAGCAGCGGCAAAAGAACCTTAGAGATTACCATGGTTTGTGGCCCTCCAAAAAGCTGCAGTGAAAAAACAGATATACAGTTTATCTGTGTATTAAAATTTCATGGGGGGAGGGGAGATTGAAATTAGGAAAAAGTATCTAAAAAGTCTCCTGAAGTGGGAGAAGATTAAGAAACCCTGTTTTAGAGGGAAGATGAGACTACTGGAACATAGTAGAGGTCCTTAAACCAGACTGAGAGATCACGGAATGCTTCCTGGAGGAGGAGGCATTTCAACTCATTCTTACAAGATATGGAAAAGTCAGCTAGATTGAGGCCAACAAACCTTTTCTGTAAAGAGCCAGATAATAAATATTTAGACTCCACAGGTCTCTGCCACAACTACTCACTTCTGCTGTTGTAGATCAAAAGCAGTCATAGATAATACTTAAACAGATAGATGCAACTGTGTTCCCATAAAACTACTTACAAAAACAGATGATGGGCCAGATTTGGCCCCTAGGCCATAGTGTACCCACCCCTGATCTATATGATGGGAAAGGAAAGGCCACGAGAGGAAATAGCTCTAGCAAAGGTGTGGAGAAGTGAAAAAGCATGAGAACCAGAGAGAGCCAACAATGTGGTTTTCCTTCTCCCTGGGGCACAGAAAGAGACACCTATGTTTACACAAAGACTTGTGCTGTCACACAGGCTGAGCACAGGATCCTGTTAATTCAATCCACAAGTATATTTTGTGTGCCTACTACGTGCCAGACATTGTACGAGGTACTGGGGATGCAATAGTGAACAAGATCACTTCTGTGTCCCCAGGGCGTAAAGCCCAGCCAGGCATATAGTTTTTGTTAAATAAATGTGTTAAATAAAGGAATGGATAGATGACTGGATGGTTGGATGGATGGATGGATGGATGGATGGATGGATGGATGAGTGGGGGAGACAAACACAAAACACTCAGACAAATAAATAAACAAATAAGCAGTTAAATATAGCTTCCTCACTAGCTATGTGACCTTGAAGAAGTTACTTAACCTCTCTGTACCCCAGGAGGTTGATACAGTCTTCCCTCTGTACGGCGGGTTCCACACCTGCAGATTCAACCAACTGATGATAGAAAATATCTAGAAAAAAGCAATTCCAGAAAGTTCCAAAAAGCAAAACTTGACTTTGTCACGTGCCAGCAACTGTTAACATAACATTTACATTGTATTAGGTATTTTAAGTAACCTAGAGATGAGTTAAAGTGGCTTATATGCAAATACTCTGCCATTTTACATAAGGGGCTTGAGCATCTGTAGATTTCAGTATCCGTGGGGGTCCTGGAACCAAGCCCCTGTGGCTACCGAGAGATGACTGTACAAGCAAAGTGCAGGACCAGCACGTAGTGGCTGCTCTATAAAAGTAGCTGCTGCTATTATTTTAAGTCAATATGCTGTTAAATAAATACACGACTTAAAATAGCTGATCAGTGCTACACAGGAATAGAGCAGGTACAGGAGAGAGAGAGAAGAGGGGGCTACTTTGGATCTGGTAGTCTGGGTCCGTCCTGACTACCCAGGCCGTGCTGGCCACATCCTGTGAGTATATCCTAGAATTAGTAGTGTTTGCAGCCCTGGTGCCCTGCGGCCTCACAAGAGGCCGTTAGTTATAAATATAGGAAGGTGTCTTCTCTTATTCGAGTGTGAGTGTAAAGTGCTTTGAAATCTGAGGATTAAAGGGGGAGAAGGGGTGAGGCTCAGGTCACAGGGCCAGGGCACCCCACTGTGAACCCTGAGAACTAGACTCGGCTCTGGCAGGCCTGCCTGGAGCTGAGCCCTTCTCACATCCTAAGTGGAGGTTAGGGGCAGTGGGAAATACACCCTCTTAAGGCAGGGGTAGTGGTGTGCGGGAGCAGGGCAAGGGTGTTGGAGCCACTCTAAGATAATGTGCTTAAAGCAGTGGGCCCAGCGTGAGACAGGGGTGCTGAGTCAGTATTGGATGTTTCCAATCTGGTTACATTCTTGCTTTTGTTGTTGTTGTTATATGCCACTTACTAGCTGGATGACCCTGAGAGAGTTACTGACCCTCTCTGAGACTGTTTTCTCTTCTGAGCCTCAGTTTTCTCTTCTATAAAATGGGGTGATTATAGTACAGTAGTGCTAGATGCAGGTGAAGCACGTGGCACAGAGCAGAGACAATAACACCCCTCTTGGTGGACGCTTAGGGAGCCATTACTTTGTGCCGGGCACCCACCACTTCATGCATGTTCCATGTGTTAACTCATTTAATCCTTGTTTTCCAGACAAGAACCTCAGGGCCACCAGAGACAGCCATGCACTGCCCAATCGGGGGGCGCCAATCACATAGACCATGACAAGAACAGCACCCCTGAAGCTCTGATGCACAGAGAGGTTAAGCCACTTGCTCAGGGTCACACAGCTAGTACACAGCAGAACCAGGATTAGACCCCAGGCAGCCTGGCTCCTAACCCTGGATCAACGTTAGCCCTCGTCAAGACGGTTGTTGCAATGGAGAGTTTCTGGGATGCAGAGAAATTGGTTTTCCCTTTGCCCAGCCAAGCAGGCAACAAGCATCCCTCCACTGGTCTCTCACTTCCCTCTACCCCAAAGCCTGTATGTTTATGGGAATTTTTGATGTTTTTACTGTCTTCAAATTTTACAAGAGCAATACATGTCTCGGTTTGTTGTGCCCAGTGCAATCCGAGGGAGCTTGTGAAAATGCCAGGACATCTAACCTCAGAGACTGGCACTGACTGGTTTCCTTCCTGCATAATCACATGCTCAAGGCCTTCACTTGACAGATGGGCTGAGAGCAAAGTGACTACCTAGGGTCACACAGCTAGGAAGTGGCAGAACAAGACTAGGGCTTTTGGACTCCAGCTTCACCCTTCTCAATCCCCCATGTCTGAGATCTCCAATTGGTAGCCCACGAGCCAAATGCAGCCTGCAACCTATTTGATTTGGCCTGCATGATGTTTTCATAAAATTAGAATTTATCATCAGCATTTAAAGAAAGGGATATTTCCAGGAATAGTATGCAAAATATTTAACCAGACTGGCCTGGGCATCTACCATTCAGAGTTGACTCTGGCAGTCCAGCCAAAGCCATGGCTGTCACAAGAAAAAGCAATAAAAAACCCCAAAAGATTTAGAAAAGGCAAAACTACGGAGACATTAAAAAGATCAGTAGTTGCTAGGGGTTAGAGGGGAGGGAGGGATGAATGAGCAGAGCACGGAGGATTTTTAGGGCTGTGCAACTATTCTGAATGATACTACAATAATGGATACATGTCAGTATACGTTGATCCAAACCTATAGAATGTACAACACCAAGAATGAACCCATGTAATTATGGACTCTGGGTGGATCCCTAATGATGTGTCCATTAGGTTCACTGATGTGTCCAAGTGTACCACTGTGGGGGGAGGATGCTGATAGCTGGGGAGGCTGAGCATGGGGTGGGAGGGGCACGGGAATTCTCTGTACTTTCCACTCAATTTTGCCATGAATCTCCAAAAAACAGTCTGTTAAAAAAAAATCAGAAGGTCTGGCTACACTGCTCCCACATTTTTCACGGGGCCACAATGGGTGGCAGCCGACTCCTAGGTACCCCCTTAATTTGAGCATGTGTACCTGAGTCTGCTAGGCTCCCAATTCTGTCTGCTCCAGGTATCTCCTGCCCAGTGCCTGTGTGTGACTCAGGCGCGAAGAGGATTCTTCGGAAGTTCTTGATGAGAAAGAGAATTGGGTGAAAGTGTGACCTGCTGAAACCGGCCAATGAGGGGAGGAAAAAGACCCGGTGACGCCTGCCTTTATCAGACGCTGCTCACCATCTCCCTGGGCTGGAGCCTCCTGTGCATTTTCCACGGGGAAGAGTGAGCCATTCTTGATCCACCCATCATCTGCCCGGGCCTGCGGTGGGTGGGTGCCCACTGTGGGACACGGCCCCATGAAGCAGCCTCACTCTGCCGCTGAAGCAGGCAGAATCGAGGTTTTGAAGTTTGAAATGATGCCAACCTGGGAGAATAGAGTAAAAATGGGCAGGACCTGGAAAATCAGAAGCTGCATTATGCCCCCTAAGAAATTATCCCTAAGATCACGCCCTTTCTGGTAAATCAGATGGATTTTTCTTCTAATAGTTTACTTTGTACAATCACTCATTCAATTAACAAACATTTATTGAGTACCAAGCATGTCCAAAGGAGGCCTTGGAATAGAGATAGTTGGACAGTTGAGGAGGGCATGCAATAGCCAACTGTTGTTTGTACCTGACTACTGTCCATCCCCCTTTCTTCTGGGGAACCACTCCTTCCCCAGTATCACTCCATGTGGCTCAAGAGGAAGTGGGCTGTCTCCCCAGCAAGGTGGATCAGGCCTGGGCAATGAACATATTGCATCCCCCAGTCCCAGGGACTGGTTCTGGAATGGGCACATGACCCAAGTCAGGCCAACCTGAGTCAACCCCAGACTTATGCTGGGACTACATAGAAAAGTCAGCTTCTATCCGTTTCGCTTGCTGACCTGACAGAATGGAAGCCTGGGATCCTGGGGACATAGGGTGATCCTAACTGACACAGAAGAAAACAGAGCTGAGAGTTGGAAGGAGCATGGTTCCTAAACAACAGGTGCACATCTGGATCCAGCCATTCCTGACGCTGAACCCATCTTAGGACTTTTAATTTATATAAACCAATGCATACACACACACACACACACACACACACACGCACACACACACACACTTTTTCTCTTAAGCCATTTTGAGTTGGGTTTGTTTCTATCATTTTCAGCCCAAAGACCTGAACTATACAAGTGGGTAAATAGCTATTTCCAGGCTGGAAGACAAATAGCTTTGGCAAAAGCAGACCATGAGAAATCCACGTAAAGTGCTCTGAAAGGTGAGAGGAGAGAAAAGCAGAACTGGTTTCAGGAAAGAGGCAACCTTTTCACTCCACAAACGTTCATCATTCATTCAGAATTTTGATATTCTAATAATAATAATGATCATCATAATAATAATACTAATAAAAATCATAATAATAATGATCATTTGCTGAATGATTACCAGGTATCAGGCCCTGTGCTGAGCCTTTTCCCAGCCTGTTTGTCTTCGCAACAGCACCGTGAAGTAAATACTATTGTCCTTACTTTACATAAAACAAAACTGAGTCTCGGGACTTCCCTGGTGGTACAGTGGATGAGACTCTGCGCTCCCAATGCAGGCGGCTTGGGTTTGATCCCTGGTCGGGGAACTAGATCGCACATGCATGCCGCCACTAAAAGTTCGCATGCCACAGCTAAGGAGCCTGCCTGCCGCAACTAAGACCCGGTGCAACCAAATAAATAAATAATAAATATTAACTTAAAAAAAAAGCACAAAACTGAGGCTCAGAGAGGTGAAGTGACTTGCTCAAGGCCACACAGCAATTAGATGATGAAGTGCTGACTCCAAAACCTGAGCTCTTCACCCCTCTGCTGCACTGCCTCATTCCCACATTTGCCAACTTTCTCAAGTTTTGCCCCCAAATGTGTTACCACGAGATGGTAAACAGAAAGTTGAAGACAAACATAAAGTGGTGGACATGGAGACGTGCCACTCAGAATCCCTTCCAGGAGGGCCTTGCTGCTCCGCCATGGAGAGAGTGGTCAGCAGATGTTGCCAGCTCCTTCAGGGGCGGCCTCAGCTGTGGACAGCCACCGCACCAGGCCGTGCCCTTCTGAGGGGAGAGTGAGCTTGGAGCATTTGGGAGGAGGAGGAAGGTAGCAGGGAGTGAGACCAGAGTGGAGTGGAGAAACGGTTCACACAGGGCCTGACAAACCATGCAGAACCTGCTATGGGATTAGCAGGACCGGGTGTAAAATGAAAACGCAAGGCCCTTGTTCTGAAATTGTTAAGGATTTCAAAATGGCAAGAGTAGAGCATTAAACCAAGTGCGGGGCCCTTTGGAGCATGGGGTGCTGTGTGACTACCCAGGGCCCCAAAGCCCCATTTAGGAGTTGGATTTTATTTTCTGTCCTGTTGAGACATGAAGTCTCAGAGATGTGCAGTGACTTTCCCATGGTCCCACAGACAGCCGGTGTCAGAGGCAGGATTCGAATTCAAGTCTTGTTCTCACAACTTCCGTTGTAGCTGGAAGGGCCACAGGTGGTCGACAGTGGCTCTGGATGCCCAAGACCTCA
Source organism: Delphinus delphis (assembly GCF_949987515.2). Lineage (NCBI taxonomy): Eukaryota > Metazoa > Chordata > Mammalia > Artiodactyla > Delphinidae > Delphinus > Delphinus delphis. The sequence goes on along the minus strand of NC_082697.1, from coordinate 10,998,287 downwards.
GGGGCCAGGATTAGGGGTTTGTAGCCCTAAGATCCTGTGGTTGGCAAACTGATGCCCATTCCCTTCTTCTTCTCACCTTTCACAATGGTGACCAGATCCTCACTTTCCCAGGGTCCCTTGCAGCTGAGTCAGGCATGTCATCAGTCACATGATCAGCTCTGCCAAAAGACATGTGAGGGGAGTTCTGGGGGTTGGGGGAAAGCTTTCACTTTGGGATAAAGTGGATAGAAGTGGATGGTGCTGCCCTACTTCTTCCTATCATTAGAAGGACTAAGCATCTATCCTGAAACTATCATGGGGAAGCCAAGAGAACTGCAGAGATGCCAGCAAGAGCCCTGATTTTCTTGAGCCACTAAGTGAAGACCAATAACTGCCTCTCTCTGAACTTTTTATTATGGGGGAAACAACCCCTTGCTTGTTTGAGCCTCAGTCACTTGGATTTCCAGCTACTTGCAGCCAAATGCATTTCTATCTGTCACAGTCACCTCCTCAAGACCATAGGTTGCTCTGGAGCCCCACTGTACATACAGAGATACTGAGTTCTGGAACTGAGAGGAAATTTCCCTGGGTCACACGGTGGAGTCACCAGTTTACTGACTCACCATCCAGTACTCCTTCTGCTCATGCTATACCTCCTGGTCTATTTCCTTTCATTCAGGCTGCTATAGACACAGCCAACAGCTGCTCTGTAAACTAAACAGAAGGCAGTGACGACCTTGCCCCTGAATCTTTCCAGTCTCTTACGTAAATAGCCCCCAGGCCACTGCCTCCAAGCCTTTGGACCCAGGACAGCTTCCCACATCCTTTAAAAAGATGAGATGACCAAACGTAGAATCTATGCTCCTGGAAAGTGTGAGTCACGAATCATGAAGCAGAAAGTTCACAGCCAGGAATCTGCCTGTCACACTCGTAGTCTAGTCCCCAAGGCTTCCACTGAACTTGTCCAATGAAGCACTGACTCATCCCAGCTTGTGGTCAGCTCTGACACTCAGATCATCTTCTGCTCTTCTTGCGCCAGGCTCGTGGTCTTTAGTTATGTGTTGTCAACCTCCTGTCTCTGTCCATGTTGCTTCCCCACCCCCCTTTTTAGAGGATTATATGAATACTAAAGAAATAATACTGATACTGATACCAACAGCACTTTCATATTCTGAGTGCTTTAAATGAATTTTAATTTTTTTCTCAAAAATCACTGTTTGAGATAACTAGTAATACTATTTATATTTTATGAACAGAAGAACTAAGGCTTGGAAAAATTAAGCCACTTGCCCAAGGTAGCAGAGCTAGGAGTATTTGGTGGAGCTGGAATATGGCCATAAATCTGTTGGATCCTGGAGTCCAGCTCTAAAGGACAAAGCCAGCTGGATCCATTAAGATAGTTTCAGAGGCTCTATGATAACAGTTTAGATTATAATAACATTTATTGTTTTTTAAAAGACTTCTGGATATTGGAGACCCTAGGGTATGTTTGGCATCTCAAGGTTGTCATAAAAGACCAAAGCTCCTTGCCTTCAACAGCAAGTCAGCACCTTTTCCTTAGGTTTGTCACCCAGTGTCACAAAATGGTTGCCACAGCTCACTCATCACCTCTTCACACAACTATGTCCAAAGCAGGAAAGGAAGAAAAGAGGCAAATAGGTCTCTCCTCATGTGCCTCTTTCTTATCAGACAGGAAATCCTTTCCCAGAAGCTCCCAGCAGAGTTTCCCTTTGGCCAGAACTGGATCAAATGACCACCCCTAGACCAATCACAACTCCGGGAGAATAGGATGGCCATAGTTGCTTTAAACCAAATGTGGTTTATTTCCCAGGTCTGGGCACATGGCCAGCAGAACAAAGTCAGGGTTCTGTCAGCAGAAAGGAAGGGGAAAATGGCAGTTGGCATGGCAACCACCAGTGTCTGATACCCCAGCATTTTAAAATGTTTAGCACAGGCACCATGTTGGTTTTCAAGATTATTATAGGTGGTGAAGGATGAAGGATGATTATTATAGGATGAAGTTGTGCTTTTTAAAAAATTTTATTTATTATATATTTACACACATTTGAAAAAATACACATATTACTAACTCATCAGAACCATGAATTCATGGATATTATTTCTTCAGATGAAACAACTGTGTTTAAGGTTTTTTAAAAAATTATATGAGTTAAAGAAAAATATTAAGTAAATAATAATTCATTTACTTCAAGATTTGGCAATTGTAAGGGTAGGGAACACTGTTCTGTGTTACCCTGATCGGCATTGTTTCCAGCTTCTCAGAGCCATTCTGCCTGCAACCTCCTTCTTGAGGAAAATAAACATCCACAAAGATTTGTGCATCGTCTGCAAGTATGATTCAAATAAAGCCTCGAGCTCAGTATAATCCAGGCTTCTTCAGCCAGGAAGGGCAGGCGTCTTGACTCCAATCCTTTCCTGGTATTTCACCTCTGTCTTAGTGGTTTTACGGTTTTACAAATCCTATTTCTCAAAGAACAAGATATAAATAACAAACAGAGTGACCACTTGAGATTTCTTGTCCTTGACAGGAATTTTCAAACTCTCCTGAGACACGAACTCCTTTCATTTAAACAAGAATTTCAGGGGTCCATCCTAAGAACTGGATGAATTATGGCCCAGCAACACAATGAGAGATGCTAGAGCCTTTGTTAAAAGGAATCAGTGCACATAAATCAGTGCACATCTTCCTCAACTTACAATGGGCTTAAGTCCCGATGAACCCATCATAAGTTGAAAATATTAAGTTGAAAACGCATTTAAGGGAATTCCCTGCAGTGGCCCAAGTTCAGTCCCTGGGTGGGGAACTAAGATCCCGCAAGCGATGCAGTGCGGCCAAAAAAAAAAAGAAAGAAAGAAAGAAAATGCGTTTAATGCACCTAACCTACCTATCAACATATCAGAGCTTAGCCTCACCTACCTTAAGCATGCTCAGAACACTTACATTTGCCTAGACTTGCGCAAAATCAACTAACACAAAGCCTATTTTATAATAGAGCGTTGAATATCTCATGTCACCTATTGATACTGTACTGACAGTGTAGAACAGAATGATTGTCTGGGTCCAGGATGGCTGTAAGTGTTCCGGTTGTTCACCCTGGTGACCATGGGGCTGACCGGGAGCTGCCACTCACTGTCACTGCCCAGCCTCATGAGAGAGGACTGGACCGCATGTTGCTAGCCTAGAAAAAGATCAAAATTCAGAATCTGAATTACAGTTTCTGCTGAAGGTGTTATCGCTTTCACACTATCATAAAATCAAAAAATCGTCAGTAGAACAGCCCTACGTTGGGAACCGTTTGTATGTGCTGATAGCAGAAGACCTCCCAGGATCTGTGGTTACGTGGAAAAAGCAGAGCAATGTGTACAATACAAACCGAGGTGAACACACATGTTCTGAAAAGGACCGCATGGTAGATACTTGGGGCTTTGTGGGCTCCACGGTCCCTGATGCAAGTCCTCAAGTGTGCCGTCGGAGCACGAGAGCAGTCACAGACATCACACAAGCACACGGACAAAACTGTGTCCCAGTACAACTTTATTTATGGACACTGAGAGTTGAATTTCATATAAATTTCATGTGCCCTAAAGTATTATCTTTCTTTTGATTTTTTTCAACCATTTGAGAATGTAAAAGCCATTCTTAGCTTGCAGGCTGTACAAAAACAGGCAGCAGGAGAGATTTGTCCTGAGATCTATAGTTTGCTAATGCCTTGTACCAACCATTGGTGCAAAAAGAGATGTTAGAGAAACACAGGAAACAGAGAGATACTTTGTTACATGTATGTATGGATGTGTGTGTGATATACCATCTATTTGGAGAGAGGGAGTGAGAGAGAGAGAGAATAAGAAAGATTTGTATATATAGTTAAAAGGACGCATAAGAAACTGGCAACAGTTGGTGTTTCTGGAGTTGGGAAAGATCAGATTGGAATTGGGAAAGATCAGATGAAGACAGAAGGCAGACAGTTTTCCCCAGAACACTCTTACACTGTTTGAATTTTTCTCCATGTGCGCATGTTACTTTTACAAAGCAGAAAATGTTTCTCGAAGCAAAAAGGACTCCTATGCCACTGTCAATGAGAATGAGATGATCTAAATAAACACATATAGGCAACCACGGCACAACTCCAGGGGACGCTGTTCGTGGGAGTTATTTATAGCCTGGAGCCCCTGGAGTTGTGCAGGCCCCACCCGGTGTGGCAGCCCCGCTGGCAACAAAATCAACACCAAGACTTTGTATGAAGCAAAGTTAATAAGTAAATATTGAGGGAGTCCGGCTGGGGGGGAAGACGTGGGAGGAACAATCAAATCTCGCTATTTCCGTTTTAGTCTGTTCCTTATCGGGGTCACAGTAAAACCAATGTTCTGCCAATATTTACTTTTGATCTTCGTTCCAGCGTGGAGGAAAGATGCCCAGGCCCAGTGTAAATGTGAGGGTGGAATTGAGACTTAGGAGAAGAGAAAGGAACTCACCCTGAAATAAAATCATCTCAAGAACCTAAATAAGAAAATGCCATTCGTTTCACAGAAACACTTAAAGCGCAAGTTTACTTCTTCAACTCCTGCTCTCCGAACTCCTGTCAGCTTTCCCAGAAATTTGGGGCTCTAAGAGGCCAATTTTTGGAAGCATTTCTGACCCAGGTCAGAGGTCACAAATGGCAAGCTTCCCACCTAGGTAGGCAGCAGATGTGGATTTTTGATCAGCAGCGGTTTAATGGTTTCAAAATCAAGACTTTTCACACAAATACAGAAGTTTCTGGCCTCCCTGGAAACACTTGGAGCTTGGCCATACTGGGCCCATATTCCCACATGGGAACTTTAGGCTGTATGTAGCCAAGTGTTAGCTGCACCTTTCAGATGGGACAAGGGTTACCAGTTTGCACAGTCCCCACCACTCCCTGTTGCCCTCCATCAGAACTGCTTCACTCGTTGCGGTTTTTTTACATTTTATTCACTCAAGCAATATTTATTGAGCACTTACTATGTGCCAGGCACTGGGATTATAGCTGTGAACAAGACAGAAAAAATTCCCCACTTCATGGAACTTATGTTCCAGTTGGGAAGACAGACGATGAACAAAAATAATAATAATAAGGAAAAATACATAAAATGCCGGATAATGATAAGTTCTACGGAGAAAAATAATGCAGCAAAGGTGGAGATGGACTGTGAGGTGTGATCGAGGAAGGCCTTACTGACAAGCTGGTATTTGAGCAAATACCTGAAGCAAGTGAGGAACCAAGCCTTGAGGATATCTGTGGGAAGAGTGCTCCAGCCAGAAAGAAGAGCAAGTGCAAAGACCCTGAGGCAGGGCTCTTCCTTGTGTGTCTGAGGAGCAGTGAGGAAGCCAGTGCATCTAGACAGGGGTGAGTGAGAGAGATGACGTCAGGGAGGTGTCAGGGGTACAAGTCTTGGAAGGCCTCATAGGCTCCTTGGCTCTTACTCTGCATGAGGTGGGAGCCATGGAGGGTTCTGAGCAAAAGAGGGACATCGCCGGACTTAGGCTTTGATACACTCCCTCCGGCTGCATGAGATGAGTGGACTGTGTGCATGTGTGTGTGTGCGTGTGTGTGTGTGTAGAGGGTGGGCTGGGGGACAGGCGTGGAAGCAGGGAGACCAGTGAGGACCTACTGCAGTAGTCTAGGCACAAGATGATAGTGACCAGATCAGGGTGGTGGCCACGGAGGTGGGAGAAGAGGTTGGATTCTGGTCATACTGTATTTCCCACCTCGCTCTTTTTAGCACTTATGAGAAACTTCCTTCATTCACTCTGAGCCAGCCACATTGCCCTTGCACGATTCGGCCTCAGGACTGTATCCTTTAATCCCCCAAAGACCCTATGAGTTCATTTGATTGTTAAATAGTCCCGTTTTACAGAAGAGGAAACTGAGGCATAGGAAGATGAGCTCCTCCTCACTCTGTATTTTCTAAAGAGGCTCACAGCTGTATCTCCCATCCCTCATGATTTTTTTTTCTTTTGAAAAACAGCTTTATTGAGATATGATTTGCATACCACAAAATTCACCCTTTTAAAGTATACAATCCAGGGGGGTTGGGTATATTCACAGACTTGTGCAACCATTACCACTATCTAATTTAGAACATTGTCATCACCCCCCAGAGAAACCCTGTACCCATTAGCAGCTGTTCCCCATTTCCCCCTTCCCAGACTCTGGCAACCAGGAATCTAATTTCTGTCTCTGTGAACTTGCCTCTTCTGGACGTTTCATATGAATGGAATCATACAATCTATGGGTTTTCGTGACTGGCTTCTTCCACTTAGCATGTCTTGGAGGTTTCTCCGTGCTGTAGCCTGTATCAGTACTGCATTCCTTTTCGTGGCTGAATAATACTCTGTTGAATGGGTATGGCACACTTTGTTTATCCATTCATCTGTTGACAGATGTTTGTTTTCGAGTGACATATGTCCTCACTTCTCTTGAGTATATATATGTAGGAATGGAATTGCTGGTGAAACTCCATGTTTAACCTTTTGAGGAACCGCTTTTCCAAACTGTTTTCCAAAGGGTCTGCACCATTCTGAATTCTCACCAGCAATGTGTGAGGTTCTAGCTTCCGTACATCCTCCTCAGGCTCTTCTTATAAAGTGACTTTGACTCTCCTTCCATTGAGTGATGAGGTCTCTCTGTCCTCTCCTGTCCCTTCCCCTTGAAGCTTGGATGACCTTTATGACTACATCAACTGACTAAGTACAGTGAAAATGATCCTACATGACTTCCAAGCCCAGATCATAAGAATGCCTTGCACTTCCAGCTTGCTCTCTTGGAATGCTTGCTCTGGGAACCCAGCTGCCATGTTGTGAGGAAGGCCAACTAGCCCTGAGTGAAGCGACCACACGGAGAAGTCACGTATAGGGTGTCCTACTGCCAGCCCCTCTGAGGAACCAGCTGCCAGCCTGTGGCAAGTGAAGACTCTCCACATGATACCAGTGCCCCCCAAGCACCAAGTCACCCCCAGTTTTCAAGTCACCCCAGCTGAGACTGCTGACATCATAGAACAGAGACAATACATCTCTCTGTGCCTTGTCTAAATTCCTGACCCACGGGATCCAGGAGATACAAATCCAAAAGAATAGAATGGATGTTTTATGCCACTAAGTTTGGGAGTGTTTGTTATGCGGCAGTAGTAGTAACCAAAACACACAGCTAGCAAGGGGTAAGGTCAGAATTCAAACCCTAGCCTGTCTGGCCTCAGGGTCATCCCTTTCTGATCCCATGGGTGCTGTCCCATTCCTCAGGCCGTGATGAGGGGGGTAGATGCTCTTTTCCCAGCCCCACTTGACTCAGTGCATCAGGTGACATCCCCTTTCTCAGGGTGACCTTCTGACAGCAACATAAACCATGGATGGAAATGCCTTCCTTTTGTTTGTCAGATTGTTGCTGCTGCCACGGTTATTATTTAATACACAAGAATTCTTATTCTTTCTACAGAAGTTAGAATAAACAAATAAGGAAAAATAAAGTCCACCTGTCATACCCAGCATGCAGGGAAAATCTCCATGAAACACTAGACTCCAGGGTTGAATCACATGATACAGGCAGTTAACGTAGACGATTTCACCGTGAACACTGGGCCAAAGGGGGGACAGGAGAGAGAGAAATGACCTAAGTAGCTCAGGTGAGCTGACAGATCCTATCTTGTGTTCAGCACGTCCCCAATAGCCACGTCCAGTGGCTATTTTGATTTACAAAGAATTCGTAGTGCACTATGGTTGAGAGAAAATTTAACTGATTTTCTAGGATCATTTTGGCTCTACATAAAAGGAGAACTGTTTCCCCCCAACAAAAATGGGATTGCTTTACACATATTGCTTTGAACTTGCCTTTTTCATGTAACAACATACCTGGAACTGCTTCCTGTATAAGCTACTTCCTCGTGGCCTGTTTTGTAGGAGGGAAGCTTTTGTGTGCTTCCCATGATATCTTGGTCTGGGCTGTAACACAGTAAAAGTCTACTGAAACACATGAATCTTCTAGTCATAATGTTGAGCGAAAGAAACCAGACAGGAAAGAGCCCATACTGTGTGATTCCATTTATATAAAGTCCAAAAGCAATAAAATTAAGCAATGGGGTCAGAACTCAGGACAGTGGTTAGTTAACCTTAGGGAGCATTTACTGAGAGGAGACATGAAGGGGGCTTCTGGAATGTTCTGTTTTATTCTGGAACATTCATCTGGATGCTGATTAGATGAGTTTGTCCACTTGGTGAGAATTCTCTGTATGATGTATGCACCCTTCTGTGCAAAAAATAACAAAAAATACTCATGTTTTCAGAACATGGGCGGTGCTGTATGGAAATACATGTTTCATGTTTTTGCCACATGTAGACATATGTGACTGCTTAGAGGATTGGACATGGAGTTGGAAAACCTGGGTCTGAATCCTGACTTGGCCTCTGATAAATGTGTCACCTTGGGCAAATTACTTAACCTCTCTGAGCCTCAGTTTCTTCATCTGGACTCCTTATCAAGCCCACAAGGCCCACAGGATCAGCCCTTGCCACCCTCTCCAAGTGGCTCTACCAACGCTCTTTGACTCTCTGTCTAAGCCACAGCCACACTGGCCACCATTCTGCTTCTGCCACAGGCAAAGCTCAATGGAGCCACAGGGCCCTTGCACTAGCTATTCCTGCTTCTGTCCTCTCCCTGGTTTTCTTGTGATTGGTTCTTTTTTCTCATTCATGTCTCGATTCAAGTATCACCTCTTCAGAGCGCCCCTCGCTGACCACGCCCCACACCAACCATCATCAATTGTATTTCCTGGTCTCATTTTTCTTCCCAGCGGTTCTGTCTGTAATCGTCATCCTTGTTTTTCTGTGTTGCTGTTGGTTACTTTTTATCTGTTCAGCACTCCCTCTGGACCCATGGGCTCCATGAAATCAGGGATCTTGAGAGTCTTGTTCATTGCTAACATCCTGATCACCTAAAACAGTAACTATTTGTTGTATGAGTTAATCAATCCACACAGTGGTCTGATTCTATATACTTTGTAGAATCCTCAAGAGGTTCAATGAGATGGTGTCTTGAAAGTGTGTTTTAAGCATCCAGGTTTATAAAACAGAGAGAACCTTGAAAGCCTTGTTTGAATGTGGTCAATTACTGAGAGGGCTCTAAAGAGCCATAGGTTTCCCCTTGAGCTAGACCTTCGATAATCTGATCTCTGCTAAAAGTCACTATAACTTCTGCAGCCGTTTCCCTCCTCGTCTTTTGTGCTATTGGCTGTTTGCCTGGAACAAAATCACTGATATTCTTGTTTAGTTTATTTATCTCTATAATATTACTTTAACATGATATTAAGTAATTCAAAAGAGACAAAGAGTATAATGAGAAGTCTGTCTCCCTCTGACTCTTGACACAGAGGCAGCTAACATTTCCAGATACCCGGTAAATGATTCCAGAAATTTTCTACACATAAACAGGCATGTAGGGTTATATATCCCCACCTTTTCTGTTTATACAAAAAGGATCGGATTACACACAGATCTGCTTTATATCCTGGCTTTCTCTTTTTCCACTTTACAGTCTATTTCCGTATCACTGCATATGAAGCGGTCTTGCTGTTTTCAGAGACTGCATGGCACGTCATGATGTATCCATTCCCCTATCCATGGATGCAGGTGAACTCAGTCGTTTGCTACTGAAAACAGTGACTGTCCTCAAACATACATCTTGGGGCCCAGAGAGTCATAGGAGTCCTGTGGAGTCTGTTAAAGGAAGCCAAGAGCTCACCCTTCCCCAACCTCCTCTCCACCCCGCTCCAAACACCCTCCCCGGTGTTTGTGTTTTGGCCTTTTAAAGACTTTTTCAAAGTTGACTTTGGCTTCTTGGCCTGAACTCTGAAGTGTTTGAGCTGATAAGATAATGGGCTTGGCGAAGGGGGGCAGGAGCAAATAGTTACCTTGGAGGCCCTCAGCCCAAGCAGAAGAGGGGGCTGCGGCCCCCCTCCAGCAGCAGGCGGTGTGGACAGAAGGAGGGTGAATCCGTGCTGGGGGAGGCTGGGAGGTGGGTGTGTGCGCTGCCCGCAGGCAGCTCCTTGCCAGCGCCAGCACCGAGAGGGCCCAGCAAGGGTTGCCTTGTTGACCAGGGCCTCTCAGAAACCAAACAAGACACCACGGGCAAGTTAGAGCAAAGTCCTGGCAACCCTCCAGACCCGGGCACATCTCAAGAGGCCTTGAACCCCGAGGGACCTGAGGGGCCACAGAAGGGCCCAGTCTCCGTGGCTGTGGCACAATCGTGACACAGAGTCACCACATGCTGTCAGCTATTATCTCATTCCAGGGATTTTATCTGCCCAGCACTGAGCTAGGTCCCAGGCCACAGAAGTGAATGAACTAGTCCAGATTCTAGCTTTCTTCAGTCTAGAATAACAGAGGGGTGACAAACAGACAAGGAGTCCCCAGGGTGCCACAGATGGGCTGTGGGAGCCAGAGCAGGGACACTGCCTGGCCTAGGGTAGAGGAAAGCCTCCTCAGTCGTGACACATCCCAGCTGAACAACCCCCTGGGGCTCCCCAGGGCTCCCTAAGAGTCCCAGGGCCCACAGCCCCTGTGTGATCTGGCGCCACCCCCCTCCCCATCCTGGGCTAGCTTCATTGTCAGCTTGTCAACACCCCACACTGCTCCTACCTCAGGTCTTCATAGCGCTGCTCCCTCTGCCCGCAATGCCCTCACCTCCTACCTCCTCAGCCGAGATGTCACCTTCTCCTCCAGGAAGCCCTCCTTGATGCCCAGGATGGGTCTGGAGGCCCCTCAGGGCTGTCTCATGCTGCTGTACATTCCCTGTCTCAGCTCTGACCACTCTGGATTGGGGTCACCATTTGCAGGTGGCCAAAGTGCCCCAGCATGGCCAGAGTCCAAGCTCTGTGGCTGGCCCGCCCAGATTCAAATGCTGGCTCCTCCTCTTAGCTGTACAACTTGGGCCGCAGTTTTCTCATCTAGAAAGTGGGCATTACGATGGCACACACCTCATAGGATGGTTGTGGGGAAGAAGTGACTTAATTTAAGTGCTTAGAACAGTGTCTGGCACAGAATTTGTGCTCAGTATTATTACACTGTCTCTCTCTCTCCCACAGACCATAATAGGTACTCACTTAACATTTGCTGGATAAATTTATGCAGACCTTCAAATATGTTCGTGAAGATGAGCAGTGGGGGGAAATGCTTGCGATATAATGGAAAAGTTTTTAAAAACACAACACTAAATAGTTGAGCAGTATGCCTTACAACTATGCAAACACACCACACACACACACACACACACACACACACACCTTTAGCTTAGGAGAAAGAGAAAAAAAACAGGATGTTTAGTGTGGTTGCATTAGAAGGATGGGACAAAGAATAATTTTTCTTCTTTCTTATTTGATGTGTTTTTTTCTAATCTTCTTTAATAAGCATGGTTTCAATTTAAATGGGAAAAAATAAAAACAAATCTAGAGAAAGGGAAGCCCGCAAGCCTTTTCTGTTCCATAGAGTTTTCCCACAAACTGGGGCAGGGTGGGGCTGGGTGGTCAGAGAAAGAGCTGCCCTTTAGAAGTGAAGCAAGAGTGGGAAAACCAGCGCGTTCTGGGTCGGTGGAAGGTGTCAGCCGACCAGGGGGAAGTTGTGCGAATAATGACAAAGCAAGCCCTCTCCCAGCATGGGGCATGGTGGAGACTGTGGACGCTGCCACTCCCCAAAGCCTCCCCAGACCCCAAGCTGGGCTAGCGACCCTACCTAACGCCACAGCCCCATGTGTCCCTGTAGCCTAACGTGTATCACACCACCGTGTCTGTGCCCCTCTTCACGTACATTACCTAGCTTAACCTGGTCCTGACAACCTGCCTGTGAGCAAGCTGTAGGTCACTATGTTAGCCTCACTTCACAGAGGGGAAAACCGAGGCTCAAAATGTTTAATGATTTGTCCAAGGTTGCCTTGCTGGCAAATGGCAGAGTCTAAATTTAACACCATTTGTTTCCATCCTTGTCTATGATTGGCCTCCTTCTTCTCATTTCTACTAAACCAAATGGTGAGTTTCTAGATAAGGGGATGGGCTCACAGGCTCCACTATGTCCCCAGGGCTTGGCTAGGGTCTAGCACATGAATAATGACTGAGTAAATGAATGAACAAATGGGGGATGGATAGATAGGTAGATGGATGGATGGATGAATGGGTGGATGGGTGAGTAGCTGGGTGAAATGCATGAATGAAGGATGATGGATGATGGATGGATGGATGGATGGATGGATGGGTGGGTGGATAGATATCGATGGATGAGTGGGTGGTTGGAATCCATACATGGAACGAATGCATGGCTGAATATGTAAAAGAATTAATTAAATAAATGATTAGGAAAGGCAGAGGGCACTAGGAGGATATGTGTTTGTTCTTGGACCTTGAATGCACCCTTCAGGAAGGTTGCAAACTGGCAGCCCTCAGGCCAAATCAGGCTTCAAACATGTTTTGTGTGGTCATCATGGGTTTTTAATTTTTTTAGTTAATTGCCATTATTTTAAAATTAGGAAATTTCACATGAGAAACCTAGATTTCTGGCTTCTCTTGCAAAATTGGGCCAGCACACATGCCAGAAAACTACGTGCCAGGACTGACAGGGCTGAGCCATCTGGGACTCCGCAGTCCCCACCACTCTCCAGTGCATCCCTGATGTCGAGGTTGGGTGTCAGCTGCCGTTTATCGTGGCACTTCGGGCTGGTGTTTTTCTCATAGTATAATTAAACTGAAAATGAAAAATCTCTTGTACCTGACTTTCCATCAAAAGTGGGAAAATGAGGACTTCCCTGGTGGCGCAGTGGTTAAGAATCCACCTGCCAATGCAGGGGACAAGGGTTCGATCCCCGGTCCGGGAAGATCTCACATGCCGCGGAGCAACTAAGCCTGTGCGCCACAACTACTGAGCCTGCTCTCTAGAGCCCACGAGCCACAGCTACTGAACCCACGAGCCTAGAGCCCTTGCTCCACAACAAGAGAAGCCACCACAATGAGAAGCCTGCGCACAACAACGAAGACCCAATGCAGCCAAAACTAAATAAGTTTACTAAACGAGAAAACAAAGTTAATAAGTACTCAAAATTAATCACTTTCTAATTGTTTTTTTAAAAAAAGTGGGAAAATGAAAATACGTAAAAAGAAAACTGGGAGAGAAAGTATTTCTTTGTGGAAGAAGAGAGTACTCCTGTGGATTGGATGCCCAAACAATACATACTTAACTGAGGGACAGTAGAGTACAGTGGTTAAGGGCACAGGTGCTGGTGTCTGACAACCGGGGTCAAGCCCTGGCTCTGCTACCTACTGGCTGTGTGGCCTTGGGCAAGTCTCTGAACCTCTCTGGGCCTCAGTTTCCTCATCTCTAAGACAGAGATGGAGTCAGTCCCCACCTCCAGGGCGTTACTTAGCAGGTTCCTATATGTGAAGCTCTCTGTGTGTGAGACAGGACTAACTTTGGTCACTTTGTGTGACCAGCCTGGACCCTGTGGGTCCACAACAGGGGTTCTAAACCGAGGGCCATCTGGCAGTGTCTAAATTTGACAATGTCTAAAGACATTAGGGCTGTCAAAACGTCCCTCCCATTCCAGGCTGCAGCCAATTAGACAAGAGGATGTGTCCCTAGCGCCTCCTGGTGGTCTCATCCCTAAACTGCATGAAACTCTCCAGCCTGGGGTGGTGGGGGGAGAATGGGGACTTACCCCAGGGCCATCTTCATCCAGACTAGGTGGGAATGTGGGGATTTAAGGTAATGAAAGATGGCAGCAAAGGCTTGGGAGAAAAAATAACATGGGTTTGTATCTGAGATCTTCCACAGACCAGCAGGGATACCTTGGACAAATCCTATGACCCCTCTGGACCTCAGTTTCCTCAGCTGTAAAATGGGGATGTTACTTCACAGTGTTGTTATGAATGTTGTTATGAATATACATAAACAGATGGCACATATTAGATGCTTCATAATCCTCCTCTCTGACGCAGGTGGTCACCTAGACCCATAGCCATTTATATTTGATGAACTTCCAATATACCCCGAGTGATTTTTAAATAAGTCTCAAATAAATAATTTTGTTGCAAAAGCATATTTACTAATATGGAATGGGATCCACAATATATTGTCAAATAACCTCAGACGTCAAAAACATTGTGTACAGGCAGATCCCATTTTTGTTTGACATATCTGTATTTTAAAATATGTACATTGGTAACATTTATGAGAAACAAAGACCTAATTTTCCTAGTATATGAAAAGCTCTTGCAGATGAAAAAAGAGACGATTATCCAATAGAAAAATAGGCAAAGGACATGAATGCTTTGCTACCAGAAAAGAAATACTAATGACCTTTAGATATATTTTTAAATTCCCAACCTAAGGAAAAACTATGCAGATTACAACCATGGTGAACACATTTTTCCCCAATCAGCAAGGCAGAGATCGAGAGGTCAGATAATAGTTGGTGTTGGCTAGTGTGTGGGGAAACCAGTGCTCACGTAAATTGTTGGTCTGAATGTCAATTGGTAGGTATGACCTTAGAAAGCATTTAGACAATAAGTGTTAAAATTTAAAAATGCACCTGCCCTGTGACTGGGCAGTTCAGCTGTTAAGAATTTATCCCTACAGAAATGGACCCACAAACATGGAAAGACTCCTGTGAAAGGAATACTAATTGCAGCATTGTTTGCTGCAGCAAAAGACTGGACTCACCTACATGACTATCACCAGGGGCTGGTTAGATAAATTATTATATTCAGACAATGGAATGTGTGAAGAATGCTCTCCTAGTGCTGATCTGGAAAGATCTCCAAGGTACATTGTTAAGTAAAAAACAAAACAAAACAAAACAAAACCAATGCAGATCAGGGTGTGTAGTGTGCTTCTATTTAGAGAAACAACTACAGGAATCCATGTACATGTTTGCTTATCTACACTCTGTATATCTCTGTAACAATCCCCAAGAAACGATAACCAGGATGGCTTCCGGAAAGGGAAGCTTGGAGCTTTGGAGCTGGGGCGCAGGGGTTAAGGATTAGAGGGAGAATATCCACTGTAAATCTTATGGTACCTTTTCAATTACTTTTCATGTAAATATGTTTCCTTATTAATTTTTTTAAAAGTTTTTAATGCACACTGATAGATGAGAGAGAGAAATGCCCACAAGGATGTGCTCCAAAGTGTCAGCAGCACTTATCTCTGGGTGGCTGATGGGAATTCGGGGTGACTTTTCTTCTTTTTACTTAGATGGATTTTCTAATTTTTAAAAATAATTATCAAAGAATATTTGGTAGCTTAAAAAATTCTTTAAAAGTAGACCCTCCGTGTTTTCTTGATAGTCAGAGGAAAACTAACTTCTACATCGAAAAGCAACAACAGAAAACATGCTGTCCCCTAAATAGTCAGATTATTTTCATCGCCAGGAACATTGTGGGGTCTGAGGTTGGGTGGTTGGAAATATACATTCCATTAAAAAGTAAGGATTAATACAGCCACCCAAATATGCACTTGCTGGGCACCAAAACTCTTAAGCTTCCAACTTAAATCTGGCCTCGAATCAGGTTCAGATCTGCCACTTATTAGTTGGGCACATCATTCCAACTCTCTTGGCCTCAGTTTTCTCATCCATAACATGGAAAGACCATAGCGCTGCTAGGAGGCTTGTGTGAGTTGATGCCGTCGAGCACTTAGCTCAGTGTGGACACAGAGTGAGACCCAGTTCTTATTTCATGCACGATGGGAAAAAGTAACAGTCAGGAATTCTGCACACCCACGGGAAGGACACGATACGGTTCCTTTGCCTTCTTCAGGATCAGTTTGCAAGCAGCTCTGCCCAGAGTCCCCAGTACTCAGCGCATCTCGGCTGGGCAGTCTTCCGACAGTTTGGAGAGAGTGACACCAAGTGGCCAAGCCTGAAACTACACCTCTGGTCCTCAGGTTTATTACGAGCCTGGCTGGGAGCGTCTCCTTCACCTGTGGTCTTGAGCAAGGTGCTGAACCTCTCTGGATCTCATTTTTCTCAGCTGTAAAGTGGAAATAAAGCTGCCTATGTGGTAGGGCAAACGTGAAAAGTAAATGAGGTAACCTATGGACATCAATCATCTCCAGGCCGCTACGTTACACAGCAAACACCTGGGAGCACGTGACTCTCATTATCATCACTCCCTCAAACTTCTAGTTTCCTTCCATCCTCCCCCAGAGTGATTCTAAATCAGAATCTCCCAAAGTATAGACCAAGTACCAATGGTGCTTCATGGGAAGATTTTAGTGGGTACAGGGCTGCACCATCAAATAACATTCCATTTTCTTTCAAACGTTCTGATTACATCTAGGTAACAGTTTGAAACTGCTATGTCTTTCATGCCTTTCTAATGCTTACCCATCTTCCTTTTGAACAAAAAGAGAGTGGGCCTCAGACTTAGAGCCTTCAGAAGGCAAGGTTATTTGGCCACAATTTAATAAAGTTAAATGTTTTCATAATATTTACTATTTTAGAAAAGGGACCTCTCACTGTTGTGGCCTCTCCCGTTGCGGAGCACAGGCTCCGGACGCGCAGGCTCAGCGGCCATGGCTCACGTGCCCAGCCGCTCCGCGGCATGTGGGATCCTCCCGGACGGGGGCACGAACCCACGAACCCGCGTCCCCTGCATCACCCGCGTCCCCTGCATCGGCAGGCGGACTCTCAACCACTGCGCCACCAGGGAAGCCCCAATATTTACTTTTTTGTGGTCACCTTTTGCTGAGGGCAAGTGGTGCTGCTTTCCCATTTACAATAGATGTGGTAGATTGTGTTATTGTCAATGTTTATCAGTCCTTCCTACTGGCAGTTCCCTGGTAACTCTCTCTACTGATGTCAGGCTTGGCTGTGTGACTTCCTTTGACCAATAGAATGTGAACTGAGCTTCCAAGGAGAAGTGTTAAGAGGCAGCACGTGGTTCTGCCCCTTGCTGTTTTCTCTCTGCTGTGAGTGAGATGGGCAGGGTGTGGGCTGCACCTTCTACCTGAATTCCAGAGTAAAGAGGACACATGGACCAGAGCTGCAGCCAACCTGCAACCAACATGAAATATGAATGAGAAATAAACTTGTGTTGTTGACAGCCCACTGAGATTCTAGGGTTGTTTGTTATTGCAGCAAAATCTAGCCTGAGTTGACTGATACAGTAGAAATAAAACATTTCCTTTAAAAATAAATACACTTTAGTAAAATAAATGTGTTTGTTTAAAGAAAAATATTAAGTAAGACAATGGTGCAGGCAGTAGGGGACATACATAATGAAGGTGGTGGTTGGATGACTGAAGTTTAGGAAACTCTGGTGCAGAGTTTTAAGTGTGAAAACTGCCACTCTAGGTTGCAGGTGGCTCATCTCAGAGCCCCCAAAACACTTCTCAATACACATTTCAAACTCTCCAGTCTGCCTCCCATCATGTAGCCAGAGTGAGTTTTCTAAAGCATAAATTTGATCAGGTTCCTCCCCTGCTCTAACCTCTTTGATGGCTCCCTTGTGCCCTCAGAATAAAGTCCTCAGTCTTCATCATGGCCTACTAGGCCTGTCATAGTCAGTCCCCTCATCACCATCTTCTCTCCCCCTTGTGCTCTCTGCTCTAGCCACACTGTTTTCTTTGTTATTCTTCAAACATAGCAAGCATGTTCTTGCCTCAGAGACTTCCAATTTGAAATTCTCTCCACCTGTAATGCCCTTCCCTAAGACAGGAACATGGCAGTTCCTTACTCCCTGAGGTTTCTGCTTAAATATTACTTTCTCAAAGAGTTCTTCCCAGACCATTCTATATGAAATAGCAACCCTCTATTCTCCCGCCACCTTATCCTGGTTTTTTGCTCCATATCACCTGTTATCCTCCAACCACATTACATATTTGTTTATAGTCTGTATCCCGCATTAGAATGTTAGCTCTTCGAAGGCAAGGTTTTTGTCTGTTTTTTCACTGCTGTAGCCCCAGTGCCTAGAACACCACCTGGCACAAAGTGGGTGCTCAGTAAGTACCTGCTGAATGAAGGAATGAATAAAAGATGGCAAAGGTAAACCCCAGCAGCTTTAGGCCCAGGACGTAATACTACCTTTTTTTTTTTTTGCTACTTATTTATTTTTAAATTTTATATTATTTATTTTTTATTGAACATCATACTATCTTTAAGTCAGCTGATAAAGAACTTCTATTTCCCAATGGTTCAGATCACATGAGTCTCATTGGTTACCTCAGACCACATGTCTCTCTCCAACCCAATCACTGTGGCTGGGAGAATGGAATGCACTGATTGGCCAGGCCTAGGTCATATGCCCATGCTGAAGCCCAGGAGTAGGCTCAGCCCCGCGTAAGCCACGTGGACTGTGAGTGAGACAGTGTTCTGTAAGAAAACTGTGATGCTCTTATCAGAAAAAGAGGAAATGGCTGCTAGGTAGGCAAACTCCAAAAGGTAAATTATTCATGTAGCTGCGTGCCTAGGACTTAGCCTGGGTTCTATGATGCGGAGCCATATTTGGGATCAAGTTGAATTCAGGTGGGAGGTGAGATAGGGGGAACTCTGCTAATACCAGAGATGGAGCTAGAATAAGGAGCAGGTGATTCAAGCAGCCCCTAGACACCAGTATATCCATGACATTAAAACACTGCTGAAAGAAATCTTTATTTTCTACATGCAACTTCTACATAATCAGCAAAATATTAATTAATCGCTCTTCTGACACTGAGGATGACACCCTTGAGAAGAAATTTTAAAATAAACATAATTGGCTCTAATCTATTACTGTTGATTAGTTTGAGGACCCACATGTGCTTATTGCATGATACAACCATAAGGCATACCACAAAGCGCGACGACCAGCCAAGTGGGGCCTCCTGAAATTGGCAGTCATGGTCAGCTGAAATTCTGAAACCATATGGTGTAGTGCTGTTATTGGGGATGAGTAATCTATTTTGTTCCAGAATCTAAATTCTATACTCTTTAGTAATGCCTTCAGTGGTAGAGTTTGGGAGTTGTCCCAGTATTGGTTTTGATATTGATAGAAGCTCCATAGAAGCACATGGCTGCTCAGAATAAAGACTAAATTTCCCAGCCTCCTTTGCAGCAGGGAGTGACCATGTGACTGAGGGATGGTCAATGGGATGTGAACAGAACATGGGAAAGCAAACATGGCGGTCAGCCATTTGGCCTTTGGGATGGGGACAACATGCTGATAATGATGGGACCCAAACCCCTGACAGCTTCAAGGTGTAAAGCCACCACCCCAACTCGGGCTTCTGTGTGAAAGAGAAACTTTTATCGTATTTCTGTCTCTTATGTCTGTGAACTCCACAGATGAAGTTATATTCAAAATAGTACACTTCTAAAGAAGTGGGTCTGGCTTGAAAAATTGCATAAAATATATACATGGAGTAAATCCTTTAAAAAAAAAACAGAAAGAAGTACACAGTTTTGATTCCCTTATATCAGTTTATTCCTGTTCCACAAATACTGAAGGCCATGTAAAGGAAGACACCCAAGGTGCCCTTATATTTTAGCTGCTTCAACAAAACCACTCTTTGGCACCTTTAACTGAAGGCCCCAGGCTCCTGGATCCCAAACCTGGCTATCAGTAGCATATGATATGTAGCATATGATCAGTAGCAATCTTTTTTAAATACAGATTTCTTGGCCAGTTCAATTGAAGAAATAGGATATGAGGGATTTATAATTTACAGACATTCCCTGCCTTACCGGCTGTGTGACCTTGGGCAAGTTACTGAACTTCCCTGTGCTGCCAGTCCCTCTTCCAAAAAATGAGGCCAGTAATAGCGTCTGCCACAGTAGGGCTATTGTGAGGGTGAGTTTATCCCACATGCAGAAAACACCTAGCATGGTGCCTGGAACAAAATGAGATCTGTATGTATTATCATTATGCCTGTTGGTGGGAGTATAAATTAATGCAAACTCTCAGGAGGGCAATTTGCACTATCTACCAAGATGTTAAGTATGTCCTCCCTGACCCAGCAACATGGTGGCTGAAAACTTTGCCTAAGATTGCCCTCAGTCATCCAGCCATGTGCACAAGCCTGTTCTTTGCAGCGTACACTTATCCAGCAAGCGTTTACTGAGCACCTACACTTTAGTCAGGATCAGACAGGTTATGCTGCATAATAGCCTCCCAAATTTCAGTGACTTAATACAGCAAAGGTTTATTTCTTACATTCTCATTACAATGCAGATTGAGTGCCCTTCTCCATCATGTTACTGTGCCGTCTGGAACAGGTGGTCTTAGAGAGGTACATGGCAGGCAAAGAGACAGCTAGAAGGTTGCATGGGAGTTTTTTAAGGACTAGGCTGGAAGTGACTTCCGTGACTTTTGCACATCCCACTGGGCAGAAATGAGCCACATATTTATGACCTTTTAGCAAAGGAGGGTGGGAGAGGCAGAAGAGCTTGAGTGAGTGTTGTCCCTGTGACATCTGCTACATTCAGAGGACTGTTCTAGGAGCTGGAGATCCAGAGGTGAGCAAGACCAACAGGGTCCTGCCCTCACAGAGCTTCCCCAATAATAAACTTATATTCGAAACATGACCCCAAGCATATGTCATTTTATACTTGAGCAAGACTATCTGAAGGTTTCATTTGCAGAAGTTACGGCTATTGCATCAAAGAGTATATGCATTTATCACTTTGATAGGGTCAAATTGCCCTCCAAAGGACTGTGCCAGTCTCCACTTCCACCAACAGGGTACAAGAGTGCTTCTTTTCCTGCAGACTTGACAGCACGCAGTGTTATCAGACTTTGGATTTTTGCCAATCTGATAGATGAGAAATGATCTCTCTGTGTACCTTTAATTTGCATTTTTTTATTACAAAGGAGGTTGAACATCCTTTCATATATTTATGAGCTATTTGTATTTCCTTTTCTGAGAACTATATGTTCATATCCCTTATCCATTTTTCTAGTGATATTATTAAATGAAAAATGAAGGGGCAGAACAGGATGCATATTACATTCACTTTTGTAAATTAAAAGTAACACAATTGTTTTGCAGATATATATAAATATTCTTGTATATGTATAAAACTTTTCTACACACAACCACAAGAAACTGTTAATGGGGAGGTAGACTCGGTGCCAATTTTTTGCCTGTGAGCTTAAAAAACTGTTAATTTTTAATTCTCTGAATGTGGGGGAGGTTTATTATACCTGTTTGCTATGTTTTGAGCCTTTCTGAATGACTTCACTTTCCTAACCACATACAAGTATTACTTGTATTTTTTTTTAATGTCAGTAGGCGTTATTTGGCCATTTTTTTGCCTTTATATTTTTTGGATTTTAAAAACTCTAATATATGTTATTTTAATTCAAAAAAACTTAGAAGCATGCTGTATTTTCAAAAGAAAATCACCATTAAGAATTGAGACCAGGGCTTCCCTGGTGGCGCAGTGGTTGAGAGTCCACCTGCCGATGCAGGGTTCGCGGGTATGTGCCCCGGTCCGGGAAGATCCCACATGCCGCGGAGCAGCTGGGCCCGTGAGCCATGGCCGCTGAGCCTGTGCGTCCGGAGCCTGTGCTCCGCAACGGGAGAGGCCACAGCCGTGAGAGGCCCGCGTACCGAAAAAAAAAAAAAAAAAAAAATTGAGACCAGTCCCAGAATTCAGCTCAAGTCTTAAACACTTTATAAGTGCTCAAGAAATATTTGTTGGATTGAAAGAAATGAAAGCTTCTCTTTAACTGACTCATCAAACACCCCAGATGTGGAATCAGAATATTCTTTTGTTTTCAAGATCAACAAGAGAGAGACCAAAGTTGCCTTGCCAGGACTTTTCTTTTTTAGGTGAAAAGGCTGGTGCCTCTGCCCCATAAAGTCAAGAGCCTCAGATAACCTGTAAGAGATTTCCTATGAGGATGCTCCCTCTCAATAATGCCTATCAGTCCTGATATTGTACCTCATTGGTTGAGTTTAGGTCATGTGCCCATTTCAGCCAATCACTGTTGCCAGGGGGTGGACCACAGATTGGTCACGCCCCACACCTGAAGCCAGGGGCGGAGTCTACACTATCCAAACCACATGGACCAGCAGTAATGGAGGTGTGGTTTTGTCAAAGGAAAATCGGAGTGCAAATACCAGAAGAAGGAACAACAGATGCTGGAAGGCAGAAGCAATATTACATGTCGTCCACAAACACCTACTATGTACAAGGCACACTGCAAGCTGTGGGTGATATGATGGTGAACAAGATGGATGTCCCAGCCCTCAAGGAGCTGACATCTTAGTGGGAGAGACCAAAAAAAAACAAACAAATGTTTTTAAAACTACAAATTGCAATAAGTTCTATGAATGACACAGGCAATGGACTGAGATAAGAAATACTTTGAATAGGACAGTCAGAGAGGAGGTGATATTTAAACTGAGACAAGATGAGAAGGAACAACCAGGTAGTCACTGGGGGAAAAAAATCAAGTTGGATCCTTCCTTCACACGTAAACCAGGACAAATTCCAAATAGATCATAGATTTAAACACATAATGTGAAACCACAAATGTAGTAAAATAAAAAAGCTATAAGTCTATTATAACTTCAGACTCTAAGAGACCTTTTTAATAATGCAACAAAACTGAAATGTCCTAAAATGAAAGATAAATACTTTTGACAACATAAAGACGTTAAAAACGTCTTTATGGTTAAAAAGATTTACTAAATTAAATGCCGAAAGACAAATTGGGCTAATCACGAAAGGCTAATTTACCTAATATACAAAGTTTTCCAACAAATCAATAAGAAAAGAATCACCAGTTCTGTGGGAAAATGGGCAAAAAAAGATTGTTTATAGGGGTTTTCCTGGTGGCGCAGTGGTTGAGAGTCTGCCTGCCGATGCAGGGGACACGGGTTTGTGCCCCGGTCCGGGAAGATCCCACATGCCGCGGAGCGGCTGGGCCCGTGAGCCATGGCCGCTGAGCCTGTGCGTCCGGAGCCTGTGCTCTGCAACGGGAGAGGCCACAACAGCGAGAGGCCCGCGTACTGCAAAAAAAAAAAAGATTGTTCATAGAGAAGGAAAAACAAATGGCTTTTAATTATATAAATAGATGATCAATATCATGCATAATAAGAGAGATGAGATATCATTTACCCCCCATCAGATTAACAGAAATCCTAGTTTGACAATCCACTATGTTGGTATCAGAAAATGAGCACTTTCATACATTGTTAGTGTGGGTATAAACTGTTGATGAGTATAAAGATGACTTCGGCAGTTTCATTACATTTAAAATGCCCATACCCGCAGTGGTTAAGAATCCACCTGCCAATGTAGGGGACACAGGTTTGAGCCCTGGTCTGGGGAGGTCGCACATGCTGTGGAGCAACTAAGCCCACGCACCACAACTACTGAGCCTGTGCTCTAGAGCCCACGAGCCACAACTACTGAAGCCCACACGCCTAGAGCCCGTGCTCCGCAACAAGAGAAGCCACCGCAATGAGAAGCCCGCGCACCGCAACGAAGAGTAGCCCCTGCTCACCGCAGCTAGAGAAAGCCTGCACGCAGCAAGGAAGACCCAACGCAGCCTAATTAATTAGTTAATTAATTAATTAAAAATAAAATAAAATAAAATGCTCATACCTATTACCCTGGCAATTCTGCTTTTAAGAATTTATCCTGGGCTTCCCTGGTGGCGCAGTGGTTAAGAATCCGCCTGCCAATGCAGGGGACACGGGTTCGAGCCCTGGTCCGGGAAGATCCCACGTGCCACGGAGCAACTAAGCCCGTGCGCCACAACTACTGAGCCTGCGCTCTAGAGCCTGTGAACCACAACTACTGAGCCTGCATGCCGCAACTACTGAAGCCCACACGACTAGAGCCTGTGCTCCGCAACAAGAGAAGCCACTACAGTGAGAAGCCGGCACACTGCAATGAAGAGTAGCCCCCACTCACCGCAACTAGAGAAAGCCCGTGCACAGCAAGAAAGACCCAACACAGCCATAAATAAATAAATAAAAATTTATATAAAAAAAGAGAATTTATCCTACAGGTTTATTCATACATATGCTAAATGACATATACAGAGTTATTCATTATCACATCATTTGTTTTTTGTTTTTTTGCAGTACGAGGGCCTCTCACTATTGTGGCCTTTCCTGTTACGGAGCACAGGCTCCAGACGCGCAGGCTCAGCGGCCATGGCTCACGGGCCCAGCCGCTCCGCGGCATGTGGGATCTTCCCAGACCGGCGCACAAACCCGTGTCCCCTGCATCGGCAGGCGGACTCTCAACCACTGCGCCACCAGGGAAGCCCCTATCACATCATTTTTAATAGTAAAAAAAAAAAGGAAACAATGTCTATTAATAAAGGACAGGATGAATAAATGGCAGTCCATACATACAATGGAATAACATTCAGTGATATGAAATAAAGAGGCAGCTGTGTATAAACAGGTAAGTAAAGCTCATGCCAGGACTTCCTACAAAATATATATATATATATATATATATATATATATACATATATATATATATACAGAACCATGTGTATAGCACATACTCGTTTTTGATATTTTAAGGGGATGGAGAGGAAAAGAATATATTATTGATATTTGCTTATATATGCAAAAAATATCTTAAAGGTTATGCAAGGGACTAATAACCCAATGCTGGAGGGAACAGTATATGCAAAAGGCCCCAAGGTTTAAAAAAAAAAAAAAAAAAAGGTGGTAAATTCCAAGGACTAGGAGTGTGCCTGGGAAAGATGACATGTGACAGGTGGTGGCCAGATGCTACAGAGTCTAAACTGCCATTTAAGAGTCTGGTCTTGAGTCCAAGTTCAGTGGGAAGACATTCAAAAGAAGAATATGATCTGATTCACATTTTAAGAGCATCTTGCTGCTATTTGGAGAAACTATGAGCGGAAAGCAAGATGGAAACAGGGAGACCAATTAGGAGACTGGGCAGTTATCTCCCTCTTTAAGGGAGAGATGAGGTGGGCTGGACTAGGAGGAAGCAGTGGAGATGGTGAGGAGAGGATGGACTTAAACGAAAGTTTGAAATTGGAATCCATGAGTTGATGTGGCACCGGAAAGGGCAGTGAAGCAAAGGGAAGACTGGAGGCTGACTTCTGGCTCAGGTACCACGTGGGTGGCAACAGTGCTGATGGAGCTGGGAGGACTAGGGAGAGGGGACTGGGGTTGGCTTGGGATGGGGGTGCACTCCAGGGTACGGTATATTAAGGTTGGCAGGTCAGTAAAACATCCAAGTGGCAACATCAAGTAGACAGTTGGGTACTTGAGCCTGCAGTGGGGGAGGCCAATAAGAACTGAGACAGTGTAAACAGAGTAACAAGCACAGATCCTGTGTGGATTCCAAATTGGGGCCCTATGCCTACCCTAGAGAAGTGGGGCGTTATGTCCACCAAAAGTCATGTTCAAGAATGTTCATAGCAGCTCTATTCATAATAGCCCAAACTGGAAATGGCTCAATGTATGTATGTTATACCTCAGTTTTAAAATATTGTTAAAGAATAAATAGACTAATTTCATCATCTTAGCAAAAGTCAACATATGCATTAAAAAAAACAAAATAAATGACAAAAAATAATGCTTCAAGCATCTTAGTATTTTCATAATCATTTTTCTTAACTTTAGGGGAAATTTTCAAATAATTTTAGGGGTAGAACATTCTTTTACTTGAAATTTGAAAATTCCTTCAGTTTCATTTTCATTTCTTTTTCTCCTATAAAATTAAACTTAAGTATTTTACTATAAAATTAAACTTAAGTATTTTATTCAATCAGTCATATCTACCATTTTAAAAAAATTTCTTGGTGGTGCCAGATGCCTCTAAGGGTGGGGGAACAGGACAGGGCTGAGCACGGGACCTTGGCTGGAAGTTGGTAGAAGGCCCTCAACCCCCCTCTGCCAGCCTGTGTAGCCAGGTGACTGCCCTTCCCACCTTGGCAGGGATCTGGGGGTTACTTTCTGGAGACATTGGGATAGAGAGGAGGTGGACACTGCAGAGGCTGGGGATGAAGCAAGGAGCTAAAAACAAAATAGACCCAGCTCCCTTCCCTACATCGGCTTCCAGAACACAGGCAGCCTGGCTCAGGCAGGACCCCTGGAGAGTCCTCTACAGAGAAGTAGAAGTGGACATCCTCGGCAAAAAGACTGATGACAGTGACATTTGGGTCCCAGAATGAAAAAGCTGGCTCACTGCCCAGCCACATTACAGAGAAACACATGGAGCTTCCAAATAGTTGTTTAGTGCCTCCCTCTCCAATATGAATAGAGGTCCTAAGAGCCCCTGACATCTGAGAAACACTTCCAACATGAAAGACCAACATCAACAAACAGTAAAAGGGATCTGGGAACAAACCAAGATATTGCAGGGAGTAGATGGAAAGGCATCCAAGTAGGAGACTGGAGAGCAGGATTTGCATCCCAGTTCTGTCACTTGCTGGGCTGCCACATACAGTTGAGCAGGTTGTGGACTGCCCAACTCCAGGAGGCACCCTTCATATTGAGGTCTGTGTAGATGGTGCCCCTGGGGTTGTACAGTGCATCACCATATATGGGACCCTGACCCACTATCTGCCCCTGGAAAGTAACAATAACAGAACCTCACACTGGGGGGCTCCTGGAGGGCAGACAACCATCATGGTTGTTTTCATAGCCCCCAAGTCTAATATAAGCATATGAATTGGCTCTCAGTAAATGTTTGTTGACTAAATAAATGAATTAATAAGTCAATGAGTAAGTGAGGGAGACAGTGACTATGTATCCAGTGATTTACAGCATCTATAGCACTTCCATACCCACCACGAGATCACAATAAAGCAGGCAGCATGATGTAGCGGCTATGAGTCCTGGCTCTGGAGGCAGACTGCCTACTTCAAATCCCACTCACTTAATCCCTTTGAGCCTCTGTCCCCTCATCTATAAAATAGAAGTGATAATGATGATGCCTGCTTAGAAGTGCTGTTGGGAGGATTCATTGAGGTGTGTAATAAGCACTTAACATGGACCTGGGCAAGTCTTGTCAGTTCAAATTAGATTTGGCTATGTAAAACAGAAATCCCAAGTAGCGCTCTCTCCCTTTCTCTCCCCTCATTACCCTTATCCTGTGCACACTTAAGAAATCGAAAGGTGTGACATCCAGGGTTAGAATGATGAGTAGACAATCATCAGGGTCCTAGACTTCTATTGTTTTCCTCCACCATCCTTAAGATTGCCTCAAGGACCAAAAAGGTGGCCAGAGTGCCAGCCGTCATGTCCACACTCTAGGCAGGAAGAAGGAGGGCATGAGGAGGGGCAAAAGGTGTGTATCTGCCAACTATCAGCTCCACCCAACAACATCTGCTTGCTGCTCCCCTAGCTGCATGGGAGGCACATTGCTGCCCAGAACAAAATCAGGGGTTGTTAATAAGGAGTAGATATTGGGAGAGCAGCCAGTCATCTCTGCCACATGAGAACTCAAAAAATATCAGCTGTTATTATTGTTGCTAACCCAGTTTTTAAAAAATATTTATTTAGTTATTTCGTTATTTAGCTGGGCCAGGCACACAAGATCTTTGTTGCAGCGTGCGGGATCTTTAGTTGCGGCATGCGGGATCTAGTTCCCCAACCAGAGATCGAACCCGGGCCCCCTGCATTGGGAGCGTGGAGTCTTAACCACTGGACCACCAGGGAAGTCCCACCAACCCAGTTTTAGAGAGGGGAAAAGTGAAGCTCAGAGAAATTGGGCAATTTTCCCAAGATCTTTGTTCAATTCGTTCAACAAGTCTTAACTGTATACCTACCATGCTATGGCCCCTTAGGCTACAAATTCTGAATAAGACATGGGCTCTGCTCTCAAGGACATGAAATCAAGTAATTTAAAAGATCACTGATGGGCTTCCCTGGCGGCGCAGTGGTTGAGAGTACGCCTGCCAATGCAGGGGACACAGGTTCATGCCCTGGTCTGGGAGGATCCCACATGCCGCGGAGCGGCTGGGCCCGTGAGCCATGGCCGCTGGGCCTGCGCGTCCGGAGCCTGTGCTCCGCAATGGGAGAGGCCACAACAGTGAGAGGCCCTCGTACCGCAAAAAAAAAAAAAAAGATCACTGAGTCCGATGGCCTAAAGGACAGAGCACTCAGCCTGGAGTGAAGGTATGGGGCTGGAGTCAGGGAGGGCTTCCTGGAAGAGGTGGAAATCCTCATCATGAGGATATAACTGTACCTACTTTACAGGGCTGTGGAGAAGGTTAAATGAGATATGCTAGTGACAAGCTTAGCAGTGCCTGGCACGCAGTGAATGCTCAAATCAAAGCAGCTCTTATGCTTCTATGATCCTTACATCATCATCATTATTATCTTGACCATTTTGCAGAAATAAAAATGGCCACTTCTCAACTTTATAATATTTTGCAAATGAAATTATCTTCAAAGGGTGCCGACCTCTAATATGTATGTAACAAGCGGAACAACGGAAAACAAAAATTCCTCATTTTCCTTTCCTTAGCTTCCTGACGCTAAGCCAGAAACTGACTTTGGGAATGATAAATTCGTACTGTTTCAGGAAGAACTGGAATTTAAGAGCTGGCATCTTAAATTTTACCCTCAAGCACTTAGCTGCCATCCTCTCTACTCAACAGTAGGAAAGAAACAGCAAGGGATTAAGAAAAAAAAATTGTTTTTAAACATCGCGGGAGTTTGGTTCTCCCGAAAAGGCTAGAAGAACGGAGGCTAATTCACATTTTACTCAAGCGACCCCAAGAGAAGTTCAAAAAGTGAGGCAAGCTCTGTTTAAAAGCAAACTCAGAGCGAAATCCCATTTTGCGGGGGGCACAAGGTAGCCTTTAAGCTGAACCTCAAAAATAGCATCTGTCCCCAGGGTATTTTGGGAGTGTCCTTGGCAGAGCATGGCAGGAACCAGAGGCCTGTTTGGACATCTCCTCCAAGGGCGCACCTAAAGAATGCATCACCCGGCCTCCCCTTGACCCCAAGCCCCACCCAGGCCCCAGAGCTGTGTCAGCAGCAGTATAAGTGGTACAGAGATAAAGGGAGATATTTAAACACCCAGAAATCATCTTCTAATTTAGGAACCAAGCTGCAAAATATCTTTCTCCCCTAACAGCTCGAGCTGGCTATTTGGATTTTGAACCTCTTCTCTTGCCAGGCCCCAAAACGTCTTCATGTATTAATAGAAGGCAAGTGTAAGGCTTCAGGGACAGGAGGGCTGTGGGTCTTAAATTGTCCGCAGTCAGAAGATTAAGACCGTCAGAGCCCTTTCTGGGCCTCTTTGTTTACACTCCGCTTCCGCTGGGGCTTTTAATCGCCTCATCATTGCTGCCGTTGTTGCAGTAATTATTAAGCACTTTCATCCTTGCACAAGGAGTGTGCAATCCTTTCATTACATTCCTCCCTGCATCATTGTCGGAGGCAAGTTGGAATTGTTCTCCCTGTTTTGCACAAAGGAAAATGAAGGCCTGGGTGAGTGAACAAGTCCAGGGTCAAAAATTAGTCAGCACAAGGGAGATGCAGGACGTGGGTGGGAATGGGACAGGCACTGGGTGCAGCCCAGTTTACAATGCTTGCAGGTCTAAATTCAAGAAGTGGTTGAGGCGCACATGTGTATCTGTGTTTGTGTGAGTGGTGTCTGTGTGTGTCTGTGTGCTGAATGTCTGTGAGTGGTGTTCTGTGAGTTGGTCTGTATGTTTGTGTGTCTGTGTGTACTCCTGTGTTCGTGTGTTTGCCCATGTGCTTCCGTGTGTACATCTATATATCTGTCTGTGTGTCTATGTGTGTAAAAGGAGGGACAGAGGTGGGAGAGGGAGGGTGATCAGGAGACAAGGAGGAGAATCAGTTAATAAAGCTTGGAATGGCAAAGCTGGGCTCCCCCTTAAAAACCATCTGGTCCATTCTAAGATCTCATTGTTAACTTTGGTAGGTGTCATAATTGCATGGTGATTTAATTTTTAAAGTGATTAACAAGTATTTACTGGTGAAATGACCAGAGGCCAACAATTTGCTTTAAAATACTCTGGTGTGGCATG
The DNA here is from genome assembly GCF_949987515.2 of Delphinus delphis. Classification (NCBI taxonomy): domain Eukaryota; kingdom Metazoa; phylum Chordata; class Mammalia; order Artiodactyla; family Delphinidae; genus Delphinus; species Delphinus delphis. Next base: position 10,968,305 of record NC_082697.1, on the reverse strand, counting down.
GACATATATGCACTACTAAATGTAAAACCGATAGCTAGTGGGAAGAAGCCGCATAGCACAGGGAGATCAGCTCGGTGCTTTGTGACCACCTAGAGGGGTGGGATAGGGAGGGTGGGAGGGAGATGCAAGAGGGAGGGGATATGGGGATATATGTATATGTATAGCTGATTCACTTTGTTATAAAGCAGAAACTAACACACCATTGTAAAGCAATTATACTTCAGTAAAGATGTTAAAAAGAAATACTCTGGCAAAGAAAGAGTAATTTGAAGGGAGATAATCAAATAAGATTGGTAAAATGTGGAAAACTATTGAAGATGGATACCCAGGTATTTATTATGTTTCTCTCTATTTTTTGTGTATTTTTTAAAAATCCCGTATACCAGTCACTGCAAACTAGCATCCTGTGGGTCAAACATTACTTGTAAAAATATTTATAAAAATTGAACTGGTTGCCAATATTTGGAAATGGGAGATGGCATATTAAAGTCTCAATTTCCAGCTTTTCTTGAAAAATCAGAAGCTCTAGTAACTCCGGTCCCACAATCCTTTTGGGTAACGAAGCTGGGAGGCAGCTGGAAAGCATCCCCTTTCGATGGGCCCTCTGCTCCCAGTTTACCACAGTCTCCACCATTCTCTATACTCCTGACACTGAGACTGCTTATCATCGCTCTTAGGTCACTGTTTCTCGCTTAGTAAAAGTAAGAGGAAATTGAATGAGATCTCTTGGAGCAAGGACGGTTATTTGCCATCCAAATATCTAATATCTATTTCTTTCGTACACTACACCCCTACACTATTGGGGGTGGTAATATATTCAAAAGTCACATTTTCCAGCTTCTTTTGAATGTAAGAATGCCTTAATGTTTCCCAATCAGGGGCGATTCTGTCCCCCAGAGGACATTTGGCGGTGTGTGGAGATGTTTTTGGTTGTCACTGCTAGAGAGGGCGAGTACTACTGACATCTCGTGGGTAGAGGCAGGGATGTTGCTAAACATCCTGCAAGGCATGGGGCAGACTCCCACAGCAAAGAATTATTCAGTCCAAAATCTCAGTAGTGCCGAGGTTGAGTCGCCGATGCATTGCAAATGAAAGTTGATGGTGGGGCTTCCAAGAAAGCTTTTTGGTGCCTTACCATTCTCCTTCATTTTCCCTGCAATGCAAACATGATGGCTGGAGCTTAAGTAGCCATTTTGTGACCCTAAAGAGAGAGGTTCCATACTAAAGATGGAAGGAAATGGAGTCCCTGTCCACATCGTGGAGCTACCCCCTTGGAATGCTGACCTCCAGACTGGTTTTATGTAAAAGAAATAAATCTCTAATTTGTTTAAACTCCCGCAGTCAAGTAACTGTTACTGTCAGCCAAGTGCAGTTGCTAAATGACTTATCTCTGTGCCTGGTTCTCTATGCTAGTGGGGAAAGGAAAGATAGATGAGAGGGCCAAATCTTTAAGCAGGAGAAAGCATATTTCTTTGTGGCAATGACCCAGTCCACGTACTTTGTTTATGCCACTTTTTGGCCTCCCTGGGCATATGGGTTTGTAACTCTTGGACTGGTCCAACCCCTTCACCAAAAATATGAGGACCTGAGGCCCTCAACAAGTTAATGATGACCTGGGGGATAATCCACAACCTCGTCCTTCTCACATTTCAAGAAGCCGAGGCTCATGCAGTGATAAAGAATGTGGTTTCTGGAGCCGGACGGCCTTGGCTCAAACGCTGGTGCCACCATTCACTAGCTCTGTGACTTTAGGCAGCTCACTTAACCTCTCTGTTCCTCAGTTTCTCATCCATAAAATAAGGATGGCTCTTCAAGTTAAAAAAAAATAAAAAATATAAATAAATAAAATAGGGATGATGATAAAGACATCTATGGCCTTTGACTGTTAGGAGGATTCACATCAGTCAGGGGCCCAGCAGGAGGAGAGTTTTATGAATGGACTGTTGATGAAGTTGTGGGCAGGGTGTAGAACCCACAGATGCTGCAACACCCCAAGGCTAGTAACAGAGGGGGTGTTACCACTGAGTAGTAGTAATGGGGGGGCATTCCAACCCCCTAGTGGAAGGCGTTATCACCCTAAGCCGAAAAGGGCAAAGATGGAAACAGTTGCCAGATATGGAGAGAAGGAGACCTATGAAGAGGCTGTCTGAAGGAGCTGTGACCTTCAGTCAAGGGACACAGTGGCCGAGGGTCCCAACAGGAGAGCTGAGGGAATAAATACCCAGATCCACTCTGCTGCCTTCCTCCCATCTCCTGCCAGTGTCTCTCATTGGTCAAACCAATCAGAAGCCAGCAGGCAAGAGAGCCCCTTGATGCTGTCCACATAGGTGGCAGAGCAGCGTGGGGAAGGCTGGAGGAAGGAAGAGGAGGCTGAAGACTAGGGATCGCATCCCTGTCTCCATGACTACAGGCTTCTGAATTGTGCCATTGGAAGGAAGAGAAGGGCCCTCTCCCTCCCCTTTTCCTCTTCCCACTGGTAGGAGGGAATATGTTAGGAGCGAAACAGCTCTTTTATTTTTTATTTTATTTTATTTATTTATTTTTAACAGCTCTTTTAGACACAAAGTAGAAGCTACATGTTAAGGGTGCCAAGCAACTAGACAGAGTCTGAATCCCAGACAAGATGGAACCACCATGGCCAACTGTACGCTGTTGCGCTGTTCCATGAGAGAAGATTAAACGTTCATTTTTTTCAAGCCAGTTATTTTGGCGTTTTTTTTTTCTGTGGTACGCGGGCCTCTCACTGTTGTGGCCTCTCCCGTTGCGGAGCACAGGCTCCGGGCGCGCAGGCTCAGCGGCCATGGCTCACGGGCCCAGCCGCTCCGCGGCATGGGGGATCTTCCCGGGCCGGGGCACGAACCCGTGTCCCCTGCATCGGCAGGCGGATTCTCAACCACTGCGCCACCAGGGAAGCCCTCTTTTGGCTTTCATTACTGCAGCTGGACTAATATCCTGACCAATATAAGAGTTAAATCAGGCATTTGCTCAGATTTTGGAACTATTTTAGGCTAAGCTTTTTAAAACAAGCAAAAGTGACTAGAAAATTATAGTCTCTGCTCAAAAATACTGGTAAGGAATCTGCTCTCCAGGGAGATTTAACATAATACAATAGGGAGCACTGTTTGGTGGAAAAAAAATGTTTTAACATCTAAAATTCCTCAGGAATTGAGACTTTCAGTGAGCCAAGTTCATTTGTCACTGACCCAACCACTCTAAGCTCATTGGGGAACTGCAAGGCAGAGCTGCTGGCTTCCTAGTTGCTACCAAACAAATCCTGAGGTGAACTCTGATTGGACCAATTTGTACCACATGCCCATGCCTGAACCAGTCGTGGTGGCCACTGATTGGCTGGTGCTAAGTCTCAATGCTCTTTGTTGAGAGGAGCGTCACAGGAACCTCCTGGACAGAGAACTTGCAGAAGGGGTGATGCCAATGGAAACGCAGGGTGCGTGGCACAGAAGAGAACGCAGTAGATGCAGAAGGGCCCCCAATTAGGAAACATCCTTCATATTCACCACTATGAAAAGAAAGAAAATGTAGAAAATAACATAAAGTGTCATGGGGGTGGGGGGTTGGTTGCTGTGGGATTTCCAATCAGCCACTCTGCAAAATTTTTTTTGGCAGATGAAAGTATTCAGCCAGACTAACTTCGCTGACAACATTCAGCATGTGTACTATCCCCAGAAAAGTAACTAAATAAATAGGAGAAAGAGGCGCCCCCCGCTGGATACCCAAGGGGCATTTCCAAAGCTATCAACAGAGCATTGTCTGTGTTTCAGTAACGTTGTGAAAGACAACAAAGGAATTCATGTGAAATACAGGGGGCGATTATGTACCAAAGGGTGGGGTGTGAGGCTTGTTAATGCCACAGGAAAGATGAGGTCCTTCCACTCAGTGAACAGGAGTCATCTGCTTCAGCTCCGGACGGAATTACTACAGGAGTGCTGCATAACTGGACAATAGTGTGTTCCACCCTGTTCTTTGGGGGAGGTTTAAGGCAAGACTGCATTTGGATCTAATTGATATCTTCGTTTGGAAACCTCCCATAGCAGAGCTTGTATTGTACTTTGGGTTTCCCCAGAGGCAGATCCTGAGACAAAGATTCAAGGACAGGTAATTTATCTGGAAGACAAAAGACACATCAGTAGGGAAGAGGAGAGTGAGGAAGGGAAGGGAGAGCAGCCAAAATGAAGCAAGTTATCAAGACAGTTACTACCACAGGCAACTGGAGCTTCACCTCCCCGCCCCCCGCCCCCAGTATAAAACATGTGTCTCAGAGTTATTCTACCTGAGGGACCAGGGAGCTGGGGTATTTATACACCACCTCCTTCCATGCACAGGTTGATGGCTGCTGGGCAGAGGGGAGAGAGAATTAATTCTCCAGCACTTCTAGCCTGCTCAACTCCAACAGCCAGGGAAAAAACAAACTCATGCAAAAAGATGAAGATGCTAGCAGCTAGAAGTTGGGCAGATGAAGTCCGGCAAATGATAAAATCTGAGGCTCACAAACAGCAACTGCTACTCCCTAGGTGCAAGTAGTTTATTTGGGAAACAACCTCAGGAAGAATAATGAGGAAGTGGGAAATGAGATGGGGAAGGGAGGACCAGAATAAAGGGTGTGTCCGTGCGTTGTTCACCTTTATGGGCAACCAGGGCTCAATCTCAGTGAGGACCTCTGGAAGATGATGTAGAGTACACTGTAGTGTCCTGTGAGGGGGCGAGGAAGCTGGGACGTTTATCCACCATGCCCATCTCTCAATGGTGGAAGGTGCTGCCTGGGGCTATCAACTCCCAGGCACTTCCCTTGTGACCTGCTGTGTACACGCTGAACACACGGGCCCTGGGCAGTGATGCAGATGCCATAGGTGTGTACAGAACTGTCCACCAAGCTTCAGGCAATCCTCCAGGGTGGGCTGAAGAGGATGACCGTGGGCACCAACACTGGCCTGGAAACTCAAGAGAAGGAGGAAACAGAGAAGAAGGTAAAAAACCAACATTTACAAAGTGCAGGGCACTGACATCCATTAGCACATTTCATCTTGTTTTATAATTCCCATTTTACGGTTGAGGGAACGTGACTTGCTGTTGGTAATGTGGCAGTTAAGTGGCAGTGCTAGAAATCCAGCTCACATTTACCCTACAAAGACAATGTTTCTCTCCCTCCCTCTCTCTCTCTCTCTCTCTCATACATTCCTTTCTTCCCAAATGATGTTTAGAAAGTCATCAAGACTGAAGTCAAGAGAAGCCTCCTGGTGTCCTCAAATTTTAAAGATGCTTTTTATGAAGATAGTTTTCACTTGCACTTTTCATTCATTCAACATATTTATTAAGCAGCTACTACACGGTGAGAACAAAACATACACAATCCTTGCCCTTTAGGGTTTATATCACAGGAGGGAAAAGAGACATTAAACAGCTAAATACACATATGGGAAGCAACGGAAGTATGGATCTTAGAGTGGGGAAGTGATGGGGAAGGGAAGGCCACTGACAAAGGGAAATTACTTGATCACAGCTGTGATGCAGTTTCTCAACCTCAGCCCGATTGCACAGGATTGTTTTGTTGTTGGGGACTGTCCTATGCATCATAGGTTGCTTAACCTTATAGAACTGGATCCTAAATAGGGTAAATCTTACTGTAGATAGATTGTCTTAATAAAAAAAGTTAAAAAATAAAATTATTTCAGAAGACTCTACAATAGGACTATCAGTTGGACGTTTGCAGGGAACTCAAGCTTCGTGAGAACTGTAAAGCAGATCTTGACTCCAGCGGGGACTGTGTGAGAGGGAGTGAGAATCCAGGGCCGTTCGGACCAACTCACGTGTAAGCAACTGGGAGATCTTTATGGGAATGCAGATGTTTGGTGTTGGATGTGAGGAATGACTGTTTTCCGTCGATTAAGAAAAAAAAAGTTTGTTCCAAACAGATCAATGCAAAAGCCGTCTGGGGGAACACTACTGGACTTCATACCGGTCCGTGTGAGCTTAGCCCATGGATGGACCAACCTTGCTGAAAGAGGGGGAAACTCCGCTGAGCAGAAAAGAATCTTGTTTGCATAAACTCTTGGCTATCTTCAGATTATAGACAGCTTCAGGGCCCATTTCAGAGCTTCTTTAGATGTCATTAAAACTTCATCTCTGGGGCTTCCCTGGTGGCCCAGTGGCTAAGAATCCGCCTGCCAATGCAGGGCACACGGGTTCGAGCCCTGGTCTGGGAAGATCCCACATGCCGCAGAGCAACTAAGCCCGCATGCCACAACTACTGAGCCTGCTCTCTAGAGCCCATGCTCTGCAACAAGAGAAGCCACCGCAATGAGAAGACTGTGCACCTCAGCGAAGAGTAGCCCCCGCTCTCCGCAACTAGAGGAAGCCTGCGCACAGCAACGAAGACCCAATGCAGCCAAAAATAAATAAAATAAAATAAATAAATAAATAAGAAAACATTTAAAAAACAAAACAAAACATCTCAGAAGCAGGAGATTGACATAGCAGTTAAGATTTAAGCAACTTCAAAATTACATCTGATCCATCTAAACCCCAAAGTGAATTGGGATTTCATCTTTTTAAATGAGACACTTCAGTGCCAATAACAACAAAAACCAATGAGTCAATGGCCCATGCAATTTCAAAACTGTGGTTTTCATCTTATGGCTGGTGAGGACTTCCAGAGAAGTCACAATGTTAATACAGGAACAAACAATGAAAAAAAAGATGACAAAGGCTTAGACCAATGTCTGTATGTTTACACAAGTCCAAATAAATCCTATACTAGCGGTGTTTGTAAGTATACCCATAAGTGGCAGGGCCAGCATATGTCCCTGGCTCTGCCCGGGGCAGCTCTGTGGCCTGAGGAAGTCCCTTGGTCCCCCTGAGCAACAGCTTCCTCATTTCTAAAACGCAGATGGCACCAGGACCTGCCTCATAGGGTTGTTGTGAGATATTAAATAAGATACTGTGTGTTAAATGCTAAATAACATGGTGTATTAGTTTCCTACGGCTAGTGTAGCAAATTATCACAAGCTTAGTGGCTTAGAGCAACACAAAGTTATTATCTTATAGTTCTGAGGTCAGAAGTCCAAAGAAATGGGCCTGGTGGAGCTAAAAGCCAGGTGTGGGCAGAGCTGCATTCCTTGTAGGAGCTCCAGGGAGAATTTGTTTGCTTGCTTTTCCCAGCTTCTAGAGGGATGCCAAATTCCTTGGATTGTGGCACATCCTCCACCTTCAAAGAAAACAGCATGGCCTCTTCTTTTTTTTTTTTTTTTTTTCTTTTGCGGTACGCGGGCCTCTCACTGCTGTGGCCTCTCCCGTTGCGGAGCACAGGCTCCGGACGCGCAGGCTCAGCGGCCGTGGCTCACGGGCCCAGCCGCTCCGCAGCATGTGGGATCCTCCCAGACCGGGGCACGAACCTGTGTCCCCTGCATCGGCAGGCAGACTCTCAACCACTGCACCACCAGGGAAGCCCCAGTATGGCCTCTTCTGCTCACTCTCTCGGATGCTGATTCCTTACATCACCTTCTCTGACTTTGACCCACCTGCCTCCCTTTTATAAGGACCCTTGTGGTTACATTGAGCCCATTGAGATAACCCAGGATAGTCTCCCCATCTCAAGATCCTTAACCTAATCACACCTGCAAAGTCCCTCTTGCCACATAAAGTAACACATTTACAAGTTCAGGGGATTAAGGCATAGACATCTTTGGGGGGACCGTTATTCTGTCTACTATAAGTGGCTGTTAATAGCATTGTTAGTATAGTTTTCTGGTTGCAAAAACTCTATGGCAATGTAGAATAACGATGATGACATATTGGAAAAAGGAAAAAAGGATGCTCTCAAACTGCTGTATGAAAATCTTCCGTAGGAAAGAAGGCTGGGAGAGTACACACTAAGATGCTTACAGTCATTGTGATTGGAGTTACATCGGTGTAACTAGGGGTGGTGTTTCTTTTCTCCATTTTTGGCGACACTTCTATATGACTTTTATAATAAAGTATTTTAATGAAAATGTTAGTAAATGAAAATTGAAATATCTTTATTATATATGCACATTATTTTTATATATTGTTCTGGCTATCAATTGATGCATGACAAACAACCTCCAAATGTAGTGGCTTAAAAACAACAGTTTATTATTCTTACTCACATGTTCTGTGGGTTGACTGGACTCAGATAAGCGGTTCTCACTTGGTTTCTCTCGTGCCGTTGCAAGCAGATGGCTACTGGGGTTGATGTCCTCTTGACTTGGGCTGGACATCCAAGATGGCATCTCAGTGCCCTCCCACTGGAGCAGCCTAGACTCCTTCCGTGGTGGCTCAGGGCTACATGTGGCAGGAAGCCCAGAACTAGCCCAGCATCACTTTCACCATGTTCTACTAGTCAAAACAGGCACAAGGTCTCAGCCAGATCAGATTCAAGGGTGTGGAAGAGTAGACGCCATACCTTGAGGGAAGGAATGAATGACCACCATCTTTGAAGTCAGGTTAACGTATGTCATACTCTTCCTCTCCCCACTCCTCCCCCATATCATCCCAGGACGTTGCATGCTTTTCCCCTCCCCTATTTCATTCTGGGATGTCTCCCTCTTCTCCTTTGAGGGGAGTGTCACTGCAAAAGCACATCACAGTTTTGTGGGTTTCCAGTTAAGACATGAAACTTGTCCCCTCCAGCAGCATCAAGAGCTTAAGCTTCTCTGAGACGTTGAGGTGGGCTTTTTTGTTTTGTTCTGCTTGTTTAACATCCCTTCCCACTTCCTGTGCCAGGATCTTCCTGTGGGGGGACTACTGGTCAACCACGGTGCCTTACACTCAATTAGCCTAGGAGTGGGCAAGTGAACCAGGCCAAGCCAAACAAACCCTCTCTGAAATTTGAATCTCCAACAGGGTAACAGATTCTGAAAAAAGAGTTTGCAGTGGGCACTGTAGGTGACTCCCCACCAACTATTACACCCCAAGCGCAGGGAGGGCCTGATTAGTCTAAGCCAGGGTTTTTCAACCTCTGTACTGTTGATGTTTCAGAACAGATAATTTTCTGTAGTGTGTGAAGCAGGGAAGCGTCATCCTGGGCATTGTAGGATATTTAGCTGCATCTCTAATTTCTACCCATGAGATGCCACTAACACCACCAAATGTCTGCCAACATTGCCAAATGTCCTCCAAATGGGGGCCAGGATCACCCCCTATGCCTCTTGCTGAGGACTGGTTCAGGGGTGAACAGGCCAAGCCAGTTTAGCCAGTGAGATACCAGGATAGATTTCCTGGGGACTTCTGGCAGCAACACTTCCTCACTCTTAAGAGAGAGCCAGGGAAAACCACTTTCTCTCTTTCTTCCCTACTGGAAGTTAACAATTTTATAGCCTGCTTACTACTGGCCGCCACTTTGCAGCCACAGAGGGAACCCGCTTTCAGTTGAAGCCAACAGGTGGATAGTAGAGGGAAGAGAGAGAAAACCTGTGTTCTCAATTACATTCTTGAACCCCTTAGTCAACCAACTTCAGAGTTGCCCAACTTACCAACTCCATTACTGCTTAAGCCAGTTTGAGTCGTTGTTCTCTATTACTTGCAGCCAAAGTGTCCTTAGTGACAGGTCATCAGAGCTGAAGAAGACACTTGCCAGTTTATGCAACCAAGACCCCCCCCCAGGGCATCCTGTTCTCAAGCCTTTTCAAACTTGCTTCTGGCATTTCTTTCTCCATGTCTATAAAGTGCCTTACATCCTTCTCACAAACTCCTCTCCTGTTCTTGCGGGCCAATTTCTTGATTTGCAGTGAGAGAATTCTGGTTCAGGGGGGAACAGGCCAATAGAATAGAATTCTGTTACCTCAGTTGACTAATTTCAGCCCCATAAAAACCAACATTCCCAGCCACCATACCACTACCACGGGGCTACCTTAGAACCTGTTTGCTGAGTATCACTGACCCACCTGGTATTTCACAAAGTGCTGCTTATGAGACCCGCAAGAAAGACTGAGCCTCATGTGAACAGGTCGATAAGAAAATCAATACAGAAAACATTCCAGTAAGTTCTAAAGACAGCACCACATGGATGGGGTGGTCATGCCAAGGGCAGCCCAGTGGGGTCACCCCAGTACATCCTGAGGACTGCTGGATCTAGCAGGAGATGAGAAGTAGGCAAAAGGGCAAAGAGAAGGGCAGGATTCCCTGCTTAGAGAGGCCCTGGCTCCACCACCAAGTCCCTCTGTGACCCCAAAGAAGCTGCTTCTCCCTCCAAGCCTCAGCTGCCTCATCTATCAAATGGGCATGATCTGTACTAACTTCTCAGGGTTGATGTGTGCTTTACCTGAGACGCACACCTAACTGGTTTAGGGATACGTCTCTAACTAGAAATCATTTTATTTTTATAATAACTACTACCAAATATCCTCTGTTGAAACCTCCCTTTTCCCTCTGGGTAATAATAAAAATACGAGAGTAGAGGTAGTATTCACGGTAGCGGCAGCAGTGGAGTGAGAAGCAGGCTCCCAAGAGAGCCCCCCACCACGGGCCAGGCGCTGCTCTTGCAGGCACCAATGCACCGAGTCCTCACAACGACCTCGTGAAGTAGGAACCTGTGTCAGCCCCACGTTACAGAAACAGAGAAACAAGAAGTTCGGTCATTTGTCCAAAGTCATGCAGCTCTTAAGGGGTGGGCTTCCTCAACCCACCTCTCTCCAATTCCATAATTTCTCAGGCTCTTTTAGTTACCAAAACCTTCTCCTTTCAGTCCTTAAAACTCAAAACTCCTCAAATTAAAATGTCAGTCTCAACCAGTGAGCTGCAGCTAGACCCAACACAGATGAATCTCATAGCCGTGATGTTGACCGAAAGAAGGCAGGCATGAAAGGGCAGACCCTGCGTGATTCCATTTATGCAAAGTTCAAAATCGGGCAAAACTCACCCAGGGTGTTAGGAGTCAGAATGCCGGCAGCCCTTGAGGAGGGGATGGGACCGAAAGGGGCACAAGGTGGCTCTCCGGGGGGCTGGGAGAGTTCTGCATCTTGATCCGGGTGCTGGCTACATCAGCATGTTCAGTTGGTGCACATTCTTTAAGCTGTGTACTTATGACATATATATATATTTTTTTCTGTATATGTATTATATTTTAGTAAAAATTTACTTGAAAAAACTTCAATCTAGAATTTGATTCAAAGTTCTTCTACAGAGCTTGCCTGGTGGCGCAGTGGTTGAGAGTCCGCCTGCCGATGCAGGGGACACGGGTTCGTGCCCCGGTCCGGGAAGATCCCACATGCCGCGGAGCGGCTGGGCCCGTGAGCCATGGCCGCTGAGCCTGCGCGTCCGGAGCCTGTGCTCTACAACCGGAGAGGCCACAACAGTGAGAGGCCCGCGTACCGCAAAAAAAAAAAAAAAAAAAAAGTTCTTCTACACCTTCCCCCCTTCCAACACCCAGTTCAAGCAAGACTTATGGCTCTAGGGGCTTGGAAGTGGGGGGCGGAGGGGGCTGGGTAGGAGTGGGAGTAGGGTGCCTTTCCACTAAAATGGCTTCACAGGGACCCCTGAAGAGAAGTGGCTGTCCCCCACTGCTAGATGACCTCCGAATTTAGACTCAGAAGGCCCCTTCATCATTTTATTGTGTATGTCCAATGCCGGGTGCAAAAGCATATGCAGTGGGGGTGGGGCCCTAGAGGGAGACCCAGTATATCTGAAATCTCGAGGACTAGAAGTGGGCATGCGCTGCTCTTTTAAAGAGGCCAGAAGTTTGTGGAGTCATACTTGGTTGAAGAAGACATTTCTATTTGTGGCCTTTTAGTTAGACAGAAGGAGAAGCCCAAGTCTACCGTCTGAGACAGTTTCTCCAGAAGCCAATGCTGAGGCAAGGCTTCGAATGCAAGCAAGTGATTTGAGAGGAGGTCTTGGGGGGCACTGGTCCAGGAGTGGGGGAAGGAGGCAGGGACAGGAAGGGGCAGGTTGCCACCAAGGGCAAGTGGGACTCTGCCCCACTGGAGACTTCTGAGAGCCCGTGGAGAACATGCCCCTGTGTTGTCCGCCCTGAGGAGCAAGGAGTTGAGCTGCTTACCCACAAGCTCCCACTTGTCCTTGGTCGAGGGCTGTTTCTAAAGGCACGAGCTCCTGGCCAGACCCTGAGGGACGCTGAGCCCACTCCAGTGGCCGGAGAAAGCTTTCTGCCAGAAAGCTGCGGTGTGAACACCGAGGGCTGAGGGGATGTGCAGGCCATCAGCATGATGGGGGAACACCTGTCCCCAGACTGTTCGTTCTGTGGGGAAAAGGAACTCTGATCTGCTTCAGTCTGAGTGTTACTTAGAGCCAAAAGCATTCCCATCTGATACGGGAAGAGCAAGGGAAGCTGGAGAGTGGACTGAAGTGAAAATTTAGAACAAGAAGAGACAAGTGGGAAGCAGAGTTTGAGGAAAAGGTATTCAGATTTCTCAGAAAGTGTTGCGGAGCCGAGGGGACTGGGTTTCCTACGGCATCATGAGATGGGAATTAGATCACACTGAGTGTTTATTAAATGGGGGCGGGGTATGACCCTGTCTGGAGGGTGAAGAACCTGGAAACATTTAAGTGTGAGAAAGAGAGAATGAGACCTGGAGTGAGACAGAGAGAGAGAGAGAGAGAGAGATGAGAGGGGCTGAGGGAAAGGGGAAGATGGAGATAGAGGTGAAGAGACAGAGACAAACCAAAGAACTGGAAATCCGCATACCAAAATGTTGTCACCACCGTAAGTGGTGAGACTAAAACACTGTTTCCTCTCTTTCATATGTACTTTTCAAGATTTCTTCATTAAACATGTATTACTTTTGAGATTAGAAAAAGAATTGAGAAAAAAAAGGTCCCACCTCCAGGGCTAGAATTTACACGTCTTGGTGGAGAGAATGCCCACCTTGAATCCTTTCTCTCTTTAGTTCTTCCATGCTTCTGGAATTTGATTTAAATACAAACAGTTTCTTCTCTCCCTTCTTCCTTCTTCCTGTTTTTTTTTTTTTTTTTTTGGAGACAATCTGGGTCAGAGTCAACTCATTGCTGAACCAGAGCTAAGGCTGACAGTGGGTGGATTAAAGGAAATTTAAGGAGAGAAGGATTAGACACTGCTTTGGAATTGAGAATTGGATTAAATTCTTCTTCTTCCTGGCTCTACCTCTGCAAGAACTGTCTTGTCCTAGAGTAGTATAGGAGAGCAGTGGGGAGGGAAATTGTCTGTTTAGGGAGGTGATAAAATTGGGTTTAGATGATTCATTCTTTCATATATTCATTCAACAAGCATTCAGGGAGAACCTCCCCTTGCCCAGCCCTGAGCTACCCTAGGGATATACCAAGATGAATACTACCCAGTCCATGCCTGAGAGGAGCTCCCGGTCAGCTGAGAGAGACGCACATCCGGACTGATAAGACCAATACAAGAGGATCAATCCATGCCCAAATAGAGTTTTGTACAAAGGCTGAAGTTCTGCTTTCACCCCACCCAGATACAGATCTTGGTTCTGAAATGAAGAAGTAAGAAGGGACAAGGGAGATTCTTATTTAGAAGAAAAGTGGTGACAAGTTGATGCAGGTGGTTTCCAAAAGATCTTGACTTCCAGAGCAACCAGGGCTCAGCGGAAGGAATGAGGCTAAACTTGAGACCCATAGGGCTGAAGGAAGGTAGAAACAGAAGGCAAAGACAGTGTAGCGGTTAGCATGCTTTTGGCTGCAAGTAATAAAAAAGCCAACCCAAAGTGGCTTCAACAATACAACTAAAAAGCTTATGACCTTTACAAAGAAGTTCAGAGCTAGATGGTTCCAGAGACAGTTCAGTAACTCAGTGACATTGCCAAGGGCTCGGGGGCTCTCTCTCTGTGCTCCTCCAGCCTTAGCGTGTTGAGGAAGAGGCAAAATTCCTTCCACGTGTCTCTTACAAGAGGGAGAAACCTTTCCCAGAAGCTCCTGGGCAGACTGCCTCACATCCCATTAGCTGGGATTGAGTAATATGTCCATGCTCAAACTGCAAAGGTGGCTTGGAAAAGGAATAGCTCACTTTTTCAGCCTCTGTTATAATGGGTGGGCTCTGTCAACCAAGAAGAAGGGGGGAGGGGATGATGCATAGATAGGCAACCAAAAGTATCTGCCTCAGAAGGGAATTAACATTCTCTGGGCACTGTTTCTAACCCCAGCTGTCCCCAAAATTTCCAGCTTCCCCTTTAATATCTAACTAACAATCAGACCCCATGACTCTAACAAGACCAAACTTTTATCAGGTTCTTTCTGCAGGATATTACTCAGAATCTCTGGGGGATGTTCACATGTCCCATGGACCATCCCTGTGGCTGCCTGGCAACCACAGTGAGCTGTCTCTCCCAGGACTTCTACTGCCCTTGTCTGCCTTCTCTTAACTGCCTGCATCAAGATGCTGCTCCTCTCTCCAACGCCATCTTAATCTGGAGGCGGTACACAGCCCTCTTCCTTATCAGCCCCCTAAAACATGTCTGGCTTAATTATAGAATATAGATTCAATTACTGTAACTCCCATGAACAGTGGCTTAAACAAAGCAGAAGTTTATTTTTAACAATAAGAATGATGTCTGTAAGCAACCAGGATGACTAGACATGTGCATATCAGCTGAAAATCAGCCCCCTTTATGTCTCTCTCATGGAACGGTCTGTGTGTGATCAGGGGTGATGGGGCAGGCTCCATCTGTCTTGCTCTCTTCCATCCCTTGTATGTTGCCTTTGTCTGCACAGTCCAAGTTGGAACCCACTATATCTACGTTCTAGGCAGCGGGATGGAGTAAAAAGCAAAAGAAAGAACTTTTCCTGTCCCTCTGCCCAGCACCCCCTGGGCCTTTGAGGGCATGATTTAGAGGTGGACCACATCACTTCTACCCACATCCTATTGGCCAGCATGTAGTCACATGGCATAGTTAGCTTCAAGGGAACCTGGGAAATGTAGTCTTTAGCTGGGCAGCCATGGCCCAGGTACAATCCTATTTCTATGAAAGAAGAGGAGAATTGATATTGGGGACAATTAGTATCTGGGTAATACCAAGCCTAAGATGAGCTTGCAGCAGGGAACAACATTTTATTGAAGACTTGAGGATAACAGGTGGGAATTACAATGCAGAAAAGGAAAACACAAAATGAAATTGAAAGCAGATAGTTTCTAGAGGCTATGTACCTGCGTCCTGCTTTCCCTCATGCCGGTCTCCATCCTCCTTTCTCTCCAGCCAGTTGTGGGAGCCAGTCTACCTCCCACGGAGGGGGGCCTCCTGACCCTCTGTCTAGAATTTAGAGCCTTTCTCTTCCTCGCCTACCCTAGATATGGGCAGTGGGAATATCCAGGTCCTCTGCTGTGTGCTTCCCCATAGCCCAGGTGAGGACAGCTTGAGAGCTGTGAGAACATTCCCGCATGTCAGGGTCCCTCTGCTTAAGTGTGGGTCCTCTCCATAGGCCTCCCTCCAGGACAGGAAAGGAAAAGTACAGGCCAGCCCCTCCCTCTCTGCATGGTCAGTTTTCAAATGGAAGACCATTTCCATCTTCAAATACAAAAACTACCAGAGCAAATATTTGATCCAAAAGACACACCTCTCTCCCAAGGACTCCAGGAACACTTTTATCTAAATGAAAGCTTAGAAGTTAATTCCTTTTCTCTAAAGGGGCTGCCATATTGCTACAGAGCCACTCAACTCATAGACATTATGCCAACACTGCTGGTGACAATGGACAAATTACATAACCCCTCTGCTTCCTCATCTGTCAAATAAGGTTAATAACAGACCCTTTCACAGGGTTCTTGGGAAGATCTAGAGGGATGAAGGTAAAGCGCTAGCTTAGCACAGAGCTTGGCCCATAGTTAACACCCAATCCATGTAGCAATTATTATTACTAAACAATAATAAACAACTCAACATGGGGAATATGTATCTGAATAATGTCACTATTTTAAGACTTCCCCCAATAGTAGTTGTTCCTCCCAGAATAAAGGGGGGAAACCATTTCCATCTTCAAAGACAGAAACTGTTCCTAACCCACTTCAAGAATTTGAAAATCTAGACTCACTTTCAGGACTGGCTACATAATTTGCAAGGCCCAGTGTAAAATGAATATGCAGGGTCCCTGATTCTAAAATTATTAAGGATTTCAACATGGTGACTGCAGAGCATTAAACCAAGTGCAGGGCCCTTCTGAGCCCAGGCCCTGTGTAGCTGCACAGATTACAGACACACCCACGAAGCTGGACCTGCTCACCTCCACCGGCATGACAGAAATTAGAGATGTAAAACAGGAGGTTGCAACATATACTATGAAAACATCTGTAGGCAGATCATAGCCTGCTTTTTCTACTTAGCAACCTACACAACTGTAATAACAACAGCCTCATTTATGGAGTCCTTGCCCTGAACTAGAGACAAGGCTCAGACACCATCTCGTCCGACCATCACATCCCTGTCTTAATGTAAAAGATGGAAAACTGGCAATCAGAGGGTAAGTAACCTGTCCAAGGGCACAGAAGCCCAAGTCCGCCAGATTGCAGAACCTATGCCCAGAATCACTGTGTGTGACGCCAAAGTGTCCCCCCACCCCCTAAACTGGAGGGTGGAGGAAGCAGTGGCCTCTGGAAACCCTCCTTTGCTGAAAGCACGGGGCCAGGTCTAGTTTCCATCCTTGGGTCAGACTTGCCTGCTTGAAGTTTCCCTGCTTCAACCACCCCCTGTCTCTGACCCACCTTTCTCAGAACGCACGTGATTCCCCCTAGTTCCCCCTGACCTCCTCCCACACCTGGGCACTCACTCTTGGAGGAGAGGGAGCTCCAGATTAGATTTTTGTATTTATTCTTGTTTTTATTTATTTATTTATTTATTTATTTTTTGCGGTACGCGAGCCTGTCACTGTTGTGGTCTCTCCTGTTGCAGAGCACAGGCTCCGGACGCGCAGGCTCAGCGGACATTGCTCACGGGCCCAGCCGCTCCGTGGCATGTGGGATCCTCCTGGACCAGGGCATGAACCCGTGTCCCCTGCATCGGCAGGCAGACTCTCAGTCACTGCGCCACCAGGGAAGCCCCTTGTTTTTATTTTTAATGGCTTAGAATAAAGTCTGAAATATTTTCTGGGAATGGAGGGGTGGGAGAGTCTTCACAAGGATGGGGAAGGGCCCAGTGAGGATGTGAGTGAGAGGCTTCTGGGCTGCTAACCTTCCTGTGAGTTCTCACAGTGCAGAACTCACATATATTCATAGAATTTCAGAACTAGAAGCAGCATCTAGAGCTAAACTGCTTTCAAATACTGGCTCCACCATTTCTTAGCTGTGTGACCACAAGCAAGCTGAGAAACTCTCTATGCCTCAGTTCAAATGGGGGATAATAATAGTAGTAGCTTCACCATGTTGTTGTGATAATTATTACCACTATTATTATGTCTTCATTGTTATTATTTGTTTAGAGTTCATGGGAATTCTTGGAGAGACTGTGTAGCGTCACGGCTGAGAGCACAGACGCTGAAACCAGACTGCCTATTATCTAAATCCTACTTCCATACTTAGAGCTGTGCGACCTTGGTTAAGAATTTGACCTCTCTGGGCCTCAGTTTCTTTATTTGCCAATATTTCCCTTGGACAAAGTGATTGGCTTAGAGATGGCATGTGAGATTGCCAACAAACACATGAAAGAATGCTCAACATCACTAATCATTAGAGAAATGCAAATCAAAACTACAATGAGATATCATCTCATACCAGTCAGAATGGCCATCATCAAAAAATCTAGAAACAATAAATGCTGGAGAGGGTGTGGAGAAAAGGGAACCCTCTTACACTTTGGTGGGAACGTAAATTGATACAGCCACTATGGAGAACAGTATGGAGGTTCCTTAAAAAACTACAAATAGAACTACCATATGACCCAGCAATGCCACTACTGGGCATATACCCTGAGAAAACCATAATTCAAAAAGAGTCAGGTACCAAAATGTTCATTGCAGCTCTATTTACAATAGCCCAGGGATGGAAACAACCTAAGTGTCCACCATCGGATGAATGGATAAAGAAGATGTGGCACATATATACAATGGAATATTACTCAGCCATAAAAAGAAACGAATTGAGCTATTTGTAATGAGGTGGATGGACCTAGAGTCTGTCATACAGAGTGAAGTAAGTCAGAAAGAGAGAGACAAATACCGTATGCTAACACATATATATGGAATTTAAGAAAAAAAAAATGTCATGAAAAACCTAGGAGTGAAACAGGAATAAAGACACAGACCTACTAGAGAATGGACTTGAGGCTATGGGGAGGGGGAAGGGTAAACTGTGACAAAGCGAGAGAGAGGCATGGACATATATACACTACCAAACGTAAGGTAGATAGCTAGTGGGAAGCAGCCGCATAGCACAGGGAGATCAGCTCGGTGCTTTGTGACCGACTGGAGGGGTGGGATAGGGAGGGTGGGAGGGAGGGAGACGCAAGCCGGAAGAGATATGGGAACATATGTATATATATAACTGATTCATTTTGTTGTGAAGCTGAAACTAACATACCATTGTAAAGCAATTATACTCCAATAAAGATGTTAAAATGAAAAAAAAAAAAGAGATGGCATGTGAGACTCAATTGGACCAATGAACTTCAAGCTTCAAGGCCAGGACTTGTGCTGGGACCACAGGGAAAAGAAGCACTTTTTCCATCAGGGTTGCTGAATTGGCAGGATGTGATCCTGGAGCTGCCAGGGCCATCCTGGTTACCTGGGGAGGAGAGTGAAGCTAACACAGAGGAAGCACTAAGA
Source organism: Delphinus delphis (assembly GCF_949987515.2). Lineage (NCBI taxonomy): Eukaryota > Metazoa > Chordata > Mammalia > Artiodactyla > Delphinidae > Delphinus > Delphinus delphis. Next base: position 10,949,582 of record NC_082697.1, on the reverse strand, counting down.
GAGCAGGAGTGAGAGAGTCACGATGACATTGTCTGAGCCCTTGGATGCAGCTGTCCCTGAAGCAAACCACTCTTGGACTTCCCAGTTTCATGAGCCAGTGAATTCCCTATTTTGTGAAAGCTGCTTTCAGTTGGGTTTTTCTCACTGGAAAGCATTCAGGCTGACACTAGGAGGTTAAGCAACTTGCCCAAAGCCTGAAACCTGGTAAGTAGCAGACCAGGGTTAGAAGTTTCTAACCTGCTGCACCCAGACCAGCATTCCGTATTTGGGTGTTCATTGATTTCACCTCTTTACCCATTTTCTCATCTGCAAAATGGGACAACACCAGGCTTGCAGGACTTCTGGGAAACATAAAGTGAGAGGTCACACCTAGCGCTGTCTGTGGCTGGAGGCTGAAGCTCTGTGCATCCAGTTTCCAGTGCTGTGGGCCTGGGTTTTGCCCCTAGTCAGTTATTCCATCCCAGGGATGTCTTTGGCTGACCCCAAATCAGCCAACCAGTCAAGGCGCCCAAACTTCTTTAGGAGAGCAGCTATGACTCTCAGAGGGAAGGGCCACTTCCTTTCCTGGCTATGTGTCCTCACTGGTAGACAGAGTGAGCTGGATGACTCTGAGGACCCTGGAGGTCTGAGTCTAAGAGGTAGAAAAAAGCCCTGTCATCTTGATTTCTGGAATCTTCCAAGGACTTGTGGCCCATCTGGGAATGACCTGTAGCTCAAGGAAGATGGCATTGAACCAAATCGACTTAATCTCTTTTCTTCATGAAGTTTACATTTAGTGGTAGAGATGGACGATAACACCTAAAACAAACACAGGACATAATACTACATGGTAACAGTAGGGAGAAAATATGTCCTCAAATGCCTGATAAGTTCTAAGAAGGAAAAAGGATATAGATTCATGGAACTGTTTATTAGGGGGCATCAGAAGGGGCCTCTCCGAGGAAGTGACATCTCATCAGAGACTACTTTGGTCTGTCTCTGAATTCCAAGCTCTTAACACTGGTCTACCTCCCAGAAAAAAGACCAGGCCGGATTTTTACCAGGAAGCTTGCTGACACTGCTAAGTTAGGAGTCAATGATCCATTGGAGCCTTGGTAAACAGCCATCCTTCTCTACTGACAACTCTTTAGGACATTTTAAAAAGTTTAATGGGTCATTGATTTGCTCCATTAGCTAAATCTGTGAAGGAAAGGCCCAAGAAACCACCCGAGACCATTCCTCAGGCAGGCCTGCCAAGAAAAGGTTTTAGCTATCATGACATATGGCCATTTGTTTATTTTCTAACCAGTCATCACTAAAAGATTCCCAATCACCACCATCACAGCTCTGGGGGATACCAAGGCTTGGCTGGTTCTAGGCCAGGACATGGCAGAGAACTGGTAGAGCGTGACAGATGAAAGCCAAGCCTTAGAAAGCCACGGAAGATTCCAGCACCTCAAGTCCCTCCTCCCAACGCAATATCAGGGGCTTGGGACACAGACAAGAAGTCGAGGTCCCTACCCTCCTGGAACACTATAGTGGGGGGCAGGAAAAGGAAACAAGCCAACAAATAAAGAGAGAGATTTTAGAGATGAGCACTGTGATGCAAATATTGGCTTAGAGATGGCATGACCTTGCAAGATGACCTTGCAAAAAACAAGGTCACCGGTAGAAAGTGACTGGGGGCTATTTTAGAGACCGTGGTCAGAGACCTATCTGCAGAGGTAACAGTTGACCTGAGACTTGAAGGGTGACAAGATCTGCAGGAAGAGTGGTCCAGGCAGCAGGAACAGTTGGTGCAAAGGTCCTGAGGTAGAAACTCATTCAATGAATTAGAGGATTGGTCTAGAGTACAAGAAAAGGAGAAAGGTTGGGGAGGTGGGCCAGGGTTAGGACTTATTTGGGTTTCACTCTAAGAAGGATGGGAAACTATTGGAGGGTTTTACCTACAAGAGTTTCATGATCCAAAAATTAAAAGCTCTCTCTGGCTGCTGCTATGTGAAGAACGGATATAATAGTGATTAGCTGATACCTGAAATTAGGGGTTTCATTCAGGACCAATATTGTGACAAAGTTTCACCCTCTGCCACTGTGGTAGGTTGAGTGGGGGACATATCTCAAAAAAGATATGTCCAAGTCCTAACCCACAGAACCTGGAATATAACTTTATTCAGAAAAAGGGTCTTTGCAGATGTAATTAATTTAAGGATCTCAAAATGAGATCATCTTGGATTACCTGGCAATGCAAAATCCTCCTGGATTAGAGTGGGTCCTAGATCCAATGACAGGTATTCTTGAAAGAGTGAGGCTGAGGGAGATTAGACAGCTGGAAGAGGAGACAGAGGAGAAAAACCACATAAAGACGGACACAGACTGCATTTATGCTGCCGCAGCTGAGGAACAATTGAAGTCACCAGGAACTGGAAGAGGCAAGGAAGGATTCTCCCCTAGAGACTTCAGAGGGAGTGTGGCCCTGTCAACACATTGACTTCAGACGTCTGGCCTCCAGAACTGTTCAAAAATATATTTCTGTTGCTTGAAGCCACCACATTTGTGGTAATTTGTTACAGCCACCCTAGGTAACTAACGCATCCACTAAACACACATGGACTCTGCACGCACACACTCACCTCCACTCCTTCATCAAGATCCTGTGCATAGCACTGGCCCCACTCAAAGGCCGCTCCAGTCACTGGGTGGTACTCCCTGCAGGCATGAGGGCCACTTGGGCTCCAGATGGGCATTTGATTTATTTACTTACTTAGGTCAGCCCACAGTGAGAAGAATGAACCAGCCTTGTTCTGTCCCCCCGCTCCCCGCAACAAGGAGCTCTGAGTTCTGTGAGTTCCAGATAAACTAGCACTCAAAGAAACAAGGGCAGGAAGAGTACACGAACCTGGAGAGTCACTTAAATGGCTAAGACTTATATTAGGCAGCTTCCAAGTGTAGGGTTCCCAAAGTTTTCACCCGAAGGGGCATCTTTTGTTAATTTCCCCCTCCATGGAATTCTCAGTTTCTAAAGACATTGTCTATCAAACCAATTGCATTTATTCAACAAGGATTTACCTCCCATTTGCTATTATTTGAAGGTATATAATAACGGGGGCTCATATTTATTGATCCACTCACTAGACTAAAAGCATTATACATACTCTTTCAATCTTCACACCACCCTATGAGGTGGGTACTTTCATTATCTTCATTTTACAAAGGAGGGAACAGAGGCAGAGAGGGGTTAGGTAATTTGCCCAAGGTTGCACAGCTAGTATTTAGTAGAGCCGGAATTTGGACTCAGGCAGCCTGTCTCCAAAGTGAGCACTCCCCTGAAGACTGATTAGAATCCTGGCTTCCATACCAATGTGCAAAGGTACTCTGGACAAGTGATTTTGCCTCTCTGTGCCTCAGTTTCCTCATCTATAAAATGGGAATAATAAAAGTGCCTATATTGTAGGGTTGATGTAGAGATTAAATGAGAAAATGTACTTGGAATGCCAGGTACAGTGCCTGCCACAAGCACTCAAGGAATAAGCTGGAATTCAACACCGCTGCTCTGGGTAGGCTTGAGATGGGAAGAGTGAACAGAGATGATTCTGTCCTCTAGGGTCTCTGACCCCATGGAGTTCACTATCTTCATATAATGTGCCCAACCCAAAAGTGAATGGCTTAAAGTACAACCTGCAGGAAAACCACCTGACCAGCCCTTCTCATGTGTGCTTCAAGGACCACAGGTATAGAATTAGCTGGGGTTGCTGATAAAAAATACAGATTCCTGTATCCGAATCCTTTGGAAGTGGGCCCAGAAATCTGCCACTATTCAACACTAATGCACCACGGAATTTGTGCTCCACTGAGTCCATTCTGAGCAGGACTTCCTTGCTATTTGGGGAAATATTAAAAATCATTCCAAGACCCCAATCCATTCATTTCTGCAGTGCCCAGGATAGGAGACTCCAAACGCAAAGTACATTCAGAGAGTAGTGGGCCTTCCCCAGCAGCCTGGTAAATTATGAAGCTCTAAGTTTCACGAAAAAAGGGCGGACATCTGGCCAGAGGCCGGAGCCTGGAAGGGGAGCATGTAATCCCCCCCGCCCCCCTTGGAGCACTGAGGCCTGGGCCCTGGCGCTGCAAGAAAGATGCATGACTGCTTCAAGGTCACTCTGTGATTCAACGGACCGCGTCGATGCTTGAATTCAAGATCGGTGGCAGCCGGGCAAACCCACGCGCCGTGGGCGGGGCTCCCGGGGTCGCCTAGGCAACGGGCGCGCGCCACGCCCAAGCCCGTAGACCAGGATGGGAGGGGAGGAGGGAGGGCACGCTGCAAGATGTCTTCCCCCAGCACCTCCCCCGGCTCCGCCCCGCGGAACTGCTAGCCGACATTCCTGAGCGCTGATTGGTCCTTCCGCTTGAGGGGCGGAGCCCGCGGCAGCGCGGTGCGTACTTCCGGCTGCCGGGTTGACATGAAGAAGCAGCGGCGGCTAGGGCGGCGGTAGCGGCGAGAGTCGCGGCTTGCAGCGGGACTAAGTGCGGAGAGCGCGACGCGGCCTAGAGCGGCAGACGGCACAGTGGGCCGAGGAGGAGGCGCAGCAGCCCCCCTGGCCCGCCATGGAGATGGAAAAGGAGTTCGAGCAGATCGACAAGGCTGGGAGCTGGGCGGCCATTTACCAGGTGCGGGAGCGCCCCCAGAGCGCGGCAGGCCCTTCGCTTAGGCCTAGCGAACCTTCCCCTCAGACCCCCAGGTCCCGCTCTCCCTCTGGGTCCCGCCCTCCGCCTGGGCCCTGCTCCGTGAGGATTCGATCCGACGGCGGCAGAGGCCAGCCGCCTCTCTCTTTGTCCCCCGGGTGGGCCTGCGTCTCTCCCCGGCCTCGCAGTCCCCTTTGATCCCCCACCTACCTCATATCCTCCAGCCCGGGTGACCTCTCAAGCCTGGAAGCCGCCAGTCTCTGCCCTCAGCGCGAAGCCTCGCACCCCGACCCCGCCCCCCTGCCTGTCCACTCTTTGTCCCTTGGGGTGGATAGAACACCCCCACTACTTCCTTTCTAGACTGGACCACCTCAGGCTGTCTTCCTTTGTCTCCCCGGGGGAAAGGGTTACTCCCCCCTCCCTCCTTTACATTTCCTTTCTCCTGGTCTCTGTGCGTCGAGTCCCAAGGATGACAGTCCCTTCCCCCTTCCTGTTCATTCATTTAATGGATCTGAATTGACGTGCCTCTTCCGTGCTAGGCGCTGCTGAGGCGCTGGAGGTAGTGTTTGCTGAACAAGACAGGCAAGATGCTATCCCCCGTGAGCTTAGAGTCGAATAGGGCAGTGCAACACATAAGCAGACAATTTCAGCTGGGGACAAGTGCTATGAAGAAAACAAAACATAACGGGGTAGAGAGTGATTTCAGGGAAGATGGCCTGCCTCAGAGAAGGGGATCAGGGAAGATCTGTCAGAGGAAGAGATACTTGCTCTGTGAGCTAAGCCCTGAGAGTAGCAGGCTGAAAAGAGCTTTCCAGCCAGGAGGTCTGGAGTACCCACTCCACTGGGGCCAGAATATTACCCCGTGTCAGGCAGGCAACAGGGGAGGTTGACGTTTCTACTCCCTCTAAAATAGCATCTTTCTCTCGGTGAGCATCTTATCCTTTGGTCATGGTTGAGATGATGGTGTCTTCCCGGTCTTCATCTCCTTGTGGGTTATGGTGATTCATAAATAAAAAGTTCGGAAGGTGGAGTTTCTCACGTATCTCTACATCATCAGATTAAAAAGATGAAGAGGTCTGCTTTCACAAGAGCTAAATCCTCTGAAGAAAATATGTGCTCCCGATTAAATGTCATCGCGGGGGTTGTGAGGATTAACCAAAACCACACTCGGTATTTTAAATAAACAACATACAGAATAGAGAGGTGTTGTTACTTGTGTAAAGGGAGAAGGCTGTTTTCGGCTTATAGGCTCAAAAGGCAAATTGTGAGATCCATCAGCTGGTAGTATTAAAATCTATTTTGAGCTCCACTTAAAAAGGAAAAAAGCTTTAAGCAGTTCTTTGGTATGCTTGACTAACAAAAGCCTTTTTTTGGCAGGCTTGGTTTCATGTGGATTTTCATCAAGCTTATTTGACAGGATTCATTTTACTTGCACTGTAATGTATATTAGCTTCTGATAGACTAATGTTTATAACCACTCTAATCTGTGTAAGTACGATCGATCAATATATAAAATTTGTATTCCGTGTCTAGTCTCTCTGAGTTAATTGAATGAATCCCACTAGTGACTTTGAGAATGTGTAGACAAATTGTCTGCATCAGGTTGAATACAGTGGAGTCTAAAGTGGTCTTAAATGAAAAAATTCTTGGTCTGAAGTGTTGGAGTTGATAATGATATACCCCATCACAAGTAGGGGTGGCCTCCAGGAGGTACTGGGGAGAATCTTTTATATTGAAGCTGACTCAGTTGGCAACAGCAAATTCATATTATAAAAAGTCCTTGTTTGAATTTGATTACTTACAGTTTTAGCGAGGAGTGGGAGACCTTTCACCCAAGCACTGTTAAAACTATGTTAAGCAAGTCACTAGCATGGAGCATGGTCTTCAGTTAATTTCCCTCATTGTTCTTGTGTTTGTCTACCACCTTGGAACCCCAGGAGTTGGTCGAGATCGCTGTATGTTGAGATTTCTCTAGATCCTTAATCGATTGCCACATTTCTAGAGGTGGTTTCTTTTATCTTAGAGAATTATCCGCTATGGGCTTTCTCACCTCTGCAGTACAGATATTTTTCTTTTACAAAATCTGAATCGGACGCTCTTTTCCTTCTTGATGTTAAAAGTGGCAAATTCTGGCATTTTATAAAAAATGTAGAGTTCAGATGACCTTGAGTCTAAAGTGGCAGATTTTCCAAAGTGTGTGTCAATTTATGAAAACCATTATTTTTCAGGAATTCAAAGAAATGTGTTTATGGTGGGTAGAAAATAGAAGTTAGAAAAATTAATGTTTTGTAGCCCGTCACAATGAAGGCAGCCTTATACAGAGTCATTTTGGGCTTGCTTAGTCTATTGTGATTTTTAAAATAATATGTAATTTTTGCTTAACATTTTGTAAACAAAGCAGTGCAGTTATTTCTCACTATACTAACTTCTAACTAGAACAAAAAGGTGTAAAAACTTGGAAACAATTGGGAAAAGAACAAAAGATGAAGTAGACTTTTGAATACCGAGGAATGAGGCGGCTTAGAAAACAAATGTTTCAGGCGAAGATTCTCTCCTAGCTCAATTTAATAAAGTGAGCATAACTGTTTTTATATAGTTGTTAATGGTAATAGATAGCATAGATACTAATAAGCATTTAGGTCTATAAAAAGTCAGCTTTGATAGCATGTGTAGATGGCTTTAAAAAATTGTTTTCTATCATTTAAATGATTGTATGTCTGGTTTGAAAAGTGGAAGTAATACTTAGCAAGCCTGGAGTGCCCAAAAGAGAAGAGAGAACATACATAGGGCAAAGAGATTGGTTTTTGGAGCTAGAATGAGAGAAGAGAGGGCTTGAATGAATGAAAATAAGAAAAACTACCCTCCATTTGTAGTTTAAGGTTTGGGTCAGGTGTTTCGCCATTTCTCTCATCTCTAATTCTTTGATTCTCTGACACTGTTCACTAATTTTCAGTATGAATGATTTGATTGTTTCAGATAAAGGAGATTGCAACAATAGCTTGTGACTTCAAGGCAAGATTTATTCTATGTTAGAGGCAGGCTTTGTAATACGGGCCACTCTTCCAATTGACATTTGTTTTTATAGCTGCTTTCATTATGAAATACGATCTAATGCCTGACTAGGTTAAAATCATGTTATAACAATAATTCACTAAAATTCCTTACTGCTGTATACAGCTTATTTTATTACAGTCCAAGATGAATATTAAAATTTCCCAGTAATTTTTATATAAATACCATTCTCTTCAGAGAAAAAATGTGTTTTGTGCAGAGGAGAAAGATCTATACACTATGACTCACTTCACTTAAAAAAAAGAAAGACAAACGGAAGTGACATGGAGAGGATGGGAAGCTCTAGTCATCTTGAGTGACCCATTAGATCTAAATGTTCTTGTGTAGCCCTGGTTTGAGTGAACTAAATTTAGGTGTCTGATCACCACTTTGGAAACGGTGCAAAGACGTTTGTAATTGTCTGGACTCAGATTAACTGGGGGCACAAGTAGAAATAGTGGAGGGAAGAACTTTTTGCTATCATTATTTGTTTGACATCACTGGCATATTTATAGGAATACTTTGGTTCTTTTGGAAGTACATCATAAACTATATCAGATGGTTCTAAAGAGTCAGCTGGGGGATAATGGTAGTGCAAATGATTTTCGGTTGCCAGTTATCTACCATTGGGCTCCAAGGCCCCTCCAGTGCATTTTGCTTTTTTTTTTTTTGGCTGCACTGCGCTGCATGTGGGGATCAAACCCATGCCCCCCTGCATTGGAAGCATGGAGTCTTAACCACTGGACTGCCAGGGAAGTCCCTGCATTTTGCATTTTAGCACGAATAGCTCCCCCAAACCTATTTTAAAAATGCCTGGTATTGAGTAGTGTAATTGAATGTATACTGAATTTCATGATAGAAATAAATTTTAAAATTTCCTGTAGGGGTTTTGTCAGACTCTTAACTACTGAAATAACTGTGCCTTTTCTTTTTTCCCTTTTCTCTTTTTTTTGAGTTGTCTATTTTCTGATCTTTTAGATGGCAGAATCCTTTTGACAGTTTTTGTCTTATGCTGTACTTTTAATTGCGGGTACTTTTTCATAAGCCAGCCTGAGCTCATGTGTATTTTGCACAAGCTGGCGGTCCCTCCCTACAGTGTTTATGTTAATTTGTTCGTGGTAACCAACTAATACTGACTACAAATAGTCTGGGCATGTTTCTTTGTACTGCCCATGTTTAGGGAAAGGGGAAGTCCAGCAGGGTCATTGTGTCCAAGACAATGTAGTTTGGTACCAGTCATTTGGTGCATGTTTTGAATATGCAGGAGTGCTGGGGACTTTGGAATGGTTCTTGATTCCCTCTACCACATCTCATTGATTGGTCACTATGATGTCCTTCCTACCATCCCAGTGGTCTAGGTTCTCAAATTTTGCTTATAACACTGCTGTCATTTCTGGCTTCACATTACAGAAATTGGTGAAACCAGAAACATATTAATAAGGTCCCTCAACAATCTCTCCACATCTCCCGCCTGCCCCACTGTGTATATTCTTCACATTATCACTAGAGTAATTGGTTAAAAACAGACCTGGGTCTGTCACTCCTCTGTTTACTTCTATGCTTTCATTTATGTGTAAGGTCCAAGCTCCTTGGCATGGCAGCCAGGTTCCAGCCATCCCCTCCTGTGTACCTTTTATTCTGGCCACACTAGAAGGTGCAGTGTTCTCCAGACTCATCCTTCTCTTTCATTCCTCTGTACTTTGGCTCAACACTTTGTTTAGGCTGCCTTTCCCACTCATTCAGGCTTGCGCCTCCCAGCTCAAATGTGTGCCCCCTTGCACTAGATTTTGGCTCTCTCACTTGTGTGCTTACATACACCTTCGTACCTATCTCTTTTAAAGCGCTGCTCTCATGGGAGCTGTTCCTTTGTATCCGAGTCCATCTACTGTAGGGTCCAAACTATGGAAGTCACCTCTTCCATCTTTCTCATTCATCTTGGTGTCCTCTGCACCGGGCACAAAGTGCCTAAGAAATGTTGGGGTTGAATTGATTGTCAGCACTTTGCCCCAGGCCCTGACAATAGAAAGACAAGTCACAGTTCCCAGCCCCCATTCTGGGGGAGGAGGAATGGTAGACACAAAGAGATTAGCCTGCATTAGTACTAATAGCAGAGGCCACTCTCAGAGAAAACCAGTACAGTTTGAGCCACGGCTTGATGAGGCAGTTTGGTGTTGCCTGCTGTGGTGGCTTGGAAGAAAAGCTTGGATGCTTACCCAGTAGGAAACCCAGCTTATTTCACAGGAACTTTAAATTTAACAACAAATTTGTACTTGGCTTGAGGCGAACTTAATAGGAAACTTGGAGGTGATATATCTGTCTCTCTAAGAATTATTGAATTAACTCTGTTCTCATCACTCTCGACTTGTTCTCACATGCCTTCTAGAAGGGCTTTGTATGTAGCTGGTTTGTAAAATATATTTTGACTGTGGGCTTAAAAATATGGTTCTCCATAAAGTAACCCTTATAAAACCTGTGATTTCTTTTCAGAGTATAAATGGTAAAGGCAAACATTTTTGGCCTTTGATCAGATCACCCTTCTGGCCAAGAGAGTAGCTTAATCTTTTGCTTTTTCTCTAGTTAGCTCTAACACTAACTAGGCTGAATGGGTCCCTTCCTTTCTTTGGGCTTCAGTCCCTTCCTGCGTAAAAATGGTCCTTGACTAACTGATCACCAAATTCTCGTCAAGTAATGAAAGTCTTTAATGTGCTCACAAAGAGAGTTTGATGTTCCTGAAGTAATCCTTGTAACCACTGCTGTGGTTACTCAATTTTGTAAGGTGCGTGGGTGTTGGTGGGTACAGTTAGGCTCAAAATTGTGTAAGTTTTGTGACTATAGTTGAAGATTCAAAAGAATTGAATCTTTTTTTTCCCAAGAGGTATTGAACATTTTTAATAAGTTGGGTTCATTTGGTTTAGTAATGTGGGAAAACGAGTGGCACTGACATATGAGTTATGCTTGCAGTTTTTCTCTGAGTAGCAATTGGGTGGTTTTTCCTGTAAAGATAGAGGAACTGATTCTCGAGAATTTACGAAAGATTCAACCCCAGCTAGGTACACAAAGAGTAGCTGCCCTTTATGTTGTAATTTTAGAAAGAAACCAACATCTGGTCTAAACTTCATTTGAAGAGCATGATAGTATACACAGCTGCCGTGTTTGAGAAGAAAGTACCTAAGGCTCCAGCATTTTAGAAATAATGCTTCACTTTGTAGAAGTGGGCTTCGTAGTTTCCTAGCTGCTGCCCTCTCCTTCCTCAAGGCAGCTTGACGTATCACAAGGGTCTTACTGACAGTTTTGTAAATTTTGAATATCTGAAAGCTAGGAACAAGACCATTTCCCATGGAAGATTTTTTCCCCCCAAAATAAATAGCCAAAGAAAAGTCAAGCCCCCCCGAATCAGTTGATCTTCGGAATGTAGTACAAGTCACACTGCAGACAAAAATAACTACTGATAAATGATTTTCAGTTTTTTGTTTTTAATTTGTGACCTGATTCAATTTGCAGTTTTGAATGCTTTTGATTCTACCAACGCTGTTTGTAAAGTTTTACGGATACCCCGTGGTAATTAGATAGAATTGGTGCTTAAGAAGTTCTACAGCATGGAATCACAAAATAAACGTGGCTTCTTAGCAAAGGGACACTTAAGGTCCATATTTTTCTCTGGAAAATATACATATTCCCTACTACTCTTAATCTGGTAGTGTGCCAGGAAGTTCTGAGTTCTTATTGAGGGTTAACTGCTTGTTGAAGCAAACCTTTGGGCGCGAGTGGACTTGTGTCCTAGGCGTCTTTCTTCCCAAAGACTGATTGAGGCACGTTTTCTTCTACAGGTGAAGAAGGAAAAGCCTCGGCTGTGTTTGTGGCTTTTGTGGGCGAGCGACACCACTTGCAAAGATAAGATGAGCGTAGCAAAACTAGGTTTCCAAAACTGTGTTTTTTTAATTTATTAGTTAGTGATTAGAGAAGGAAAACTCCCTTATCTCCGTTACTGTTATGAAACATTTTTCCCCCGACTTTTTTTTTTTCTTACCTAATGGCTTTGTTACTGGTGCATCTCTTCGTTTTGAAGAATCTCATTTAAAAAATGCCACGCTAAGTTCCAGGGAACAGCTTAGCTAGTTTTTATTCTGTTGAGTACTGATTACTCAGAGAATTATACAGTATTGTGAATTGCTTACAGGAAGGTGAACATCAAGTAATTACTCCAAGTAGTTGGAATTCTCTGAAGAACAGGGGGTTACTTAAAAATGTCTGCGCATGAAATCACTTCTGAATATAACTTCACTCAAGAGAACAAATAGGCAAGCTGCGTTTAGCATAATACGGTAAATTAGCTTTAAATTCCCTCGGTGCTTAAACATTTGTCACTGTTACATTTATCTTAGATTTTGTATTGCTTCACTATTCAAATAGTCAGGGCTGAGTTTGCTTCTACAATGATAAAGGCAAAGTATGCCTAACTGGGTCATAAATATTTGTGTGGCTCACTTTTGCACAGAGAAAAGAGGCCTCTAAGAAGATATTCAGGGGTCTTTCAGAGGGAGGATACTTTGTTTTGTGTTTTTTGTTGTTCTTGTTGTTTTGCTTTATTTTTACCCTGATTCAAAATGTTATTTTGACAGCATCTTAGAGTTAAGAGCATTGCCATTATTGTTCTCCACCACCTGGATACCACCTCCCAGTTGCCAGGGTCTTTTGGATCATCCTCGGAGGTGGGGTGAGGGGGTGAAGCAGAGTGGTGCAATATCAGGAAGTTGCATTAAGCCACATCAGGTTGACAGGCACAAAGCCACATTTCTGGAGCAATCCCCAGTACACCGGGTGATATGGCCATGATTGAGGGTTAGCTGGTCCACATCTCCCATGAACCATCCTTGAGAATCCACATCCCCATGATGTGCTGCGTTTTAATGGGTCCTTTATGTACCTATCATGGTACCATTTCTAAGTGTATTTAAATATTCCTTCATGTCCCACTAATAGTTTTTCTTAATATATCCCAGGAATATTAGTGTCATTAGCAGTATTTTATTTCATTTGTTCTTGTCATAGTACCCAGGTCTGCTACTGTCCCTTGTTTTTCTACTTACTGATAAGAATGCTTTTTAGAGTTTTAGTATTGAAGAGTGCACAGTAGCAGTTGGTAGGTTTTATACTCATCGTTTCTTAACCACTCGTTTCCATCCTTTTTGAGCTTGAACTTTCCCCAGAAAACTTATCAAAAATGTAGTCATCACGCAGAGAGAATCATGGTAAAAGTAGTTGAAGTTTAACAAACTAGTACCTTTTTTTTTTTTTGCATGAACCCACATTTGTCAACTGACCTTCCTTTTGCAACACGTTCCACTACTTTATGACAAAAACTTTTGTGTTTCCCAACAGCCTTTGTTCATTGGAAGATGTTGCTTTTGGAAGTAGGAAATAAACGGCTTGAGGAGATGGAGGCAAGCTTTGGTCTGAAGTAGGAGTCTGGTATGTCCCTAGCTCTCTGTGAGAAGCGCATTCGGAGATGGGTGTGGTCCATCATCTGAAATTTCCTATCCTCAGTTTGAGGAGGTGGTTACCATTCTAACCACTTAAGAACTGCATGGTACATGCTATTTTATTTACAGGGCAAAACTTAGCTCTAATGGTTTCCCTTGTACTTGCCTTCAAATTAATAAAATGTCATTCTTTGGTAATGTTTACATGCCAGAAGGAAGAAAGGATACAGCTGAAGTTAAAGGATTAAATTGGCATCACACCTTTAGTTTTGTAAATGCTTTTAATGTTTGATTTTTGTAGGTTGAGCATAAGGAAGTGATAAGTATGTTAGGTTATTTGTGGTTTGAGCTAATTTTAGTCTCTTGTTCACAGCTTGCTTTATATCCTTTGACATTTGCTTTCTAGAAAGACAAATTATGAATGTAGGACTCAGTTTATATTCTACACTTGGCTATATTTCAAAAAAATATTTTCTCAGTACTTTGGTAGTTGGACACTTTGAAACATAGTAACATTCTTTTAAAAATCATTGATTCCTTTGCTTAGTGATGTCTCTACTTTTCCAGCAAGTAAATTAGATTCTTTCATAGAGGCTTGGAACTCTTGCTATAAGCCAGTGGCTAAAAGGGTATGGTTGGTACTAGAGGATTTTTAAAAGAGTCTGACTGACCCTGAGATGTACTGAAGCAAGGCTTTGATTGGCTGTATATAGGAAATCTTCCCCACCCTGTCCCCTTAGTTGATAGAGCCTTTTACTCGTAAAGGCTGGGTCTTTGTCTCAAAGCTTTAGTCCCAGGCTGCCCTGCTACCCACCCTTAACCAACTCCCCCGAACATACATCCCCCCCCAGGGACTTGTGAGGTGATGGAAGAAGAGGACAGGGTTTGGGTTCTGGGTCTGCCTTCGACTGTTGTGGGACCTTGAAGGAGTTAACATTCAACATCTGTAAAATATGGTGATTAGACCAGATAGCCTTACAGCATGACTGGAATCTAACATCCTACACCTACGCGGTCACACGAGGAGCCAGGAGACTGGGGCAACTTTGCTGGAAAAATGGGGGCTTCACGTCCCACTCATGCTAGATTTGGTAGCCATATATGTTCCATGATCCCCCTTATCTAAAAGTGAGACAGAACTTTAAATTTTCATATTAACTCAAATCAAAACTTTAAAAATCCATTATGTCCTTAAAAAGAACAAAACACCCTGTGTGGGCATAAATCCATTATTTTATAAAATGACTGAATGCCACATTGATGAATGCAGTTTCCTTTGAAATTCTTCTCATGTCTAAAGAGGATTATTGGGTTTTGTAATTGGACTAAAATCTCCCATTCAAGGGAGAAAGGCACAGTCTGATCCATGTTCTACCCTCATTCATAATAAAACCCAATAACAGCTAAGTTTTATTGAATTCTGTTATGTGCCCCAGGCACTGCGCAAAGTGCTTTACATGCAGTACCGTTTATTACACACCATAAATTGGTCTTTAATAGCAGGAAATGTTTTGGGAGGATAATTAGGTGTCAGAGCCTCGATGTTCTTCTTTGCCTGAGGTCTCCCATGTCCTGGACCCAGCTTTACAACGGCACTGTGGCCATGCTCACACGGATACACAACTGCAGGGACAAGGAATTGCGCTTCGCTTCCTGGTTGATTAGCACATAGGAAGAGAGAGTTTGTAGATTTTGACCCTTGCCCATATTTCTGACCTCTTACCTAGATGTCACAAGTTGGCCACCCAGTTATATTTTGCTTGGTCCACACAGTGCTTTAAAAAAAAAGAGGAGTTTAAACTTTTGTCATTATTGATAAATCAGGAGAAATCACATACAAATCTGGATTTCTGGCTTCTCTTGAAAAATCTGAAGATCACACGGCCTGAGCCCACCGTGGCAGTGGTCTGCTGATCTGAGGGGCACGTGTGTATTCTTCTCCCCAGCGGGTCCCCCTGTCCTTGCTTATATGATCTACCCCGCCATTGGACGCACTTGAGTTTGTAGCCTCTACTCCAGACTGGGTTTTTTTCTTGGAATTGTTTATTAGCATTAGAATTAAGGTGATTTTAAAAAGACGTTTAGGCTCGTAAGTAGTTGGTGTACTATCATTAGATAAAATCAAAGCAAGGGAAGACTAGCTGGAGATATGGTGGCTAGTGTGAAAATGCCTGAGGAGGGAGTGCCCTTGACATTAAAATCCGGGATAAAATCATTAGCCAGGTGCTTCTTTCCTTCCTGCCCTTCCCCCTTCCCTTGTCATCCTTATCCCCTTTCTGCTATTTTGAGGAAGTTGGAAGCTGCCACCATTTTTTTCCACCTCGAGCAACTGAGTGTGACTGTATTTTTGTCCCATGTTCAATTATTTCCACGAACTATTTTTGATGACCAACTTGGAAATTAAATTGGATGGTCAATATGGGACTTGACAAGAAGAATGACTTGCTCAAATAAGTTTGCACTGAAAAATCTAAGAAGTAGTGTTTTTAATGACTTGCTTTGTGACCTGGTTAGGAATGATACCATTTGTCATGTGTCTCAATTCATGATTAGATGGTTTCTGTACCTTATGCTCTCTATCAAGGGATGAAATAAATGATAGCCATGATTGGGGGGAAAATATATATATATATATATGTATATATGTTACAAAGAATATGTGTGAAAGGTCTCTGTCCCTGTTTAGCGACAGAAGTACGTGTTATATTGTAGGAGATGCTATTCCTTTGATCCCTCTTGAACATCTCTTCTTCCATAGAGGTATATTATATATGACAAATTAGAACAAGCAATAGATAGGGAAGATTCTTTACCATTATAAAACAATCAGGATCCTTGTTCTGAGTTTTGTACCTTTTCCCCTCCTAAAGCTGAACGCCAGGAGGACAAAACCAACTCAGTGTTTTAGCACTCCTGAATTGTGTGACATGATGGCATTGGCCGTTTAATACTTTTTTGTATATATGAAATTAAAATCAATAACTGGAGATCAATTTCTCCATGAAGCTTTTCATCTCCCCTTTATTTCCTCTTCTCTTCTGCAATGGTAAGCTCCTTTCAGGCAGAGTCCGTTCACTCATTCAAGTTCATGAGCTAGGGCCCGGGCTCTGGTAGGCAGTGAGGGTAAGTGGTGAGCAAGAAAGACACAGTTTGTCCTTGCTGTTAAGAAGCTTAACAGTGCAGCCAGCAAAGGGGCTGGGTAGAGACAGTCCCAGTTCAGAGTGATGAGAGCTCTCATAGGCGTAGGCCTGGGTACTTGCGGACGCTGAGGAAGAGGCATTTGGGAGAAGGAAAAGCAAGCGGAAGACCTGTCAGGTAAAGATAGTCTATAAAAGTAATATCTAAGTTGAGATTCCAAGGGCAGGCAGGAGTGAGCCCCTTATGTTCTCTAGTCCCCTAATCTGGGTTCAGGCCTCCTTGCCCTTCTCTGTTCATGTTAAGTGTTAAATTACCTAAGCTTGAAAGCATGGGAGCATATTTAACTTTATTCCTCTTTGTTCTTAACCCTCTGCCTCCCATCCACCCCTTGCCCCTCCACGATTCATATGCATTGTCTCTCTTTCTCTTAATATATATTTTTTTCCTCTCTCCCTTGCCATTACTTCTCACCTTGACTGTGATAATGGCCTCAGAATCCTTCTAATAGGGTGACTTAGTGAAGGCTACAACATGTCATTGACCGCATGTTGCCGCCGTGTAGTGGTCACCTGTGTAGGTGTCTTCTCTGGCAGGATGATGTTTGTGTTATCGTCTGTGCGTTAACGGTGTTAACGGACAGTGCGTTACACTTAGTAGGCAGGTAGTACAGTATTGATTGCAATGAAGTGATAGCTTTTATATAAATAGTTTTATTTTTCTTATCCAGGTATTTATGCAGATACTCTTCAGTCTGTACAAAAAGCAGAATTATCTTTTATGACACAAAATGTTTTTTATAAAGAGTCTTTAAGTATAAGCCTGACTCAGTAAGTACAAATGGAAAATATGTGGCTATCCCCCTGATATGCAGATGACACTATAAGAAGAAAGGTCTCATTTATTCATTGTGAATTTTAAAAGATATCTTTAATGGTGTTAGCTGGCTTATCCCATTATGTGGTCTGTTCATTAGCAGTTCTCTGTATATAGACGGCTTTGTTCGAGTGAGTCTTTCAAGTCAAGTACCTTGTAAAATAACTTTACTGATAATTTATCCTAGTTTTAAATGACTAACTGATAGGCTTTAATTTTTAGGCATTTTAACATTTTTGGATATGATTACATATTCTGAGACTTTGTGATTTAAACACAAAAATTATCATCTTGAGTAATTCTGAATGAGTTGCTGATTGCTGCCTGTTTTCCGTTCACATACTTACTAAACTCATTCCTTGCTGTGTCGGAGCAGTCAGACTTGGATATCTGCAAACCATTAAGGTTGTGTAACATCTTTTCTTTTTTCCTTTTTCTAATTCTGGCTTTGAAGATCATGTGTGGAAGTAGTACTGGATTCGATTTTTTAAAGAATAATTGTTGATTACTAGTCATTACAGATTTGAAAATGGAAGAGTTTTTCTTATCAATGGAGGACAAAGTAGAGTAAAAGAAGCTTTGACTATCTTTCCTTCACTGGTGAAGGAGGATGTTTCAATGTGGCTTCTGTTTTTGTTTTTCCTCCTTCCGGTTTTATTTTGGAATCATTTACATG
The DNA here is from genome assembly GCF_949987515.2 of Delphinus delphis. Taxonomy (NCBI): domain Eukaryota; kingdom Metazoa; phylum Chordata; class Mammalia; order Artiodactyla; family Delphinidae; genus Delphinus; species Delphinus delphis. The sequence continues at coordinate 10,931,705 of NC_082697.1, read as the reverse complement.
TCACTGAATGGATACTACAGAACGTCCATAGCAGAAATAGATGTATAGAGCAGAAAAACAATAGTTCACAGGCATCTCAACAGAGTCACTAAACATAGCTTTTTTTAAAAAATTTATTTTTGGCTGCGTTGGGTCTTCATTGCTGCGTGCGCGCTTTCTCTAGTTGCAGCGAGCGGGGCTACTCTTCGTTGCGGTGCACAGGCTTCTCATTGTGGTGGCTTCTCTTTTTGCAGAGCACGGGCTCTAGGTGCGTGGGCTTCAGTAGTCGTGGCACGCAGGCTCAGTAGTCATGGGGCACAGCCTTAGTTGCTCCGCGGCATGTGGGATCTTCCCAGACCAGGGCTCGAACCCATGTCCCCTGCACTAGCAGGCGGATTCTTAACCACTGTGCCACCAGGGAAGCCCCTAAACATAGCTATTAAATGGACAGAGTATTGCAGGGGGGAAGCAACCGTTTTTAAGTTGGAAGTGAATAAGAAAGCATTATAAAAATAGATCCTTAATAGAAGTCCAAACTCTGGATAAGACCCTGGTTCACTGATTATGCTTTGTCTTAGGATTGGAGGGGAGGTGTAGATGTGCGTGTGTTGGGGGTGGGAGTATGAATCTAAGAGAGGATTCCAGCAGGCATTCCCAGTCAATAAATTGCCTTTGGGGGAATTGTTTAATTACTTGCCTGTATTATGCTGGTCATATTTTAAGTGGGCCCCTCTGCATCCCTCCCTCTCCCCTTAATTTACCTGGCTCACAACGTGTCCTCTTTTCCGCAGCTGCTGTCTTCCCTGGGCCACATCAGTGTTCCCTTGGGCAGTCCATCCACCATGCTCACCTCCTCCCCTGGAAATTTCATGTCCCTCTCCTTTTGCCGTCTCCTTCCCATAGGGCACGCCCTGGCCCTTGGGATGTTTTCTGTCTTTGCCATCTCATTAGACTCAGACCTTTCACTCTCCAATCACAGCCTCCTGTGCTTCCACACTCCCTCACTCAGTTACTTCCCTCCTCTGGGTTTACTCCTACAGCCAGATTTCCAGCTGCTCCTTTCCAGCATCAGTCCTCCCTTCCCTTCTTATGCGGCCGGTCAGTCCCTTGAAATGCTGCCTCTCCAATATCCCCGTGTAGCCCTTCTGCCCATCTTCTTTTTTTTTTTTTTTAATTTATTTAATTTACTTTTATTTTTGGCTGCGTTCGGTCTTTGTTGCTGTGTACGGGCTCTGTCTGGTTGCGGCGAGCGGGGACTACTCTTCGTTGCGGTGGCTTCTCTTGTTGCAGAGCACAGGCTCTAGGCGCGCAGGCTTCAGTAGTTGTGGCACGCGGGCTCAGTAGTTGTGGCTCGCGGGCTCTAGAGTGCAGCCTCAGCAGTTGTGGCGCACGGGCTTAGTTGCTCCGTGGCATGTGGGATCTTCCCGGACCAGGGCTCAAACCCGTGTCCCCTGCATTGGCAGGTGGATTCTTAACCACTTCGCCACCAGGGAAGCCCCTGCCCATCTTCTTGCCATCAGCATACCAGACCAGCTCTACCTGGACCAGGCCAGCCACCAGCTTTTCTCTTCCTGGGCCCACGCCCCTAGGTGCTGCTGGAGAAAAATCTCCTGGTTTTGCAGATTGAACCACTAGAAGGAAATCAGGTCAGTAACTTCAGATCTGTCTCCCCCAGCTCTTGGCTGTCAGATCTGAAGTTTGCCTGTCATCCTTTCTGCCTCATTTCTCTCACAAGGAAAAAGGAGTCTTTGTTCCTGTCAAAGGCAGCCTTATATCTGTGCTCTTCATACCTTCCCATCCCACCTGTTCAAGGCATCTTGCACCAATAGCTTAGTGTTTCTTTTTAGGTATGTGTCCTTAGCCCTCCCTCTATGTTACCATCTTTCTTGAACCATTTAAACATTTTCAGGCTTCCTCCGGCTGCGACTCCCCCTCTAGTCACTGCTCGCCAGCTGAAATGTTTGAAATAAATAGGTCACTGCATCCATTGTTCACCTCCCAGTCACTCCTCGACTGAGGGAAGCTAGGCTCCACCCTGCCACGCCACTAAAATAATTCTTCACTGGGTTACTGTTAGCTTTCTTGTTGCTGAAGCCAATGGATTCTTTGCATCCTTATCATAACACCATTTAACATGGTCGACCTCTATTTGCTTCTTGAGTATTGTCTAACCGCAGTTTCCATAACTCTCTCTTTTCCTTTTTCTTTCCTTTTATATATTCTCCTTTTCTAGCTAGTTAGTCCCAGCTCTCACTCTTGGGCTTCTCTGCTCATCTGCTGGGGGTCTCCCTATGCTGCCACTTTCATCTGACTCTGTTCTTCTTAGGCTGCTTCAGTTGTTCACCCAGAGGTAGTAACAGCCCTTGAATTCAGAGCGGGCTCATAGACATTCTTGCACTCTGGTGTAGCTTCCAGAACACTTTTCGTTCCTGAAATGTAAGGCTCCCTGTCTCCTAGAGGGCCTTTGCGTATACTGTTTCCTCTGCCTGGAACATTCTCCCTCACTTGTTCTTTTTTTTTTGCGGTATGTGGGCCTCTCACCGCTGTGGCCTCTCCCGCTGCGGAGCACAGGCTCCGGACGCGCAGGCTCAGCGGCCATGGCTCACGGGCCCAGCCGCTCCGCGGCATGTGGGATCCTCCCAGACCGGGGCACGAACCCGTGTCCCCTGCATTGGCAGGCAGACTCTCAACCACTGCGCCACCAGGGAAGCCCATCCCTCACTAGTTCTTGTTCTTCCTTTCAGGTCCATCTTAGGCATCCTCTTTTAGGATGCTTTCTCAAATTTCTCCAGGTAGGTGCCTCTTACAGGTCTTCCCATGGCCCCTGTACTTCCACTTTCATAGCACTTTGTGTGATTATACTGTGAGGATATTCATTGTTCTGTAGTTGCCTGTTTACTTACCTGCTGCCAAGTTACCTATCTTAAAAGGGGCAGGATTGCTTTTGTTTGAGTCATTTCTGTCTCTTTGATCCAATATAGTGCCTGGCATATAAAAGTACCCAATAGGTAGTTCCTGAATGAGTAGAGGAGCTATGCTATTTGGGTTCATGAATTGGAAACTGGTTGATAGGGAGGCATTGAGTTTATAGTATTGTGCAAACCATGTGTTACTGACCCACCATCAACTTAGCACACATTTTGTTTTCTCTCTCACCCTTTATACTATGTGTGGAACAACCCCCTCCCCCACTGAAATTAGAAGCCCTTCTGAGCGGGAACTGTGTGTCATTCTTGGTGTCTCCCTCCAGTGCCTTGAACGTAGCTGAACTTCATTTCAGTGGGCCTAATCCCAGATAGATAGACACATACACATATACAGTAAGTCCCCTACATACGAGTCAGTTCCGTTCTGAGAGCGCATTCGTAAGTCCAATTTGTTTGTAAGTCCAACAGAGTTAGCCTAGGTACCAACTAACACAATTGGCTGTATAGTACTGTACTGTAATAGGTTTATAATACTTTCCACACAAATAATACATAAAAAACAAACAAACACAAAAAATAAAGAAAACATTTTTAATCTTACAGTACAGTACCTTGAAAAGTACAGTAGTACAATACAACAGCTGGCGTATAGGGGCTGGCATCGAGTGATCAGGCAAGAAGAGTTACTGACTGGAGGAGGGAGAGGAGGTGGAAGATGGTAGAGCTGAAGGATCGTCAGCAATAGGAGACGGAGGGCAAGCTGCAGTTTCACTCAGGCCTTACGTGATTGGACATGCAAACGCACGTTCGCATCTTTGAAAGTTCGCAGCTTGAAGGTTCATATGTCGGGGACTTACTGTGTACACTCTGGAACTAAGTCTCATCTGTAACCCATCCTTGTCTTCCTCGGCTGGTCCTGCTTCGGGGCCGTGCACAGCCCATGCCACTCTGGAGGGGCAATTTCCCTGTGGTTTCTTAGTTCTTGTGTTCCAGCATGCTGGCCGAGTATGAGAGACGTCAGCGGTATGAGAGTCTCCCTCATTGAAACTTCATAGGTTTGGTAGCAGGGACTGACCAGTGCTGACAGGAAATAGAGGCATTTATTAAAAGCCAGAGTTGTCAACTTGCAGGATGCAGAGCTCTTGTTAGCATATGATTTTATGGTTGGTTTGGTGCTCCTCTATAAAAGTAGAGAACTGGATAAAAATGGCAGGAGCGTGCTTGGGTCTCTGAAGTTAGATCCTTTTTCCTAAGTAATTTGCCTTTAGAGTTTCATTTGTTTGGAATTTCCTGAGATTTTGATCTTGCCAGAAAGTTTCCAACAAAACAAAATTCTGGGCAGGTGAAGCATGTGCATGTGAAACGAAATCATTGCTTTTGTTTTCAACTCTTTTCTTAACGTATTATCCTTGGTTCAGCCCTGAAGGTTATTCTATTTTTTTGTGGATCTCAACTTTTCTCTCATCTTCTGGTTCTTAGAAAATGAGCGGTATTGTTTGAATGGAGAAGAGGAGGAGAGGAATAAAAATAAATGTAAAAGCTTTGTTCTTGCCTAGGCAGGCTTGGCTTTATATTAGTAGCTTGGAGCAGAATGACATGTCTAGTCTGGTGAAGAAGGGATATTTCGGGTTGGTTTGGCTTCTTGTGGATTTTATTTTTTTTTTGTTTAAAGGTTTGTGTTTTAAACCAGAATTTTTCTGTGAATGTAATCAAATTTAGATAAACGCACTTAGTTTCACAATTTGCAGGGCACATTTCTGTTACCTGTGTTAAACACAAGTCATTGTGGTGAATGACTTGGGTCAGGTTGTTTCTCAAATGAACTGAGATCTGGCATGGTTTAAGTGGTCACAGAGCAGACCTGTAACCCAAGAGAATTCTTTTCTTCCCGGTTCAGTGTCCCTTCCTCCAGACGTGCTGCTTTCCCGGAGCCCTAGGAATGCCTTTCATCAGAGTAGCCGTGATTAAACGAATAGAGGTTTCCTGTTGGACTGCAGCGCTCACCTGCCTTCATTCTGTTCATCTCAGAGCAGAGGTTCTGGATCCTCAGTGTTACTTACTGAGATTGTTTTAAACATAAAAGTGCCTTTAACGAAGGCCAGCGGTAGAACAGTTGAGAACAAAGTAGAAATAGTGTTAAAGACAGAGTTGTTGGCAAGAGTCTTGAAGGAGTGTTGAAGATAGTATGGGAAGCAGTTAGCAGTTAGCATTTATATTCCAGTTTGTTGGTTTCAGACCTACTTGTATGGTCCCCGTATTGTAGTCTGTGTGTTACCGAGTCCCCACCCACCATCATCCTCTTTGTCTTGCTCTCCCCCATCCTTGCTTCCCCTCCTCACCACTCTCTCCCCCCATGGCCACCACAACCACCACTAGCAATTACCAACATGTTGGATCTTGAGGCTGCTTCCCTATAAGGATGTGGGGCAAGTGGGGTTGGCCATTGACGTCGTTACCAAGTTCTGTGGGCTCTCTCACTGTGTGCCTCGTGACGTTTGATTGGCTGCAAACTAGCAATAAACTGCTTCTTCTGCTATCTAATCTGTAGTTGCTTTCTATCTCTGTATTTAAGGGTACATCTATAATCTACCAATGCCAGTTGAAGAGGATAGATGATAGAAACAACCGTATGCTTAAGCAAGTTGGGAGAGATGCTAATAGACAGCCAGAAAACTACAACAGCCTGTAAAACAGAACAGGCTCAGTTTGTGGCAGAATTTTGTGTTCAAGAATTTTGTTTTTTGTTTGATTTTTAATATGCCTGTTTTGTCCTGTTTAAATTGATAGTCTTCAAATAAAAAGCTACGGCCAGTCTTGTGTGTCATGGAGTCCCTGGCTGTGAGGCTCAAAGTTTATTACTATCCAGAGTGTCCCCTTAAATCTCTTTGGGTCAGTTCATGGGAACAATGTTCAGATGGACTTTTCTGGCTGGCAGAGAGTCAACTGGTAACCAAGCATGAAAATACAGACAGTCCCTAATACATACGTGTGTCTGCTTCAAAAGGTTGAAAGTTAGTTGTCTGGGACTCTGAACATATTTTCTGTAGAATCAGTGCTATGAGTGGTGGTGAAGTTCCAAGCTTACCCTGGTACCTATTTATTCTGCAGTATACCTGAAGTATTCCTATTAATATCATATGTGATTTTCCCATAGAATTATTATATATGATGATGATTACTATATATATTTAATATTATACATAATAGTGATTTTATGAATAAAAACCATTCTGGGTTCCATCTGGGGGGTATTGTGTGTGTGTATGTGGTGGGGGGGTGGCTATAGGTCTGTATTAATACATCCCCTTCTCATGCAGCCTTGCCACTGGAAGTGGTTTTTCTTCTCACCTCTAAGTAATATGGACTCTCATGGATTTTGGAGGAGAGGCTGGATTCAAGGTTAGAGCCGTGAGGAATAGATTAGGCTGGCATTTCTGGGGCTAGAGAACAATGACAGCTCCCAGGACACTTCTTGGGCCTGGCTGTCTCTTCATTACCCTGTTTTGTCTTCTTCCGAGGCCCCCAGGCATTGACCTTTTTTTCCTTGGTTATCGTTTTTTTTGCTTGGTTACCATTTTTTTTTGCTTGGACCAGGGTTTTTGCCTCTGGTCTACAACTGAATTTTCTATCAGGGTCTCCTGCTTTTGAAATAAATATATAGTCTTTTTGAGGTTTTCAAAATTAAATGTTGTGGCAGAGTTATCACATGTTAGTTTTGCTGTGAGAAATTGTAGAATCCCAGATGACTGATCTTTATGATCTTTATAAACTGCACCTGTATTTCCATTTCATTCTCCTGTGTTATATATCACACTGCAGAAAATAATAGCTTTTATAATTAATACTGCCTCCCTTGATTACATTTCTTGTCTAAGATTTGTTTTCAGATAAGACCTTTTCATGACAGTACACAAAACCGTACAGCGCACTTCCTACTTAAATCCTCTGAATCTGTCCACAGCAGTATTTCAGAGTCCAAAATGACTTCTGCCAGGAGACTGGAGAAACCGTTGGGTAGGTGATCTCTGTGGTCTTTTATGACTTGATTTGTGCTTCACCTGATACAAAGAAATCTTTTAGGGTAAGGACAGGCTGCATTAGCTGGTCATAGCAAATGGGACCTCGGAGAGCATCTGAATGGCACAGCAGGCCTGGCCCTGGCAGCCTTGTGATAAAAGCGTTTGCCTCCAGGGCCATCATCTCCCATAAATATCACATTCCCCTCCCTGAACGCACAGGCACCCAAGTTGCACCTCATTTTTGTCCTCAACCAAGCACTGCTGAGATGCTGAGGCATTGGGCTCTTAGCTGATGGCAATAGTTGGTCTGGGTGTTTCCATTTAGCAGTTTGCTGCTTTTAAACTGGCTTGTGGAGAGCTGCAGGGCTGGAGGTTCCCTGCTAGTTCATGTGTGGCTTTTTGTCCCTCACTTGACAGCTGCTATTTCACTTCTCAGCAGAAAGGGACACTGTGCCCACCCAAGCCCACCCAGAAAGGAAGGTGTGATGTACCACTTCTGAAAGGTTCAGTCTGGCATCATTGTAAACAAGAAGGTGGGTCAGGTGGGGCTGGAGGTGGAACGTGGCTGCTCCCCAAAACTACAGATTGTTCTACAAGTGCATTCTGGCATAGCGTGATGAAAGTTTCTAGCATTTTATTCCCCTTAATAATCGTGAGCACAGAAGGGGTCGGGGGGAGTGGGGTTGTCTGGCCATAGAAGCTGTCATATTAAACAGCACTTTCTGGTTTTAGCAAGTTTTATCCAAATGAGACTTCAGATTTTCCCTCTCTAATTTACTGGCAGTTCTTCTGAAAATGTCTAATTATTTTGCCAGAAAATCACTCAAGCACTTAAGCCTTTTTTTTTAACCTGTGCAAATATGTTACATTCTTTTAAAATAGATCAGATAGAAATGGGAACCCGTAAGATTTTATATATTTTCTAATGCATTATTTTTATATTAAATAGGTTTCTGTAGACTTTCTCATGCTTTTGTTTAGAGGATGTATTTTGTAATGTAGAGCATGGCTTTACCTTGCCTTGTAAGCTTGATATATTTTTTTAACCACTCAGCATTTTTTTTTCCTGTATTGTGAAATCCACTGAATAATTATAAAATCAGTAGACACTTGTTTACAAGTTAATATGTGTATCTGTCCTTAGTTGCACTGACTCAAAAGCTAAAGTAACGTTCAGTTCTTTGATTTACCCTTACATCCAACTGATTGCCAAGTCCTCCAACTTCATTCTTGAAATGTGCATCTGAACCTCTTTCCTTCTTTCCTCATCCTCTTCCCTTGTCTCCATTCAGGCCCTCCTCATCTCTGGCCTTTTATGGTCACCTTCAGCTGGTTCAGGCTCTTTGTTTCCATCCTGTCTTTCATGGGACAAGAAGTGATATCCCTGTCCTACTTGAAAACTTCTAGTGGCTCCCCGTTGCTGGGACTGTAGTCTCCTGATTCCTTGGCCTCACCTAACACAGGTGCTTAAAGCAGGTCTGGGTAAGGGTGTTGGTTTAGCTCTGCTGACCAGCACCCCTGCCCCACCCCACCCCTTCCAAACTGGGTGGTCATTGGTGCTGTATCTTCTGTCTGCTGAGCGGCCACCATTCACCCTCCTTTCAGCTCACAGGCCCTGCCTCAGTGGAGCAGGTGCCTCCCGCCCCCGACACTGAGCTGCCTTTTCTGTTAAGTTCCCTTTTTTTTTGTTCTATGGGAAATATTAACATGCTTTCTCTGTTACCTCTATACCTGAATGTATTAATTTTCCCTAATTCACCTGAGGAATCCATCTCTCTAGGGGAAAATTAGGATTTGGTTACAGGAAGAAAACCACTGAGAAAACGTATTCTGCTTCTGACATGCCAAATAGCATTTTTTGCAGTGTGCTGTTCCTTTTTAACACTTAATAATATTTTATGGGTTTCCCTGGTGGCGCAGTGGTTGAGAATCTGCCTGCCAATGCAGGGGACACGGGTTCGAGCCCTGGTCTGGGAAGATCCCACATGCCACAGAGCAACTAGGCCCGTGAGCCACAACTACTGAGCCTGCGCGTCTGGAGTGTGTGCTCCGCAACAAGAGAGGCCGCGACAGTGAGAGGCCTGCGCACTGCGATGAAGAGTGGCCCCCGCTTGACGCAACTAGAGAAAGCCCTCGCACAGAAATGAAAACCCAACACAGCCAAAAAATAATAATAATAATAATATTTTATATGAATTACTATTTTAATTCTATTGCTTATATATTATTTTCTTCTTTGCTGGAATGTGAACCCTCTGAGAATATGAGATCATGTCTTTTAGATCTTCGTATCTCCTCAGTACTGAGTGTACTGTAGTGTCTGGCCTAGTGTCACCTTGTGGACTTGTATCATGCACTCATTTAACCTTGCTTAAACTATACATACTGCCACAAGCAAAAAAGAGAAATTCCTTTAAATACCACATTGTCCTATCAGACCACACCTTGATAATCCTCTGTAGGGAAGGGGAGACTGCTGGTGAAAGAGAAACAAAAGAAGTTAAGATCCGGGCTTTAAAATATCTAAGGCTTCAATGCTGGCAATTTAAAGTATTTTTTCCAAGGTTTTAATCTTAATTGCACGAAATTTTTGCCTCACAGCTAACTATAGAATTTAGTTGCCATATAAGATGGCATTTCTGTACACCCTTCAGAAATGTTTGTGGAATTAAATAAACCATATTCAGCACTTAAGGGTAATCTACCTAACAATTATTGAACAGAAGAGTCGTAATTTGTCCTATAAACCATTATGATGGTCACCTATAAGTTCATATAAATTATGTTGGCACTTAGTTCATTACAACTTTATTGGGTGCCTGTGGATGCCAGGCAGTGTGCTAGGCAGTGACAAGTACAGGGGTGAGGGTGATAGGGAACACACACCTGTGGTCTCGTTAATAGTCACAGGAGAGAGATGACATGAAACAGTCACACAAACTATTAATTGTGGAGGAAGTGCCATGAAAGAAGAATAAAAGGTAGAAGGAGAGTGTTGAAGAAGGGGCTTTAAGCAGGTATGAAGGGGTCAGTGAATCCTTGGGCGAGGCCTACAGGGTGGGGTGGGTGAGCCTTTCAGTTAGAAGTGGCTTAGCAATTTTCAAGAACGCAGGGAAGGCATGCACGACCTGAGCATTGGTCACCAGAGTATGTCACCTCCTGAGATAATGACTCCCAGAAGTTTATTATTCACTGGCAGAAAGTAGTACTTCCCCTTTGTTTATACACGTTTTAAAAATTAAGGATTTGTCTTATACTAGAATCCCCTGATTTGTTGAACAGTCCTGTATTCACTATACTTATTCATATTCCTTGAGATTTTATAAAATATTTTTAAAATACCTAAAGTCTTGATTATATCCTTTCAACCCTTGTTAAGAATTCTTATTTTTGTAATTTATAGTATATTTCATTATACAGTGATATATTTACTATGGAAAAGAAAAAACAATAAAAGTTTTCTTTATCCCTATCACTGCAGAGTATAACTACTATAAACATTTTGTCTGTATTCTGCCAGTCATATTTTAATTGAAATTTTTATTGAGATAATTACAGATTCATGTGCAGTTGTGAGAAATAATACAGAATGGTCCTTTGTACACTTTGCCCAGTTTCCTTCACCATGATAACATTGTGCAAAACTGTAGAACACTATCACAACCAGGATAATTGACATTGATAACAGTTTGTCCATCTTATCATATTTCTTCAGTTTTACTTGGGCTCATTTGTGTGTGCATTATTTGTTTCCCATAGACTCTTGTATTAGTAATGCTATTTTTTTTTTTTGGCGGTATGCGGGCCTCTCACTGTTGTGGCCTCTCCCGTTGCGGAGCACAGGCTCCGGATGCGCAGGCTCAGCGGCCATGGCTCACGGGCCCAGCCACTCCGCGGCATGTGGGATCTTCCCGGACCAGGGCACGAACCCATGTCCCCTGCATCAGCAGGCGGACTCTCAACCACTGCGCCACCAGGGAAGCCCAGTAATGCTATTTTTTATGTGATTTCATTCTAGTTTTTCTCTTTTCTGCCCTCAAAAAGCATCCCCTCTCCTAATCTTTTTTGTTGTTGTTGGTAGGAGTTTATTAATTTATTTATTTTTGCTGTGTTGGGTCTTTATTTCTGTGCAAGGGCTTTCTCTAGTTGTGGCAAGCGGGGGCCACTCTTCATCGCGGTGCGTGGGCCTCTCACTATCGGTGGCCTCTCTTGTTGTGGAGCGCAGGCTCAGTAGTTGTGGCTCACGGGCCTAGTTGCTCCGCAGCATGTGGGATCCTCCCAGACCAGGGCTCGAACCCGTGTCCCCTGCATTAGTAGGCAGATTCTCAACCACTGTGCCACCAGGGAAGCCCGCCCTCTCCTAATCTTATATCCCTCTCATGCCATTGTGTGTTTTCTCTAAACTTGTTTCAAAAAGCAGCTACCTGTAAGAGAAATAAATAGATTAAAAATAGTTAGTCCGAATGTACTTTACCAGCTTACTGATTGTTTATAGACAGTTTAGCCAGTTTATCTGGCCTTGCTGCTGAAAGATACTCTGGGTGGTTTCTAACCAAGAGAGAACCATTTAGTGCCATTCAAAATAGACTGAATTATCAACAGTGTCTGAAAAGGGCCTGACAGTGAGTTGCCTATAATTTAAGCAGAACAGAGTAAGTAGAAGAATAAATATGTACCAGGAAAGTACAGGTAACAAAGGAGGCTTAGAGATCTTTGCTGTTATTTCTTGAGCAAATACTCTTCTGAGGTCATCTGTCTACTGACTGCCTCTCTGTCAAACAAATAACCAAAAAGATAATCACCACTTGGTTGCTGCATGTGTAGTCAGTTGATTTTCGGTGGCCATATGATTTTCATATGTGGTCTGGTTTTCAGTGTTGCTTGAATTATCTCAATGCTCCCGTTGAGAAAATTCAGAAAATACCCCCAATTTTCAATTTTGGAGTAAAAAGGAAAGAAACAATAGGACATATGAAAAGTAAAAAGGAAGTTGTTTTAAAGTACTGTAACTGAGTTCAGAAAGCATGAATAGAGCAGGAGAGAAGCCAGGATGAGTGACGCTAGTCATCAAGTGGCATGGGGTCGCTAAAAGCACATCAACCAGATAATCAGCTTGAAAAAATTTAAAAGGAGGAGATAACTGCCAAGGGACTCTATCCAAGCAAATGGAAAGGACTTGAGAAGAAAAACTAGTTAGGCATGATTGTCTTGTTATTGGATAGTGAGAGAAGGGAGCTCTTTCTGTCCAGAATAGGATCTCTCAGTGGAGGTTAGGCTCTCACTAATGAAAAATAACTGTTGAGTTCTGGCTGGCCTTATTCAGCAGCTCTTAATAATTAAAATTTAGTAACGTGAGAATATGTGGAAGCTACTTCAACAAGAGAATCTGTTTCTCAAACCTAACTGTTAAAATGCTGAAGTTGTTTTTATTTTAACCCAGCTGTTATTGAACATTATTTTGGAGGCTCTAGATAAAGTAATAAGATAAGAAAAGTAAATCATTGCTAAACAATTGGGAGAAACGGATTTATTCTATTTGCAATGTGATTGATCAACCTAGAAAACGAGTTTAAGAAAAATTACATGAGTTAAAAAAAAGAAAAAAAAAAGAAAAATTACATGAGGAAATGAAGGTAGGTTAGATGGCTGGATAACAAGATTTTATCATAGAATAATATGTATAATGTGGGCCTATCTATGTAAAAACAAATAGTAAGAATTCATAAATAATGAATTCATTATTTAAGAATTCATTGTTTATTTTGCATGTTTGGAGGAGTAGACAATACTAGACTGTTAACATTGGTTAAGTTTTTTCATTACATCTTTGTATTGTATACACTGGACATGTTATTTTTATAATTTTTGAGGAGGAATTTTATAATAAGTCTTTCAGTATTTAGGAATGCTTATATTTTCTAATGACTCCTATACTAATATCTTTATCATATACCCCTAGTGCCCTCAGTTTTTGCGTATTACTGTGATTCCCTTCTGTGAGCCGTACTGAAGTTACCTAGTAATCAACTATTCTTCCCTTCCCTCTCCCCCCAGCATCTGATTTGAAATATTCTCAGTTGCTATCTGAAGAGTCTCAGTCAATATCCATAAAACTATTAGCAAGATTATTCTCTTTTTTAAAAACTCTTCCCGTTCTGCCTTCCACACTCCCTTTGGTGGTTGTACTCTACATTATATAGTACACCGTCTCCCTTACAGCCATCCTTTTATCTTAGACCTACTAGTAAATATTAATTCTCACTCTCAGTTGTTCCCTAAATCTCTCTAGTCATTTTGGTTGCCTGATGCTCATTCTCTCCTAGATTCTTCAGGAATGGTTTATAGAAACAATATTCTGGGAATTAACAGTGCACGGTCATAACAGTTTGTCTGCAGCTTTAATATTTGAAGGCCACATGGTCTGTATATAAAAATCTTTGGATCACACTTTATTTCCTTAAGTAACTTAAATATGTTATTCCACTGTCTTGTGGTATAAAGCATTGCTGTGGATGTTTGATGGTCTAATTTTTAGCCATTAAAAGTGACTTGGTCTTTTTGCTAGATTCCCAAAGGATTTTTAAAATCTTTTAATTCAAAGTGTAATCATTTATTAAATCATATCTTGCTCTTGGCCATTTTGGGTCCAAGAAGAATTCTTCCCCCAAATCAATGTGTTCTTTCAATGTATAGTTTCAAACCTTTTCTTTTTTTAATTTCAGAAGAGTCTTAAATTCAAGCTTTCAGTATTTCTTTTGTTACATTGCTTTCCTTCTCAGGGACTCAGCCTGTTGTGTGTATGTTTGATCTTCTTTGCCTATCATTTATTTCTTTCACTTCCTCTCAAAAATTTTAAAATCTTAATAATTTGCTTTAAAAACATGAAAAATTATTAAATATAATTTTAAATTAAAATACAATTTCAAACTTACAGAACAATTATAACAGTACAAGGAACCTATTTCTCTTTGGTTACTTCTTTTTGAATTTCTTTTTTTTAAACTCCTGTTTTCTGTTTCCTTTAAGGCATTAAACCTATTTATTTGCTCTTGTGTTCCTCCTTGTTTTGTCTTCATTTCTGAAAATACTTTCTTCTTTTCTTTTTAATTCTTTCCTGATTTCTTTCACTTCTCTTTTCAGATCATTCTTTTTTCCAGTTACTTTGGTTCTTAAGTTCTCATTCTCCTTTATGTTGTTATTCCATAGCTTCTACCATTTTCTTAGTTTCTTGTTGGATTAGTTTCATCTTTTGTGGGCATCTTTCTAGCCTGCTTTTGTCTTCTGTAGGGATATTGTTTGTCCCGTATTCTCTTTCATATATTAATGCTGTGTGGAACTCAACTGTTCCTTGTCTACTGACCGTTTTTAAGTGAACAGTTTCCTGGTAGTTTTAGGAAGAAAGGGGTGGGTCAGATAGATGTTCTAGCCCAGGGCTCTCAGTCTCCCTCTTTAGTTGGCTTTGTGAAGTGACTTTTAAAGCATCTTGTGTTTCTAAGATCTGCTTCCCCTGTTCCTCCCATTTTTACCTATTATCTCAACCTTCTCTTTCCTTTGCTCCTTTTGTCTGTATCTTGCTCAATTTGTTCTGCTCCAAGAAGCTTCTCCTCCGTGCAGGCTGTGTCTTACTTAGAAGGTCTTAGTTTTGAGAGTCTGTAGGGCCTAGGCTGACCCAGCACCTTGGGGAGGGGGAGCATGGGGATGCCTGTGAATTGGAGCCTACAGGATCTGCTCCTAGTTTGGCTGCTCACACAAGTTGGCCTGTCACAATTCCCAGTGAGACCTGATGATTTGGGGTTCTCCTGGTCACAGCCATCAGAACCCCCCCCGTTGTCTTGATTCTCCTTCCTCCCACACAAATGTTGATACCACATGGGTCTTAATAACTGGCTGTCCCCCACTTCCTTGTACTTTCAGAATCTCTGGTTTTGTTTTAGTTGTTGTCTGAGGGGTTCTCTGTGTTGGTTTGGCTATCCTGTTGCTCCATTTGTTTGTTTGTTTATTTATTTATTATTTATTTTTGGCTGCGTTGGGTCTTTGTTGCTGCCCATGGGCTTCTCTCTAGTTGTGGTGAGCGGGTGCTGCTCTTCATTGTGGTGCGTGGGCCTCTCTCCTCTTGTTGTGGAGCATGGGCTCTAGGCTTGCGGGCTTCAGTAGTTGTGGTGCGCGGGCTCAGTAGTTGTGGCACACGGGCTTAGTTGCTCGATGGCATGTGGGATCTTCCTGAACCAGGGATTGAATCTGTGTCTCCTGCATTGGCAGGCGGATTCTTAACCACTGTGGCACTGGGGAAGTCCTCCATTTATTTTTATGGGGATTCAGGGAGAGTGGAAAACTGTGGCCACTGCTGCCACCGTCTTCCCAGAATCATAAAGCCAGAGTAATCACTCAAAAACACATATCCAATCATGTCATTCCTCCCTACTTTAAAAAAAACTTGAGTTGCAAGAATCCTTCACGAAAACTTTCAAACATATAGAAATAGGCTAGTATAATGAACCCCTACGTATTCGTCACCCAGTTTCAATAATTAAAAACTCATGGCTCATCTTTTTTCCTCTGTATCCCCTACCCATTAACCCTTCCCAGCTCTAATTTATTTTGAAATAAATCCAAGCATCATAACAAATACTTTTAAAAAAAAATTGAACACTCAGGGGTCAGAGGAGCCAGAACCACATCTTCTTTGGACTTGGAGAGGAAAGTGAAATGTCAAGGAAAGCTGATGTTACCATCCAGGGTCTGGGCTGAGGGACCATCAGCCTGGAAATACATTCGGAGTACAACCTTAGGGAGCTGACTGTCATATCGAGCTCTGCTAGGCACAAGGAGCTAGGAAGACAGCACTTGCCATTCCTACCTGAATATTGTTTGCAGCAGAGGGCCCCGGTGGGTCCTGATTTAGGAGTGCTGAGTGCTGACAACGCTTAGTCCCTCCTCGGCCTGCCTCAGGCACTCCATGTAAAAGCCTTCCTGCTATTCCAGCCATTGACCTGCTCCTCCCTAGTTTGTAGGGAGGATGTAGGGAGCCTAGATTTCATCTCAGTTGGAATGTAGCCTTCTCCAGGAGTGTACCACATCAGAAAACCGTGCTGCCTGCAGGAGAAGTAGAGGGGAAGAGGCACATCCTTCCAAGAAATGTTTCTCTCACACCCAGCCATTCCCTGGGTATCATAGCAGGAAATTACTCATTACTGGGAAATCACCGCTGACCTTTCTGTTGAGGAAGTCAAAGAGAGAGCAGAGTTCTCAAAGTTAGTTGGGTCACTGGTGCTTTCTTCTTGCATTCATTATTTGTTTTCCACTGCCATCCTCATGCTATCTCTATTTTCATAATTCCAAATTCATATCTCACCTTGGTTCATTCTGACATGTTTAGCCCACCCATTCAGTGGATCCTTATTGAGGGCCCTGTGTCTGCAGGAGTCGTGCTCTGCCAGTGAACAAGCTGGACCTCAAGTGCCTGCTCCTTTGAGCTGAGGAGGCTCAGCCAGCAATCTCTCCTGGAAAGCCTCTCCAGCCCTGTTGAGCGGAGGCAAGTTTAGGAAGTGTTATGTGTATGCCCTGTGCACCCCTAGGAGTCTGGGCACAGAGACCTGGGTCGCAGGCCACTTTCGTGTGGTGTGGGCCCACTCTCTCCTCTCTGACCTTTGGTGTGATGGCAAGGGCTTGGAGAGTGACACAGGCAGCAGACTTTGGGGTTGCTCCAGTGGAGAATGGCCATCCTGTCTCCACCCCAGCCTTCATTGCTAAGGTTTCCTTTCAAGCAACAGTGCTGGAACAGACTAGGCAAAACAGCTTAGATATAGCTGTATGATGTATCTTCTCCCCTTAATGCCAACCAAAGTTGGCAAGGAGAGGTGACAGGTCAGCAGTGCCCGAAAGAGCTCTTTCCTCTGCACCAGATGTGGCTGCTCCACAGTTACTCCTGAGTTTACTATTTTCATTTTTACCAGCTCCTCTCATTGCCTTTCCCTTCTTCCTGTGAATAGATTTTGCCTCTGAGCAGGACTTTCTACTCAGTAGCATTGTTTGTGGCCACAGCGGTCTTCCCCCACCAAGTAGGAACTCACTGAGGACAGGGACGACGACAGAGCCACCTGCCCCGTCAACAGTTGGTACAACCTGAAACGCAAGAACAAAAATTGGCTGCAAGTACAGTGATAGCAATGTTGCAGTCTTGACTCTGAAGGCGATCCTCAAAACTTGACTTTGGCATCGTATGTAAGGGTTTGCTTTAAAAAATATACTTGGGTGGTGAGACCAATTACCTTTAAAATAATTTTACATTTCTGGCTTTTTAACTGTCCTGTTCTCTAATGAACATATCTCACTGAAACTTTCCACTGTTTGCTCTGAGTAATCTTGTTTACTTGAAGATTGCTTTACAGTGCAGTAAGAAAACAAACATTCTAATCATGAGTTTTTTTCAAGTTTAGGCATTGCTGTTACATGAAAATGTCACTAGACTTAGTGTCCCTAAAGTTCTTTATTTATCCTGATTTTTGTAAAATGTTTGATTTATTTGGTCCTAGGGATTTATTTTCCTGTTAGCCCAATGAAGATGTCATGATTTTGTGAGCCTTGGGGAGAAGAGTGCCTAGCTATTGTATTATCTTTAAAGGATATTACTTCTACAATAGCTTCAGTTATTTATGTAATAATAGTGGCCCTAGGTCTGTCTCTAGCAATATGTATATGGATTTTGGTTCCTATATAGTTTTAGTTGTAGCATTGAGATATTGAGCAAATCCTCTTGAGGAAGTATTTGGCATCAGTCGGCCTTCTAAAAATTGATCATATGTTATTAGCAGAGGTTTACTGCCTCCTTTCATTGTATAGAAAAATTTTTTTTTTTTATGTATCCAGTTCTAAGAAGGCAGATGACCAAAAGATCATGCAGCTGTTGCCGGAGGCTTATGGGTGGAGAGGAGGAAGGGATAGAACCGTTTTTAAACAATTGCATCTCCCTAAATACGTCAAGGAGATAGGAAGATGTTCTAATTTGATTTGTTGACATACAGGTATTTTATGCTGGATCTTGTTTTAAGTAGTTACTCTGAAAGTTGCTTTTTATTTAAGTACACTTAATAAATTAAAATTTGCTTTGACGGAAGTTAAAATGTTAGAAATCAGGTAACTGACATGGAGAACTATGCTTTTTAAAAAATAGTCTGCTTAAAAAAAATAGTCTGCTTATGGACATGGTGAACAGAAATAATTTAATGTTTTAATTTTTTCTTCTATTTCACTACAAGTTTATACGCATAATAATACATACCAGATAAATATGGGGGAAAAGTTTTGTGCCAGAGCCATCCTGCCTACTCTTTCCTTACAGAAGAACAAAGTAACAGTATTCATTTTAACTATAGAAATACTATAGTGGGTTTTTTTAATTCCCTATATTTTAATCTCCTGTGTTCCTCTTGATCTTTAATTTGCTAAAATAGTTGCAAAGAATGAATCTAGCCTGCATTAATCTTCTTAAACAAACACAACTCTACCTAGTTGTAATGGTTCGTCTTTCTCTTAAAAATAGTGATTTGTTCACTCTGAAATCTGAATGATCAGTTGCAGCTGCATTTTGTTCCTATTTGAGTTTAGGAAGACGGGGAGGAGGAAGCACTCTGTAATATACAATTTGAATTACTGTAATAGACGGACACAAGGATTAGCATAGTGGAACTGTTAACCTGACAGAACCAGAAGAAACATCTATTCTTAGCATAGTTCGAGATTTAAAGGCAACATAATGGGTATAGTTGAAAATTGTAGAAGGAAAATAAACCAGATGGGTTAAGATTAACTTTTTTTTCTAAATTGTTACTACCATACTGAGGAAGAGGACTTTCTACCATTAGAGGCAATAAAGAAAATCGCAGAGGGAAAGGTCAATAGGTTTGAATACTTAAAAATTTTAAACTACTTTAAAACTCTTTATTACTTAGGTAATGCATGTGCGCTGTAGAAAACAATTGGAAAACAATAGAAAATAAAAATCACTCATAATTCTGCCAAGTGGCAGCTCTCGTTATTATAATGACATTTTATGATAATCCTCCCACAGTTAAAATATTTTTATTTAGGGGAAATTAAATTTAAATGTGCAAACAAATAAATTGACAAAGTGGTTTCTCAGGATAGACAAAGAATTGTTGGCTTTAAGATATGTAAAGAGCTTACATGAGTAAGAAAAATACTAATATTCTCGAAGATTGGTAGGCAAAGGACAGAGACAGTCACTCTGTGTTCATCATTCAGCAGACGCTGAGTGCCTGCTGGTCAAGTTAGAGTAGTGTTTACTGTGCACAAAAATGGCTGTTGGAAGGGACAGACATGCCATATTGTCGTCTGTATGTTTTATTCCAACATCTTGAGGCATAATCAAGATATAAATGAAATTGTATGGAAAAACATTTTTCTTTAGTTGAATTTTTTCAAAAATAATGGAGAAGATTGTATTTATGAACTTGAGATGGGCAACTGTTTCTTAAACAAGACACCCCACAAAAACGATAGAGGAAAAGATTGATAAGTTGAACTACATTGACCTTAAGAACTTCTCTTCAATGGGAGAAAATATTTGCAAATGAAGCAACTGACAAAGGATTAATCTCCAAAATTTACAAGCAGCTCATGCAGCTCAATATCAAAAAAACAAACAACCCAATCCAAAAATGGGCCTAAATAGACATTTCTCCAAAGAAGATATACAGACTGCCAACAAACACATGAAAGGATGCTCAACATCACTAATTATTAGAGAAATGCAAATCAAAACTACAATGAAGTATCACCTCACACCAGTCAGAATGGCCATCATCAAAAAGTCTGCAAACAATAAATGCTGGAGAGGGTGTGGAGAAAAGGGAACCCTCTTGCACTGTTGGTGGGAATGTAAATTGATGCAGCCACTGTGGAGAACAGTATGGAGGTTCCTTAAAAAACTGAAAATAGAACTACCATACGACCCAGCAATCCCACTACTGGGTATATACCCTGAGAAAACCATAATTCAAAAAGAGTCATGTACCACAATGTTCATTGCAGCTATGTTTACAATAGCCAGGACATGGAAGCAACCTAAGTGTCCATCAACAGATGAATGGATAAAGAAGATGTGGCACATATATACAATGGAATATTACTCAGCCATAAAAAGAAACAAAATTGAGTTATTTGTAGTGAGGTGTATGGATCTAGAGTCTGTCATACAGAGTGAAGTGAGTCAGAAAGAGAAAAATACCGTACGCTAACACATATATATGGAATCTAAAAAAAAAACGGTTCTGAAGAACCTAGGGGCAGGACAGGAATAAAGACACAGACGTAGAAGATGGACTTGAGGACACGGGGAGTGGGAAGGGTAAGCTGGGACGAAGTGAGAGAGTGGCATGGACATATGTACACTACCAAATGTAAAATAGATAGCTAGTGGGAAGCAGCCACATAGCACAGGGAGATCAGCTCGGTGCTTTGTGACCGACTGGAGGGGTGGGATAGGGAGGGTGGGAGGGAGGGAGACGCAAGAGGGAGGAGATATGTGGATATATGTATATGTATAGCTGCTGCACTTTGTTATACAGCAGAAACTAACACACCATTGTAAAGCAATTATACTCCAATAAAGATGTTAAAAAAAAAAAAGAGCTTCTCTTCATCAAAAGACACCATTAACTTTGGGTTGTTTGCAGAAGTGGCCCCAAATTCCTCCCATCCCTGTCACATTCATGCCCCTCTGAATGTGACTCTCACCAAGAGGTGGACAATCACTTTTGAATTTGTGCTCGGCCACGTGACTAGCTTTGGCCAGTAGAATGTTGGTGATAATGACACAAGCAGAGGCCTAAAAAACATACAGGCATACCTCGTTTTACTGCACTTTGCTTTATTGTGTTTTTTACAAATTAAAGGTTGGTGGCAACCCTGTGTCAAACAAGTCTACTGGCACCAGTTTCCCAACAACATTTGCTCACTTTGTCTGTGTGTCACATATTGGTAATTCTTGCAATATTTCAAACTTTTTCATTATTATTATATTTGTTGTGGTGACCCATGCTCAGTGATCTTTGATGTTACTAATGCAAAAAGATTACAACTCACTGAAGGCTTAGCTCACGGTTAGCATTTTTTAAGCAATAAAGTATTTTTAAATCAAGGTATGTACACTGTTTTTTTCAGACATAATGCTTTTGCACACTTTATAGACTAGTGTAATATAACCATGACTTTTATATGCACTGAGAAACCAAAAATTCATGTGACTCACTTTATTGCGATATTCGCTTTATTGTTGTGGTCTGGAACTGAACCTGCAGTGTCTCTGTACTTGCATATCTTTCTTGCTGCTTTTGAGAATTCTACCGTTACTACAGTGTGAACAAACCCAGGCTAGCCTGTTGGTTGATGAACGACACTGACCTGATTACTGCCATCACCCTTGTCAACAGCCAGCCAAGCACCAGGTTTGTAAGTGAGGCCAGTGGGCCACCAGTGATCACAAATGCATATGGTGAGCCCAGCCAACAGTACATGGAACCAGAGACAAGCCATCCCAGCTAAGCTTAGCTCAGATGGCCAACCCCTAGAATCACAAGCAAATAAGCTGTTGTAAGCCCTGTGTTTTGGGGTGGTTAGATACGTGTATCAGTTGGCTTTTGCCAACATTTGCAGTGTGTGTGACCACCAAAGGACTTGTGCCCAAAATACATAAAGAATACTGCATATCATTAAGAAAAAGACAACAGCCTAATAGAAAAAGAAGTGGACAAAGGCTACATATGATATCATTCCAACTGTATGACATTTCTGGAAAAAGCAAAACTATGGAAACGGTAGCAAGATCAGTTGACAGGTTGACAGGGGTGTGCCGGGAGAGAGGGAGGGATGAATAGGTAGAGCACAGGGTTTTAGGCCAGTGCAAATACTCTGTTTAATGGAGGATACATGTCATTATAAATTTGTCAAAATCCACATAATGTACAAAACAAAGAGTGAACCTTCTTCAAAACACTTCAAGGGCTCCTCTGGCCTGTAGCAGTAGTATCTTGCTCTGGTATTGCCACTTTTCCAGGTGTCTTATAAGCAGGTGTGACATGTGACATCAATGCTGATGTTATGATAAGTTACTTAAAAAACAAATGGCTGTAAAGTCATTCACAGAATGTTACTTTCACTTGCTGCATTCAGATGTTTTCTTAATTAGGAATATCAAGTAACTCTGATTATTGCATGACTTAGTGGAGAAAACAGATAGAAAGCCACAGGCTATGGGCTCACATGGGGTTTTGTCTCTTGTAACCTTATGATTAGACTAACATATCTTGGCGTGGTAAGTAGTAAGCATTCACTGAACTGTTGATTTTATTAAAAGTCCTCTCTCACCAAATTGGCCCAAAGAGATTCTTCTCCTGAAGCCCTGAAGTTTTTAAGACCGTTGCTGTTTATTCAGCAACATCCTAAATTAGCTTTATGTAAGTAAGTTGCATCTCACACTAGATTGAGGTCTAAGAAAAGATAAGAAATCTGTGCATAGATCAGGTTATCCTTAATTTACCCATAATGTGTGGTGCATGTGGTTTTATGCATACAGCCTGGTACCATTGTTCTCAGGCACAGTTCAATGCTAGAACCCTTAATCTAAGCCACAGGAGGAAGCAAAAAGAAAGGCAGATGCAGGGCTTCCCTGGTGGCACAGTGGTTGGGAGTCACTGCCTGCGATGCAGGGGACACGGGTTCGTGCCCCGGTTCAGGAGGATCCCGCATGCCGCGGAGCGGCTGGGCCCGTGGGCCATGGCCGCTAGGCCTGCGCGTTGGAGCCTGTGCTCCGTGGCGGGAGAGGCCACAGCGGTGAGAGGTCCGCGTACCGTAAAAAAACAAAAACAAAAGAAATGCAGGTGCAGATAGAGTTTGGGGCTTCTGAATCATTCCTTCTGCCTTTCCAAGAATGATCAGATCCTTGGTGGTGGGGAGGGGGTGTAGGTAGAGTATCCACTTGCTCAGGGCTTTAATCCTGTTTTACTGTTATTCTTGATGAATAGTCATGGATGTGTTTGTGTGAGGTACATGTGACAGTGCCTATCTGAGAACCTAGCGTCTCTTTATCTGGCTGTTCATCTTCATATCCTTATTGCCTGCCACATAGTCAGTGCTCAATAAATATTTGGATGAATTGCAGGGACTCAAACACCGACTCTAGACCTTGCTTCTTTAATCCACATACACAGAATTCTTTGGAAAGCCAGGCAGAAGAGCTTGGTCACCTGCTTCCCCTCTTCCCCAAATTGTCATTTTATCTTTGTGGCTTCAGTAAAAAACTATCACTTCATAATGCTTTTGGGCATTGGTCACGTCTTTCCTCGTCAGCCCTAATCCCCGAAATGGTAGGTAGAAAAGTACATTTACATCTAGAAAGTATTTAGAAAACTCATTTGGTTGATAACAATAATGCAAAAGCCTTTTCTTTGGTTATGGTACAGAATCTTGTACTGCTCTTGGAATATTAAAGAAATGCTTAACCAAAGCTAGTTTCATTTTGACATTCTGTTTCCCTCCCATTTACACTCCCAAGTTATACACAGACTATCATCAGTTTCATAAGTATGGTTCTGTTATTTCAAAGTAGGAATATCGTGTGGGTTCCTAAGGTCTCTCCCTGTGACCACTGAGCTTAGGGAAATTAACCATGGAAGGAGGAAGCTGGTGGTTGGCAATCTGGTTCCATGTAAACGAAAGTGTAAACCTTCCACTTTCAGATGTCTGCCAACTACTTGTGTCCTTAGTCAGCTGTACCACTGTCCTCGGCAAAGTGCCAGAACCCCAGGGCCTGAACACTTAAACTGTCCCTATGGAAAGCAGAAGGTAAACAAAACAGAAGTGAAAGTAGATTCAATTTTTTAGACTGTTCTCTTACAGGAATGGGTTTTGTGGTTCTCAGCATTAAAAAAAAAAATACTTGTTCCAATATGTTTCATTGACATCAATTACTGTAAGTCTGATTCATTTTCTGCCTATTGATTTCTGCCCAAGGTGAAATTTATGACATTTAACAGAAAACATAAGTGATCAAAAAAAACAAAAAACATACTTTAAGCGTTGTAAAAATAAGGTTTAAAGTCAGTGGTACTTGAAAACGCAATTTTTGTATTTCTTAGTTAACTATTCAGCTGTGTAAAAAATAAATGACAATGTTAACGTTCTGTTAAGCTTCCAGGAGATGTTGTGATTTACTTTGAAGATTTTTTAACCTTACTGTTTTGCAGCTTTACTCTGACCCTAACGTGTGGGTACTGATTTATATTTTAGGGGTGTGCTGGGGCTGCTCTATCCTCTGTCTCTCTGAACTGCTCCTTCACATCTCCTATTTCTCCATGCTGTGTTCCTCTGCTTTCAAAGTACCCATCCTTTGTGTTCAGTGCAGAGTGTTTATCTTCATCTGTTAAGGTTTGTTGTTGTTTAAATTTCAGTGATTGTCAATTCCATTTCCAAGATTTCTCATTTGTTCTTTCCTATCCACTTATTCTGGCTTCATTCCTCCCTAGATTTATTTATAGCATCTTTTTTATACATGATTCCTTTATTTATCCCTGATTTCAAATATATTTATCTTTAAAGTGCTAACAATAAATTTCTTGTGGAATAGATTTATTTTTCTAGTTGATTTGTTGGCTATCTTTTTCAGAACTAGTCACCTTCTGTTTTTTTGGTACCTTGCTTGCAGATCACTTTGAGTGGGAGGCCTGTTTTTTTCATTTGTTCTGTTTTTGAGCCTAGCTGTGCCTTTGTGCTTTTCTTTATATTTAATCAACCTCGCTTTGTGTTCAGAGCAGAGGGTGCACATCAGAGCGTGAAATTGGTCCCACCATGTCCACCAGATGGTTCCCCTTTGTGAAGGGTACTCCACACTTTCCATTCCTGCCCTCATCCTCGTTTGTGGCGAATTTGTAAAACAATTTGATTATGCTTTTTTCCATGTTGTTTTCCAAATGTACATAATTGTTCTGGTAGTGATTTGTAACTCCATTTTCTTTTAACCTTACCCCCGGCCAGTGTACAAGATGACCCAACATTTCCTCAAGCTCTGGCAGGGATGATTATTGTATATCCTTCTGCCTTTTAAATGCTGGCCAGTTTTGTTCCTTCCTCCCTCCCCCTCTTTCTCTTTCAACTACCACATAAGAGTCTTATGTTCTTGGTTTACTTTTCATCATCTTTTTCTGTTCAGTACATAATCATTTTAAATTTTAAACCAAAGCAAGCTTGGTGCTTGTTAGCTAAATTTTAAGCTTTTTCATTATTATCTAAGCGTTGTAGTTTATCTTAAAATTTAACAATATTGAGTATGTGACTTCTCGTGTATTGATTATATAAACAGATAAATATAATAAAATATTTTCCTAAGGTTTTTGTAGTAAATTATATTGTTCCATTAACTAGTATAGGTAAAGAATACAGCATTGCTTTCAACTTGAAAGACATTGAACTTCTGACTGATAATTTGTGTATTTCTCAGAGTATACTTTGTTATGCAGAAATTTTATATTCTCATTTATAATGAGATTTATGAATAACGAAATTTGTTCAACACGTTATTTTGAAGAGTTGGTTGCTAAAATTTTAGTCTAGCCACCCCTCCCCCCCATTTCTATATATATCTCCCTATTCAGTGGTGACTACTGCAAGAGTTCCAGGAAATGTACACCCTGTATGTTCACTTATTGCATTTTAAATTATTGTCTTTACTGTACTTCTGCATTTCCCTTCAGTCTAGTTCTGTTTATTTCTGAGAGCCAGTAGCTTCCATAAAGTACTGGATAACGGTCGGAGCAATCAAATTAGGCAACCATTTGTAAAATGGGGGTGCGGGGGAGCATAGAAGATGCTGAAGGTGCTAAGGGACTTGTAGTTCACTGCAGTTCTAGCAAATAAAAGATACCACTGGAGTCTTTTCTTCCTTTAGACTTTTAAAACAGATAGCTGTCCGAACCATCTAAAAATAACCCTTTTTGCTTTGAATCCACGTTTTAGTAACACTTTTGGTACTCTCTTGTCAGGAGGCCGTGTGACTCAATTGCACAGCAAAATAATAATAATAATAAAATGATTGGAAAGCAGGATTGGACCAGACATTTGCTTAAACATATTCCCTTTCAAGAACATTTCTGTTCCATAAAATGAAGCAGATTGGTATGGAGTTAAGGACTCTTTGAGGGGGACCTTTGGAATCATCCCTTAATTCCATCACTAGAATTAGGTTGAGTGCCTACTCTGAGCCTGGGCCGGGGCTAGGAGGGGTGAGAGAGGTGAAGGTCTAGGCCCTTCCCAGCAGACTCCCAGCTTTAACAAGATGCTGGCTCCACCTCATCACTCTCAAATAGTTTTAAGAGAAATATGCATTTTACTGTGGAGCCAATAAGAGACATTCACCCTATTCTGGGACTAAAGAGAAAAAGGTGTTAAAACCAAAATTGCTAGGTTTAACTTAACAAAGTGCTATAAACCTGAAAATATTTCTGCAAGGCTGGATTGGCTTTTATGCCTATGTGTTTTCAAAAACGGAAATCTCAAGTAAAAAATTACCAACTTTTCACCCAAGTTTGACTTTTTGCCTAATTGGATTTGGGAGGTATTTGAATAATGGATCATGAGCTTTCCCGTAAATACAGAAATTGATTCACTCTGGGCCCTAATTCATTCCAGAATTACCAGAGCTTTATAAGCACGTTATATCCCTTTGTACTCACTGGGAGGTCATCTGTTATCTTGTTAAGTGAGTGTGGGAAGATGGGAAATAAAGAACTAGCTTTAGAAATTATTCAGGTAATGTCAGTTTCTGCCCTGCTCACTTCCTTGCCTCTTAAGATTTCCAGTTCAGATGTTTTGTTTAAACTTTATCAAGCATTTTCTAGCCCAGCTTTCTAGCCCAGCCAAATCATAATTTTGGAAGAACTGCTTTTTTCCTCTCATGAAAACGGTTCACTATAGAGATGAGTCAGATCATTTTGGGTGCCCATATAAAATGGTACAGTGTAATTTAAACCATTTGCCTGTAAGCTTTGACCAAACTTGAGCTCTGCTTCGGTAGCACATCATCAGATTTATTCTCCAAGAGAGCATGAACGTTTGACGTCCATTACATATGATGTTTCGTTCTATGACATTTCTGAAACCTACACTAAAAATAGGAAGTAAGCTTCTAAAAAACCAGTAAAGAACTGTCCGAGGGAAGGAAATGGATAGGGTATCTATTTGTTGGTATATTTAATTTCCCACTGGTAACATTTCTAAGTTAGTGTGATCCCATCCCGGAAATTATGAGGTACACTTTGAATGATTCTTGAAACGTTCAGTAGGTATTTTTTAGGGGATGCTTCTGGGAGTATGTTTCATGGCAAGTTTATTGTTTCCTTTTTGGCTTGGCTCCTCAGTTTACCCAGCGTTCATCTTTTCATCATCAGCTTTAAGGCCTTTATTTTATTCTGTGTGTGGAAATTTTACATACTTTGGTGGATTATTTAATCTTTGGTCAGAGTAATCGAAGATCTTCTAGGGATACTTCATGCTTGGGATGAAAGTCTCCTTAAAGTTGTTCATCAGTCAGGGATCTGCTTTTTCTACCGCAGTTAGAAGGTTAGCTTACCTTTGATACAGTTTTAGAATACAGAAATCTTGCTTTGCTGTAGTTCTGTAAAGGTTTGTGGTACAGTAGTGTATCTGCTTTCTTCTAAACCACTGTTGGTAGTTACTTTTAATTTTAAAGGTACTTTGTCACTCCTCAATTTTAAGACTCTAATCCTGGCATTTTATTTTACTGAATGAAATGTAAATACTTGTATTCAAAGCATGCATATATTTCCCATATGCCATTCTAAAATTGAGAAACACTTAAACTGGGTATATTTTATTATTTGTAAATTATACCTCAAAGCTGGTCAGAAAAACTAATTGAAATGCATAATTAAGATCTGTGCATTTTGCTCTATGAGTATACCTTAATTTTAGAATCTCTTTTTTAAAAAGTATTGTGTGAATAACTCCTATTTTTATTAGGTATCTCCGAGTTTTGCTGTGTTCTCTCTCACCAAAAAAGTAGAGATTAATAAATCCTTTGGCTGAATAAAATCAATTGCACACTGTTGTTGCTATTTTGGCCCTTATTTCCTCAGAATGAATACTTGTTAGTTCAGTGGTTTATCCATGTCAATGATTTCTTCCATCTTCATCTAGTCACACCAGCTGGAGTGATCAGATTGTTTCACATCACAAGGCAAAATTCGTACCTTTTGCTAAACACTTCCAAATAACAAGTAGAATAAGAAATTTAAAACTGAGATTTATTTTTTCAAGTCATTTTTCTGTGTTGTGTAGCATTTCCCTGAAAGCTTAATCTCATCCATAAATGATGTGATGGCTAAGTTACTACTGGACTAATTTGTTTAATCCCAAGTGGGCTTATAATATATCATCATAGCTTTAAATTATTATCTCATTTCTAGTATGAGTCAAAAACTCCTCCTTGTCATTTTGTAGTTTTTTTAATAAGTAGAATAGCAGAATGTGGGCATTCTTTTTTTTAAATCCAAGTTGAATGTACACATGGTTTAAGAGCTTAAATAACACCATGATAAGCTTATAATAAAATCCAGTTACTTGCTACCCATACCTCCCTGTTCCCCAGTCTTTCTCTTCATGGATGACTATTTTGAACTCTTTGAGCTGCTGACTCTATCTTGTATTTATTTCCGTATTTCTAAGGAAAATGCTTATCTTTGGATTCATTGATTTAGATCTTTCCTAAGGTATAGGATTTCACTTTCTTAAACAGCCATTCCTTCTGCTTTCCCACTTTGCTTCCCCTCCCCCATTCTTCCAGTATGTTATACTTTTTGGTTAAAACCATATTCATTGTGTACATTATTTGCCTATGCACACAGTCACAGATAGTGTTGTACTGTACTGTTTCCTTTTTAATAGATTTTCCTGTAGTTAATACTTTCCTGCCTTTTTTTCATCTGTAGAGTTTTCTTTCTACCTGTTGCTAATTCTTCCCATAGCTTCTGATAGCCTCTCAGAACAATTTTCCACAAGCTCAGTCAGTGCTATGCAATAGAGATACAGCGCAACCCATATGTGTAATTCTGCTTTTTCTAGTAGCCACAGTAAGAAAGATAAAAGGAAGCAGATGAAAGTAGTAGTACAGTTTGCATAATCCAATATGTTCAAAACGTTATTTCAACCAATAGTCAGTATTTCAAATATCTGAAATACCTTACTTTCTTTTTTTAGCACTAAGTCATCAAAATCCAATGTGTATTTTTACACTTGCGCAACATCTCTTTTCAGGCTGGCTGCATCTCAAGTGCTCTCAATAGCCACGTGTGGCTCGTGGCTGCTGGGCTGCTGTTTCGGACAGAGCAGTTTCAGGTGATTTCTCAGCTTCAGATTTGGTCTTGGAGGCGTCCCTACTGGGGACCTCTGTTCTTTGGTCTGGGTCGCTGGGTCTGTAGGCTGCCCCACAGCTACCATTTTGAGACTTCTTTGCTTTTCTTCTCAGTTGGATTCCCTGTTTTCTGGACTTCAGGTCTTCTCATTTCCCTTTGGTGGTCTCGTTCGGTCACGGTTGGTACAGGGGACAAAGGCATGTTGTTGACTCGTCTGTCTCTTGGGTCATTCTGGGCCAATCTGGCTGCTTGCCTCCTAGTGCTGGTATATGGTTGTCATCCTGGGGCCTCCCCCGTCACAGCTTTTGCGGAAATTTCCTGTGCCTTTGCTCTTGTGTTGGATCCTTCCCCCCGACCCCTGTCCTGTATATCTTACATCTTTCTCTTTCTTGGTTTATTTCCTCACTCAGGTGGAAGACATGCTCCAGTGGATTGCTGCAGCAAGGGGGCAGAGGTGGTAAAGTTTTTGAGACCTTGCATATCTGAAATGTTTTTCTTGTCCCTTCTCACTTGTTGATTATTGGGCTGTGTATAGAACTCTAAGTTGGACATCATTTTTCTTCAGAATTTTGAAGGCATTGCGCCATTGCCCTTCAGCTTTCAGTGTTCTTGCAGAATCTGATTACCTTATCTTTTGAAAGTGAACTATTTTTTCTCCCTGGGAACTTACAGTATGTTCTTTTTGTCTGCAGGATTCTGGAATTGCAAATTAGTGTGTCTCAGTATGGATCTGTTTTTATCATTTTGATGAGCACTTGATGTGTCTGGGAGATTTCCTTGAACTATTTTTTAATGTATTCTTTTCTTATATTTTGTTTTGCTTAATTTTCCATTATTGTTATTTATTTATTTAGGCTTTGCCTTCTGGAAAGGTAGGATTTCTTCTACCTTTATCTTATCACTCTTCAGTTAAGCTTATCATTTCTGCCATCTTGTTTTTAAGTTGCAAGAGACATTTTTATTGTATACAACATCCTGTTCTTAATCCATGGATACAGTATCTTATCTGAGTATATTAATAATGTATATATTTTAAGCTTTCATTTCTCTGCAGTTTATTTCCTCTAAGGGGCTTTTTTGCCTGTTTTGTTTTTCTTTTAAATCTCTTTTGTATCAGAGGCTTTCTCTCCTCTGACATCTTGTAATCAGTGGTGTGTACATGATGAAGAATAGGGGCTTACAGGGTCTGCAGCGAGCTCTGAGCAGGTGTAAGGGGCTTATCAGCACAGATCTGGCCACTGGGCCTCTAGGTGCAGGTAGGCTGTTATTCCGTACCCCTGTAATGGCATCTCTTGGTCTTTCCTCTTGTCTGCTCAGATCATCTAGAGAGCACTCTGCCCCCTGATTTACATCTTCCAGAAAATAAATCTCCAGATTTCTGCAGAGTTGTGAGGCAGCAGTCACCCAGCAGCACGGAAGGGGGCGGTGGGAGTGGAGATGCTGCTCCCCTCAGGCAGCTCTGCCCCGCTCCCCTGCAGTGAATCCCACCCCTCCTTCCAGAGAAGCACACTTTCTGCGCCTTTGGAAGGTTCTGCGGTGGAAATCATGATGGTTCTCTGCTTTCCCCACTGCTGGCTTGTAATTGAGCTTTCTCAGGCCTGCCAACGACTAATCAGTCTGATTTCCAGCTTCCAAAATTGTGTTGCTATTATCTGCTCTCCTGTTCTCTCACTGTGGGTTCGTCTTTTTTTTTTTTTTTTAAGTTGTAATAGACTATGCATAACATACAATTTGCCATTGTAACCATTTTTAGGTGTACATTTTAGTGGCATTAAGTATATTCACATTGTTGGATGAGCTTTTCTTTTAATAATGTATAGTAAAATACAGACTTAAAGGAAAAGCCTATTAAATAGGATTATAGGGGTGTTGATTTAGGGGAGCAAAATTAGATGTGTGTGATCCATGTAGCAGGACGCATAATGTGCATCTTCTGTTAGTCCAGGCACTTGCTCTTTCTGACAGTTTGGTATAATGGGATTTGTTTACCATCTCCTAGGAAAGCATTTGGATAGTTTGTTGGCGTAAAAGGGCATTTTATCTGCTCTTGATAACTGTAGCTTTACAAAAGGTTACAGATGGAACTCCCAGGCCTGACTTGGAAGGCTCTCCAAGATCTGGCCTGTACCCACCTGTGTGCCCCAGGCCTGCTGTTCCTCCCACCGGCCCACTCACTGTTCCTGCATAAGACGTGAACTCCAGCCCCCGTGCCTTTGCCGTGCTGGGGGTTCCTGAGTGAAACGTGCCCACCCCGCCCATCTTCCTGCCCTCTTCCACGTCTTTCCAGCTCCCAGCCCCATGCCACTTCCCCCTACCCCAGTTGTCCTTCTCTTTTCCTCCCATGACCTTGGGCATGCCTCTGAGTTAGCACCTTGCATTTCCCACACTGCGTGGCTCCCTTTGATGTCCGTTTCTGTGCTGGGTCTTCCTCAGTGCCCGGCACAGGGCCCACGCTCAGTTAACTATCTAGATGAATTCCTGATGCCAGAGATTTCAAGGGAGAACTCTTTATCCTTTTTTTGTAGGATATCCGACACGAAGCCAGTGACTTCCCATGTAGAGTGGCCAAGCTTCCTAAGAACAAAAACCGAAACAGGTACAGAGATGTCAGTCCCTGTAAGTATTCACATCGCCGTTACTCTGCTTCCATTCAGCTGCAGGACCTCTCAGTCAGGACTCCTTTAGCCCCGGGGTTTGGTAATAAATTGATAGCAGTAAAGGTTTATGACTTGATTGTTTCCTATAATAAAGGCATTAGAGACTTATAGTAATGGTTCATTTTTCCACCCTTGTAGAAGGGGTAAGGTTTCAGTTCCTGGAAAATTCAGCTAAGTTCAAAGCACTTCTTTTCCACTTTGACTATTTTAATGATGAATCATTTTCCTACGAGCTGAAGCAGGGTATAGCAGGCATAATATAACCACTTCTGGGTGACTCAGCAGAAGTCTTATTAGACCCCGAGCATTGTATTGAACTGCTAACGATGCCCTGCGCAGGCATTAAAGGGTGGGAGCGGTTCACCCCCTCAACTAAAGCTGCAGTCAGCTCTGCTTGTTGACCCCACCCCCTGCTGCCATCATCATTTTTCAAGCTCTTTCCTGCCATTAGCTCTCAGTGTGCCCGTTGGCATCCTCCTCTGCCTTCTGAGTAATTGGCTCTCAGTCTGCTGATATCTCGAAAGTAAATAACCAAATATGTTAGAATTTGTATAAAGTAACAAAACCTGGAGGGGAGTGAAGGACGTGAACTTTGCCACCTCCTCTAGGCCACAGAGAACCTTCTGGCTCACCTCCATGTGGCCGTTGCCAATCAGTGAGGGCTGTGGCTGCCAGCAGCTCCCCCGGCACTGCTCTCTGCCAGGGACATTGAAGATGCAGCTGGTCAGTCCCCAGCCAGGCACTTCCCGCCGGCCTGTCAAAGCTCACTGCCCTCCCGCCCTGAACTGTGCAGCGCCCAGGTTCCCGGGAGGGGCGCGAAGTCGGACCCCAGTTGGCACGGAGCAGTCTGCCTCCAATGGCTGCCACGGTCCCTGCCCCTCAGAGCTTTGTGGCCTTGGGCCGGCTGCCCCCTCCTCTGATCGTCAGTCAAACAGGAGTCAACGCGGATCTCAGGATTGTGCGAAGATGAATAAAGTCACGTCAGCCGCTTAGCCCAGTGTCTCACTCGTGAATGTTGGCTGCGGTTGAGATGGTCACTAACTGAAGGTGCTCGCCAGGAACATCTGAAGCGTGGGTCTAGGTCAAGTGACACATGATTTTGCCCCAATGCCCAATACTCTTGATTGAGCACGTCTAGGCTATGGCACCTCGTAGGCTTTATTTAAAAATAATACTAACAGCCTCTCCTCAGGCCCTGGCCAGCCGCCCTGAACTGGAAAGAACCATCACTGTCCGCACCTTTCACATGGTGTGGCCATGCCCATGGTCTCTAGCCTTTGCTGTACTTGCTCTGAATTAGGCAGTAATGTTGTCTTTAATATTCCTTTTCTACATTTTTGATCAAGGCTCATCTAAATGGTTTTATGAACCAGTTTTACAGAGAAAAAAACAGCATTTAAAATATTCTTCCAGAGACGCAATTCCCAAACCTTTTCACCCTCACCCAATCTTACTCCTTATATTTTGCTTTTTCTCCCCTACCTCTACTCTTCAGTAGAAAAGGTGATTTTCTTTTAAGGTTATGGAGGAAATGGGGAGAATGTTTCAAGGTGGAAGCTCTGGGGACTGGGTATTATCTTCCATTTGGCAGGTGAAAAACCCAGCACTCGGTGAGTAGGTTGTTTGCCCAAGGTCACCACCCAGTGCTGTTTGAATCCACTCACATAACCACCAGTGCCGGTCATAATTTTTTTTTGAGATTTCTTATCTCCATGACCCACTTAAATATTACCCAAGTATTTCAGTTTGTATTAACCCTCTATGATGAGAAACATTATTCGAAACAGTGGCTAATTTCCTAAAACATCTCTTTGGAATCCTTTTGAATAGGAAGCCCCAAACCACTTATCCCCATTAACTTTTCCTTTCCCACTGGGCAGGGGGAGAACTATTTATGGGTGGTCACCTGAGTTTACTGTCCATTGTGTTGTACCAGAAATAAAAATACCCACCTGCTCTTGTTAGCTGCACTAGCAGGATAAGGAAGGTGGCTTACCCTCAGGGAAACATGGCTTTTGTGACAAAGTTATGGTAAAGGGGAAAAAAAGGGGGCTGTGCTTTTTCAGTAACCTGGGGCAGACCTTCCAAACACAAGCTTACTTTTAAAAACTCTTCTGAAAGTTACATTTAATAGACTTTCAGTGTTTTGGATTCAGAGTTTATTTTTTCCAGTTAAACTGTCTTTTAAGTGTCTTTGATCATGAGATTTATGTTATACTTGAACTTTGAAAAAAAAAACCTCGTATCAAGGAATTCAAGGTATGACTTTTCACACTGTTGTATACTTAAGCCACTTAATCTTTGAACCATTAGGCATAGGTGAGGTTGAGGTGTGATCGTTAAGTCTTACGTACTTAGCTCATTGTACCAACTAGAGCTCTGGGGACTGGGTGGAATTTTTGGTGGATTTTTTTTTCCCTTTTAAAGATTGAAGCCACTGTGTTTTTTACCCTTTAAAAGTATATATTAGGCATCAGAGAACAGATCCCTTGACATCCCCTTTCCCCGGTCTTCCAAGTTGTGGGGACAGTAACAAATATCATAAGACGATATAGC
The DNA here is from genome assembly GCF_949987515.2 of Delphinus delphis. Taxonomy (NCBI): domain Eukaryota; kingdom Metazoa; phylum Chordata; class Mammalia; order Artiodactyla; family Delphinidae; genus Delphinus; species Delphinus delphis. Next base: position 10,897,128 of record NC_082697.1, on the reverse strand, counting down.
CTAAAAACAGATTTCCCAAACAGGACATATTCTGTGTTTTAGTATAGTTTGCCTCTGTTGCTGTTTCATGTTAAGTTTCAAACACTTCCAAAAACCTTTCTGAAAATACTAGTCGTTCCCATATTGATAACTAATCTCAACTAAAACAGCTTGGCCTCAGCCAGTGTGAACGCCCTGAGTGCCAGCAACTCACCTTCTTGCTTTTTCCCCATGGGGCGCACTGCCTGTGTGGACATTTGGGGCCTCCAGGATTAACCTCTGAGTTCTGGTTTGCCTTTCAGTTGACCATAGTCGGATTAAGCTTCATCAAGAAGATAACGACTATATCAATGCTAGTTTGATAAAAATGGAAGAAGCCCAAAGGAGTTACATTCTCACACAGGTAAACGGATTGTTCGAATTTGACTCTAATGGTTTTTGCCTTACTTGATGTCAGCGTAAGAGTTTCAGAGTGCTGTTGTCTACACCTCAAATAAAATCTACCACATCTGTTTAGAAGATCAGGTTTTAAACAACCCAAAAAAGCAACAAGGAAGGAAAAAGTCTTCCTTCCGAGATTCAGTCTGGTCGTGACATGAATCTTTTCTGGGAAGTATGGCATTGCTGGGTTTATAGAAAACCGCAGTAAAATGCCAGAGTGGCCTGTGGTCTGTCGACAGAGGCAGCAGCTAGAGAAGAGCAGTACCTGTGTTGAGTCCATAAGTATTCGCCTCAGAGTGTCCAGTGCTGCTCGTGGAAATCTGAGAGGGTTAGCAATAGGCGAGGAATCTATCCAGATGGCCATTCAGAATTCCTCTGCATGGTCCTCATTCTTGCGGGGGGTGGGGTGTATGGAGGGGGTAGGTGATGTGAACAAACATGCACAACCACTTGAAACTCCCACTGGCTTTTGGCATCTTTATGGGAAAAAAAATCATAAAAGTGGTTTAATAACCTTTTGTGAAACACGTACTGGTGTATGACCCAAAGACCATGGGTATCTGGGAAAGGGGATAAAGGAGTTTCATTTTAAGTAATTTTCTCACGTCTTAATCTGTTACCTGTAAATTGGTCTAAACAGTCTAAGTTTCTCTCTCTTTTTTTAATCCTAATTTTTGTTTTTTCATTGCGTATCAGTTTTTATCAGTAGTATATTGGGTTTGCGTTATAGGGTGATTGTGAACGTCATAGCTGTGGTTAATATTCGGAGACTAAAATGACAGTGAAACCAGAAAGTGCAGTGAAAAAATTCTGCTTTGGGGCAGGGCGTATCGCTGGTGGCCCTTCTTTACTGTCCCTTTTGTCCTGTCCCAGTTCCTTTCCGCACGTGACCACAGTTGGCCCTCGTGCCCCCCAGTCAGTGTATGGAACGTCAGTCCCCGGGCCCTCAGCGCATGGTCCTCCCAGCACCTCTGGGGTGGGGATGAGAAGGAGCGAGACCTTGGTGGTGGCAGGCTGGTGGGAAGAGGTTGAGGCAAAAGTGGCTTCTTGGGAACTTCTCTTTTTAGAAGTAGTCAAGTTTCTTACTTCCTAATTTCAGCCATTCAGCTTTGGTGTGGGGTCAGGAAGCCCAAAGCAAAGATAAGGTCTGTAAAGTCACATGGAGTGTTAGGAAATCACCATGGAAACTTCTACACCGCTGTCCTCCCCACCCCCATGCCCTAGCGCTTCCTTGGCACATCTGAAGGTCTGTCTGTTTGTCAGGTTGTACCATGGTTATATCCAGCTGCTTACATGGTCTCCCTCTGCCCTGAGCTTTACATACGGGATTGAAGCAGCCTGACCCCAGAGTTACATCCCTAGACAATATGACTGAAATATTTTTTAAAGCATAGAGAATAATGTCACAGGTGCTGGCCTTCATGTCCATCTTCAAGTGTTGGCTGAGTTTGGCGTGTATCCTTTCAGATCTTACAGGATTTTTAATCCCTCAGACCCATTCTAAACTGGGGTGAAGTATGGGGGCAGGGGAGTAACAAGAGCCACCGCTATGGGGACCTGGCAATAGGGTCCTCGTGCCCAGCCATGGGCCCCCTGATTCCTTCCTTCCTGGAGCCGTTTTTCTGTCAGTTGGCTGGAAGGGGTTACCATGGAATCTGCTATTGTCTGAGACCCTAAGGAGCCAGGATTTGTCAGGTTTAGGCAGCAAATCCCAGATAAGTTCAGGGAAGGAAGCGAGAGGGCACTGAGGGCTCCGTGGTCGAGGGAAGCGCGGTGAGACTTAAATGGAAAAGATGTAAAGACTGAGGAGATTTTGGATGAAAGTGAATGGAAACCATTTTAGAAGAAGTGGTGCTGGCCAGAGGAGGTGACATGCTCTGTCGTGCAGGTGATAGGTGATGTCCCTTCCAGGCAGCACTAAAAATCGAGGCAAACTCGAGGCATTCATACCCTATATCCAGTAAACATCTGTGCCCATTGCCAGGGGGGCTGGAGTGAGACAGGCCCCGCTGCTCAGCAGGCACCCCTACCCCCCATGCCTCGGTGACACCATACCCCTTGGGCCACCCGCTTGACCATTTGTGTGTCCACATCTCATGTTCCTTGGTCCAAGGATGAAGGCTGTCTGTGGTCAGGTTAACCATTATTAATAGTAATAATAATCGGTGCATTTTATTGGGTGTTTACTGTATTCCAGGTACTGTGGTAAGGCCTAATAAGTATTGATATATGAACATAGTTAATCTTCACAACCCTGTGAATAGGTGGAGAAACTGAGGCAAGGAGAGATGGGGTGACTTGTCCGAGGTCACACAGATAGTAAGTGATTGGAGCTGGGACCAAGCCGTCGGAAGCGTCCCTGTGACCCCTTCCCCACACTGCCTCTCCCCTGCAGCCAGTTTTATTCGCTATACCACCCGCCCTAAGGCATGGTTCTCAGTGGAGCCCCTCAGCTGGCCAGCCCACACCAGAAAGCAGAGTCTGTGTTTTCTCTCCTCCATCGCTCAGCTCTGAACCAGCCCTGAGGTGCAGAAATGACCTTTCACCGCGTGGTAGGAAATAAAATTGTGGTTACCACTAGGCAGGGAGAGGCGGGTCCCTGTCCCAGCCATGGCCACCACGCTGCCTGAGGGCCCTGTCATCCACTCACCGCCAGCAGTGAGCTTGCACTGGAACGTGTTTGTGTGTAAAATGCATACACTGTGCATTGTGTGTTTGCAGGGCCCTTTGCCCAATACCTGCGGTCACTTTTGGGAGATGGTGTGGGAGCAGAAAAGCAGGGGCGTTGTCATGCTCAACAGAGTGATGGAGAAAGGCTCGGTAAGTCATAGATTGATCCACTGTTTGCATCGCTGCCCGTGTGGACGCCAGTCCACAAAGTCGACATCTGTCCGTGTTTATTTCCTTGAGTTGCTTTTCTATTTCTATTAGAAAAACATAAAGAAGCAGTATACAAATACATGTTTATTGTAAACAAGTCAGATACGTAGGTGAATTTAAAAGAGGGAAACAAGTCAAACTGCCCTTGACCTATTCTCCACCCTGCCCCCATCAGTCAGTCTCTCCAGTGTGTGATGCGTGTGTCCTGCTTTCCTCTCACCTCTCAGTCTCTCTCCTGCTTCGTGTGCTGCTGTGCTTGCCTTTTGGAGCTGTGTAAGCGGAGTTTTATTTTGAAAAGCAAGTTCCTACTGTATCTTCATCATATTTGCTTTTTCTGGCTGGTAAAAGCATGCCTCTCCGCACCTGAGCTGTGGGAGCAGCTGGACCCTGGGTTCGCCTCCATAAAATCCCCAGACGCTTGGCTCCTGGCCACACCTCTTTAGTGTGGACGTTGTCTGCTTGTGCTTCACTTCAGGGTGTGTGTTCCTTTCTTCCAAGTTCTTTGCAACGTGGACTCGAGGTGTGCATTTGTTCAGGCCACCTCCTGCCCCTCAACGGCTCTCCTCAGTCTCTCCTGCGTCCTGTATCCCGAATGGTCTTTCTAAAGCAAGTCTCACCACACCTCTTCACAGCTGAAACTCTTCTGGGGCTCCCCCTGCCTCCCAGATATGCATAATGTGGCTACTGGACCGGGTATGGTTGGGCCCTAGTTAACCTGGACCCCCAGCCCCGCCTTCCGTCTCCAGACTCCAGCCAGGACAAACGTTTATTTATTTTATTAAATTGTTCTTTTTTTTAAGTTTCTTGCCAGTTCTCTGGGCTAATGATCAGAATCACACTTGCCCCACTTCCCGGCATCCCACGTTGCTTCCCTTGGGGCCGCGGTGGCTGTGCTGTCCCTCCCCACGCATCTTTGAAGTAGGGAATAGATGCCGTATCCCCGCCCCCCTGGCTCCCGCCTGCTTCCCACGACATTCACGGCCAGCACCAGACACGGCCAGCAGCAGACACTCGCAGCCAGCACCAGCACTGCCGGGGCTCCGCAGCCTCAGAGGTGGAGGCCCCGGGAGGAGGTGGGCTGAGGAGCACGGAGACCGGGAGGAGCGTGTGGCCCAGGCCCGGCCAGGTGCTGGCACTGTGCTCTCTGGGGCTCAGCGGGGGCACTGCTGTCGCAGCTGTCCTGGCTGTGTCAGGATGCGGCCGTGGCTTGCCAGGAGAACATGAAGACTCCGGAGACGCCACCCCTCTGAAGAAAGCACAGTCGTGGCCCTAAAGGGAAAAAATACAAGTGCAAAGAAGTAACACATCAAAGGAAACGTGAGCGGTGAAAACCTAAAGCAGTAAAGCACTCGCCACAAAGCCTCTTCCCTCCCGCACCCGGAAAGGAACGGTCTTGGTTACAACAAATGGCCTTCGTACGACAGCACATGTTTAAAATCATACTTTTGCCTCTGCCTCCTTTTCTTGAAAGAGAGTATTTATTCGCTCCGCACTCACAGGTGTAAAGAGCTTACCTGAGTGTTCAGTTGATGTAGTGATGCTTCTTGTCTTAGAAAAAAATGTTTACAGTGAGAGTGGTTTTTGATTTTCTCTGCAGTGGCTTGATTAATAAAATGTGAAGTTGCAAATGTGAAGCAAACCCTCACCCATCACCACTCTTTTTTTTTTAAACCTTGTTTTTTATTTTCGTTTTTTTTTAATGTATTTATTTATTTATTTATGGCTGTGTTGGGTCTTCGTTTCTGTGCATGGGCTTTCTCTAGTTGTGGCAAGCGGGGGCCACTCTTCATCGCGGTGCGCAGGCCTCTCACTATCGCGGCCTCTGTTGTTGCAGAGCACAGGCTTCAGACGCGCAGGCTTCAGTAATTGTGGCTCATGGGCCCAGTTGCTCCGTGGCATATGGGATCTTCCCAGACCAGGGCTCGAACCCGTGTCCCCTGCATTGGCAGGCAGATTCTGAACCACTGCGCCACCAGGGAAGCCCCATCACCACTCTTGTCAGCAGTTTTGAATAAAGAAACAAAACACGAGGTTCCCGCAATACACGCACTCCTCAAGGAGAAGTGAAACACGGTGGCCGGTGCAGGTGCTGAGCACAGATGACCCTTCGGGGTCTTCCAGCCTCATCGCTGCTGACGTTTGGGCCAGATCGCTCTCTGTCTTGGGGGGCCGGCCTGTGCGTTGGAGGGTGTTTAGCAGGATCCCTGGTCTCTGCCCACTGGATGCCAGTATCACCCCCACCCCAGGTTGAAGCCATCAGAAATGTCCCCAGACATTGTCCAGTGTCCCCTGGGAGGCAGAATTGCCCTCAGTTGAGAAACACTCTGTAGTCGTATGGAGGGTTGAGAATATTAAATCATGACTTATTTATTTTAAAATCATCAGATATGGTAGCATTTGCCTTTTATTTGTTACTAAAAGTTCAGATGAAACCTCTTTGCTATTTGCACGCGGTTTGCTTTAGCTACTGTTGCCACAGGACACCAGGAGTGGTGGCCCTGTACTGCAGTCACATGTTTGTCACCAGGCCCTGCTCCTGGTTGTCGCCCACCCAAGGCCGAACGTAAATGGACCACAGATCCACTGTGACAACCTTTCCCCTTGGACTGCTATGTTGGCCATTAAAAAAACAACAACAAAAAAAAACTAGTTGGTTTTTATTGTAGTTTACTGTGATGATGTGACAGTAATCCCTGTTTTCCTTTGCAGCTCTTCTTTTTACTGTGGGTCTTTTGGGCCTGCAGATTGGCATGGAAAGCAACGTATGGTTTATGGTTCTTAAAGTTTCCTTGGGATAAACATTTTTAATTCGGCCTCAACGTTATCACCCCATAAGGGCTGACTGGGGAAAATTATAAGAAATTGCATTGTCTTGTTTGCTCAACTAATCTAATTATAACTTCTCCACACAGCCCGTGGTGAAAACCAGCTTGCAGAGCGTTTCCATGTAATGCATATTTGTTTTCTGGTTTCCTTCTTTCACCAAACAGTGGTAGATGTTCTCCCTGTATTTTTGGCAGACCTGCCCGTTACCCTTTTGGGACCCTGTGCTTCCTGGAAAACTGTTGTGCAGAAAATGATCGTGTGTGTTAGACTAAGGTCATCCAAATGGCCAAAGTTCTCATTCATTCAGTTTAAAAACTGAGTTTAGACATGATGGGATAGAGTGCATGTGTGTAGGGGCCGGGCTTGTTGTCTAGGGGGAAGTAGCAAAGCCATGTTCAACCAGAAACATCGCCCATATCTCTCCCCTGAAATCCCTACTAAAGATGCTGTTTGATTTCAAGTGCTTTCAGGCCCGAGACACTAGGTTTTGTATCATAGGTGCTTTAGGCTTTGTGCATCTCTCTCGTACTCTGCTTTTAGTTCTCTGTGTTCATTCTTCTTTCAGCCAAATCACCCATCACAGGGTCACCCCAGATGACTTTCATGGATTTTTCTCAAGATGGCGTAGCTCTTTGTCTTAGATGGACCCAAGCAAGGACTCTCTCACACCCGCCTTCATGGTGGTAACAGCAGGTATGACAGATGCCAGTACTTTGGCACTGCCATGTGGCTGTTTGGTGCCAACCCAAAACATGCCTCAATTTTAACCCTGAAGAAGGACTGCTTTCTAATAAAATAAATCGCCTTTTCCGGTCACTATGTATCAACTAAACAGGATAACAGGAAGTAGTTGATATTGTGCTTATTTTGTTTTGTTTTGTTGCATATGTTTACAATAAAAATTTCTACAGGAAATGACAGCAGACCGTGGCATGTTGCTATAGATGCCTAAGAGTTCTTTTAAGAACTCCTGTTTTTTAAATAAGTATTGACACTTAGTGTGTGCCAGAATTCCTCAGCTGTAGAGTTCCAAAGTCTTGCTCTTTACCCAGATTACAGAGATTTGTAAGGCTTTATATTTGCTTTTGAAAGTGATTGCTTGCTGTGTGGACGTGAGGTTGAAAAGACTTGCCTTTCCTGCCCATGAGGCATGAAAACATTGGCCTCTTCTTTGGTAGCAGCTCGCCATTCTGCATTTCTGCTTCTTTGCTTTACTCTTGGTCTGCTCACTGAATTGGGTGCCCACTCCAGCACACGTGGTTTTGGACCTACCAGGGCAGTCTGTTTCTGGAGTCTCAAGGCATTACACAGGTCTAATGATTTGAAGTGTGGGAATGAATGCATCCTTTAAGTCTTGAAGTCTCCTGAAGTCTTGCTGTCATCTGCCTCACCCACTTTGGCTAAGCATGGGATCGTGCCATGCCATTGATGCTTCTGTGTCCTGAGTGGCAGGATCTCTTTGGTGCTGACAGATGGGCTCTGTTCCAGGGGTTCATCTTTGGCGCTCACCATTGGTGCAGGGAGGGTGAAACTGGCCAAAACTTTAAAACAGGCCAGTGTCCAGGCTCTTATTGGCCTTCTGTTCGGAAACCATAAAGTTTGATGCTGTGTTGGCATCTCAGTGTGGTGTTTCTTAATTTGTTTCCCTCCCTTTTTTCTGTTGCTTTGGTTTTCATTAAAGCAGGACCGATGGGCTTTTGTTGTTCTGTCTTCAGCCTCTTCAAGAGCCTCCTGGCTCCTCTGAGTCAATGCATGTTGAATTATAAGGGTCTTGAACTTGTACCATTTCCCAAAGAGCTGTTTACACACACTGATATTTCATTTGCTGAAAGTCATACCATCTTTGAGGGTCCCTCTGTCTGGGGACATATGTCGGTTCCTCTGGCTTATGGACCTGGCAGCTTAGCCCCCATCTACCTGCTGTTTTAATCCAGAACAGTCATCAGCAACCAGAAATGTCTGGCGTAGACACTTGGCTCAAGCAAAGCATGCCACTAAATTTGACTCAGATTTTCTTTCTTGAACTCTAAATGAAACCAAATCTTCGGGAGTTTGCTTGCTTTAAGGAAAATGTTAATGAGCTACGTTTAAATCAAGAGCATCAAGTAGTTTCTAAAATTTTTAAACTACAACAAGGGATTTTTCTGAACTGAACCGAACCAGAATGAAAGGGTGGGGTGGGGCAGTGGGTGATCCCCAGCCTTGGAGGACCCCTCTGCAAACCTTCTCGATTCTGGTTTGCATTTGATTACAGCCCTTCAAGCTTTTTACGGTGTTTCATGTGGTCTCTTCTAGCCTTGGTTATCGTCCCCAGGGTAGGGAGTCTGCGCTATGCCGAGAGCACCCATCAGGGTCTTGATAACCTTTGAAATGGCTACATAAAGTAGTTCATGAGAGACTAAACCTTGTGTGCCATCTGGCTTCCTTCATGGGTGATAGGGAGAGGATCAGACCCCTGGAACACTTCGCTGTGTGGAAAACCGGGGCAGCTGGGTTTGGAAGTGCAAGTCCTGTCTGCCTGACTAGTCCTGGTCTAGATCTTCACAGACCCCCTCCCCATCTCCTCTGGAGGCAGGCAGGTTACATTGATGGCGACCTCCAAGGTCAGAAAACCCTGGGTCTTTGGGTTATCATAAAGCTCGTGGACGGTACTTCAAACCTCCATAGGAAGACTGTCAGTTGCTCACAATAGTTCAATGTTATTTTCTCCCCTAGTTAAAATGTGCACAGTACTGGCCACAAAAAGAAGAAGAAGAAATGATCTTTGAAGACACAAATTTGAAATTGACATTGATCTCTGAAGATATTAAGTCATATTACACAGTACGACAACTAGAATTGGAAAACCTCACAGTGAGTATGGCATGCGCTTAAGTACTTCAGACAGTTACTGGTTGAGATGTCTTTTCACTTGGGTGATACTACTGAACACCAGTTGTTTATGCCAGTGGTTTTCTGTGCTCTGAGCAAGAAGTAGTTTTAGCACTATGGTGAGTAGAGCTTACCTGCTTACTTACCAGGTGACGAGAGGTGCCTGGGGGCGGGTCTCACCTGCTTCCTTCCCCACAGAGCTCTCTCCCAACACTAGTTAACACCAGTTCTTAGGGAAAAGGGAGTTCTGACCTAAACCTTACCTGTTCCTGCTCCTGCCTTTGCAACTGCAGAGGGACTAAAGTGATGGCAGAGCACGTGGGCCTCTCTTGTGGTCCACAGTCTCTTTAGTCTGAAGTGAGGGAAGAAGGGCCCTCCAGGGCTGACTCCCAGTTCATAGTCAGTGAAAGTTTTCTAGATGAAGTCTTGGGCTTGTTTGTGTGGGGAGAATTAATTAATTAATTAATTTTAATAAATTTATTTATCTCATTTATTTTATTTTTGGCTGCGTTGGGTCTTCATTGCTGTGCGCGGGCTTTCTCTAGTTGCGGCGAGCGGAGGCTGCTCTTCGTTGCAGAGCATGGGCACTAGGTGCGCGGGCTTCAGTAGTTGTGACTCGTGGGCTCCAGAGCACAGGCTCAGTAGTTGTGGCACGTGGGCTCAGTAGTTGTGGCACACGGGCTTAGTTGCTCCACAGCATGTGGGATCTTCCCGGACCAGGGCTCAAACCCGTGTCCCCTGCCTTGGCAGGCGGATTGTTAACCACTGCACCACCAGGGAAGCCCATGTGTGGGGAGAATTTGTAACACCACCTGCCAGCTATCATTAAATGATGGTCTTGGAATATGTCTGGGCAGTGTGCTAGAAGCGGCATCACGGAAGACCCTGCCCTCGGGGAGGCTGAGTGGTTCGCCCGGAGCCATCACTCTGGGGAACCATGCTTGTAGTGGGCACAGTGGAAGGGAGCTGACGGCAGCTCCTGGGGACACCCTCAAACACGGTCAGCCACTGCCTCCTGGAATCAGACTGCCTGGGGTTGATTCCTGGCCCCAGCATATCAAATTGTCAGACTTCAGGCAAAGGGCACCGTTCTCACTGCGTCTATGTCTGCCCCCCTGTCAGATAGGGTTTTTGAAAGCCTTCCAGAAGGTGGTCCGTGTGCAGCGTGAGAGCAGCATAGGCTCAGAGCACGTGCCGGGAAGGGTTCACAGGTTCTGTGGGGTCGAAGGAACGTGGATTTATCTGGGGGCGGTGGGACTGGTGTTAGGGCTTGCGGGCCGGGGCTGAAGAGGAGGAATCTGCCCCTGGATTCTATTTGCATCTTAGTTTTCAGTTTACTGCTTTATAGTCACCGTGACGCCTGGGTTGGGATTAATAGTCGAAGTAAGATCGAGAACTTACGCAGGTGACTGGAAGTGGAGAAGAGGTTAAAATCCCGTGGCTCTGGAGGAATGCAGCTGCGCAGTGGGTCCAGGTCCCCCTGCCGCCCCCTGTGCACTAGCGCTGGAGCCCCAAGCCCGGCCATAGCCGCATGCAGGCTCTCGGGGTGTGATTTATGGAGGGGTTTGATACGGAGGATTTTCAGCAATAATGTTGGCGGTGGATTGGTATGTGCCTGGAGGATTACGTGGTAGACTTTTTTAATGCTTTTGAGCGTTTGCAAGCCTGACATTGCAAGTGACTTCCGGCAAACTCTTGAGAAAATTTCCTTTGCTTCATGAGGGAAACAGAATTTGGACAGAGCAGAAGAGGTTTGTGCTGTTTGCGTGGCAGAGCAGAGGCAGCAGCTTGGAGGTTTGGGGGAGATCTGTTTGCTCCAAACAGACGTGGTTTTGAAAAAGTCTTTTGTCAGACGTGTACCTGGCCGAGCACACGTTTGGAATGAATTCCTTGAGAAAGAGGTGGGCAGCCGTGAGGGAGGGAGTAAACAGAAGGTAACCCACACCTTTTTAAGAATTAAAAGAAGGAACTTGCTTTTGGCATGTTTTCTTATTCCTTTTTTTTTGCGGTACGCGGGCCTCTCACTGTTGCGGCCTCTCCCATTGCAGAGCACAGGCTCCGGACGCGCAAGCTCAGCGGCCATGGCTTTACGGGCCCAGCTGCTCTGCGGCATGCGGGATCTTCCCGGACCGGGGCACGAACCCGCGTCCCCTGCATTGGCAGGTGGACTCTCAACCACTGCGCCACCAGGGAAGCCCTTCTTATTCCATTTTTTAAAAAATCTATTTTTAAGTGCTTTTCTGTTCCAAAATAAATAGAAGACACATTTCTCTTTTAAGCCATTAAAGGATATAAGGAGATCATTTTCTAGGGAGGAAAGTATGGAATTGTTTGGTGTGGTTCTATAAGTTATCCTAATGTCATAAGCAGATTTTTTTCCAGTTCTGCAGAAAGATACCAGTGTGTGTAATAGCTGGTGCAGGGCGACACGTGTGTGTTCTCTGCTGATGTTAGGTCCTTGCTGTTTTTGTGGGTCCTTTTCACACGTTTTCATCACACTAGGGTCAGGGAAGGTTGCTGTAACTAAGCTGTGAGCATTGGGAGGGCAGGGCGCGGGGTCATTACCTCATCATGCCGGGCACACGGGAGGCACGTTATGGACATTTGCCAAACGAAGGGAGACATTGTCAGTCAGCGGGTCTTTGGCCCAAAGTGTTTCACCATCAGCTGCTGTCCAGGTAACCTAGGCACTGGCTTGGCCCTTGGCGCTGCGCAGCTGGGGTGGTTCCTGTCTGCAGGCCTTACTTCCCCTGTGACTGGCTCCCATTACTGTGGGCTCTTGCCTTAGTATAATCTTGGGTGCTCTCCTCAGCAAGGACTACATTTTGATCATTGCTCCTGGCGACCAGTTGTCCACCCTGGGAGTGGAGTCTCAGAGGCTCAGAGGAAGGAGCGGAGCTGGAAACAGCACCAGAGGCCGTTCTTTCCTAGCAGATTGGGCTAGGAGACAAGGGCCAGGGTCCTCCTCCTTTCAAGAGTTCCTGCAGTGGGCTCTGGAGTCAACCAAGCTTAGATTTAAACTCCTGCTCCCCCACTTAATGGAGGGTTAGCTGCCAAGCCTCAGTCTTCTAATCTGGAAAATGGGAGTAACGGGACTACGTGCCTCGAGGGATTGCTGTGAGAACCCAGTGAGCTCTCGTGCCCACACTGGAACACGGTAAGCGCTCCGCTTGTGGGGCCAGTGCAGCTGGTCTTGTCAGCATCCTCCTCCTCATCGTGGACCATCTGTTCAGCTGGATATTGAGCCACACGTGGCAGCCTCCTGTCTTTGGAGACTGAGTTGGTAACTTTTTTCTGTAAAATGACAATTCTCTGAGGCATCCAGATAGTTCTGTAAGGAAAGCCCCGAGTTTCCCAGAGCTGGTGCCCCACACGTGCAGTTACATTTCCACTCTTTCATGTGAAACCCCGAGGCCTTTGATGACAAGATTGCTGTGGGTGGCAGCGAAGCATCATTTTGACTTGTGGGGCGGATAGAAATCGGTTGTAATCATGAAGACGGCAGAAGTGAGAGGAACATTGGAGACAAGGGCTCTTGTGGGCAAGACTGTTCCATCCTAAAGGAGGGGCAGTTGAAGCAGGAGCAACCTGGGGTCCACTCGGGGCTTGGTATTTGTTCACTGGGTTTGTGGACCCGGGGAGAAAAATCTGAGAATTAAGGCTACTCTTGGAGTTAGGTGGGTGGAAAGGCACTTCATGCTTACTTGGAATTAATGATTTCTGTACAGGTGATTCTCTTAGAATCGTCATGAGTATATTTCTCTTCCAGTCTCAAGAAACTCGAGAGATCTTACATTTCCATTATACCACGTGGCCTGACTTTGGAGTCCCTGAATCTCCAGCCTCGTTTCTGAACTTTCTTTTCAAAGTCCGCGAGTCGGGGTCGCTCAGCATGGAGTACGGCCCCATTGTGGTGCACTGCAGTGCTGGCATCGGCAGATCGGGGACCTTCTGTCTGGCTGACACCTGCCTCTTGCTGGTAAGAAGGCCCTTAAATACCCCGAGAAGAGAAGGGAGCACATTTTAACCTCCAGTCTGGCCCAGCCACAGCTTCTCTGTTAACTGTCTCTGCTATAAACTAGCTTTGATCTTCACTTTTTAATAGCTTCCTTCCCATGAAAGGAGCTTTACCCTAAATAGCTTCATTTGAAGGGAGGCCCTTAATTTTAATGCGGAAGATCCAGAGAATCCCCTTCCCTCTCATTTTGCCCCTGTGCTCAAATGGTCCCAATTTTGCCACATTTTCTAGAATTCTGCCTTCCTCGCTATGACTTTTCCTGAATAGGAACTGGCACGCTCCAGGACATATACAGTCACGTTGTACTTGAGGCTTGGACCTCACTGAGCTGTGTCTCCTCTCTGGCTTTCAGATGGACAAAAGGAAAGACCCTTCTTCTGTTGATATCAAGAAAGTTCTGTTAGAAATGCGGAAATTTCGGATGGGACTGATCCAGACAGCAGACCAGCTCCGTTTCTCCTACCTGGCTGTGATCGAAGGCGCCAAGTTCATCATGGGAGACTCTTCAGTACAGGTCAGCAGTGCTTTTGCTTTAATCCAGGTGTGTGGGTTTTAAATTTTTGCCTGTAAAGAAGGAGGCTGTTCATTGTAAACGTTGAAACAGTATCCTGGGTCAGAGGAAATAGCTGGGCTTCGTGTTTAAATAGCTAAAAAGTTGTGGAAGGTTTCACCATGTTCCAATTTCTGCCTTTGAAGTGCTCACTTAAAGGGGAGCAGGTTTCCTGACAGATCAGCCAAACGTGAAATCTCACGGGACTTCCTCTTGCTGCTTTTTCAAGGAACAATGGAAAGAGCTCTCCCACGAGGACCTGGAGCCTCCACCCGAGCACATCCCCCCACCTCCCCGGCCTCCCAAACGAATCCTGGAGCCACACAATGGGAAGTGCAAGGAGTTCTTCGCAAACCACCAGTGGGTGACAGCTGAGACTGAGGAGGTTAAAGAAGACGGGCCCGTCAAGGAAGAAACCAGAACCCTCTTAACCGCCCCCTGCAGCCTGGAAAGGTAATGTGAGAGGGTCCTGGCTTGCTGGGGGTGAGGGGAAATGGCCTTCTGTTCCAGAAATACATATTGATATTGAAACCCTGTGGACCCAGCCTCCTCTTGGCAAACGGTGCTTCTGTGTTCTTGAGGAACAGGCCCCTGGACCGTCCCTGCTCCTCCCCCAGCTGGAGGAGCCTCTGACTGAGCCACAGGTTGGCCCAGGGAAGTGACTGCTTTAGCGGGGATCTAGCACCACCTGGTGGTGCTTGTTGGAATCAGGGGTCTGGTGCGACTGAGTCAGGTCTTCCAGCCCGGTGATGACAGCGACAAAGACAGAAACCTGCCCTGGACTTCAGGCCAGTCCTGAAACTGATATCCAGGCTTGACCACGTACCTTCAGCCCCCAGAATGGTCTTGGGGTACTTAACCTTTTCATGTAGTCTTTTTTTTTTAAGATTTGTTTATTGTTTATTTATTTTTGGCTGCATTGGGTCTTAGTTGTGGCACGTGGGATCCTCGTTGACGTGTGCGGGCTCCTCTCTAGTTGTGGCGTGCGGGTTTCCTCTTCTCTAGTTCTGGCGCGCAGGCTCCAGGGCACGCGGGCTCTAGTTGAGGTGCGCGAGCTCAGTAGTTGTGGCGTGTGGGCTTAGTTGCCCCGCAGCATGTCGGATCTTAGCTGCCTCACCAGGGATCGAACCCGCATCCCCTGCATTGTAAGGCGGATTCTTTACCACTGGACCACCAGGGAAGTCCCCCTTTTCATGTGGTCTTGATTGAGTTGATTGCCGTTTTGCTTCCTTACAGTTTGACAAAGATTACTGAGCACCTACTGATGCATGTGAAACCCCGAGATAACTAGACTGGAGCCCCTGGTCTGTGTTCTAGACCATCTTACTGGCAAGGGAGCAGTAGATTGTGGTGGTGGCCCATGGACAGGGGTGTGATGGAGGTGCACGCTGAGGGGGTCAGCCTTAGAGAGGAGACACCCAACCTTCCCTGGGTGGTCAAGGAAGGCTGCCAGCAGGAGGTGGCATTGTGCACAAGCTTGAAGGATGAACGGGGGTTAGCCCGAGCCTGAGACCGTGGAGGCAGTGCCCTTGGTGCCTGCAGTTTTGGAGGGCAGTTTAAGATTAGTGCACACTTTGACCCCACGTTTGTCTACACCTAGAAACTCGGCCAGCAGGAGTTCTCAAGCAGGTGTGCAGAGATGTACAGGTCGAGGTGTTCGTGGTGGCATTATTTCTAATGGTGAAAATCTAGAGATGAGCTGATTGTGTATCCAGGGATTAGATAAGTCGTGCTTTCTCCCTGTGTTGGATATTCTGCAGCTATTAAAGAATGGGATCAGGGTGTATTGTTACGGCCGGACACTGGAACGGTCATGCATGAGAAAGCAGGTCACACACAGTGTGTGCCCCACCGGGGCCTCTGGCTAAACTGATCATCAAAATCTTCCCCGGGCACTTTGCTAAATGCTGGTGTCCAGGTCCCAGTCCTGGCCCATGAACCTACTCCCCAGGGCCTTTTGTGCAACTGGCCCTCATCACAGGAACACCGGGTCCGGTTCTGGGGCTCGAGAGACACTTGTCCAGCGGGGCCTCCCAGAGCAGGTGCTGAACAAGTGCGACTGTGCCCCGGTTCCCAGGGCCTCTTTTGACACTCTCAGGGGGGGCTGGCGTGCTCCCTTTGAGGGCTCGCCGAGGGCCGAGGATGAGAGGGATGGGAGCTGGCACGTGACTTGGGTCAAATTTGTGTCATTGGTCCTGTTTCTTTATTCATGAAGACAGTGGAGAGAAAGCTGCCTTTCACATTCTGTGGGTGAAGGTGGTGAGCAGGGAAGTGTGGATTTGGGAAGCTGAAAGCCAGAGAATTCCAGGAAAAGAATGGAGTGGGACCAAGAACCTATGCGCCTCTGGGCACCGGGGAGGGCGGGGAGCCCACGTGCACACAGGCCTCAGCCCTGCGGCTGGGGCCTCACCGGGTGGGCGCCGAGAAGGGTGCTTCGTGCAGCCTCCTCCTGTCTCCTGGGGAGGCGGTGCCCCCGGATGGTCCTGCCAGTCACGCGGGAGGCTGCTGGGGCAGCAGGGCCATGGAGAGGCCTGTGGGAGGCAGGACTTCCTGTGGCCAGGGCCGCCTCGATGGACGCAAGGGTGGGAGGGCAACGGCCTGGGAGAGGTGGGGAGGGGAGAGGCAGGGTCTGGCTGCACCCAGGCCCACAGCCTCTGCTCGCCTGTCCTGGGACAGCCCTACAGGGTGGCTCTGGCTTGCCCCCAGCAAGGTAGTCAACTGACTGCACACGGGACACCTGGGAAGTGGGCCTGCTGGCAGGACTGGCTGGGCGTGCAGCGGGGAGGGCAGAGGGTCAGCACTGCAGATGTGTGGTGTTCGCATGTCAGCAGCAACAAAGGCCTCTGTGTGTCCACGTCTGTCAGGCCCCGGGGAGGGAGTGGAAGCCTGTGGTCGCACTGTTACCTTCCCTGATCTGAAGGGGAACATTCCACAAGCGGCCCCAGGGGCTGTACTGCTCCTCAGACCCTTACCCAGCCGCGTCACTGAGGAGTCCGCGGG
This sequence comes from Delphinus delphis, assembly GCF_949987515.2. Classification (NCBI taxonomy): domain Eukaryota; kingdom Metazoa; phylum Chordata; class Mammalia; order Artiodactyla; family Delphinidae; genus Delphinus; species Delphinus delphis. Next base: position 10,880,563 of record NC_082697.1, on the reverse strand, counting down.
TCTCCGGAACCCCACCCTGGCCCTGCTGTCGGGCCCTGGGAGGGAGGCGGTGACAGGCGGGCCTCTGGCCAGTGTCAGCATCAGCAGGCTCTGCTTCCACGTGGCTCATTTTTTCCTAGAATTCCTCCGGGAGTAATAGCATCCTTGCCATTGTTTTCCCGAGTGAGTAACCCGCCTCTGCCCCCCTCATTCCTCAGCGCGAGTCAAGACACTGAAGTCCGGAGGCGGGTAGCGGGGGCAGGTCCCGCCCAGGGGGAGCCATCGCTGCCCAAGGAGGAGCAGGACCAGGCGCCGACTCACTGGAAGCCCTTCCTGGTCAACGTGTGCGTGGCCACGGTCCTCACAGCCGGCGCGTACCTCTGCTACAGGGTATGTTTTCACTGACGGACGTGCTGGCCAGACCGCGTGTACGGCAAGCCCTGGCCGCCAGCCCGGCGGTAGCGCTCAGTGCTGCGGGAGCCTCTGAGCCAGCCTCAGAAGAAACAGATCAAAGGTTTTCAAAGTCTGGGACTGTGAAGGGCTAACGAGAGAGAATTGAGGATTGATGCACCAGGGTCTTAAGGAGCCCTGTGGTCCCAAGAATAGAAGAGTCTAATCTCAGGGCCTTAACCTATTCAGGAGTAAGTAGACAAAATGCCAAATACGTCTCTCTCTCTTTTTTCTTTTTTCTTTTTTTGTTCATTTGTTTTTGAAAAAAAAGTAATAGAATTACAACACATTGTTGTTTTTAACCTTTATAAAAAGCAGCTTTTTGTTATTTCTGGGAAAAAAAAAAAGACTAGGCACTTACGAAACTTTCTTGTACCCTTAGGTGGTGTAACCAGATACACAATTTTTATTTGATTTCCCAGGGAAAGACTCCCACACTTTTGCGAATGTAAAGTCCTTTGGAGGAGAGGGTTTGAGGGTTTCGGACATCGTCTCGCTCAGGCACTTCCTCTGCTGAGCGCGCACTGAGCCGGGACAGTGCCTGCGAGCTTTCCCGTTTTAAGAAGAAAAACAACAAAAGGCCGTCTCTAGAAAACAGAACCCGGCTTCTGCTTTTGCTCAGGGTGTCCCACTGGCTTCCCGTTGTCCGCTCCTCCACCGGCCCCCTCTCGTTACAGCCGTCTTGCGCACGTCCTGCCCCCATTGCTCCATCCCCATAAACAGGGTTCCTCAGGGCCCCTGCCTCAGGGTCAGAGGTCACCACAGGGTGGCCACCGGCTTTTCACCCAGCCATTGAGATCCAGAAGGAGCAGTTTCCACTTTGCTTGGAACATAAATGCCATTTCAGTAGAAATCCACACGTTAGAATGTGTTGCCGTTAAAGTTACGGAGAAGAGTGAGGATTAGCCTCAAATCTCTGGTCGTGGAAATCACCTCACGAGACTTCTGTTTTTTCTTTTAATGATTTTAAGTATTTTACCTCTTTCTAAGCAACCACCTTTGAGCGCATCCGATGGTTTAGTAACGTGCAGACAGCTTTTTCCTCGGGGGTGATTTTGGGAAGGGGGAGCTGTTGTAAAAAATAATAATAATAACCAAAACCCCCTTCACGGGGGCTGGAGTGGCCCGGGCGGCCGAGGTGTTGCATGAGTCCGCAGCTCTGCGGGGGCAGGGCCGGGCTCCTCTGAAAGCGTTTGGTTTCGTCCTAGTTCCTGCTCGACAGCCACACACAATCTGACCTGCCTCCACCCACGGTCCGCCCCTGCCCGTAGAGCCCGCAGCCGCCTAGCAGGCAGCCGGCGTAGGCGAGGGCCGTTGGACAGCGTAGCCCTCCGCGCCCCGACGGACGTCGGTTCTGCACTAAAGCCCCCCTCCCCAGGCGATTGGCCTCACCTCCATCCTGCTACTTTTCTCCCCCTCGCCTTCCTCTGAATACCAGACCCACAACCCATTTTTTGAGGAGGGCACAGAGGGCGCTGGGCTGGTGGCGCAGAGCATGGCAGCCTGTGCGGGTGGAGGGGCGAGCCTCCCATGGTGCCCCCTCGGCGCATCCCTGGCAGGCGGCAAGCGACATCCTTCCCACAGCCCTCCCTGGAGACGGCGTGTAGTGAGCCTCTCCACTCCATATTTATTTTTTAAGTCTTTTCTCCTGAAGGCATCCACAGTGCACTAGCATCTTCATAAACCAATAATGTGTTAACGTTTTTTGATGTCAGCCTTGCACCAAGGGCTTTATCAAAAAGTACAATAATAAACCCTCAGGTAGCGCTGGGAACGGAGGACTTTGCCGTGAGCCTGCTGCGTCAGACCAGTACTAGGAAGGAGGACGGTTGTAAGCAGTCGTGATTTCATTGGGTAACACGAGAAGAGGTTTGCCTATGTTTATAGAACAAGGGGATAATATATAATGAACACTTGGCTATTTAAGACACATGGCGTGAGATTACTTTGTCCCGGTTCCTCCCCTCCCCAGTTGTCTGCTCGAACCTCGGTCTCAGTCACCACTCTCCCTGTGTGTATTAGGATGCATGTACAGTCTTCTTGTGTCCCGATCAAATACCACGTGCTTGAAATCCTTAGATCTCTGCTTACTGACGCGCTCCGTGTACAAGTCCAGTCTACCTTTGCATGAGCTGAGCATTACGTGGCTCTGGTTCCTAAGACCGTTGCTGAAATCATTGCCATTCGGCAGCGGAGCGATGTCCCGTAACAGATATTTGCCCAATTCCTGGCATGACACTCTGGTGACTTCTAGTGAGGCCCAGCCTGTCCTGGTCCAGCTGGGCCCCACTGTAACTCAGACATTCCAAGGGTGTGGGAAGCCATAGTCACACCTCACGCTCTGGACACTTAGACAGGCAGGTCCCCCACGACACACACACCTTTGGGGTCAGCCTCCACTGTGCCAAGTTCACACTCTTCTTGAGCGGACCGTGATCTGGAACCAAGGCGACTGTTGGAAACCACACTTCTTGAAACAGCCTGGACGACGGTCCCTTCGAGCCAGCCTGTGGCCCTTCAGGTCCGGGGGCCTTGCTGAGAGAGGCGTCTGCCCTGCCCTTGAACCCTGGGGACTGATGGTGCTCACGACTCTTCCTGCGAGGGGAACTTAAGACCTCCACATTAAGTGGCTTTTTTAACAAGAAAAAAAAAAGGCAGCTATAGCTCACGGGCTGCTCTTCTGCCAGCATTTTCACATTTTGCCTTTCACGTGTTAGAAGCTCGTGCAGAGAAAGTCTGTGGTGGGAACATTTGAGGCATCGCCCCGCAGAGCCTTGGTGAGGTGTGGATAAGACTCTGAGGTGCCAGGCTGTAAGCATTTTTGAGTTGGGCTTGTTTGTTATTTTAAGTCCTGTATATGTATGTAGTAGTTTGGTGTGTATATATAGTAGCATTTCAAAATGGATATACTGGTTTAACCTCCTATCCTTGGAAAACAGATGGTTCTCCATCTTGTCACACGTATGTTAGAGAAGTAGCGAGCTGCTCTGCTATATGCCTTAAGCCAATATTTACTCATCAGGTCATTATTTTTTACGATGGCCATAGAATAAACCATTTTTACAAAAATAAAAACAAACAAAAAAAAGCGAGGTGTTTTGGTATGATACCTTTTCAGGTGTGTGTATACATGGATGCATGATGGGGGGCGGGGGGCGCGTCTCAGGGTCTTCTGTGACCTCACAGAACTGTCAAACTGTACAGTTTTCCAACTTGCCATATAAATGATGGGTTTGCATTTTAGTTGCAACAATAAAAAATTTTTTCTAAAGAACATGGCTTTGGGGTGCTTCCCATTTCTTTGCTTAATAGGCCTAAACCAGGCTGGGCAACTTCTGTTTTCTTTCCATCCCTGCTGATGTGAAGCAGATGTTGTCAGTCAAGAGGGGTTATAGTTTTTCCGCATCTGAGGATTACGACGGCAACGGCCTCCTGGAGTCGTGGGTGCCTCTGGGCTGGGGGCACTTTCCCTGCCTCGTGTTTATTCAGCGCCTCAGGCCTCAACCCATTTCAGCAACAACAAAACTCACCTTTTCAAGTGTTAGGGCCCTTGGATAACTTAATGAATTTATAAAGGTTGTTTGAAGAACTGCTCAAACCTCAAGAACGTGTGTCCCTTAGCCGGCTGCCTGTAAGACACAACGGTGGCCATGTCTCAGCACCTCTGCCGAGTCACATTTGATGTGGAACTGACACATCAGTGGAGACTGACACTGAGAGGTAACAGTGAAGTATAAACAATTCGTGTAGTCTTCGTTTCGTGTACAAAATTAAATGTAAGTCTCCCCAAAGTGATTTTTCAACTTCTTGTTCTGAAATAATTTCAGACTTGCACAACGTTGCAGAAATACTACCAAGAATTTCCTTATGTCCAAGGTTTTATGACTGTTCAGAGCTGGCTGCTGAGTAAACTGTTTATGCTGTGGCCTCTCAGCAACATCCATGGAACCCAGAAACAACGTCTGTGGTCATGTGACCACACAACACCCAGCAAGGACAGTGGGGACCTGGGTGCTGGTGTCACACCCACTGTCGTCACCTCAATCGTTTTCAGATACCAAAAAAAAAAGAAAATGACATCTAAGCTTTCATGAAGAGGAGGAATGCCAATGTGGAAAAAAATAACTAAATTTGTAACTAAGCAGAAGTCAGATAGAGCCCAAGGCCAGAGAAGGGCCACACCGCCTGGTGTCTGTAAGGAGAGGGGACTCTGGGAGCCTCAGAGAGCACGTGGAGAGTCCAAGGGGCAGCCCTGCCCTGAGGCAGCCCTCCTCTATCCCTGCGTCTATGTCACGTTGGAAAGAGAGCACTGAGGGACAGCAGGGATGGCTTCCTCCCTCAGGATATTCCAGAAAACAACCACTACCCTCCACTTTTTTCAGGTAGAGTGGAACGCCAATAAAAAGTTATTTTAATTGAAATTTCAGAAAACAACATATGGACAAGGCAAATAAATACTGAGTTAAACCAAAAAGCACAGAATATATACAGGAAATGTAAATGAGCATGTTTAAGTTACAGAGCTTTCCAATGCCATTGTTGATACCACATCCAGACCCCAGGGTACCTCTACATTCTTATCCCAGAAACAGCCCAGGACATGTCTGGGTTTTTTAATAGACTTAAATAGGAAATTAATTTTCCTTCTTTAAACATGATGTTCAGTAAAATCTTTCTTCAAACTAGCTTATGGCTTCTGAAGCAATTTATTTAATAAACCCTAAGTTGACTTGCTTCAGAAAATGGATTCCATTCTGATGAGTGAGGTCAAAGCAAATGGCACTCAAGACTTCTCGGCTGACGGCATGTTCTTGTTTCCTTTGTGCTGTTGAACCACAGTGAAAATAAGGCCCACGGTCAGCAGGCCGCCAGCCGGCTCCCCTGTGGCGCTTGGGCTGCAGCTCGGGCTGAGGGGGCGAACCGTCGAAACCCTGGCTCTGCCCTCCCCACAGTGACACCTGATGCTGTGGGAACGACCCGAGTTCTGTCCTCAGCAGGGACGCTCGGTCTGCTCGCCTCCTCAGTCCCAGTCTTTAGTGAACCAGAAGTGCTGAGCCAGCTGACCTGCTGATTCCAGGCCTCCGCCTGCCTGGCCTCGGCCCCTTCGTGACGTGGCTGGCTGGCACTGACCCGGCTCTGCCCCCGGGGAAGGTCAGGCCGATTCTCAAAGCCAAAGGCTGATTGACTGAAGTGCAGCCCTCTAAGTGCCGTGCAGCCCCTTGTTCTGCTCCCGTACAGAAGTCCCACTTGTGCCCTGGGGCTTCGTAACTGGCCCAGAGTCCGGGAGCAGCTCTGGCCAGTTCACGCTCTTGGGAGAGCACACCGTGTACCTCCACCCGAAGCCCTCCCTGTGTCGAGGCCGGGCAGCAGCAAAAACAAAGGTGCCGGGTTTGGGCTCATTAGCTGAGGCTTTTTAAAATATTGTGATTTCAACATCTGCCTCCTGGCCAAAGGCTTCGTCTCTTTGTTCTGAGCAAAGTTTATCCATCTTCTCAAAAGCTAAGCGTCCTTTTTCACCTGAAATATTAAGGTCATCTGTCACTGGGTTGTCTCCCCACCTCGCTCTTTCCTACACTGGTGAGCCAAGGTGGCCTTAGTACTTCCAGACGCCTAGGCCTCCGGTGCTGCTGTAAAGGGTAGGGGATGGGGAGCCTTTGGGACTGGCTCACGTGGACCCCAGGGCCTCGTCCCTTTGTCCAAGACAGAGCCCGCTGAACCTTAATCCTGCCTCGCATCTGGCTTTCATTCCCAAGGGTCGTAAACGGCCACCTCAGCCATAAAGGAAACCGGCCTTGGCCAAATGCAGTCAAACAGGTTGCTAACGGTGCCCGTCCCGTGTGCTATTTTGCGTCACCTGAGAGCTGGCTGTGGCCTCTCTGGCACAACCTTTCTACGGGCCCCAGCAACCCCACTGCACTTCGAAACGCTGGGTGCTGTACGTTACCAAATGACAGCGTGGTTTCCCGGGCTGCCGCTCGCACGGCCTCCACGTCAGACTGGCACAGGCGGGCAATCTGATCAATGCTTTCGATGCCCTGTTTGAGGTTGGGGGAAGGGACAATTAGGGGGCATTTTAAGGAACAGGTATCCACTTTTATAAACCCTGCAGGACCAGCCCTAGCATGGTCTCTGCGGCTTCAGCCCCTTCCTTCTCCGAAGGCTTCCAGGTTTCTCCTGTGGCCTCAGGTTCATCACAGTGCCACTGGCAGCATCTCATGTTTTCAATCCTGACACCTTTGGAAAGGCCCGTGTTGGAAATGAGAACACCTGCTTTCTCCTGGACCATTCTACCCCGTCTTCTTCTCCCAACCCTGCTCTCCAGGTCAGACCAGGAGAGGAGGTCTGACCTGGTTCAGGCACAGCTGACCACCTGATCACCTCCAGGGCCAAGGACCAGAGTGCACTTTAGCTCCCCCTAGTGGGCACCCTAACACTCACTGGTTATTTGATTATAACCAGATGGTCCTTGTAGAATTTCCTGCCGGTTCATTCCAGAATGAATTTAGTCTGTATTGGACCATTTTTCATCTAGCAGAATGGCAATGATTTTTTTTTTAAATAAGGGTTACAAATGAAGATGAGATTGAGGTAAAACGGGCATCCCCTCCTGTCTGCTTTCGGGAGTGTAAATGGGTGTGTGGTATCATGAGTCTCAAAAACATTTATCAATGCATTCTCTGGTCCTGGGATAACACTAAGTCTAGCCCAAGGAAGTAATTCAGAATTCCATATAAATTTTAAAAGTTTTATGCACAGAGATGCTCAAGAATTAGGATGGATAATTTTTGCATTGCTGTATTTTTACACTCTCTTTTTTCTACAATGAGCTTATTGTGCTCTTAGAACATTTTTCATTGAGGATATTAAACCATATAATCCAAGAGCTCAAAAGTGAGTCTCTGGGGCCACCTGCTTGTTCACACCAAGCCAGAGCAAACGGGCACTGTTTCCGAGGGACCTCTGCCATCAGAGCTTCTGCTGCTGGAGCTGGTGGCTGTTCCTCTACAACCAGCTCTTTACGGTGCTTCTTCACTGGCAGTGATTTTCTTTCTTTCGGTCCCAGTGGGATCATTTTGAAATGAACTAACTTCAGCATTAACCACAAGCAGGCTTCCCTCTATCCCCACCAAGGACGGGTTAAACTCACCCTGAGATGTTTTAGCGCCACACACGCAGCTTCCTGGAGTTTTGCATCGTTCTCGGTCAGGGCGTTGGTGTAGAAGAGCAAAGCCTAGGAAATGAGGTTACTGTGAACGGGGGGCTGGTGAGAGCAAAGTCCACGGTGCCCACGGCTCATCCCCTGAATGCTGACAGCAGGTGTGCGCAGTGTCGAGTTGTAGGCTACGGCATTCAATTTATCTAAAAACGCCGGTCCCTGGGCTGAGGGTCACGGCATAAGAAAACACTTTTTCTCTAGTACTGTTTACAAAATGCGTTCCGAAACTGCCATCTAGATAAAAAGCTGACTCAGAGGGCTTCCCTGGTGGCGCAGTGGTTGAGAGCCCGCCTGCCGATGCAGGGGACACGGGTTCGTGCCCCGGTCCGGGAAGATCCCACATGCCGCGGAGCGGCTGGGCCCATGAGCCATGGCCGCCGAGCCTGCGCGTCCGGAGCCTGTGCTCCGCGGCGGGAGAGGCCACAACAGTGAGAGGCCCGCATACCGCAAAAAAAAAAAAAAAAAAAAAATGCTGAATCAGAGAAACCCAGTGTCCAGCGGGGACAGCAGAAGTGAACACAGAGGGAGCCTCGGTGAGGCTGCTGCCTTGGCCAGAAGGAAAAGCATCTCTTCCCTTCCTCACTCTTCCCCAGTCACAGCTCTGACCCCGCCCTGTCAGTCACATGACCATGGCCAAGTCGGTTCAGCTGGAAAAGAAAGCTGGCAACTGCTTTGCAAAATTGTTGTAAGGGCTGTTAAGCACGGGGGAGGGGCCAGTGGGGATGTGCCTGGCACTTGGGTGAGCCCGAGACCAAGGCCCCAGTATTGCCCTTCTCCCACCACAGGGGCTGGTACCCGAAATCTAGAAGAGTCACAGGTGTTCAGGAACCTAAAAGGCAGAGGGGTCCAATCTCTTGGTTTTCAAGTGAACCGAGCACAACGAAACAGCCAGCCACACACATTAGTTGAAAGTAAATGAGGGTGACTGTCAGAATTCTAAGAGACATTCTACGTGCAGATGACATCTCAGAGACCGAATAGATAAGGTGCTTTAGAAACACTGAGCTGAATGAGGTGGTGAGCACGTGGCATGCTGCTAACCACTGATCGCCTGGCAATGCCAGCTCCCTCCCCAGGGCTGGCTGGCTGCTGCCAGTGGTGAGGGCTTGCAGAAGGCTGTGTTCATGTCTGGAGTATCTCTACATCAACATACCGGCCGCAGATGCAGCCCCCAGTCACTCACTGCTCCCTGTTTTTCCGAGAGGAAGCCTACCTCCCTCCACCTCCCCCCAACTCACACACCTGCAGCCAGGGGCTGCCGCCTCCCACACCGTACCTTTTCCCGAAAGCTCTTGTTCTTGGCTGCGCTGGCCAAGCGAGCACTGGCCGCCCTGCACACCCGTGGGGTCCCGTCCAGCTGGAGCAGCGCCCAGGCCCTCAAGGTCTGGGGCAGGGGCTGGAGCTGGCCCAGCTGCTTCCCCTTCAGCTTCCTGACTGTCTTGGCCTGGCCCACGCACTGCAGCTCCTCGAAGAGTGTTACTACAAGAGACAGAAAAAAGGAGGCCCGGGGTCCCCTCTGATTGCGCCGGGCTGGACAGCTGTGGCTCGTGCATTAGCCAGGGAGAAGCAAATCCCAGGACAAGCCCGTGTGATCACCAAGTGGACAGTCTGGATTGGTCTCAAAGGGGGCCTCCTGGAATCTCCAGGAAGGCTTTCTAGCAAGGGATCAAATACACCCTGAAAATGAATAAACCCCAGGTCCATACTTCAGGGACTCCAGCCAGCCCAGCAATAGCCCACCTGTCCAGTTCTGACCTCTGCTCTGTGCTTTGTAAAGCCTCCTGCCCTGGGAGCTCATTTCTACGTGGGCTGAATGTAGAATCTAATTAAATCTGGTTCTCGAAAGAGCAGCTGGAGGAGAAAGACACAGTGATTCTGAAACACTGGCTTCCCAGAGCCGAGCCGAGACAGAGGTCTCCACGACGGACACTCCTTTGTCGTCAGTGTGTTGCTTTGAGGCCATGTGCCCCCCACCCCAGCCCCTACCTTCCTTGGTGAGCTGAGCGAAGTGCTTCTCCAGGTCGGAGACACTCTGCCTCCGCAGGTAGCTGTGAAACTGGAACCAGGTGATGGTCTGTTCTTCAGGGAGCTCGGCTCCGGGCAGCAGCCCGCCGCAGCTGACCACCTGCTCCAGGAGCCTGCGGCACACTGGCAACACACAGACACGACGTGAGGGGAGCCCGAGACCCCGCCCCCTTGGCGCTGCTCAGCCGGCCACGGCCGGGTCACTTTAAAGGCTCTCTGATGGCGTGTGGGTGGGTGTCCCTCCCTGCGCCTGCGTGGGGCGTGCTCCAGCTAAGGCCCACAGGCCCGCGTTGGGAGTCTTGCGGTGCATCCGTGTGCCCTGGGCCCCACCCGCCCCTCGGTGTGAATCACAGAGCCGGGGCCTGGGAATGTGCAGGTGGTTAGAACGGCTTAAGGCCCAGAGCCACTGCCTGGAGTATGTCACCCTTCAGTTGTCAACAGAGAAAAGTGCTGCAGCTCTGCATTCTGGGAAAGAGTCCAGCCAAGATTCAAGACACCGCTATGGGGCAGGTAAAGTCCTGCCTACCTTCCCATAAAGGCTCCTTCTCAACCCCTCTAAGGTTCTGGTGGAAGCCATGGAGTCAGAAAGGTGCACGAGCCCACTAACGTTTGCAGCCTCCCGGCTTCACGGACTCCTCCCTCCTCTCCCCAGGAAAAGGAGATGCCTTGTTGTCAATTTCAGAAAGGCCTCCACTTCATGCCGAGAAGGCGTTCGCAGAGGTGGAGACGGGGCTACTAGGAGGCTTGCCGAGGCAATGCTGAAGGCCCCAGAGGATCCACAAAGCATTTCTGAGGCGGGCGGGCACAGGCAGGGGGCTACCTATTTCCAGTTGTCCCGGGTATTTCCCTCGGACTCTGTGCAGGAACGTCTTCTTGAGCTGGTCCAGCAGCACCGTACCAGGGCAGGACAGGACCGCGCCGGGCTCCGTGCAGCCTCTCCACAGCTTCAGGCACCCCTTCCTCCGCGTGGCCTGCGGGATGACTGAAAGCCCAGGCTCAGAAGCCTGACTGGCGGTGGGGAACAGCAGGCAGTGAGGAAGCCCAGAGATGTCCTTCCACTAGGCCCTGAGAGGTCGGGGAGGAGGGATGGCCTGGCCTAACGCAGAGTCCCTTTCCCACGTCCCATTGTGACCCGCAGAGACAAGCAGCTTCGGCTGTGAGCACCTCATCTGGGTCACCACCTGCAGCCCTCACGACAACCCTGGGGCTGCTGCTGTCACCAGCCTCTCCTTATGGACAAGGGGAAGTCCCACAGAGGAGGCAGAGGCAGAACTGGGGTCACAGCTACTGTCTGACCGCACACTGTATGCCCTGAATGTGCCCTGGGGTTCCTTCACTGACACCTACCCAGCGGCCTCCCCTATACAGATGGGGAAGCTGAGGCTCAGAGAGGTGAATCGTTCGCCCAGAGTCACACAGCTGACCGAGGCTAGCGGGCCTCCCTTCCCACCCCACAGTGTGTGTCTGATCCCAGCCACTGCCCCCACTCATGCCCCCTGGGCTCCATTTAACTCTGGGTTAGGGGAAGGGAGAGGAGGCCCCCTGGGCTTTCATCCTCATCACTTCCTGCCACGCACACGGGCAGTCCGTGGATGGAGGACAGGCACTTACTCTCTTCAACGCATGTCGCCTTGCTGACCTTCTCAAAATCAAGCACAGAAAGCGTCTCCAGAACCTGTTTTTGCTGTGCAGCTTCTTCCAGGAGGCACTCCTGGACCATCTTCGACAAGTTAGGAGAGTCCAGTTTCTGGGAAGCAACCCATGATGCTCCGGGTTAGCACAGAACATGCCCTCTGAGGTCAACCACCATGCCTGTGGCGCCCACCTGCCCTGTGCCCATCCTTTCTTCTATCCCGATGGTAGCTCCCTGACTGTCATCTGGGGATTCCTCCTTTGCTAAAGGGGTAGAGACGACAGGATGCAGGCTGGAGCTGCCAGGAGCCACCTTTGCCACCGGCAGGAGCCAGCCTGCCAGAAAGTGAAGCCAACCAACACAGGAAAGCAGAGCTGAGAGAGGGAAAGACTCAGTCATGATGACGTTTGAAACCCTGGATCCAGCTGGGCCTGAAGCCCACCTCTGGGCCTTTCAATCCTATGAGCCAAAAAATTTCCTTTCGGCTGAGCCAGTTTGGATTGGAGTCCTGGCATCTGCCACTCAAAGAGACACAACCACTGCCTTCGGTTTAGGGCTTGGGCTGTATAAGGACCCCATGACTATTCACCAGCACCACCACCAGCACCCCCGCTTTGAACCTGCCACCCCACCCGACTCCACCCCACCCTCCCCCATTCCTCACCCACCTGCAGCAGCGCTTTGCAGATTCGGAGGTGAATCGTGAGCAGCACGTCCAGCTCTGGGGCACCAGTCGTGAGCTCCCTGGACGGCGCTTTCAGCGCTGGCGGTGGAGGTGGAGTCTTGTCCTTTCTGAGTTGAATTGAGAAGAACCGGGTGACCGTTCGGTTAGCAGTTCAGCTCCCTCCAAGGGTAGAGGAAACCCTCCCTCTCTGGAGAGCTCTGATCAGGGAGGCCAACTCCAGGTCCCAAGGAGATGGAGTTAAACTGAGGAGAAAACTAAGAGAAAAGGAGAAGCAGCAAAAGGTAGCAACAACTCAAAACAGGTGCTGGGATGGCATTGGGCCCCCCCCCCCCCGCACCTGTGCAATTTGTAGCAGAAGCCTAAGGTTCCAACTAATTCCTAGCTCTGTGACTCTGGATAAGTCAGCCTCCCCTAGTCTCAGTTTATTCATCTGAAAAGTGGGGGCAGGAACCCCAAGCTCGGGGCCGTGAGGGGTGAGTGACACATAAGCGTACCCAGCACTGTGTCTGCTCCGGGCAGGGGCTGAGCCTGAGCCCTGAGGGGGGTGGAGATGCCACACCCTCCCCATGGGATCGTGAGAAGAGAGGAGAAATGTGGCCTGTTCACACGCTTCTGTGCTGCTGAACTTTGGGTGCAGGAGAAGCGCTCAGGCCAGTGTGAGTGGGCAGGTGGGAGCTGCTTCACCGAGAACGCAGTTGGTGTCGCAGGTGAGGGCGGGCAGTTGTGCAGAAGGAACTGGGAGCGGGGTCGCTTGGGCAATTGCTCCGCAGAGGTCAGAGGTCCTACTGAGTGCGCTATTGTTATTTTTTAAGATTAAAAAAAAAAAAAAAAAAAGCCCATCGCTCGGAGCAGAAGGCTAAGGGCCAGGCTGAGGTATCCTCGTTCACTCAGTGGTCACGGAGGACCTGCTCTGTGCGGGGCGGGGCCGGGGCCACAATAAAGAAAACAGACATCAGGGCCGGGCTGTGGGAGAGCCCGGCCCCAAGGCTGGTCACCAGGGCTGCGTTGGGACGGGCGCACTCACCGGGGACCCTGGGAGCCCCCAAACAGGGCCAACTCATGCGGGGTGATGTGGGCGCTGAGGAAGGAGAAGCTCTCCAGGATGTACTCCATCAGGCTCTCGGCGGACGCGTGCTCCCGGCGGGCTCCGCGGGGCTGCGGACGGATGGACGGACAGCCGGAACTCAGGGCAGCCCGGCCACCCGCCCAGCATACCCACCCTAACGGCGTCCTGGTCACCGTCCCTCAGCAGGGCTGCCATCCCCTGCGTCAGGGACGGGCAAGGGGACGCGTCCCCAAGGCCCCTCCGGAACGGCCTGTGACAAGGTCTGGCATGACAGCTGGAAGGAGGGCAGATCTGAAAAATCTCACCGGTCACAAACACCCACAGGGACAGGGCAAATGACAGGAGAGAGCTGGAGAGCCGGGCCCTCCCCCAAGAGGGCCACCTGCCACCCGGAGTGTGAGGCCTGAGGTTGCCAGCTTGTTCAGTTTTCCAAGAAAAGGTGGAAATCTAGACTTTGTGGGGAGCTGCCCAGTTTTTAACTATCAACAACTAATTCCAAATTATTTTCTAAATACGGCGTGGGTCAGGCCAGACAACTCCCAACAACCCAGGCCAGAGGCTGCTAGGTGAGCCTCTGAGTTCCAGGTGTCTCCTCTCCCGGGGAGACGTGGAAGGAGAGGAAGTTTAAGGCAGCCCCTGACTGGGCGAGGCGGCAGGAGGGGGTGTCAAGTCGTCAGAGTCTCCCAGTGGCAAGTCTGCTGTGGCTGATTCCCATCCCCAGGGGCCTCGTCTCACACAAAGTGCACCGAAGGCATAGCCCAAGTAGATGCTGCCCCAAGAGCCAGAACTGGCTCCTGAAAGTTGAGCCCAAAGAGAAAACCTTGAGCAACAACAGAAGAGTAAGACTAGTTGCAGAGATTTCCTTGCCCAATAGAAAAATATATATATATATATACATATACATATATATACATATATATATGCGCGCACACACAGGCGCATGCGCACACAGTTCTTGCTGTTCACGGTAGTTACGGTGTGTAACGTCGTGATCTCTGGATTTGAAACTGAACAATTGCTCCCAGGGGAGATGCAGAGGCGTGAGCCTCTGGTCAACATTTTCATCAACCCATCAATACGTAACCTTGTTTTCTGTGTGTCTGCTTAAAGACGTCTTATTTAATATAGACGCTGTACCGCTGATACACTAAACCCAAGGTCAGTGGCATTTTAACTCACGCCTGAACACAGCTTATCCAACACACACATTTCCTCCATAAGGCACGTCAGGAACACTGGCCAGCACCTCAGCCTGGCACTTGGGCGCTGTTTCAAACAGCGAAATCACCAGAAATAAGTACAGAAATGTGGAAAACGTAGCACTAAATATTCGGTGAAAAGGACACTTGGGTGCAGTATGAGCTGAGAAAAGAAGGAAGAGTGTCATCTCCTTCAGCCTCAGCTGGGAACTTGCACATGAGGGGACTCCAATTATTTGCCCCTTTGCACGTGCCTCTGAATGACCACGAAAGCATCACGAGCACGTTTCAGCAAGTAGATGAATTTGCAAAAACAGAATCTGTGAATAGTGAGAATTAACTGCGTGTATATATATACACACGTATAAAATTAAATCCTCATTAAATCCTCACATATACACATGAATATAAATACGTGAATTTATACACCTATACCTATGTGTATAATTTCTCTTGAAAAAGTCAAACTAAACACCATAGCCTATAATCATTTGTATTGTTCTAACTTGGTTTGCCCAAAAAAAAAAAATTTCCTCGAAGATGTTTAAAATTATTGTCCTATTGTGGTATTACTTTAGGTTGTTTATGCAAAGTGTATTTTTCAAAATACAGGTATGGGGGCTTCCCTGGTGGCGCAGTGGTTGGGAGTCCGCCTGCCGATGCAGGGGACACGGGTTCGTGCCCCGGTCCGGGAGGATCCCACATGCCGCGGAGCGGCTGGGCCCGTGAGCCATGGCCACAGAGCCCGCGCGTCCAGAGCCTGTGCTCCGCAACGGGAGAGGCCACAACAGAGAGAGGCCCGCGTACAGAAAAAAAAAAAAAAAAAAATACAGGTATGTGGCAGAAGCTGCGTGCGTGCCGACCCGCATGGTTCTACACACTAACGCCGCTAAGAAATACAAAAAGGGTGACGTTACTTCTTAAATTTTTTTCTTGAAATTTTCTGGCAGGTCCTTTTTAAAGACCACAGCAGTGGTAAACAGCGAACGTGTTTTTAAAGTTACTAGATATAAAGTGAAAAATTAAACTTTCACCTGTGCTGAACTGTAATGTTGGGGGAGGGGTCAGGGCTGGAATAACCGAAACGAATTTTGATGAGAGCTGTTAAACTATTTCAGTGCCAGTGAACTGAACACAAAAGACAGTGGTTCCATAACGTAATTGCTGTATGGGGACTTCCCTGGAGGTCCAGTGGTTAGGACTCCGTGCTTCCATTGCAGGGGGCACGGGTTCGATCCCTGGTTGGGGAACTAAGATCCCACGAGCCTTGGGGCACGGCCAAAAAAAAATTGATGTCTAGGTAGGTGCTGTATGTATAGATATATATATATAAGTATACATTTTAGCTTATGTACATCTGTATATGTAAACCAAAAAAACAGAAATAACCTGCCCAGGCCAGCACCTCTGAGAGCCACCCAAGGACAGCCCCTGGCGTGGGCCCTGTGGAGAAGTTTTGGTGTGGGGCGTGTGGCTGTGAGGGGCCTCCCACAGTGCCAGCTCTGACCCTGAGAACGCCCCGACTTGGGAATTTTAAAGCTGAGCTGCAGCCCCACCCACCCAGGTCAGAAGATGGGAGATGGGGCTGGGATCTGGCTGCACGTGGAGCAAGTTATCCACACTGAGCCCCGACTTCCTCTTATAATCCTCCTCCCAGGTCGTTGAGAGCCGTTGTTACACCCATTGGACTGATGAACAGATTGAGGCCCAGAGAGGAGACATCGCCCACCTGGGTTACACAGGGGTGAGGCCAGGATGCTGGCCCAGGCTCCCTGCCCCAGGATCTCACTCCCAGTTGTCACACCATCAGCAAAGCAGGACTTCCTCCCAGCAAAGAATAAACGTACCTTCAGCCGGTCCCTGAAGCTGAGGACCTGGTACTCCAGCTCCCGGAGCTGGGGCGGGGCAGGGTCCGTGGACCTCAGTAAATCCAGGACATCCTGCAGGGGCCTCTCGAGGGGCACCCCGGGCCCATCCACTCCATCCTCGGTTTCTGCTTCATCGTGGCCTTCCTGGCCTCCGGGGATCACGTGGTTGCGGAAGGGGGAGCCCCGTGGCAGGTCGAGGCTTTCTACTCCCAAATTTCTCCACCCAGGCTGCTCCACAAATGAGCCTTCCGCCAGGTGGAACACCTCTGGCAGGAGGCCCAGGGGTGGGGGGTCCTCCTGGGCCCCCTCTTCAATGGAGGTGTTGGGGCCAATGGCCAAGGGCAGGAAGCCCACGTCCGAGGCGGATGCTGTTGTGCTGGTCTCAGTGTCTCGGGGGTCCTCGGAGCTAAAGGAGTCCATCTCAGGCAGCTCCTGACTCCGGCTCCGCAGGCCAGGCCCCCGAAGGTCACCGTCGGACAGGCAGCTGAGGATGGAGGTGGCCCTCGGCCTGTCCAGCAGCAAGGCTTGCTGTGCCGGCTGCTGCAGGACAGACTGGAGAGGGGGATGCGGGAGCAGACTCACCAGCTGCCCCAGGGATCACAGCGAGGCCCCCAGAGGGCTTCCCCCACAGACCCTTGCTCTGCATACGCACATTCTCAGGATGACTGAGGTCCACCAAGGTGACTGGCAGCCCGGAAGTGCTGATAAGAGCCTGGCACCTCTCTGCCCTTATCCCTCATCACCCTTCTAATGCCCTCCTTTCCAGCCCCAGTCTCTGAGTCAGACCTCATTTAACCATCACCACACCTCCCTGAGGGTGGGCACTGGCTCATCCTCAGGCCACACAGGCGAGGATCAAAGTGCGAGAGTTTTAATCCAGGCGAGCTGACATAAACCCGAACCCCTCCCCCTCACCAACCGAACCAATAATAATGGTTGATGTTCAGACAGCACCATCTGTTTTTGCCAGGCATTCTTGTAAGCACTCCTCATTAACTAAGTCATTTAACCCTTACAAAGCCCCATCAGGGCGGTGCTGTTGTTCTCATTTCTCTGATACGGAAATTGAAGTCCAGAGAGGTTGAATGACTTGCCCAAGGTCACACAGCAGATGAAAGGCATAGACAGAATTTGGACCCCAGGCCATCTGGCTCCAGAGTCCATGCTCTTAACCATAGATGATTTTTCAACCAAAGTACACTGGGACCACCCTGGCCAGACAATCACGTTTCCTCTAAATGCACAAGTTGCCCAGCTCATATAAAGCTGCCTTCCGCACCTAAGGTCCAGAGGTGGGAGACAGGTTCATCCAGCTCAGCATCACCCTCCCTCTGGGCTTGACAGAATGTCCTTGTTTTTGTCTCTGTCCCTGGACCCTCACTGGGGCACCTGCTTTGGGAAGATACTTGAACACATGCAGGATGACGTGTGCACCAGGTTATTTACAGCCCCGTCGTTGGTAACAGCAAATAACTGAACCTCAATATCTTGTTAAACAAAGTGCGATTTTTAGCCAAACGTGGAATGCTGCACCGTGCAAACAAAGAATGAGGAGCGCTCTGGGAATGACAGTGTCCAGTACATCACTCGGTTAAGGGCTGCTGTGGGAGAAAGGCTGGGGAAGAGGCATCTGCTCCCAGACGGCACAGAGCATCTCTGGAGGAATATGGAGGAAGGTGACAAGAGTAGTTGGTGCTAAGGAGGGGACCCAGGTCCCTGGAGGCCACAGGAAAGAGGTATTTTACTGTACAGGGTGTCAAGGTATTACCTACTGGAAACGTATACTAAAGGGTAAAACAGACTGGAGGCCAAGGTCATGGCTGGGGTGGTAGAACCATCCAGAGAACCCCATCCCAGGCATCCGGAAGAACCAGCCGAGCCCAGGACCAAGTCCAGAGGCCCCAGAATGGAGGGCTTGGCTGCGAGAAAGAAAAAGTACAGAAAAACACCCAGGATGACCCCCAAACAAGGGAGGCTGAGCCCAAAGTTTGCTGCTCAGCCCACCCCCTGTGCTGGCCCCTGGGGAGTCCCCCCCACTCCCGGTCCCAGCTAGAACCACGGCACCCCTGCCCGGCGCGGCTCACTCACCAGGTAGTATCTCTCCCGGAAGCTGGGGGTGCTCGGGGGTGTCCAGTTGTACAAGAAGCCCTTCCTGCTGCCCACGGAGAACTTGCCCGTGGGGCTGGGCGACACCAGGAAGCTCTCGGTATCAAACGGGCTGGAGGAGAGCAGAGGCCAGGGTGTCATCGGTGGCCGGAGGACACTGGAGCACAGACAGGACCCAGGAGGTGGAGGCTCGGGGAGGGGCAGGCACAGCCAGGGGACTCCAAATCCACGTTCTCAACCCTTCTGGCCACGTCTCTCAGAGGCTCGCTGCCCTGAACGCCCTTAGCCAGATGGCGAGGGGCGGCACTCGGCCGCCACACAGGTGAATGACACCCCCCTTTAGAGGCCTTTCGAGAAGCTCAGCAGACCAGAGGTGGACACTCGGCTCTGCCGTCTTCTGGGTTAGCCACGTCACTGCCCCCCTCAGATTCCTCATCGGTCAGGGGGCGCCAGTCACAGGGAAGGCTGCAGATCCAGGGTGAGGAAGTGATGCGTCAGCCCGGCCCTCGCCTGCCCTTGGAGCAGGCAGGCGTGGGTCAGCCCTCCCTGCCTCGTGCCTCCCTGCACACAGGCCTAGCTCGCAACACCTGGGGCCCAGCCCAGCCACGAGGGCCTGAGGCTCAGAGGCACTGCCTGCCCAGGGCAGCTGCAGGCCGGCAGGATACCCGGGTCCTTGGACTTGCCCGGCTTGGGGCTGCATGGCGCTGGGCCACCCCCTGCCCCGTACACTTGCTCAGCCCTGCTAGACAAATGAAGACACTGAAGCTGGGGTGTCACTTGTCCAAATTCACCCAGCTCACCGGGGAGAGGGCAGTGGCTCCAGTGACCCCGGCTCGGACCCCACCCCAGGGAGGAAGGAGAGACCGGCCCCAACTGGTCACAAGAAGCACCAGAGTAGAGGAAGTGCGTCTCAGCCCCTTTGCTCCTGCAGCACCTGCCCTGGGGAATGAGGAGAAGGGAATTTCCTCGAAACCCAAGGTTTCATCTGGGAGAAAGAGCTCTGCTACCAAAACCAAAACCTGTGGAAACCACCAGCGCTCACTGAAATGGCATGCGCAGCGGAGAGCCCCACCCTGGGCAGGGGTCGTTCTCACGCGTGTCCCCCATCCATGGGGCTGTGGGCTGTGGCCCAGGGAGGACTCAAGGTGACCACTCGGCGTTATGCCTGATGGGTGGCAGGGGTCAGCGGGGAATGAGGTGGGCACAGCAAAGCCAGTCCTCCTGGGCAGAGGCAGGCTTCTCCCAGGAACCCAGCCCAGGAGGCTGCTGGAAAGGGTCCTGGCCAGCCCAGGTCTTTATTTTATTTTATTTTTTAATATTTATTTATTTGGCTGCACTGGGTCGTAGTTGCGGCATGCAGGCTCTTAGCTGCAGCATGCGGGCTCTTAGCTGTGGCATGAGGGCTCTTAGTTGCAGCATGCGGGCTCTTAGTTGTGGCATGCGGGCTCTTAGCCGCGGCATGTGGGATCTTTTTCCCTGACCAGGGGTCCAACCGGGGCCCCCTGTATTGGGAGCGTGGAGTCTTAACCAGTGGACCACCAGGGAAGTCCCCAGCCAGGTCTTTAACAGCCACTGGGTCAAAAGTGAGAAGGGAATCAAAAGTGAGAGGGGCGAGGGCAGTGGGGTAGGCAGGGCTGCAGGCAAGGGTCTGGGCCCCAGCCTGTCTGGGGGGCAGGATGAGGGCAGGGCTGCCCAAGGTGGATGCTAAGGCGCGGTTAGGCCACCAGGGGGAGCCGGCGAGCCCCCTTCCCCCCACCCCGCCCCCTCCTCTCTGGGTGGGAGTTTGGGGCCGGCCTCCAGTCGGGGCAGTGGGCCCCGGGCAGGGGGAGGCGGCTACCCCGACTCACTTCCACAGCACCTCCAGCTGCAGCTTGATGGTGCCCAGCTCTGTGATGTCCACCACGATGACCTGCGGCCGGGTTGTGAAGAAGTCGGTGATGTCGCAGGTCACTGTGCCCACCGCCAGCGAGCTCAGGCCCCGAAGCTCTGTCACCTGCGGGGATGGGGAGTTCTGGGTGGTGTCGGAGCCAAGCCCCGCCCCGCGGCGCCCCGGCCCCGCCCCTAAGCCCCACCCACCTTGATCTCCAAGTTCTCGTGCAGGGTGGGGATGAAGACCTTCTCCTCCTCGTCCCAGGTCTGGCTGTCGTCAGACTCGATCCGGCCCCTCAGCTTCCAGCGCTGGCGGCCCAGGCGCAGGAGCACCTGTGGGCCAGGCCCACG
This sequence comes from Delphinus delphis, assembly GCF_949987515.2. Taxonomy (NCBI): domain Eukaryota; kingdom Metazoa; phylum Chordata; class Mammalia; order Artiodactyla; family Delphinidae; genus Delphinus; species Delphinus delphis. The sequence continues at coordinate 10,860,116 of NC_082697.1, read as the reverse complement.
GAGGGAGGGGTCAGCCGCCCCCCTTGCCCCCTGCCTGGGGGCCCTCCCTGCCAACTGGGTCGGGGCGGGGACAGAAACCCAGCTGGGGCCCTGGTTGCCTGCAGCTCCCAACCCCCAAAGGCCTGGTGAGGAGCCCTGAGGTCTGATCCCGCCCGGAGCGTGGCGTACCTCATATTGGTCTCCCGGACAGAGGCGTGCGTAGCCCACCAAGCCTGGAACACAGAGACGGGCTACTCTCTCCACTCTCCTCCGCCCCTGCCCCATGGGCCACAGGCCCTCACACGAGGAGCCCCCCCATCACAGGGTGGGTATCAGCTTCGGGGGATGGGGGGATAGGCCTTCATGACAGTGGACAGGCCTGGGCCCTCACTTTCAACTCAGAGAGGGGACAGGACTTGCCCGAGGTCACAAGTCACAGGAGTGGAAACGAGGGCTGGGCCTGGACCCCCGGGATTCTGACCAACCCTCTGCACAAGCCCCAGGGCCCCCAAGAAGGCCTGATGCTCCCTCCACACTGGCACCGGCCCAGCCACTCTCAGCCCTGTCCTGTTACCTTTCATCCTGACGTGGAACTCGCCCAAGTGAACCTCCAGGGCCCCCTCGATGAGCCACATGTCCTGCAAAGCCCCACACAAGGTGGCTCACCGCCTGCCCCCGGGCTCGGCCACGGGGGACGCACAGACCCTGCCAGACAGAGGCCCCCGGGCAGAGAGAGAGGCTTCCTCAGGGCCCAGGGAGCCCCAAGACCGGCCCGACCCTCGCGGCGCTGCCCGCCACCGCCGCCCACCTCGGTGCACTCCTGCAGGCTGCGGCCCAGCTCTTGCAGGCTCTCTCGGGAGGCGCGGCTCGGCGGGCACCGGGAGAAGGCCCGCTGCATGTTGGAGGCGCCGTCTCGCAGGCGGCACTGGATGCAGTAGCCTTCGTAGAGCTCGTCCACCTGCGGGGCGCACGGGCCAGTGGGCGCGCCGCACGCCGAGGGGCGGGGCCCCGACCTGCCAGTCGCTCGACCCCGAGCAGCCGACCCCACCCCGGCGGTCCCACCCCCGTAGACTGTGCGCCCGCGGGGCAAGGACCACGTCTGTCTCGTCCGCTCCGCATCGCCAGCACCTGGCAGAGGCTGGCACCCAGCGGGTGCACAGTAAAAACTAGTGAGCTGGCCGGGTGGGTGCATCGCTTCCCCTCTCCCTGCCCGATTTTTCAACTGTGAAACAGGGAAGGTGGGTTTGTGATATTCTGTCCGCCCACTGGGCTCCTGGGGGAGTAGAGCAAGCTCACGGAAGAGTTTGCAGAATATAAAGCTTAAGGCACTTGCTGTGCGACCCTGGGCCAATCCTTGTCCCTCTCTGGGCCTCTGCAATCCCATCTGTATGATCGGGTGGTGGGACTCAACATTCCCAGCCCTCTAACCCCAACCCCCTGATCCCCATCTCAGGGCTCAGCCCCTGCAGGCTCTGCTCCTCCTCGGCTCTCTCCAGCCACCTGGCACCCAGAGAACCTCCCGCCACCGCCCCACTGCTAACCCAGCAGAGGCCCAGCAAGCCGGGAGACACCCCCCGAAGCCAGGCTGACCTTGCTGATGTGAAACTCCATCTTCCGAATGTGCCTTTCCACAGAGCGTGTTTGCTTCTCCCAGAAGAAGAGAAGATGCTTCAAAAGTAGCCTGCCCACACTCCCCCCCAGCCCCTGCCACCCTCCTCCAGGTACTGACACACAGAGCTGCGCTCAACGCCAGGCCAGCCCCTCACCATCCCTAAAGAAGGCGCATCACTGAGCCTCAGTTTCCCCATTTGTAAAGTGGGGAGGAAACCCAAGTATTCCTCCCATGGGACAGCCAGGAGGATGGAATGCAAGCGAGGACGTTATTCTCATCCAGCCAGGCCCAGCCATGGCCCACCTTGCTTACCACGTGCGGACAGGAGTTTCCCTCACCTTGTCCAGGTCATAATAGAAAGCCTGCAGGGGAGGAGAGGAAGGAGGGAGTCAGGACTCCAGTGCTCCTCCAAGACCATGAGGCTACATCCCAGGGGCGCCTGAGCTCAGAGGACAGAAAGCCAGCGGCCACTCCGTCCTCTGAGGCCTGCAGTCAGCAAGCTGTGGTCCAGGCCAAGCAGAAAGAATGAATAAACACAGGGGCTTTGGGTGAGGCAACTCTAGGCCTGACTCTATTTGCCAGCTGTGTGTCCCAGGCAAGTTTCTCTACCTGTCTGAGCCTCCATTTCCTTATGTAAAGTGGGGTACCAACAGCACCGACCCCACAGGGTAGTTACGAAGAGTAAAGGACGGTGTAAACTCAACAAGAGGGGAACCAGTGCAATTTGATTATTTAAGGGGTGACTTCAGCCATGACCAGAGGAATTGAGAGTGGGGAGAGGCGGCCAGCACCACCCAGGAGTTCAGGTCTAAGGAAACTGCAAATCCGGACTGGTCCATCCAGATTCGCAGGGGTCCACGGTGTAGCCAATGAAAAGAATATATTGTCGGGATGGGGGAACCTTTGTACAAAGGGCCAGATAGTAAATATCGCAGCTTTGCAGACCACATGGTTTCTGCCACTGGAGCATGAAAGCGGCCACAGACAATATGTAAATGATGGGTGTGGGCTGTGTTCGGATAAACTTTAATTCCAAAACAGGCCCTGCTTTGCCCACATGGGTTAGAGTCACTATATCTGAGCCTGGATGCATTTCCACAAGGTTGGCGATCCACTAAGGAGAAGGACTAAGAGGCGGGAGCGTATGTAAGTTGCGATTTCATTTTTGTAAGACAACTGTTAACCAAACCACTCTATATGCACAATCTGTATATTTGCGTGAGTATGTGACCAGGGAGGAAAATATGGAAAGATAAAGACTAGATTGTCCTCAAGGGCTAAACAGGGTGGGACAGAGAAGATTGCAGACGGGAACCAGTCAGGCAAGAAGGAAAAGATGGATTAACCCCGTGCCAACGTCTCTTTTCCTACGTATGCATTTATGTGACATTGTACGTGTAGGATTATGAAATTAAAACTCTATGTAAGGGGACTTCCCTGGTGGTCTAGTGGTTAAGACTCCACGCTCCCAATGCAGGGGCCCCTGGTTCAATTCCTGGTCAGGGAACTAGATTCCCCGCATGCATGCCGCAACTAAGAGTTTGCATGCCTCAACTAAAAGATCCCTAGTGCTGCAACTAAGACCTGGCGCAGGCAAAATAAATAAATATTTTCTTTAAAAACACACACAAAAACAACTCTATGCAAGAAATTAAGAAATAGGAAAGTTCCCAAGGCTTTGGAAAGAAAAGTAACTGCACAGCAACTTCTCAGAAACTGAGAACCGGACCCCAGGTGCATCGTCCCTCTGGGTGGCCCCAATGCAGTTGCTGCCTCTTCCCTGCCTCAGTGTGCCCACTTATGAAATGGGAGTAGCTAACACATACAGACCTTTACATAAACCTTGCGTCCCTTAGAGTTACTTCTAGAACAGAGAAAGAGAGACCGGAGGACGTGAGAACAGCCACACCCACAAGAGAGGGAGGCTCGGCCAGTGCTCGGAAGGGCCGGGAACCAGGCAGCGCCTCCTTCCGCCTCTGCACTGACCCATTTGCCCACCAAGGACAAGGCATGAGTGAGTTTGCCCGGCCTTCCCTTCTCCAAGTGGGCCGGCAGGCTGGGAGCCCTGCATCTCCCACCCTGTCGACCCCTGAGGTCTTCTTTGCTGGGGCCAGGATATAGAGGTGAGGGGACACGACTTTGATAGATTCATTCCCCACCCCCTCCATCAAGCCGGTGGCCCGCCCTCTGCATTGGCCCTTGGAGGAGCAGGGCTGGAATGAGCTAGAGAAAACCATAGACATCAAGGCCTCCTGGTTTCTGCTTCCAGAAGTTATCATTAAGGACAGGAGGGGTTTTCACAAGGCAGCAGCCGGATAGAGGAGAGGGGCTGGGGGGGACTCCCCAAGATGCAAAAGAAAGCCTCCCCACTGGAGAGATGCAGGCACCCAGCAGTGGGGTCCTGGCAGTGCCAACAGATAAAATGCAAGATACCCAGGGAATTCCCTGGTGGTCCAGTAGTTAGGACTCCACGCTTCCACTACAGGGGACACGGGTTCGATCCCTGGTCAGGGAACTAAGATCCCGCATGCTGCACAGCGTGGCCAAAAAAAAAAATACAAGACCCCCAGTCACATTTAAATTTCCAATAAACAATGAATACTTTTTTTTTTTTTTTAGTATAACTGTGTCCTGAAGATTGCATGGGACATACTGAAAAATGATTTGTTATCTGAAAATCAAATTTAACTGGGCATCCTCTTTTTTTGGTTTGTTTTTGGTATTGGTTTTTTGTGGCGTTTGTTTTGTTTCTTCTAAATCTGGCTTTGCTAAGGGGGTGGCAGAAGCCCAGAGCAGGTGAATCCTGGGCTAGACAGGCCCCAGGGCAGCCTCAAAGATGCCACTCGGATGAGAGCAAAACTGCAGAGCCGCTGGACGTTGTGGGAACACGCAGGGATGATCAAGGACGGACGGTGTCAGGGCCACTGGCACAGTGACACACCCTGGATTCAATGCCTGATCCAATTTCCTGCCATCATGTAAGCCACCCTGATTGCAGGGGGCCCAGACGGCCAAGCGCTACAGAATAGGGCCATGTAACGTAGACACCCCTCTGTACACCCGCCTACCTTACAGTTACTTCTAGAACTAAAGGGAGGTGGCCCAAAGATGTGTGAACTGCTGCACCATGCGAGGGCGGGGGGCTGCCGGGAGCTTCCCACCAGTCTGCGAGGTTAAATTCATCCAGGTCCAAGTGAGGTTCATTCATCAAAAATAAACGTCACTCCTTAGGCCTCTGAGTTCCAAGACTGAGATTCACACCCGTGATGCAGGCAACGGGGGGAAAGAGGGTCCATCTTGGAACCCTGGCCAAGGCTGCTCGCCTGGGAAGGGCCCGGGAGGGGTCTCACCAGCCTGGAATTCCTGCGGGTGTCCTTGTGGCGTCCTGACAGGTAATCCAGCTCGGCCTGCTGGACACACAGATACTCCCTGTGAGGAGAACAAGGAAAAGGAGTTGGAAAAGGAGCAGAGAAAGGAAAGAAACAGGCAGATGAGCAGAGTTCCAGGGAGGAGGCAGCCACGGCCACCAGCAGGGGGTGGTCAGCAGGCTCAGGGGTCAGAGGGCAGACTCAGCCCAGCCCCAGGAAGCCCAGTCCCAGCTCGCCCAGCCTCCACATCCCACACACCCAGGGCTGTGCGCCCAGCGCTGTACAAAATAGGGAATCCCTTAGGTAATTCCCCAAACAGCCCTGCAAACAGGAACTACTGTTATTATACCCATTTTAGAGATGGGCAAACTGACCCTGAAGCAACTCAGCGCAGGGTCACACAGCAGGGAAGAGGCTGAACCCAGGTCTGAAACCAGGCAGTGGCCTCCAGAGTCCAGTATCTTCACCCCAACCCGTGGGGAGGTTACAGAGAGCACACCTCCCTCACAGCCAAAGGCAGGCCGTCCTGCTGTCTGGATGCCCAGGCCCAGAAAGGGGCCTGACAAACCCACCCTGGAAGGCACAGAAAAAGCCGTGGGCCCAAGGGGACTTTTCATGTTGCGTTTTCCGCCAAAAAGAGACTCGGACATGAAACCTGAGGTCTGGACTTGGGGGCCAGGTGGGGGCCCCGTCCTGCTCCATTGTAGATTTGCTGGCTTACCCCAGGAAGGTGACGCACCCTCTCTGGGCCCACTTACACTACCTTCTGTCAGACCACAGCTCCCTCAGGGGTTGGGCTCCCCAGGAAGAAGGAGATGCCCTTGACCCCAGACACGTCTCAAATGTGCGGTCCTCACAGGAATCACCAGAAGCTTTCCTGGTAGAGCGGCACCTTGGAGATAGGCCTCCACCCTCTGGGCACATCCCCGGCTCCCATGCAGCACCGGCGCCGGGCGCACTGTGGGATGACCCCTGTGTAGGGAGCCAGGCACCGGCACGGAGGGAGGTGACATTTACCCTAAGCCCAGGGGACAGCGGGGCAGGCAGCCTTGGCCCTGGAGCCCCACTCTCTGCTTCCTGGCTGTGGGATCCTGGACAAGATGCTTCCCATCTTTGGGACTCAGTTTCTCGCCTGGAAAAGGAGGCTGAGAGAGTCTCTCACGGCATCAGGGACACGAAGCACCAAACAAGTCATAGAGCTGCTGCCGCTGTTATTATTATTATTATTATTATTATTATTATTATTAATTAGTGAGGGATGAAGAGCAGGTCACAAGAGGTGGAGAGCAGGACAGGGCATCCCAGGAAGAAGGAAAAGCCTTCCATTCGGCAAATGTGCGAATACCCCTCCCCCACCTCAGCTCCCATGCTGACCCGACCACTGTGCCCCTAATGGGCCGATCATGCTCCTGCCCCAGGGTCTTTGCACAAGTGGCTCCTTTGGCTTGAAATGTTCTCCCGTCATCTGCAGGGCTCACCTCTTCAGGTTTTTGCTCAAATGTCACCTTCTTAGTGAGCCCTTCCTTGAACACCTTATTTAAAATCAACCGCACACCTCCTACCCTGATTTGTTTTCCTCCATAGGAGCTACCACCCCCTGACATACTCTCTATCCTACTTTTCTATATTGTTTATTGTCTGTGTGTCCCCCACTGGGATGTCAGCTCCGCGGGGGCAGGGGTTTTTGTGTTTTGTTCATTCCCGTACCCTGCGCCTGGCACTTGATAAGCCCTCAATAAAAATATGGGGAATAAGTGACTGAATCTTCCTGTTCCCACCTCTGCTCAGTTATCAGTCAGTCTCTTCCTCACTTGAATCCAGCCTCCCTGACCTCCAGCTGTTGTGCAAGCTCCTACTGCAGGGCCTTTGCCCGTGCCGTTCCCTCTGCCCAAGATGCTTGTCCCCCAGAGGCCAGCACGATGGCTCCTTCTCGGAAACCACCAGGACCTCCTCAGTGAAGCTCTCCGGGCAGCCCTGTGTGACAGGCCTTCCACACGCTGTCTCTCCATCACCTCCCTCACTGCCCTCTGGGCTCGTGGAAGTTACGGTATTGATCACATTACTTTTTATCACCGTCTCCCCCTCCACACCATGAGCTCCATGAGACCAGGGTCCCCCTGCCGTATTCACTGTGTCCCCGGTGCCCAAGGACAGGGCCAAGCACATGGCTGCACCCAGGACATGCTTGTTGACTAAACAGATAACCAGGAGCTCCCTCTGTGGCCTCTTACAGCAGAGACCCACCCACGTTCCCCAGGAAGAGGCAGAGAGGACCGAGCAGACGAGGACAAAGAATGCACTTGTTAAAGGCCACGAATAGCCATCCTTACTTGAGGCCTCTCTTCAGTGCTTCAAAGATCTTCTTCACTTGCTGTGGCTTGGGATCCGAGCAGACAGACCCCTTCCGCAGCGTGCCATACATCCTGGAGGATTTCACAGGCATTCGAGACCTCACTGAGTTCCTGTGGACGGACTTTCTGTGAGAAGGGATGGGGGGGCGTGGTCAGAGCAGGGGTCTGGACCAAGCCCTTCTCAGGGGCAGGCACTTTGGGAACAGTGGCCAGAGCCCCAGGCAGTCAGCAGACCTGGCTGAGTCTCACCCCACTGCCACCAAGCTGCGTGGTCTCAGGAAAGCTGCCAAGACTCTCTGGGCCTCAGTTTTCTCATCTGTCAAATGAGGGCTTGGATATGAGGATTAAAAGAATAATAGGGGCTTCCCTGGTGGCGCAGTGGTTGAGAGTCCGCCTGCCGATGCAGGGGACGCGGGTTCGTGCCCCGGGTCTGGGAAGATCCCACATGCCGCGGAGCGGCTGGGCCCGTGAGCCATGGCCGCTGAGCCTGCGCGTCCGGAGCCTGTGCTCCACGACAGGAGAGGCCACAACAGTGAGAGGCCCGCGAACCGCAAAAAAAATAAAAAATAAATTAAAAAAAGAATAACACTAACCTGATGTGAGAAATTAACTTACAGTGAGAAATACAATCAGGCAGCCCAAATGCCAATGCTGTCTGTTTGTGCTCTTCATCAAGCTCTGTGCAGGCAAAGCAACGTGGGAGGCCAAATCATAGTCCAGTGGTATACCCATGGGTTGGGTACCTGTTGGCTTTGCCTGCCCCACATCCATTCCCCTCCCTCTGTTAATAGCACCTCAATTTCCCTCAGGGACATCTCCCCAACTCTGCTCTTTATACATATAGTTTGGAGGGAGGTAGCCTGACAAATCACCATACACACACACACACACACGCACACGCACACATGCACACACGCACACACCCACACGCACACATGCACACACACACACACACACCCATGCATCCATGGGCATTCTGAGGCAAACCCATGTCCCAGTACTGGGTTAGTCAACATATTCCACTTCCTTGGAAGAGAACTTCTCCCACTTCCTTCCTCATCTTCCTCGGATGCACTGAAGAGCCAGCTTCAACCATGTGCACTGGGGCCCCCCACAGGTATGGCCAAGCAACAAGAGAGAAGGAACAGGCCCTGGACAGCCTATGGAGCAGACGGTCCATTGGCTCTACACTATTGTTGGTCCTCAGACCACAGTAGGAGGACCACTTTCTCAGGGGTTCACCATTTCTGCTTCACTCGGGAGATATCCTCCTGCTAGAAACCCAGCTCCGAGTGTCCCTGGATGCCCTTCACAGTCTGCTGCCCTTTTAGGGTCTAAAATCAAGGGCACAGGCTCATTCATTCATTCAAACACCCACAGAACGGGGCTTTCTCTGAATCATGCAACATGATGGGAGCCAAGGGGCCAGAGTCCCACCTTCAAGGGTTCACAGTCTGCGGGGAGGGGTGGGGGGCTTGTGGTCTGGAGAGCTGGGCAGGGGGCAAGTGGACACAGCTCCATCTCCTTCGCCAGGCCTGGGAGAAGGGCCACTGGGCCATCGCCAAGCCCTGGTCCCCAAGAGGCCTGGCAGGTGGCTGGGCTGTACTTCCAAGCCAACCAGACACTGCACATTCCACACACGGTCACAGGGTCCTGTGGTTGACTCAGCAGAGCTGTCCTGTCCACCCCTGCTGTCGGGCATCAAGCCCCAAACCCCGTGGTTCCCCAAAACATGGACGCACAGCCACATTACAGGCCAACGTGCCAGAAATACAGATCCCAGGGCTTGCCCGGGGATGCTGGGAACTGGGTCCCAAGGGTGCTGCATCAGGGAAGGACCTGGAGCCCCGCCCTGGAAACCTCAGGGGCCTCACCAAGCCAGCAACTCCTATCACCTCACGGGACACAAGCTCCTGGTCAGCCGCCCATGGCCAAATTCTAGCCCCAGAGGGCACAGGTATTTAATCTACTGCAGCCTCAGTTTCCTCATCTGTAAAAGGAGGATAATAAGAGGGCCTGCCCTACGGAGTTGTCATGAGATAGTCATTCATTCAACAAATATTTACTGAGCTCCTGTCATACACCAGATGCCATTCTAGGGGCCAGGGGTAGAACAGTGACCAAAACAGACAAAACCCCTGCCCTCGTGAGCTGCCCTGCCAGCTGGGGAGACCGTGGGAAGTGGTAGCAAGCACAGACTCCGGAACCACATGCTGGGGTCTCTATCCGGCTCCCCCAGTTATAAGCTGTGTGACCTTGTGTAAGTTATTGAACCTCTCTGTGCCTCGGTTTTCTCATCCATAAAATGGGGACCAGAGAAAGGGTTGCGGTGAGAGTTACATGAGTTAATAAATGTGAAGAGATTCAAGCAGTTCCCAGGAAAGAGTGAGTGCTATATATGTGCTGAAGGTAATAAGGTAATTTTTAAAAGCACATATCAGTTATATTGTACAGCAACTATACTTCAATTTAAAAAATTATATATCAGGGCTTCCCTGGTGGCGCAGTGGTTGGAGTCCGCCTGCCGATGCAGGGGACACGGGTTCGTGCCCCGGTCCGGGAAGATCCCACATGCCGCGGAGCGGCTGGGCCCATGAGCCATGGCCGCTGAGCCTGCGCGCCTGGAGCCTGTGCTCCGCAACGGGAGAGGCCACAACAGTGAGAGGCCCGCGTACCACAAAAAAAAAAAAAAATTATATATCAGATAGTGCCTAGTGCCAAGAATAAAACCAAAGGCAGGATAATGAATGCAAAGGGTGAACAGGGAAGGTCCCTCCAATCAGGCGATGTTTGAGTCTGGGTAATGTGCACGCAGCCCTGGGGACTAAGCTCACCCCTGCACCTGCCGTTGCTGTTATTCATATATTATATGTCAAGGGACACTTTGCAGAGCCCAGGCAGGGACTGTGCTCCCTCCTCCCCGACCCTCCCGGAGGCCACATCAGCCACCTCTTGGAACACACCCTCCACAAAGTTGCCATCTGCAGGCTGGCAGGGACAGGCAGGGCTGCAGCCTCGAGAGAAACAGGTTTCAGACAGGCTAGGGTCCCCGGCAGGTGGGCAGACAGGCAGGTGGGGTGGGTGAGCAGCTTGGAGGTGGGGCTGCAGGAGCCCCGCTCACCTGCCAGCTCCCAGAGTCCCACAGTCCCCGGCAGATGCGTGCCCTCGGCTGGATCCCACTTCCATCTACCTGGCAACTTCCTCGCCCTCGCTCTGTGGCTGTGCCTGATAGCACCGGCTCCTGGGGAAGCTCTGAACCCAGTGCTCGTGTCTGAGGTTCAACAGAGCAGGTGTGGCGGCCAGCCCCGCCAGGGACAGTGATGTATGTGCAGCCTCCGGATGGCGAAATCAGGTTTCATGTCTGGCCCAGAGCCACGACTGCCAGGGCAGGGAGCAACCTCCAGGGGCGGATGTCACAGCAGTTCTGGGCGGACTCAGTAAATATTAAACATCCCCCGGCATGCCAGACGAGCTTCCAGATGGGCACGTGTGACCCACGGGCCCCAGCCCTCACGTGAGGCCGCTGGGCCAGCCCTTCTACCTGGTGTCGTTGGGAGACACTATCGGAGGCCAGGTGCACAGCTGCTGCAGGTGCAGGATCCGGAGGTAGGAGGGGCTGGGGGCGGGGCAATAAATAAGAGGACCGACTGGACACATTTCAGGTGAGGACTCGAAGCTGGGTGTAAGCGCACCTTTCCTCCTACATCTGGTGGTACTAGACGTCCAGGGATGATGACAAACACGCGCACGGCACTCGCAAAGGTCAAGCTCTGCTCTGGGTGCTTCACGTGTACTAGCCTGTTTCTCCTGATACGTGTCTCTGAGGTCTAGCCCTCCTCTCTGCCCCCTTTCTCTAGCCTCCTCTCCTTGAAAATCAAGGGCTGCTGCTTGGTTTTCACACCTACACTTCCCAGCCGTCCCTGTGGAGGAATTCCCAGGTGGTGCGGACCTTGCAGGGTCTCCTGGCTCAAGAGGGTCCCTGCCTGAGGGAGGGGAGACCTGGCTGAGGGATGGCAGGAAGGGGTTAAGAGCAGCCCGTGCCTGTCAGTCAGGGCAGAATGGGACAGTGTCAGGGCCTGGCTCTCTTCTTCATCTGCCCACCTTATTATGTATGGCCTTAGGTTATAATATAGTATTATATATTTATTATATGTGGCCTTGTTATAGCAGTCATTCAACCTTAGTGTAAAATTTCCTCACCAGATTACTTCCCCAAGTGAATTCTTTGATTACACAATAAAGAAAAAAACAACAACGCTGTCCAGAGGCAAAGGGGCTTCAGGTGCCAGGGCAGGGGTAAGGGCTGGGGACATCTAAGTGGAGCCAGGCTCTTCTGCTCTCCTGTCTAAGGTTATTTTTGCCTGACCTGCCCCCGCTGCTGAGCACCTTGGCAATGTGGCCGTGTTTCAGCCTGGTTGGATTACTTGGGAAATAAGGCCAGAGGTGAGGCCTGAAACCTGATCCAGACCGTCCAGCCCCAGAGCCAGGGTCCAGATCCCTGGGAGCTGTACAGAGACAGGAAGTTATGTACAGTTATGTACAGAAGTTATGTACAGAGACAGGAAGTTATGTACAGTTATGTACAGAAGTTATGTACAGAGACAGGAAGTCAAAAATAGATGTGCTGCTTCTCTGCCATCGCGGGCAGCTACTTCCTCACCCCTGGACAAGGGGACTACAGAGAACCAGGCCCGATGGAGGCCACTCAGGAATCTCAGAACCCGTCCAAGCCAGGCATCCTCCAGTAGTCCCTGCAGGGTTGGGGGATGGGGGCAGGACGGGGAGCCCCAGGACATTTACACCACTGTCCCACAGGCCAGCCGCACACCCACTTTCTGTCCCTCAAAGCTCATTCCCACCTCAGGGCCTTTGCACCTCTGTCCCCTCCGCCTGGAAGGCTTTCCCACGCCCACACCCTGTCTGCACGTGACGGGCTCCTCTTCTCTCTGCCTTCGTTTAAATGCCTCACTGGGGGCCTCCTCCAAGCCCCCTGCTGCCCTCCTGCCTCCCTGCTTTAACCCCTTCCGGGAACCCGCCACCAGCGGCATCCATCTTGACTATCACTGGCTTATTGTTTTCCCCGTCCTGAAAGGAGGGCGGGGCCTGGGCCTGTCTCCACAGCCCGGGACGAGGCCTGACCGGAGCCAATGCTCCATAAATACTTGTGGAAGGAATTAGGGATTCCTAGGGGTGCTTCCAGGATTTCAGCCCTGAGATGCCACTCCTCCCAGGCACACCTCAGAACCGAGAAGCTGGGCTGCCCTGAGACAAGGCGAGTGAGCTGGGAGGGCCTGACCGCAGGGTCGGCCTCACAGTGATGGGGGGTGGGGCGGGGGGAGGGGAAGGTGGGTCTAATGCGCAGCTGCGGAGCCTATGGACAGAGCACGAGGAGGGCCTGCCGGGCGCGGGTGGTCCGCACCCCCAACCCCCAGGAAGTGGCTTTGAAGCCAAGGCCTGATGAGATTAAGCGGGACCAGGCCAGGTGAAGCGCAGTGGAGAGGGTTCCAGGACGAGGGCAGGGCCTGTGCAAAGGCCTGGAGGACAGAGAGGCCAATGCGGCTAGAGCCCAGGGCTCAGGATGAGGCTGGCCAGCCAGACCCTGCCGCGTGGGGACCGGATTGCGCTCTCAGTGGGACGGGAACCTCCGGAGGGTTTCAGGTAGGGGAATGCCAGGATGAGATTTGGTTCTGCGCCCTGCTCTGGCTGAGGGCCCTGCCTGCCCACCGCGGCTGTTCAGACTGGCAGCCGTTTGGGGCCCTCAGGATTCCTGGAGCCAGGGGCCCGGCACGCCTGAGCTGGCAGGGCTGTGGCCCCAGGAGCAGAAACGCACCCTCCTCCCAGGCATTACCTGCAGCGGGAGGAGACACATCGCAGATCAGCCGTGAACTCACGTCTGGAGGGTCAGTACTAAGCAGGTCTGTCTCTGCCTGTCTCTCCTCCTTGGAAAACTTCCCACAAGCCCCTACTGCGTGCCAGCATGTGCCGACAGCTCACCATGTGTCACCTCACTGTACCCTCATGACAAGCCCGTGAGGGAGGGACATTTGTGATCCCCATTTCGCAGATGAGGAAACCAGACTCAGAGAGGTGAAGTCACTTGCCCCAGGTCACAGGTGGCCCTACTTCCCATTCTATCAAACAGGAAGAACAGGGCTTCCCTGGAGGCGCAGTTGTTGAGAGTCTGCCTGCCGATGCAGGGACGCGGGTTCCTGCCCCGGTCTGGGAGGATCTCACATGCTGCGGAGCGGCTGGGCCTGTGAACCATGGCCGCTGAGCCTGCGCGTCCGGAGCCTGTGCTCCGCAACGGGAGAGGCCACAGCAGAGAGAGGCCCGTGTACCGCAAAAGAAAAACAAAAAACAGGAAGAACATTCCATCCTAACCTGGCTCCTAGGAGACTAAGTTCCAACTCTGAATCAGTCTTGCTGTGTGACCTTGGGTGAGCAGCTCTGCCTCTCTGAGCCTCAGTTTTCTGATCTGCCAAGTGGGCCTGATAAACTCAAGCAGATCAGCTTCCAGGATCAACTGCCAGGAGCACGTAGGGTGACACCTGTTCAGATCTGAAGCAAATTACAGCTTTCTCCCAACACCAAGCGTCTCACTCACAGACACACAGACATACACAGACACACAGACAGACACAAACACACACTACCCTGCGCTGCAGGCCTGGCATGAGAGTGAGCCTCAGGGTCACTGGCGTGGGAGGAGGATGCCCCGCCGGCCCCCCGATCCCTGGCCCTCAAACAAGCCTCCCACACACAGCCCGGGCAGAACTTACGCGATCCTCCGGCTCTGGGCACTGCTGAAGCCGGCAAAGGAGGCGCTCCGGCCCATGACCCCCACAGCCCCTGTGTCCCCAGAGGACAGGAACCGCACCCTCACCGACATGGCTGTCACCTGCAGGGAGAGGGCAGGACAGTCAGCCTCGAACTGGCACCCGGTGAGTGCTGACCGCAGGCTGGCTACCCTCCACCGTGGCCCCCAAGGGCCCTACAGCAGCCCCAGAGAGGGGGCGGCTGGAGCTGCCCCCGGCTCACAGATGAGAAAACTGAGGCTCAGTGAGGTCAGGGAGCTTGGGGCGGGGGGCAGGAGCAAGATTCGAGCCCAGGTCTCTGCACCCTGTGCTTGGGTCCTTGATGCCTGTGTGATGCAGGGGGCACCCAGCAACTCGTGAACCAGCTCCTCTCGCCTCCCCTCAGCTACTCCTCTCTGCCAGTAACCCTGACCCCCCTCCACAAACCCCCGCTGAGCACCTCCTATGAGCCAGACGCCGAGTAAGGCAGGCCCAGCCCTCGCCCTCCAGGGCTCCAAGTCCAGCAGGCGGCTGACGGGCCACCATTACAGTAGGGAGTCCATAGTGAAATGATGCGGGTACCAGACCAACCCATGGAGGAGGCGCCCGAGAGCTGAGAAGGAAAGGCGAGGAGGGAAGAAGGGGAAGGGGAGGGGAGGGAAAGGTATCTGAAGCAGAGGGAACGGCGTGAGCAAAGGCCTGGAGGCGCAGAGGACAAGGTGTAATCCAGCAATGGAAAGAAGTCCAGGGGGGTGGGGGGTGGCTCCAGGTGAGGTTGGAGAGGCCAGCAGAGCACAGGTCAGGGTGGCCTCGGTGGCCGCAGGAAGGACTTTGGCCTTGCAATTGGCTAAGGGTAACTGGGAGCCATGGGAGGTTTTGAGCAGGGGGTGAGTCAGCCCAGTTCACATGAGGCCAGGCTGCTGGCATCAAAGGCTTCCAGAAGCCACAGATCCATTACCCCATCTCTGACCCAGGTTGCAGGGAGGCCAGCCTAGAACCCTGGCTGTCTTTACGTTTTTCCAAACCATCTCGAGATTGGAAAAATGCCACCACATCCTTTGGGAATATCGTCCAGTGTCTTCCAACACAATAGGAAAGTTCTCCCCCATATCTAACCTAAATCTCTGCTGCTACAGTTTTATGCCTCACCCCTCAGCCAGGGTGGCGTCGGTGCAAGGATTCTGGGGATCCCACTGCCCTGAGAAAGCTCCGCTCCGCCAACTCCCTCCTATTCCCGCTCGGTAGGGCCCCTGCTTCCCACATCCCCTCCGCCCAGTGGCTGAGCCCAGACTCCACACCTTTGCCCACCCTGGGGCCTCTGCCTGGAAGAACGTTCCCTTTGCAGCCACGTCTATCCAGTGTCTATCCTGCATTTTGTTTGTAGTCAGCTCCCACCACAAGCTCCAGAGCCCTCACTCTGAACCCCCTGGCAGATCTGCGTGACCCCCCACAAGCTTCCTCCTCCTCCGATACCTCCCGCAGCCCAGAGTCCCACACGTGCTGTGCATAGGTGAGCTCTGGAAGCAACAAAGCCAGACCTGGGCTCAAACCCCAGCTGCAGCTGTGCCGCTCACCGGCTCTGGGCCTCGGTGATCACGCCTGTAAAATGGAAATTCAGAAAAGGACCAAGGACACAATGTGCTGACAGCACATGATGTGAAATAGACGCCAGAAAGAGCCGGTTGTCTGTGCGCCATCGGCTGACCAAGACCCCAGCCTGGAGACCCCAGCTGCTGGGGCAGGTGAGCCGAGGAGCGACCTCTGGCCCCGACGGAGGAAGCGGCGAGTGTCTGCGGAGCACCCACTGAGTGGAGCCCCAGTGCCAGGGACTGTCCCGTGCAATAGGTCCGTGAACAGCAGCCTGGTGTACGGATGGGGAAACTGACGCAGTCTGGCAGTGGAGAGCTCATAATTAGGCCAGCTGTCCACTATGCGCCTTACGTAAATTATCTTAGTAGAGCTGCATAACCCCCTGAGGTGTAGGAGCTGTTGCGAGCCTAATTCAATAGATGAGGAAACTGAGGCTCAGAGAGGTAACAAGACGAGCCCAGGGACCCAGCTAGGAAGCGGCAGAGCCAGGCTGAGAACCCAAGTGTAACTGATGCTGAGCCAGCGCTTCTCAGGTACGTGGGCAGGCATCCCGCACTCTGGGGGTTCGCCCCAGCCCCACGGGAGGACCCTCACGCCCCCACAGTCCCTATCTGGGCTGTGCTGCTGCCAGCTTGGACCAGCTCACAAGAGTCGATGGTGAAATTTTCAGGAATGTTGGTAGCTTGAAATCAGCCATGACAGAATTAAGTACAGCGTGGAAATGGGCAAGTGCTACAAATTAGGGTTTGAGGTGTTTTTGTTTGTTTGTTTTTCTGCCTGTTGTTAAACTTTTATCAGCATACCACTGCCCCCACCCCTATCAGCACAGGCTCTGGGTGGCACCGGAAGCTTCTCGAACTGCTAAACACGCCCTCCCTCCATCCTAGCCAGGATGAGCAAGGGCACAGGAGGGAGCAGGCAGGGAGATCCCCAAGGTCAGCGGGTGGGACGCGGACTCTGGAGCCAGCCCTGGGGGGCTGGGGACCGGAACGCCCTCTCTCCACCTTCTCCCTCCACATCCCTGCCACCCTCCCTCCCAGGCCTTCTGGGTTGTTCTTCCAGCCTCCCCCAGGTCCTCCACTTCAAGATAAGGGAGAAAGACGATCGCTAAAGAGTTCCTCTGCATGCAGTTTGCTAGAACAAACCCAAACATCTGCCTGCCCAGCGTTAGGAAAGGAGGACCAAGGAGGAGAACTGAGGTTCAGTGCAGACCCACGCAATGTGCCAGCACCTGGCTGTAGACTGACTACTCACAACAGGGCCATGAGGTGCAATGACCCCACTTTTCATATGAGGAAAGAGCCTCTAAGAGGTGAAGAGGCTGGCTCAGGGAGCCACGTTTTCCAGGGTGAGGTCTGGCTGTCACGTGGGGATTGGCCTCCTGGCTAGACCCTCCCAGCTCCTCTTCCAGCCCAGATGTCACCTCCCCCAGGAAGCCTTCCTGGACCTCCCCCCAATCCCTGCCTCACTTTACTTACAGTGGACGGTGAATGGTGACTTGTCTGCCTCCCCGACTAGACAGAGAGTTCCCTGCAGGTGGGGCTGGGGCGTTCTCCAGGGCCTGAAAGAGTCACAGCGCATCTTTATGGGACCAGAGGACAAGAATTGAAAGGCTGGGGCTGCTTCCCCCACTTCGGCAGGCTGTGCAGCCCAAGGCGCAGTCAGTGGAAGAACAGGATAAAGATAAAAACTCCCACTATGTGCTGCACTCCAAGACAGGGGTGGACAAATGACTTCGGGAAAGGGCCAGAGAGTGAATTATTTTGGCTTTGCAGGCCTTATGGTGTTTGTCACAGCTACTCAACTCCACCGTTTTAGAGCAAAAGCAGTCACAGATAATGTGTAAATGAATAAGCCTGGATATGTTCCACTAAAACATTATTTACAAGAGCAGCAGCTATTGATGAATGACCCCTGGGTGGCCAGCACTCCTTCTGCTACCTGCTCTAAAGGTTTAAGATCTCATTTAATACTCCCAATACTATATGAGGCAAATATTATTATTATCCTTCCCATTTTGCAGGTAAAGAAATCGAGACTCAGAGAGGAGGGGAAATGACTCAACCAAGGTCACACAGGTCGGAACTGCCAGAGCTGGGATTTGAACCTGGGCATGATGGGCTCCAAAGCCCAGCTACTTCACGCTAGGAGGCACCTGCTTCCGCAGGGGCTGTGCTGAGGACACTACCCCCCCCTCCGCTGCCATGAGCCTGAGCAAGAGCGAGAGGGCTCCAGAATGGAAGCAGGTTCATGGCCCAGACCTACCAAGCTAGAAATGTAGCACTGGGGACGGCTGAGAGACATTGAGCCCCATCCCCCGCAGGCTTCAGGGTGTGGGAGCCCAGGGCCCTTTGGACCAGCGTCAGATCCCAGCAGCACCTCTCCTGGCCGATCCCTGGTGGGGCTGAGCCTTTGAAGTTGACCCTTGTGATCTCACCCAGCGGGCTGCAAAATGATCCCCTCTCTGGTGGACTGGGCATGAGATGGCCGGGATGAGACCCCTGGAATCCCAGGAGCCTTCAGTGGGCTCCTGACAAGTCCCAACAGATGTTTGTCACCTTTAACCAAGGGTCATACTCTTAATGTTTAGTTGTTGACACAACAGCGGCACTGACCACTCAGAACAGAGGCTGGGCACCTTGGAGACCCCACTCCGCCCCCAAGACCATCCCCCCTCCCCCTCCCCCTGCCGGCATTACCCTTTAGCGGCTGGACTGTAGGCAGGTCGGGCAGCCCTGGGCAGCTGGCACTCTGCAGGGCATGAGAGGCAGGCCAGGGACCTCACTGGGCCCCTGGGCAGAGGAGAGAGTCACAGAAATCATGCGAGTCCCAAACCTTCAGTGGCAGACAAGACTGCCTCTTCCCCGCGTGTCCGTCGCTGCCTCTCTCCGGCACCCGGGCAGCATCTGATGCTTGGATCCAGCTGGGGAGCTCAGGGCAGGCGGGCCAGCTGAAGGGGCTCCTTACCCAGCAGCTGCTCCCCAGACACTGAAGGGGCCGTCCTGGGCCTCTTCCCCCAAGGTGCAGCCAGAGGGAGCCGGAGCCTGTTCTGCTAAACCTGTCCTGCTCGGTGCTGCCCAAAGCTGCCCACCGGCCACAGGGAACCTGCAATTTCACCTCATTTGGAAGCGATGCTTCTAAATTTAACGGCGTGGGCTCTCAGGGCTGGGCGGCGTTTATGCCTGAGTCCCTCACTTAGGGCTCTTTTATATCCGTTCAAATGCCAGCCAGGGATCAGTTTGCTTATAGGAGTTTCCAAAATAGCCCTTTGGTTTAGCACGAAAGGAAATGGCAGAAGAGCCCAGGATGAGGAATGTGAGTTTATACATAAGAGGGAAGGCTTCTCTGGGAACCAGACTGTCTGCACCAGATGGAGTCCAACTCCCTCATCTTACTGATGGCCAGACCCAGCCCAGAGGGGCCAGACGACCTGCCCAGCTCACCCAGAGGTGAATGGAAGAGTCAGAAGAATCCAAACTCCCTGTGCCTGCCAAAACGCAGTCCCCTGCTCCTCCGCTGGAGCCCACTTAAAATCCCATAGCTGACCCGCGCAGGATGGACGCCTTCCATCGGCTTCCACGCCTGCCGGCTTGGGCTCCCCTCTCCCTGCTGGGCGCCTCCTGAGCCAGGTTGTATGGGGCCGGGAAGACGTGCCCGGGGAAACAGGAGAATACGGTTCCAGCCGCATGTGATCTAGGACAAGTTCCCTCCCCTCTGAACCTCTGTCTCCCAGTCTGTAAAATGGGAGGATTGGGCTAGAACTCAGGCTTCCCTCAAGCACAGCACACGCTGGGCCAAGTGAGGGATGCCCAGTGGCCTCCAGGCTTCACTCGGTGGGAGGGTTCTCTTAGTCTTTAGTCTTTTAGTCTTTAGTCGGCTTTTCATCCTGGCTCCCCGACTCTCTGTCACTTGTCACCCTTCCCGTTCAAGAGAGCACAGAGCTGGCCTGGGCACAGAGCCAGGGGTGGGCAGAGGAGGAGTTTGAACGCAGTCAGGTTGTTTTGTTTTGTTGAATTTCATTTAAGGTAACCTTCCATTTAGAGCGAGCTGTCTTCTGTATGACTTAAAGTGTTTTTTTAAATAGCATGTTTAAATGAAGACAGTCCGGATTTGAAGAACACTTGGTTTAAATAGAGCAAGTAGGCACCCACCTGCCTGGCAGCCCACATTCCTGGGTCCTGCCACCCGCTCTCAGGGGCCACCGTGGAAGTGGCAGCTGGAGCCAGTAGCACCTGGAGACCCCAGGTGTGTCTCTGCAGGTGGCCAGCTGGCCTCAAAGAGACAGATGGGCTGATGGCTCCGGCTTCTGGTATAAGAGAAGAGCAAGCAGCTCCTTGGGGAGCCCCAACTGTGCCCCCAGAGTCCACTGTCCCTGCAGCTGCAGGGCAAATGGAAACTTCCTGACGGCCAGATTCAAGACCAGGCACGGAGTCAGAATCCGGGATCCAAGAGGGCCCTTGCCTCAGTGTATCATGCAGTCCACAGCCCGCTGTGTTCTTCCTGCCCAGGGCAGGCCTGGGAGGAGTTCCTGTCCTGCACCAACTCTGGCCTGTAGGCTCGTCAAGGACCAGTCACAGGAGAGGATGGGCAGGCCCTCTCATTGGACTTCACAGCACACCTGTGCCCATTTCACAGATGGGAACACGGAGGGTGCAGCCACAAATGGCCAAGTGCAAGGGACAGGTGAGATAACCCATACAAAAGAAATTTGTGCGGCCGTTAGGAATATGATTTTGAGGAATAGTGACATGGGAAAATGTTTGAGGTAAGATGTGAGTAAACAAGAGCAAGATGTGAACTGTATACAGCGTGTTTTATTTTTGAAACAGTACCTTTCGAATGTGCTACAATGGACGTGTATTCCCTCAAATTAAGAAAAAAACGTTAATTCGAAGAAAATCGAGAGATTGACTAAGCTGTCCTCGGTCGCACAGTCATCAAGCTACCAAGCTGACTGTGTGTCCTCCAACCTAGAGAACGTTGCTTCTCAGGATGCACCTGGATCAAAGGAGAAACTTGCCTCTTTAAAAAAAAGAAAAAAAATTTTTAAAGGTCCACAGATATCATCTGCACTCCCAGCTAACTCCACTGGGTTTTATGAGGCAAAAATGACTCATGAATTTCTGTGAACTATCCAGAGAGTGTTCTAATTTAAATGGCCCCTGACCACCACCGACACACTCCCATTGGCGGGTCGACCAGGGGTCACCTGGAAGAGACAGCAACTCTTGGGGGAAGGAGCCTCCTGAGGCCGCCACGGGCAAAGGAGTGTGTGTGGGTGTGGGGAGGGGAGACAGGAAGCTGGAGCTGCCCGGAGATGGGGGGAGGTGACGAAGCTGAGCCTCTGGAAGCACCACTCTCACTCGGGTCTGCTTAGGATCAGCAATAAAAATGGGGTCAGGCAGGAGGGATCGGGCATGTCCCCACAGCACCCCTCTGAGGTGGGCACTGTTACCACCCCCATTTTACGGACCGGGAAACTGAGGCTGGTAGAACTGAAATGGCCTGAAGTAACACGTGGCAGCACTAGGTCTTCAATAACTCACCTTAAAATGCTTATGTGCGGGCAGCGTGGCCCAAGTGTGCGTAGACCTAGCCCACATCCTAGGGGTGAGTAGGTGTTGTGTGGAGGGCGCTAACGTGGGTCCCCACTCCAGAAGCAGCTGTGGGAGGGTCTGTACCTCAGCACTGCTGACATTTGGGGTCCTTCTTCACTGTGGAGGTTGTCCTGCTTATTTAGCAGCTACTCTCCCACCCCTTGATGCCAGGAGCTCTCCACCCTCCAGTGTGACAACCAAGACTGTCTGCAGACACTGTACTGTCCCCCGGGGGCGGGGGCGGGGTGCAGAATGGTGACCGATGGGAAGGACCGGGTTAAAGGTTAAAGGTTAAAGGCAGCTTGTCAGATCTGCACGAGAGGGCTGGTGAATTAGCGTGCTGGGTGTCGAGATCGATTTCTCACAGGTGAAAGGAGTAGTGTTGTAGATACTCTATTCCGTTGGCTACCAATGTTGTTCAGGCTCCGTCTCCTGACATGAATAGGGTGTGGGAACCTGGGGGCCCCCGGCAGCCCAACATATTCAGAAGGGGCCCTGGGCCTACAGCTTCCACTGGGCCTCTGCCACCCCCATCCTTCACACGCACGTGTGCACACACGCACACACGCCAGGGTATGGATGAAAGCCTGGAGGCCCGAGCGTGAGGCCTTGAGCTTGGAGTAGAGGTTGACCTCCTCCTTGGGGGGTGTTTGCTGTAACGTCAGAGTTCTGCGTGAGACCTGCCTTGATCGTAACCCCCTACCTGGAGGCCAGAAGAGACCCAAAGGCTACCTACCTTTTTAATCCCAAAGACCCTGATGCCGATGAACGCACGCGCTGGTTTGGGGCAGCTCAACGCAGGCAGGGTTTGGATTCAAACCCAGGCAGGCAGAACTCTGCTGGCCACGTGGGCCAACCAGTCCACCCTGGATGAACCGCCTGGAATTCTCCGTAATCTTGGGGACACAGACCTTCCCCCTGCCACACAGCTGGACATCAGAGCCCAGGAGTCTCTCTCCAAACCAGCCAAAAGGACTGGGAAAGAATTCTGTTCCTGACTGCTGTCTGTGGAACAAGTTAGGGCCAACTTCTCCACTAGCGATGTGGGCACAGTGCACAGGCCCCATGAAAACATGAGGATTACTTTTAAAATCAGAAGACTACAAAATGAAATTTTAGGTCAAAGAGAATGTTTTATTATATAATGTAAAATTATATTATTTATATATATTAATAGAATGTATTTTATTTTATAATACATCCATCTTTATACTAGTCACAATATCCTATACTATTTAATATTTTTATGCAGGAATTGTCCCCGGATGGCCAAGGTGCTGGGGGGTGGGGTGGGGATGGCACGAAAGTCATCACGTGGCCCTGCCCTTGGCCCTCTCCTAGCCCCGCCTCCAATCTGTCTGCCTCTAGAGCAATCCTTCCATCTCCTGCCCTGCCCTCCGGCTCTCTATCCAGCTCCCTCCCACACAAGTCTTTATTATGCAAATCAGATTCACCCTTCCTTCCTGTCTCCCCCTTTCTCAGTTTTATCTCCCCCTTCCCTACTCCCAAGTCCACTGGGCCTGACCCCCCAAGATGGAAGAGCTAAGAGAGCCAGGCCGGACCTTGCACTTGACTCAAATCAGCTCATTTGACCCTCAGTGAAATGCAGTGATGCAGGTTTCACTCCATCCCATTCTGGTTTTGGGGTCTAATGAATTTGAGTTTTGGCTTCTGGCCTGTGCTATCAACCGCAGGCCTCAACTTCCAGTTCTCTAAAATGGACTCAGTGGTTCCTAAGTAGAAGTTATGTTTGGACATGATTCCTAGTGAGCTCATGCATGCTCCCATATGTACATTATCCTTAGAGCCTTCTTTCTGGAACTTACAAATTCATATTCCTTTGTACAGTTACCTAGTTTTTTTTTTTTTTTTCTGTAGTCTGCATTGCGTGGTATGTGGGATCTCAGTCCAGAGATTAAACCCGGGCCCCCTGCATTGGGAGTGCAGAGTCTGTTTTTAACCACTGGACCACCGGGGAAGTCCCCAGTTATCCACCTTGATCTCATTGATTTCTAGGGGCTAGTTATAAATCCTGGATTGGTGATCTTTTCTTAATTTTCTCCCAGCCCTTCACTTACCTTTTACCTTGCTCTTAATGAGGTGTGCGTGCGTGCGTGTGAGTGTGTGTAACAGAAGCTTCAAATATTTACGTGTCTGGATCTGTGAACATTCCTTCTGTGCTTTAGAGTTTAGAACCTGCTTTTTCCACCTCTAAAATTGTTTCAGATCTGTGGACCACTGAAGTCTAGTTCCCTGGGTGAGAATTTTGTCTTGCTGGCAGCCGGGCTGTAAGACCCTCAAGGGCATCGCTCTCCTCCTCCTTGGTCAAGAGACTTCACTCTGCACCGTGCTTCTCAGAAACACCCGGAATCTGTCCCCTCTTTCCACCCCTACCCCAGGACCAAGCCCCATCACCTCTCGGGTCTCCACTGGTCTCCCCGCCTCCACTTGCCCTGAAAACTGGAGTGAGCTTCTAAAAATGTCCATCTGTTTCTTACACCCCACCCCAGATTGGGGGCTTCTGGGAGCTCTTAATATTAAAATCTCACCCCCGCACCACACCCACAAGGTCCAGAAGGAGGTGGTGCCTAAGGACGGAACCCAGACAGGGATGACGGAGTGCTCCCTGCCCACTGCCCAGGAAGGCAAGAGCCCCCTTCTCACCCCTCAAACATTAATCACAACCAGGTCTTGTCATGGTAAAGGCAGGGCCAGGGGGTTGGGGGACGAGGGGCTGGGGGGTGGGAGGGATTGCAAAACGTTTACATAATCCATCCTATTTCCACCCTCACTCCATTTACAGCTGAAGTACCCAGACCCTGAACCCTGATGAAGATCCATAGCCCAGCAGTGCTGAGTCAACCTCCTGGTATGCCAGAGGCTCCCCAGCCAGCAGGCCCTGGGACTCCTGCACAGGCATGTGGGCCAGTGGAGTGGGACTGTTTGCTAATAGAGGCTGTTAACAGCACGAGAAATGGTCAAGGGGTCAACAAGAGATGAGCCATCTGGTTGTCCCAAGGTAAACAATTTACAAGAGAAACGTCAGGCCAGCTTGCCGTTCTGGTTTTTCTTTCGACAGTGCGGACGTGCAGTGTCCTTTTCCCCTTGGTGCCGATGGGAAAGACAGAGGCTGTCCCAGGCACCCTGGCCTCAGCTCCAGTGCCTCCCAGGAGGGGCAAAAAGGCAGGAAAAGTCGGATTTTTTTTCCACACCTTTTCTTGCCCCATTCTCAGGACTGAGTGATTTCACACCAACTGGTTAATCCACATTGTAAGGAGGGTAGGTTTCATCCCAAAGAAACAGACTCATTTTCTAGCACCCAAAGCCTTGAACTTAGAGAATCTTCAGCCTGAAATTTATTTCCTGTTGGAAGAAGACCCCTACTGGTCTCCCCAGGGATTGCAGCCCTGCTCTACCAACCGCTACAAATGCCCACCCGAAAGTGAGAGAGGGTCTCTGTTCTTGCCATTCAGAGTGAAGCCAGTGGATTCCCAAGCATGCGGAATACACATGTGGCTTAATAGCCTGAAATAAACAGGTTGTGCTGAAATTATAATTCTGGAGTTTCCAAAAGTGTTGCAAAACATTCCAGGCAGACACTGGAGTTAGTATACTACAAGCTGTTTATCAATTAATTCCTTCTTTGCCAAACATTCTTACTCGGGTCTATGGGGAGATGATTTTGGTGGGAGTGAATCTCTGATTTTGTAATGAAAATCACCAGGGAAAAAGGCTTGCTTTACAGAGGCTCATGTTACAGAAAATGTGGCTGTAACAGGTAGTTCCCATAAGAACATAGCTAGTACTAACTTTTGAGCTCATGTAATAAAGAAAAGTGACATCTGGGAACTAGAATTTGGGGTCTCTGCACTAACCTGTGAGATACAGAGCCACACATTCACATGCAGGATGATGAGTACAAGTCTTGGGGTCAAAAATCTTGTTCAAGTCCAGCCTTTGCCTCCTTCTAACTATGTGACTTGGATAAGTGACAAACTCTGAGCCTCAGTTTTCTCATCTACAAAATAGAAACCATTGAAATTAGTTACCTTACTTTACAGTTTCCAGGATGTGGGGTTTTCTTCTTGTTAAAAGGAAAAACCAAACCATAATTTATGGCCTTTCCTACAGCTTTGTGCTGCTAAGGTTAGAGACCTGAGGTAGTGTCTTAGTTTTCTGTGGCTGCCATAACAAAGTGCCATTTAAACAACAGAAATGTATCGTCTCACAGTTCTGGAGGTTAGAAGTCCAAAGTCAAGGTGTCGGCAGGACCATGTTCCCTCTAAAGCCTCTAGGAAAGAGTCCTTCCCTATCCTTCCCTGGTGGCACAGTGGTCAAGAATCCACCTGCCAATGCAGGGGACACGGGTTCAAGCCCTGGTTCGGGAAGATCCCACATGCCGCGGAGCAAGTAAGCCTGTGCGCCACAACTACTGAGCCCGCGCTCTAGAGCCCGAGAGCCACAACTACTGAGCCCGTGGGCCACAACTGCGGAAACCCGCGAGCCTAGAGTCCACGCTCCCCAACAAAGAGAAGCCACCGCAATGAGAAGCCAGTGCACCGCAACTAGAGGAAGCCCGTGTGCAGTAACGAAGACCCAACACAGCCAAAAATAAATAAATTAAATAAATAAATATATTAAAAATAAGAGTCCTTCCTTGCCTCTTCCAGCTTCTGGTGGTGGCCCTTAATCCCTGGCCTTCCTCGGCTTTCGGCTGCATCGCTCCAATCTCTGCCTCGAGGGCCACATGGCCTTCTGCGCGTTCTGTCTTCACCAGGCATTTCTCTCTAGTTATAAAGACACCATCATTGGATCAAGGCCCACCCAGAAGACCTCCTCTAAACTTGATTACGTCTGCAAAGACCCTATTTCCGCACAAGGTCACCTTCGCAGGTACAAGGGGGTAGGAATTCAGCATATCTTTTGCAGGGGGACAAAATCCAACCCACAGCAGGTCGAAAACACTTTGTTTAGCCCGGCAGCTTAATGAGCTTTGGGATGTGCTAAGGGGGGCTCCAGGCATTGGTGGGGTGGGGGAAGAGATGCTGGACTGTTACGTGTGAGAAGGCACTGACATGTGCGTGTTGATGATTGACAGCTGGAGACAGGGAAGGCTATGGGGGAGGGGAGGGGAGAGCAGAACATGGGACATTTTCCAGGCAATGGGATTTTAGGATGGTGATTCCAGACTTTACTTACAAGTGTGCTACCCCTGGGTTCCCATTACCCCAAATTCTATGGACTTTCTTCCCGACAGCACCCTGTTTGCCTTTTTCTAGCCCACTGCCTTCAGTCTGCTGGGACTGGCCCAGAGCCCCACCATCCCCTCACTACGGAGAGGACAAGAACCTCGCCAGGCTAAGCAGACACAGCCTCCCTGGGAAGGGAAACTGGAGTCGAAGGACAGGAGACAGAACATGCTGGATTTCGTTCATTCTGGCTTCGGTGAGTCCCTGACTGCAGTGTCTATCATGAGACCGTCTTGGGTTCCTGAGCCCCTAGTTCAGGCCATTTCCAGTCCTGTTTTTCTGGATCCATTCGGTGACCCCCACTCCCCATGACCTTCCAGGAGACCCCCTCAGCTTAAATTAGCCAGATTCCTTTGCACTGGCTCACCACAGACCTCTCCAAAGGCCGCTCTCCCAGCAGCCTTGTGTCAGCAAAACTTTAGGAAAAATGAAAGAATTGGAGCAGCATCCAGCATGGAATAAAAGGGAAGAAGACGATTTTTTGTCTTTTTTTTTTCACATACCAAAAACCAGATATTTAATCAGGTAAACAAAACTATTCTAAATATACTTTTATTTTTTGATAAATATTGATTTATAATAATCCTAAGCATTTTTTAAATCTTAAAAAATAACATCCAAAAACTTCAAATGAACTATATTTTAGGATCAGCTTGTCTTTATCTTGAAGGTTGGTTTTTAACCACCTTTGCATCCAGGGGTCCATTATCAGAACACAGCGTAGGGCTCTGTCCCTTAAGCATGTCCACATCACTGACTGACAGACCTACTTCCAGCCACACAGGCTCTTTCCCCCACTCTCAGTGTGGCTGTTGCCTGCCCCAGGCCTGTGAAACTCCCTAGGACTGTCTTTTCCTCTGGGAGGGTCAGACTCACCTATGATTAGTGATACTTCAAAATGATGGTGTCAAAAGGAAAAACAGAAGTGGCTTTTAATTCTTGAGCTGTTAATACTGCTCAGGAAAATGCTTTCTGAGGGAAATGAACACAGCTTTGCGTGTTTTGTTCTCCTAAAAATAATAGTGAACAGAATTGTGCTCTTAGTAATCTTATGCAGATTTGAGTTTGTGCCTTGAATTCTTTCCAGTGAATCCAATCACCTTAGGCCTGCAATTTTCTATAGCTCTGACAAGCAGATATTCCAATCTCCCAAACTCCTTGGTTTACAATAGTTCTACCTACCCCGTAAAGCCCTACTGGCCTTCTAACAATGATGACTGTTAATTGTCCCTCATCCTCCTCGAGCTGCAAAGCTGGCTCTTTCCTTTTTAAAATTGCATCCAGCATTTTAGGAGAAGAATGAAATATTTTTAAAAATTAACATATATCAGCACAAAGCTATCTAGCAATGTTAAGACCCTCGAGAATCCTTGGGGATAGTGTGTGGGGGGCAGGGATTTCCCACTGGGGTCTTGGGCTCTGGTTAATATTAAGGGGAGAGGTACCCCACAAGAAGCCTGGCAGATGTAGGCACCCAGGGGCTGCCGCTCAGGGCACCCACGTGAGTCCTGTGCCTGGTGCATGGATCCGAGGAGCAGCGGTGAGCACCGCTTGACACGTGGCCCTCTGGACAGCGTGGCCCCCTCTCTTTCAGCCAGAGCACCGCAGCCTCAGCCAGACGCCCTCCCTGGTCATGGGGTTCTTCCTGCACACATGCCGTTTTGATTCTGTGCCCCTCAGTCTTTACTCGTTTTCCTGCCTAATGAGGTGAGCTTCACCCAGCCCAGCAGCAGTTCCTGTAAACGCTGGAGCTTCCATGACCCAACGTGGTGAGTTTGCAGGGAAGCGCTCCCCGAGGGC
The DNA here is from genome assembly GCF_949987515.2 of Delphinus delphis. Taxonomy (NCBI): domain Eukaryota; kingdom Metazoa; phylum Chordata; class Mammalia; order Artiodactyla; family Delphinidae; genus Delphinus; species Delphinus delphis. The sequence goes on along the minus strand of NC_082697.1, from coordinate 10,831,776 downwards.
TGGGCTGGCTGGAAAGAGATGCTTTGCCCTTTCCAAGAACGGTAATGAGGTCTGAGGGTTCTGATGGCAGGCAGGGGTGCTGTGGGCTCCAAGAGCCCTGGGCTGACTTGGGGTCAGAAGATTTGGGCTCCAGCCCCGGACACGCTAACTAGGTGTCTGTCTCTCTCCTGGGTAAAACGGGGATGATGCTCATACCTCACGGCATCGCTGTTGGGCTCCAACTGGATTACAGATGTAGAGTAAGTCTGGAAACCATGATGCTCTGAGCAAGTGAAAGGAAGTATCACCATTCCTGTGGCCATTACTATTATTATTATTAGAACCTAAGATCTTCCGTGGCCGGCAGAATATTTCGATGACCCCAGGACCTTTGACCTTGCATGAAATCCTCTCCCCTTTGAGTGTGGATGGAACCCGTGAATATCAGGAGATATGACTCCTGTGAGTAGGTCACCTTTTATGGCAAAAGGGAGATTATCCTGCCCAGGCCTGACCTACTCAGGAGACCCCTGAAACAGGACCGGCTCTTCCAGGCAGAAGAGGTTTAAAGCATGGGAGGGACTCAGTGTGAGAGAGTCTCCATTGCTGGCTTTGAAGATGGGAGGGGACCACGTGGCCAGGAAATCGGAAGCCTCTAGAAGCTGAAAGTGGCCCCAGCTGACAGCAAGTAAGGAAGCAGGACTTCAGTGCTACAACCACGTGAGACTGAATGATGCCAACAAGAGTGATCTTGCAAGTGGATTTGTCTCCACACCCTCCACACAAGAACTCGGTCTACCCAGTATCTTAGACACCAACTTCCGTCCTCCAGAGCTGGGAGCTCATAAATGCGGTTGCACTGAGCTGCTGAGTTTCTGGCAACTTGTTACATAGCAATAGAAAACCAATCCGCCCCCTGTGAGGAAGGCCTTAAAGTGGAAGGCTCCTACACCATCTCCGTCCCAGTGTGGCCTGGACAGTAGAGACGAGGTTGGAGACCTGACTGTCCTACTTGCTGGCTGTGTGGGGGTGGCTGCAAGACCTCCCTCACAGCCCAGAACTTCAGTTTGCTCATCTGTGAAATGGGGATGGAAATTAAATGCATGTAAAGCCTCAGAGTACGTCATAAGGGCACATAGTAAATGCTTAAGAAACATGAATATTGTACATGATAATGATTAGAAATCAGCTGGTGGCTGACAGCTAACAACAGTGGGCCTGTGGTCGCCAGAGCTCTGCCCCACGCTAGGGGCACAGTAATGAGCCCCAACCCGTGTCCTGGGAGTCAGGACCTGAAAGTCACAACTTTGGAAACAGTGGGTGGTATGTGCCCAGTGTTCTTGGCGGGGTGAAGCCCAGGCCTCGAGCTCTGAGCCCCCCTCGGAGTCTGGTGCAGGCCTGGGAGTGCTTCGCTCCTCAAGACCCCCTTTGCTCTGGCTTCCCTGAGGAGGAATTCTGCTGCCTCACTCCGTCCCCCTCCATCTCAGTGAAGCCCAAGGCCAGGGCCTGTTCTCATGAGGAAGAAGCTCGCCCTGGACCCAGGAGGAGAGGTGGGTCCAGTCTCCGAGTTCTGTTCCCAGCACTTGCCCTTACCAGCCCCATCACACCCCAAATTCTCCAAGCTCCAAACCCTGAGGCCCCTCTCTGACTGCCCTTCTCATTCCCTCCTGTCCTCAGAGCAGCTGCTGAAGCCCCCGCACCCCAGCCCCAATTAATCCTCCCGCCTCTGTTCCCACTGACCCCAGTTCCAGCCACAGGAGGCCAGAGTAAGTTTCCAATTAAACGCAACTTGGCTGCTGGGGTTGCCAGTCCACAATGAGATACCACTTCACACCCACTAGGATGGCCGTAATCAAAGAGATGGACAGTAACAAGTGTTGGTGAAGATGTGGAGAAACTGGAGCCCTCGGGCACCGCTAGTGGGCACGCAGGACAGTGCGGCCGATTAGGAAGATAGCTTGACAGTTCCCCCAAAAGGTGAAACACAGAGTTTCCATATGACCCAGCAATCCCACTCCCAGATATATTCGCAAAGGAATGAAAACACATGTCCACACAAAGCCTGTACACAAGTGTTCTTAGCAGCATTATTCCTAAGAGCCAAGAAGTGAAAACCCCCCAAATGTTCATCAGCTGTTGAAGAATAAGCAAAATGGATGAGGGTTCACTCGTCCAATGGGATAGTTTTCACCACATAAAGGAATGAAGTACCGATATATGTTACAACATGGATGAATCTAGAAAACATGATGCTGAGTGAAAGAAGCCAGACACAGAGGCCACATATTATATGATTCCACTTACACAAAGTGTCCAGACCAGGCAAATCCATAGAGACAAAAGCTGGATTCGTGGTTGCTGGGGGCTGGGAGCCGAGGAGAGTGGGCGTGGCCGCGCAGCGGCGCGGGGTTTCTTTTGGGGGCGTTGAAACTGTTCTGGAATCGGATGGCGGCAGGAGCTGCACAACTTTGGGAAAAGGCTGAAAACCACTGAACTGTACACTTTAAAAGGGTGTGTTTTATGGTCTATGAATTAGATCTGAATTTTTTAAAACAGGTTTAAATAAAAGTGCTGACAGCAGCTTGCTGAGTGCCTGACCCTGCACAGGTGATGTGTCCTGAGCCCGCAACTCCCCGTCTGTGGAACGGGACTGACCACAGTGCTGCCTTGTGGGTGCGCCGAGATCACATAAGAAAACGCAGGAAAGCAGCGCCCGAAGAACGGAACTTGTGTGAGGAGGAGTCTCAAGACTAGTATAAAGCTGGGGTGGCCTCCCAAAGGTCTGCTTCCCCCAGCAGCTCTGCTCCCTTATATACTGGCTGCCTGGCTGACTCTCCTCATCTTTCCACCCCCGCTTCCTGGCTTCCCTTGTCCCTCTGCCTGGAATGCCCAGCTTGTCCTCCCTCAGCAGGTCCAGACCTGCCCCTGCCTTCAAGCGTGCCCCCGGCAGCTCCCCCTCTGACCAGCTCTCCCTGACCCATCAGAGCCTTAGGGAATGCCGTCCCCTTCCAGAGGCCCTTAAAGGGAGGTGCTGATCACAGGCTGAGTCACACTGAGAGCTTTCATCTCCTGAGCCAGGCTCTGGGCAACTCGAGGAGAAGGGTCACGTCTGATTTTTTTTTTTTTTTTTTGGCCACACCGCGAGGCAGGTGGGATCTTAGTTCTCCGACCAGGGATCGAACCCGTGCCCCCTGCATTGGAAGCGTGGCGTCTTAACCACTGGTCTGCCAGGGATGTCCCACGTCTGATTTAAGTGTGTCCCAAATTTCATTCATTATCACCTTTACAATTTCCCCCATATTTGAGTGCCACCTGTATTATAAGTTCCTTAATACTTTTTAAAATCAGCTCACTTTTCAGGGCTTCCCTGGTGGCGCAGTGGTTAAGAATCCGCCTGCCAATGCAGAGAACATGGGTTCGAGCCCTGGTGCGGGAAGATCCCACATGCTGAGGAGCAACTAAGCACATGTGCCACAACTACTGAGCCTGCGCTCTAGAGCCCATGAGCCACAACTACTGAGCCCTCGTGCCATACCTACTGAAGCCCGCGTGCCTAGAGCCCGTGCTCCGCAGCAAGAGAATCCACCGCAATGAGAAGCCCGCGCACCGCAATAAAGGGTAGGCCCCGGCTCGCCGCAACTAGAGAAAGCCCACGTGCGACAACAAAGACCCAATACAGCCAAAAATAAATAAAATTTAAAAAAATAAATAAAATCAGCTCACTTTTCAAACATAGATGAAATTAGAAATATGCTTCTCATAACTGTAAATGAAGAGCCAGTGTCATTCCCCATCAATAGTAATATAAACAGTAACTGCAAAATATTCACACTGAACACAAAGCCAAGTTCAAGGGCCAGTAGGCATGCTTGCCTGCTAAGCCTCTGTGCTTCCAAGGGGGAGATTAGTGGGTCTCTGGGAGGCATCAAAGACATATTAGCAAGTAGAGACTTTCTCGGCGTAATCGGGACTGAAAGATACTTGAAACGGGACTTGCACGTGATCCGTGAGTCACTGTTATTTAATTTCTGTGCCTCCTGAATCATCTTCCCTCATCTCCCACAAATTGTGGCTTAACACCTCCTTTCCTGGCCCCTCATCTAAGTGGGATCACCTCTGCCCCCCTTTCCCCATCCCGGCTTTACTTTTCTCTTTAGCATTTAATACCATCCGCTATTCTATATGCTACATTTTCCTTGTCTGTCTGTCACCCCAGCTAGAATGCAAGCTCTAAGAGGCAGTTTCCTGCTAATGGCCCAGCATCCTCAGAAGGTGCCTGGCACCTAGGAGGCTTCAGTAAATATCTGCTGGTTGAATGGATGGACGGATGGTTGGATGAATCTTGTACGTCCAGCAACTTTGTATCTTACACTAACTTTGTATCAAATCTTACACATAGGAGATGGCCCAATAAACAATTGTTGAGTGAGCAAGTGAATTAATGAATCCATCCATCAATACATTTTTGCCTGGACAGTGAAGCTGTCAGTTTTTAAGATAGCCCAGACTTTTTCATGTGTATATGTTTCCAAAGTCCCTGATTCTAAATTCTTCCTGCAGATTTTCTCCAGGACTAAAGGAATGGAGCCTTTGCCAAGAAAAGTGTTTGAATTCTCAGGCCTCCAGTTTAGATTAAATGTGATGGTTTACCAGGAAAAGAAAGTTGGGGACCCCAAGAAGTTATGGGGGGCTCGAGGAGTGGGGAGAGCATTCCCCAGGGCCAAACCCCTCCTTGCCCCCTTGCCCAGCACCCTGGCACGCTGCCGAGCCGGAGAAGCCCGGCAGACACTCAGGCACACTGCAGTTACTAAGTGATCCTAAGTACATCAAGATGGGTGCATTGACGCGAGCCACTCGGAGAAGATCTGGAATGAATTGGAGGGTTGTTAAGATCGCCAACTTAAGCCTCTTCTCACAGGAAAACTATTTATTTCACTGAGCTCTGCTTTTTGGAAAGCTGCGCGTGTAACAGTCTACATCGATCTAGCAGAGTTTTGGCTACTGCTGGTTTTTGTCTCTTCTGTCTTGTGTGTGTGTGTGTGTGTGTGTGTGTGTGTGTATGTGTCCACGATTATTAAGCAATCAGCCAGAAGACACAGCCAGGACACTCTGCTCTACTTTCACGAGAAAAAAAAATGGACACAAACTGAGTTCTTGCCTTGCAAGGGGCAATTGCCTCTCTCCTTCCCTTTCTATCTGATATGCTCTCCCCACACCCCACTCCGGTTTGCGGGAAAAAAGTACAGACAAGCATGAGGAAGAAAGTAAAACTAGCTCACTCCTACTCTTGCAAGGAGCATGATTATCTTTTAGTGCACCGAGTTCTTTCCATTCCTTTTCTACTCTTCAGAGCCGAGGGGCCTGGGTTGGAATCCCAGCTCTGCCTCTTGCTGACTGTGTGACCCTGAGAGTCACGTCACCACTTGGAACCTCTGTGTCCTCATCTGTAAAATGGAGTAATCATAGCACCCACCTCTTTGGCTTGCGGGGAGGAGTAAGCAAGAAAGTATGTAAAGAACTTAGCAGAGTTTCCAGCACATAGTAAATGCTCAATAAATGGTACCTATCCTTACAGGATCCATATATACAGTATTTATACCTTCTTTTTCATGAAAGAGTATAGCATGTACATCTTCTCATTTCACTATTCTCATCAGCATTTTTAATGACTACAAAATAGTTCATTGCAGGACTACACCAGCAATATTTTTTTTCACTATTCTCTACGAACAGAAATAGAGGATGCTTCCACAATATCACAAAGATTGCTGTGACAAACTTCTCCGGTGTCAAATCTTGGTCTGCAATTGAAGTTCTTTGGGATGAATTCTCAGAAGTGTAATTATTGGGTCAAATGGTATGCACACTTCTGAGAACCTCAATATATCAGATTTAGCCCTGCAAGTTGTTTCCAGAAAGATTTCCCACGGATGTGTATGACACACTCCATCTCACCCTGTCCCAGCTGCACTGAGGATTATTACCTTTTAGTTGTTGCTAATTTGACAAGCAAAAATGTCACCTCCTTCTTTAATTTGCATTTTTAAACATTTTGCCCACTATTTTTCTAATACTGATTTTATCAGCGACAAGATGTTGAATGCTTACTATATGCCACACATGGGCTAAGGGCTCTCCATAAAGTATCAATATCTTAATCAAACTCTGGGTAAGAAGTGGAAGCCGGGGCTTGAACAGATATTTGTACACCTGTGTTCATAGCAGCATTTATTCACAATCACCAAAAGGTGGAAGCAAGTCAAGTGTCCATTGGCAGATGAATGGATAAACAAAAGTGTGGCCTGTCCGTATAATAGAATATTCTTCAGCTTGAAAAAGGCAAGAAATTCTGACACAGGCTACACAATGGATGAACCTTGAAGACATTATGCTGAGTGAAATAAACCAGTCACAAAAGGACAAGTATTGTCCGATTCCACCTACATGAGGTTCCTAAAGTAATCAAATTCATAGAGACAGAAATTAAAATGGTGGCTACCATGGGCTGGTGCAGGGGGAAGGAGAAGTTATTGATTAATGGGTAGAGGGTTTCAGTTGGGGAAGATGAAACAGTTCTGAAGATGAATGGTGGTGATGATTGAACACAACAGTGTGAAGGTATGTGATCCCACAGAACAATACACTTAAAAATGATCAAGTGGGGCTTCCCTGGTGGCGCAGTGGTTGAGAGTCCGCCTGCTGATGCCGGGGACGTGGGTTCATGCCCCGGTCCGGGAAGATCCCACATGCTGTGGAGTGGCTAGGCCCGCGAGCCATGGCCGCTGAGCCTGCGCGTCCGGAGCCTGTGCTCCGCAACGGGAGAGGCCACAGCAGTGAGAGGCCCGCGTACCCCAAAGAAAAAATAAAAATAAAAATGGTAAATTTTGTGTTATATATATTTTACCACGCAAAAATATCTTTCTTCTTTTTAAAATAAATTTATTTATTTATGGCTCTGTTGGGTCTTTGTTGCTGCGTGCGGGCTTTCTCTAGTTGCAGCGAGCAGGGGCTACTCTTCGTTGCGGTGTGTGGGCTTCTCATTGTCGTGGCTTCCCTTGTTGCGGAGCACGGGCTCTAGGCTCGCGGGCTTCAGTAGTTGTGGCACGTGGGCTCAGTAGTGGTGGCTCACGGGCTCTAGAGCGCAGGCTCAGTAGTTGCGGCACATGGGCTTAGCTGCTCCACAGCATGTGGGATCTTCCCGAACCAGGGCTTGAACCCGTGTCCCCTGCATTGGCAGGCGGATTCTTAACCACTGCGCCACCAGGGAAGTCCCACACAAAAATATCTTAATCAATTTTTGTAACATCTTGTGAGGTAGATGCTATTATTACCCTCCCCCCTTCTTTAAAAGATAATGAAACTAAGGATCAGGTGATGAAACACGTTCCCAGAGTCACACAGCTTATGAAGTAGTAGAGACAGGCGTTAGATGCCAGGTCGTGCCCTTAAAGACCATGTTATCATACAAGAATTCTGTAGACACATAATCAGAGGGAAAAATTCAACCAAACTCAAGGTAGCAGGTGGAGTTAGCAGGCACCCAGTGCCAGATGGAGCTGTTGGCCCTCAGGGTGCAGAGTTCAGTTCTAAATTTATTCTCTGACCTTCTTGTGGGTTCTAAATTTGGCCAAACAAGTTCTTCCAGCCTAATCGATGACGTGAGTACATTGTTTTGAAGATCAAACCTTTTTCCTGGTATGAAAGTATAAAATAATGCAGGGTTTGTTTGAAGAAGCAGCCCAGTTGCCTGTCAACAGCCAACCGAGGATAATCCTGGGCTTGCTGACGGTGGACACACGTGGTGACTGACAGATTTCTCAGGAACAGTGATTAACACTATTTCCTGAACCAAGTCTGAAATTCTCCTCCTGAATGAACCAGAAACAGAGCCTCAAGAAAAAGTTTGGGAAAAAAATTCTAACCAGAACCGATCTTAAACTTTTCCTAAAATTACTAATTAAGAACAAAAGAGGACTCCAGATCATCTTCAGGCCAGGGAGAAATTGCAGAGTCTTCAGAGACTCATGGGACTCAGCGTGTGGGTCCCCACTTCTCTGGGAAGGTGTCAGGGTGGTTGACTGGTCCAAGACCCCTTCTCAGACATCTTGCCTCCACCGGGTTGGAACAACCATGTGACCTTCGTGGTCTGGCCACTGATGACTGAATAAGTGTCGGAAACTGGACCCAGGAGAGACCATCCACTCACTGGCCAGAAACATACAACTTCTGGTGCTTGGCCTGAAAGGATGAGCCTGGACATCTGATTCCCTCCCTCAGTAATACAAATGAAGAGACGTGGAAGGGCATGTGGGTGCAGATACTTGAGCGGAAGGGTCATGGATATTTGGAGCAGGAATGGCCATTCCGGGAGCACGCACACACAGATGTATGTGGAAGAGGGACAGGTGCCGTGGCAGTCTGGATCCCCGTGACAATGTTGAGTGGCTGGATCAAGCTTCACCTAAAACCTATGCTACCACTGGACTTTTCCATACATGACCCAAGAAATCTTTCTTCAAATGAGTTTTATTAGATTTTCTGGAGTTTGGTGTTTGTTTTGTTTTGTGTAATCAAAAGGAACATCTCTGTAACCGTCCGAGTCATCCCCTTCTTACCTAGAATAGTTACAGTAGATTTATGATCCAGAGAACCCAAACACACCACGCCGAAGCAGGCAGAAGCCCTTTGAGACAGTTAGGATTCAAAGCTGTGTCCCTGAACGTCCCTAATGACAAGCTCCCCTCTTCTGGTCTGTAGCACTTGGAGGAGGGGCAAGGAGGCGAGGAGGGTTTTGCTACAGGAACACGCTGTCCTCACGACGACCCCTTCTCAGCTTCAGAACTGCTGTTATCACAATCTCTCTGAAGGTCCTGGACAAAGGGTGAAGCCCGGAACTCCTGAAGCTGAAGGGCAGGTCGGGGGCCTGGGAGAGAAGGGGGAGAAATATGTCTTCCGTTTCCCCTGGCCCCCGCAGAATAGCTGTTGTCCACAGCGAGTTTAGCTGACAACGGGGACAAATAGTAGTCACTCAGCAGACAGGGCCCCAGCGCTCAGGGCGCTCCTGGGGCTGAACCCAGTCTCATCCAGGCAGAGCGGCTCGGCGGTCAGTGGTAGTTCTGGGATGCGAATCTGCATCTAATGGGCTGCAGCGAAGCTGTGCTGACTTCGGGCCTTTGGCTGTGGCCACATCTGCCCTCGCATTTCCCTTCCAGCTGGTTCCACAATCAGCAGCCCCTCCAGAGGCTCCGAGGAGCTGACTGCTGATGCGAAAAGGATTAGCTGCAAACTGGACTCTCCCTCCAGCCTCTGCCAGACCCACCGGAGGTGTGGGTGTGTGCAGCCTACCTGGGAGCCTCTGCTTTTGTCATCAGTCAGGCTGCCTTGATTAGGGCCAGACCCCGCTGAGGACGGGGAAAGCCAAAACGTATTAAAAGTAAATTTCCAAAGGAAATAAAGAAGCAATAGTAATTGGCCACATCTGTGAAATCGGGTGCTTTTTAAGTGCCGGGTCCCAGGTCTGGGTTTGAGCTCAGGTGGTGGCCATCATAGGCGCTGCCGTCATCACTGCCGTCCCCCCCACCCCACCCTGGGGGATCTGTTGTAGGTGGCGAGGCACAGCACCCTCAGCTGTTTCTCCATCCGGGCCCCCCCAGCACCCTCTTTTGGGTGCTCCGTCACTGCCCTGCCACGGTTTGGTTCCTATTATTTCCCATGGGCCCCCAGGGGCGTTGGCTCAACTGGGACCCCGATGGGGACCCCGATGGAGATTCAAGTCCTGGCCCCCACTGCTCATGGCCGTGCAACTTGGGGGAAGTCAGTTCTCCTTCCTGAGCCTCAGTTTTCTCACCTGTACAATGGGGGGCTTGTTCTAGATCCGAAGTTTTCAAACCGACTGCACCTTTCTGTGGGCCACAAGCTTAATGTCACGACTGGCACTTAGTTACATTACTCAGCCTCCCCGGTGACGTTTCCCCAAGGGCACACCTGTGCTTTCTGGGAACGAGCGCGTGCTTCTCTGAGCCCACCAGCACCCTGCACACTGCTGCTGGGGGCAACGGGCCTAATGGCTCTCCAGCGGCTCACACATTCTGTTCTGCTCCTCTTCACCACGTCTGCCAGTCCAGGGCGTGTGGCTCGGTCAGAACCAGGGTCAGGCAGGCCTGACCAGGAGCCCGGCTCTGCCCTCACTCAAGGGTGGCCATGGACAGGGTGGCCACAGGCAGCGCGGCTCCCTCTCTCTAAGCCTCTGGTTCAGTGTCTGTTCATAAGGAACATCTCCACTGCCTCCTCCAGGTTGTCATGTGAATTTGAGTTAAGATAATGCAGGCAAAGCTCTTAGCTTAGTGAGAGGCACACGGCGAGCCCAATGTCAGTCCACACAAATTACTGACTAAGTTCATATCCCATACATCACTGTAGGCTCCTTGAGGTCAGGACCTGCCTTCCGTACCTCCCTACGGCCCAATAATCAGCTGGTTGTTTGACACGTATTTTCTTGCTGCGATTGGGTGAGGCTGAGCTGGGAGAATAATAGCTGTGTCAGGACTTACTCTCCACTTTCTGGCTTCTTAGCCATTTCTCCTTCCCTCTAAGACAACCCTGATCCCGTCCCCAGGAGGGAATAATTTCAGCATCACCTCCCATTGAGAACGCGTGTCTAGTAGAGCACGTTCCCGGGTTTTATTATACGTAAGGCAGGGCACCAAAAGCCCGTTGAGAGCTCTGCGGATGGACAAGTGGTTTGACTGGTGGGCTCCCCACCGATCGTCCTGCCCACCGGGCTGCACTCAGCTCCAGGGGATGTTCTCAGCAAGAGCCGGGTCAGTGGCCGAGCTTTCTGGCTTTCCTCTGACCTCAAGTCTATCTCTTTACCACGTGCTGCAGCTGTCTGCAGTGGAAATCTCCACTGAGGGACAGACCTCCTCTCAGTGCTCAATCAGGCAGAATCCCACAGGAAAGGAGGCTGGCCAGAGTCAGGAGGGTTCGGTCCCTGAGTTCCCGCGTGACGCTGGGCAAATCACAACTCTCAGAGCTTTGGTTTCCTTTTCTCCATCCGCTTAGGAGAGAAACTGCAAATCATTTCGGCTCCTGCTCTAACACCAGCTGGTGGACACGGGTTGCTTCCAAAGCGATATTGAGACAGAGTCTGCGGCTCACTGGGAAAGGGTGCTGTGATTCATTAGCAATGTCTGTGGTCCATTAGCAATGTCTGCCAGGAATGGAAGGAGGGAAGAATAGTGTTTTGGTGGCACGCATACTGGCCTCCCCAACCCAGATGCTTTATAAGGTTCCTCAGAGCTGAGAACAGTTCGGATTCTTAAGATCTCATTGGATCAGACAGAACTTAAGAAGATCTCTCTGTTGATCTGACTTTGCTTCTAAAAGCACCACAGGTTTCTCATGACGAATGATCCCTTACGACTTTTCAGTGCACACCACTGAGACTCATTCAGACCACCACATCCTTGCAGCCACCGTGACGGGTTCAGGCAAGGAAATCTCCTCCAGTCCAGGTCACTGGAAATCAGCGCTAAGATCCCCCACCCCTACCACCCCACCGGATCCAGCCATACCTGAAGCTACACCCAATCCTAGACTTTTAAGTTATGTAAGCCAATACATTCTCTTTTTGGCTTGAGCCAATATGAATTGGGGGTTTGTCACATGTCACTCAAAGAGTCTTAATGTACAGATTCTTCTTTTTTCCCGGGCAGACCCCAGAATGGGGACCAAAGTGGGTTTAGCTAATATGACAGTGGGAACAGTTCGGGGGTTGTTTTTTTTTTTTTCTCTCTTTGATCCAGTCAAGACAAGAGGCCTAGAATGCAGACACAGGACACCAATTTCTTCAGATGGAGGTGCCTGGAAGACCCTTCCTGAGGGGTTTCTGTGATAAGAGGACATCCACTTTGGATACGTAGAGTCAAAAAGGAGGCAAATTGTCTGGAATATATCCTTTTATTCCCCCCCAAAGTTTTCAGGACTGCTGTCTCCTTAGCTTCCTGGGACACTGAGTCTAGCTTGGTTGAATTTATTTTAAAACATCGGCATAAATCACACATACCCTTGGGAGGGAACGTTAACCATCAACCAGCAGTTAATGTCCCTTCACCCCCTTCTCCTCCAGTTAAATGGACTGGAATCTCCACCCCTTCTCCAGAGGGCCCTTCCCTGCCTTGTCCTAGAACATTTCAAAATTGGGTTTCTGCTTTAAGTTCTTGACATATCCTCCCTGCAGCTCGGCTCACTGGCCTGGCTCCCTCAGGCATTTCTGGAGTCCAGCTCTTGAAGTTTTTTCCTGGGGCAAATTCTTTTCTCCCCCACCCTGCCCCCTATGCAGAGACCTGACGGGCACAGTAGCGGTGGGAGGATAGCAAAGGCTTCGGAGCCAGACAGACCTGGGGACAAATCCTAGCCTGCCACGTTCTCACTGTGTCATCACGGACAAGTTGCTTAACCTCTCTGAGTCTCAGTTTTCCTTTCTGTAAAATGGGGATAATAACACTACTCACTGTGTCTGTCTCTGAGAATTCGATGTTATAATGCTTGCCCAATGGCTGACATAGTAAATGGCAGAGTATTAGTATTTATATCATTCTCATTTAGATCGGCTTAGGTGGGGGCAGGAAGGAAGGAGGATGGAGAAGAGAGAAAGAGGAAGGTGTTTGGGAGCCCTCAGAACTTCCACATCATTCTACCCTAGGTGGTCCTGACCTGCTCTCCCCGGCCGCCCTAGTTTCAGCAGCCCAGGTCACCCCCTGGAGAACTGTCGGCTCTACCCTTTCAGAGGTGACAGACTGACCTCTTTGCTCCCAGGTAGGGAGACTGAGGCTGGGCCTCTGCCAGGTCGTAGGGTCTGTTGACAGAACTGAAGCTGTGATGTGGTGGCTCTGACCACCCGGTCTCTGGTGCTTTGCCACAGCCGCCCTGAATGGGCTCAGACAGTCATTACACACCCGCGTTGCTGTGTGTTTCTCCTTCAGCGCGTTTATCACAACTGTGACTGATTAAGTGTGTGATCATTTCCGTAACAGGTAATCATTTGAAAACAATTACTGCGCTTTAGTCTCTGCCTTTGTGGGGAAACAGCCCTTCCCCTCCTGGTCTTCAGATATCCACCTGCCCGGTGAAGATGTAGATTTGTACAGAGGAGTAAAGAGCAGGACCATGGCTGGACTCAGTTCCTCATAATCTAAATAGATTTTGCCACGAGACAGTAGCCTTAAAAGCCTCCACTGTGAGAAAACATTTTTTTTAAGTCCCTTAGCTCCCAATGAGCATAGCAATTTCCCAAATCACTGAGAGAGTAGAGAAGGTCTCCCTTCACCTGTGATCCCGGGCTTGCTAACTATGGCCGAAGGAGAGTACATAGAGGAAGCAAGGAACCTCTGCTCCTCTCAGCTTCAGCCCAGAGAGGACAGGAGATGGAGGAGACCAATGGTGAAAAGCACGGACTTAAGGGCCCCTGGGTCCACATCCCAGCTCTGCCACTTACTAGCTCTGTGACCATGGGCAAGTCATTTCACTTCTCTGTGCCTCAGTCTCCTCATCTGTAAAATGGGACTAAGAGTACTTCCGCACAGGGTTGTTGTATTAAATGCCTCTCACTGTTGTGGCCTCTCCCGTTGCGGAGCACAGGCTCCGGACGCACAGGCTCAGCGGCCATGGCTCACGGGCCCAGCCGCTCCACGGCATGTGGGATCTTCCCGGACCGGGGCACGAACCCGTGTCCCCTGCATCGGCAGGCGGACTCTCAACCACTGCGCCACCAGGGAAGCCCTGTTGGTGTTTTTATACAAGGAGGGTCAGCTCCAAAGGCAGGGGTTTGTGCTGATCCTCTGGAGGCTCGAGGAATAAGCTGCACTGACACTACCACCCACCAGCTAGGGATGGGGAACCCGGAGATGCAGCAGGTTGAAGAGAAAGAAGCCCCGTGGTCCACTTTCTCTGGCTACACGGGGTCCCCCCATAGCCAGGATGGGACTCAACACGTCCCTGCTCCAGTGGGGGACATGCTGTTGGGGGAGGGGCTGAGTGACCGCAGCAGAGGCAGGCGGTGGACTGCCTGGGCAGGGGGCCAGATGAAGTGGTGATGGGAGGTCTGAGCCAAGGTAGAGACAAGCCAGCCAGGCAGGGCTCCAAGCCCAGAGCATGAGTTCTTCCAGCCGCCAGCTTTAGCCCAGATGCCAGAAAGGCAAGCAGTGATCCAGGCATCAGACGTGGCTGGAGACCCCGTCTTCTCCCCTCCATGGGGAACCTCGTCATCTGCATCCCTCCCAGACACACAGACTCAGATGGCACTTAGAGAGGGGGCTGAGGGGGGAGCAGAAGGGAATCTGAGACTGGGCATTACCTAAAGGCCTGAAGTCCTGGATCAGATTAAATCTACCAGATTAGACTAAATCTAGCATTTTTCCTTGTTGCCCTAGAACTGGGGTTTGTGAGAAATCTCAGATCAGTTACAGGAAATAAAGAGAGTTTTCTCTGCATACACATGTGACAGTGTGAGGAAATGTGCAGCCACCCAAGGTAAGTCCCCAGGGTGGACACTCCCGTGGGTAGGAGCCACAGCTATCCTGTCCAGCCCTGTGTCTGAACATAGTACATGCTCAGGAAATGTCCACTGAATGTGTGAATGGCGACTCAGTTCCGACTCAGAGCGGTAACAGACAGGTGGCCAACCTCTAGGCCTGGGGAAGAAAGAACTCTTTTCTCAGCTTCCTTTGGGGGGCGGAGGGACAGGGGGGCAGGCTTTGGAGTCAGACCCCACTGGGTTCAAACTCTGGCTTGGCCCTGGTGGTGGACAGATTCCAAAGCAGCCCCCAGCCACCCACCCCTGCTGGCAGCCACCCTGTCCTCTTAAGTATGAGTTGGCCCAGTGACTAGCTTCTAATGAATGGATATGGCAAAAGTGATGGGGTGGAGATCATCTCCAAGACGAGGTTATAAAAGACAGTGACACACACACACACACACACACACACACACACGCACACACGCACGCACACACTTTGACAGAGCAAGCTGACGTGTTGGAGAGGCCCACGTGGCTAGGAACTGAGGGCCTCCCACCAACAGCCGTGGAGAAACTGCATCCTGCCTGCACTGCTGAGAGAATTTGGAAATGGATCCTGCCCCAGTTGGACCTTGAGGTGACTGGAGCCCCCTGATCCCTTGATCGCAGCCCATGAGAGGCCCTGAAGCAGAGGATCCAGCCGAGCCAGGCCTGGACCCCTAACCTGCAGAAACTTTGAGATTTTAAGCACAGGCTATTTTAAGCCATTACGTTTTGGGATCATGTGTTAACGCAGCTACAGATAATACAGCCCCTCGTTACCTCTGTGCCCGGGAACCAATTACTCAAACCTTATGTGTTCCCTCAACTAAAAATGTGCATCATGATAACTGCTCGTATTATTGCTCCTATAACCTCCTCACCTTATAGCTTCATCGTGAGGGCTAAGAACGTGGATGAACGAATGAATGGGTGGGACCCCTGGCTTAGCATTGAAAAGATCACAGAATCGGGGAATGAAGCCCACGCGTAGGTTGGAATGAAGCTGTGACGAGCCCTCACTGAGCAGCTGTCACAAGGTCAGCGCCCCACTGTCCCCTGGGGAGAGGTCCTCCACCGCAGAGAAGCCTTACCTCCATCCTCACTTTGCCGACCGGGGCCTCCTGGGGTTCCAGAGGACTGTGCTCACAGCTGCCTACCACCGGGGCGCCCGGCATCCCGTGGCCTCCCCCATACCCCGACGCTGGGTTCTGCTGTCCCTTCTTCACGGATTATGTTCCCCACGGGGCTGCTGTTACCCAAAAGCCGGCCGGGCTTGGCGCCGTGGAGATAAACAAGCCTAGAGCCACGGCATCTGAGAGCTCCAGAAACTGGCCTTTGTGGGGAAGCCGCAGCCAGCTGGCACAAGAGTCACGGCCTGGCCGTGGCCCCCGAGCAGGCAGACCTGGCGGTGACAGGACAGAGGGGAAGGGGTCAGGCCTTCGCCTTCACATGGCAACAGATGCCTGACTCCAGATCGGGAGAACAGACTTTCAGGCCAGATGCAGCTCACAGGGCCCGATGACTACGGTGTCTAGCGCTCCCCGCCCCAGGCCTACGTGATCCCCGCCCCTAAGCTGGATCCGCCGTGCGGCTCACCCCAGCCCCCCGGCCCCACAGAGACGCGTGTCCGTCCCTTCCTCTCATCCAGGGTTGGAGCCCCCTGAGCAGAGGGCCCCAGGGGCCACATGGCCGTTGCCTGCCCTGCTGTTGCTCCGAAGACGGGAATGTGAGTCAGACCTTTGATGTCCGCAGGCATGGAAACAGGCTGGCGGCCCATGGGCGACTCAGCTGTGGCAGGTAGTGGTTTTGGGGTGACCCCAGCCCTCCTCCTGGGTCCAGCTGATCCCACAGCTTCTTGGATGCCGGGCACATGGGCTGCCCAAGCTGGGTGACGACCACTTCGGTACTGGGCTCCCAATTGCCCCGAGGAAGCGGAAGCCTCCCGCCCAGCGGGCAGCGGGTGAGTTAGGAGCCTGGCCCCGGAGCCACAGCCGGAAGGCGGTGTGCTGCTAGCCTCAGCTCTTCTCCATATGCGGCCAGGCCCCCACCGGGTCGCCGTCCGGACAACGATGGTTGGCGTTAATAAGAACTTGCTCTCTGCCGTTAGCTCAGGACGTCCCCGCAAGCCCCCAAGGGAGGTCTGTTACAATCCCTGTCTTACATTCTGACCATTCTAATCAGAGGGTTAGGTGGGTTAAATCAAACCCAACTCTGAAACATCACGGCCTACTCATCATTCGCCCACACAGGGCTGTCTAAGGGGCTGGACGCAGGGGAATCGGGATTGGAACCCAGGTAGTCTGGCTTTGAGGCAGTGCTCTCTGCCATCTGTCTGTCCAGCCCCTACCTACTCGCCAGGCCCATCAACCGCCCACACAAAGTGCTGCGGGCTGGCTTTGTCCTGCGGGGACCCCTGACCTCCCCAGGGGTCTCTAACCCACTCACTCTCTCCACTCTGACAGAGCAACTATTTCCTGGCCCCAAAGCCCCAGTTGTTGGAAATTACAAGTTTTCTTTCCTGACCCCTAATTGCACACGTCTCCCATTAGCCAAAGCAAGTTCTTTCCACGGCGGCGTGATAAAAAGTGAACTGCGAAGCATCATCTGGCCGCGCGCTCATTCGTCTCTGTTGGAGCCCCATCCCAGCCCCACCAGGCCCTACTCTCCCCTCGCCGATGCCACCATCAAAGAAACAGCCGCACCAATGCTGCAAGGCCGTGGCCGGGCCCAGCCCGAGAAGTCGGGGCTCGTCGACCTGCCAGAGTGAATCACTTTGCGAGCGTTTAATAGCATTGTCTTGATGATGAATAAATCACACCTTAATGGACCATTTTTCAATTTGTAGCCCCCAGTCAAGATTCCTAAAATGTCCCCAGATGTGAGGGATGACGTGGCACGCCAGCTTCCTACCCGCAGGAGACCCGGGCACCGGCAACTGGAGGCAGAGCACAACCTCAGTTTCCCACGATAAAGACAAGATTCCTCCCCTGTCCCTTTAGAGCCTCTCTTGGGGGGATGTTTCTGGAGAGAGGTGCGGGCCGGGAGCGAGCCTATCTCAGATACTGGGATTCTGGGAAGGAAAGTATGGCAACCCCAAGCTCTCGGGGGGAGATTGGAACGTCTCGAAATCTTGCCAGCTTTGGAGTTAGAAAGAAAAGGGTCTGAAGCCCAGCTCTGCTCTTTGCCAGCTGTGTGACCTAGGGCAAGTCAGTTCACCTCTCTGGGCCTCAGAGATTATCACAGGACCACTTCACACAGCTTCAGAGAGGGCCAAAGGAGAGAAGGAATAAAAGAAGCTCAGAGAAGCGCCCGGCACACAGTGTGTACTGCTGCAATAGGTGGTGAAGGGAGTGTTAGTAATGGCGAGTATTTATTAGGTGGTGTCGTAAGTTGAATGGTATCCCCCCAAAATTCATGTCTACCCAGAGACTTAGAACGTGACCTTATCTGGAAATAGCCTTTGCAGATGTAATCAGTTATGATGAGGTGGTACTGGATTAGGGTGGCCCTAAATCCAATGACTGGTGTCCTTATAAGAGGAGAGGACACACGGAAGAGGGCCAGGTAAGGGCAGTGAACACCTCCTCATTCATTTGTTCTCTCGTGCGGGGCGGGTCCAACAGCACACTGGGTGCGGACACGGGGCTGCCAGCATCCACGGTGCAGGGAGCCCCCTGACCCTTCAGATACTCTGGAAGAATTCCTAGGGTCATCCCTGGATTTGCCCTCCCTGGATTTTCTACAGTCGCCCTGTAGCCGGGTACAGAGGAGGGGGAGAAACCCAGGCAAAACCACACTTCCGAACCAGCCAGCAGCAAACATTCCTCACCCTGGGTCGGGAGTGTTTGTCTATCGGGAAGCAAGAACAGTTCATCTGAGTTTCTTCACCCTTTGTCCCAAGAGGCAAAAATGTCAGAAATGTGCAAGAGCTCTGGCCACAGAGGGACACTGTATCTCGCCCCTGCGGTCCATTTCCTGCACGGGGCTGAGGGTCAGGGTGAGGGCCACTGCCCTGAGGGTCAGGAGAAGTGGATTGGCCCCTGCTGGGCCGCGGGCTGGCTGTGGGGCGCAGGGTGAGGCTCTCCCATCTCTGGGCCCCAGTTTTCTTATCTGAAAAATGGGGGTGTTGACGCCTGATCCAGCCTTGCATGGAGTTAAGTACCAGCAGATGGCATAAGCGCAGGTCAGGTCATATTGGGTGGTTTTCCTCTATTCTCTCTAGGGGGGTCAACAACATGAGAAATGGGGTCTTCCGTCAGTGCCTCCCTCAGACCCGACTTTATAACCAGCGGACTTGGCCCTGTCGGTCAGTGCATTTGATTCACTAAGCACCCACGGCGTGCACGGCACTGTGCGGGTTTCTGGGAGGTTATTTATGACTGTTAACACCGAAGATTAACAATACCAGCAGTAGCCAGCATTTATTGAGCATTTGCTAGATCCAAAGCATTATGTGCTTTGCCTCATTTAATTCTGAAAACAAACCTACTAGATAGGAATCGTCAGAACCCCCATTTCTGAAAGAAGACTCAGTCCAGAGGGAGGACGACTTGCCCAAGCCCACACAGTTAGGTTGGACCCCGTTTATTCTCGATTTCAGACCAGATGCTGCAGCCTGCAAGTACCCACGGCCCAGTGGGCGAGGTGAGCCTGGACCCTCCCATAGATGCGACATTCCTAACCCGAGCTTGTGTTTCTCGTGCCCGACACAGGGTCAAACATTCCACCAATGTTGTATCGCCGAGACCTCCCAAGACCTTCCTGAGGAGTTGTTACCATTATTGTTATTATCCGGTTCATACAGATGAGGACACAGAGGCCCTGGGGGTTACACGGGTGGAGAGCTGAGAAGTCAGGACCAAAATCCGGCCTTCCTGACTCCTCCTGTCCCCGCAAAAGGGAGCCGGACACCATGGTGCTAAATCCATGCAGAGACAGCCAAGAGTATTAGAACGGAGATCCCAGGGGTCTTCCTGGAGGAAGAGGATCACAAAAGATGGGCTGAACCTGCACAGATTTCCTCTGTCCAGGCCAGCTCAGGCATTTGCCAGAAACTTGGGGACCAGATGGCCACACTCCTCTGAGGGACTCGGAAGGAATCTGTCCCACCTGGCTCGGGAGGACCTCACCCTGCCCTGCCTCACAGGCCGGTCTGCATGCCAGGCCGGGGCTGGCCCATGGCCCACTCATCTCTCCTCATTCTGCAGGCCCCAGGGAGGAAAGTCCAGAGCCAAGGTTATCGTGGGGTTCACATACCCCAGGGAGGGGTGGATACACAAAGCTAAAGGTCATTCAACGCAGCATGACTTGCAATCACAAAAGATTGGAACTGATGTCATGTCTATCAACAGGGTACTGGGTTAAGATACTTTGGTACAATCACATGACTCACGCGTCAGAGGAGATCCTGAGTCCATAATAAAAACTGACGTTTAGGAAGGACTTTACACGTGGTCAGGGTCTCTTCCAAGTGTATCCACTCATTTGGTCCTTACAGCAATCTCAGGAGGGACCACGACCATCACTTTAAAATGAGGAAAGTGAGCACAGAAAGCTCCAGTCCCTCGTCCACGGCTCGTGGCCATGAACAGCGGAGCTGAGATTTGGTGCGGGCAACAGAGGCTGGCTGGGGAGCAGCCTGCCACATGCTCTCCCAGCTTCTCTGTGTTGACAAGAGCCCTGGCGCCCTTGGCACCCGGGAAGGAAGAGAGGCACACAGACACCCTTCAGCGCTCCCTGCCCTGTGCCAGCCTGCGGAGCAGGTGCAATTAGAAGAGGCTTGACTGAGGCGTCCTCGTCTGAAGTGGATTCTGATAACTCAGCCGCTGTGGTAGCCAACTTCCCCTCCAGCCAATTACGGCCCGCGGGGCCCACTGATGATTTTTACAGCCTTTCCTGGAGTCATGACAAGGAAAACTAAATGAGCTACAGGACCCCTTTCATCACTAACAGCCGGGTATCACGGTTGGGGGCAGAGGAAGGAAAGAAAAATCACTTTTCTCCCCTACTTTGAGCTAATCAAGAGAACTCGAGCCTGGACGGCCAACATGTTGGTGTTGAGAAAAGCTGTTCTCAAGCAGAACTAATTGGCAACAGAAATGGAATCCCCCCCCCCCCCAAAAAGTATAAACATGCTTTCTCCCTGGGAATTACCCTTCAGAATAGGTATTCCAGACATGTGTGTGCAATGGCCTGAGCATGGCCTGGAGTGGACGTCTCCACTCCTGTTGCCCAGCACCCCTGCCCTTCTCCCAAGAACAGGCAGCTAGCTTTGGGACACCTCAGGCCCTGATTCGCCGACACTGGTTTGGATAGAATTGATTCCCCCTCAGCTCCAAGTATAAGGCTTGTCAGTTGCTCATGCCAAGGAGCGTATTCCAGGGATATTTCAGGAATGGGCATACAACCCGACAAGAAACAATACGGCACAAGAAAGGAACACTTTATGAGGCTTCTGGAAAAGAGAGCTCTTGCCACTTTAGAGGTGCAGAGAGGTGAAGTAATTTGCCTAGAGTCACACAGCACAGTGGTAGGGGATCAGGATTTGAACCCAAGTCTGTAGGACTGAAGAGTTTGCAACACTTAACTGCTAAGCTCTACCAAGAGGGGGAATAAACTCCAGAGGAAGCCAGAGAAGCTGGATCCAAACCCAACTCTGTGTGATTCCAGGCAAGTTACTTAACCTCTCTGTTCATCAGTTTCCAGACCTGTAAAGTGGGGCTTATAAGAGCACCTCCACTTGCGGGACCTGAGGGTTGAATGAATTTACAGCAATACATGTAAAGTGTGTGGAAAAGTGCCTGTCTCACGGTGAGGATTTACCCTTACCCCCCTCACACTGTTTCCCACATGTGATGAGAGTCAGACTAAATAAAAGCAGGGGAAGGGGAGGAAGGAGAGGTCGATGCTATCAGGCTCGGTTCCCCTCCGGGAGCAGCCGTACCACAAAGATGTGGCACATCAGGAACCCACAGCCCGCTCAGGCTTGGGTATTCTGACCTGGAGAGACAGAGTCGACGGCAGCTGGGCCTGTCTATGTGGTGGTGGTCGAGATCCAGGGGAAATTCCACTCATTCAAGTGGCAAAAAAGCAAGACATCTGACAAATGCCACGTGGTTGAGGGTGGGTGTGAATCGGTACAGACACATTGGAAAATAGTTCAGTATATTATTTCATATTCCTATGGCCCAGCAATCCTACTCCTGGGTACACGTCTGAGACACACGCCAGCATGAACGTACTAGGACAAGTGCAAGAATGCTCAAAGCAATTCTGTTTATAACAGCAAACAGACAAGTGGAAACAACCCAAAGACCCATAGGCTTGGAAAACAAATTCCGGCCTCCTGCAGAATAGTATACGGCAGTGAAAGTGAATCAACAGCCAGCCACGTGCCGCCATAGATGAATTTTAGTGATAAAATGATTTAAGAACACAGAGGTACCACAGGACAACACATAGCTTTTTAGAAAGTTCAAAAATAAGTAAAAGTAAATAATATATTATTATGGCATAAATACGTGAGTGATAATACCATTTTTTTAAACAAGAGAGATCAGGATGATGGAAACATTCCGGAGTTGGATGATGGTGGTGGTTGCAAAACACTGCGAGCGTGCTAAATGCCACAGAACTGTGCCCTGGAAAATGGGGACTGTGGTGAGTTTTATATTCTGGATCTCTTACGACAATTTTCTAAAAACCAAGGGAAAGATAAACACAAAGTTCAAGTAGTAGCTACCACAGTGGAAGGAGCACGTACCTGGTTATAAATAATTGTCACAGCTGTTTGTGGGTTGGGTGGGTAAATGGGGACATTCAATTGTCTCTTTCACCTGGGCTGTGATTAATTGAAGTCACCTGAGGTCCATTTTGTAAAGACTTGAGGAAAGCTCTCTGGACCTGGATTTGGGGACCAGGGATCTAATGGGTGCCCCTGGGCAAGTGAGAAAAGACCTTGGGCCGTTCCCGCTGCTGCCAACCAGGCACCAGCCTATCGGGCATCTGGCCGGTGGGTGCAACCAATGGTCTGGAGGTACCACTTAAGCCCACCTCCTCATGCCTCCACCTGCAGGGCCTTCCCCTCCCCTCGCTCATTCTCCCCTGGGGAGTGAGTTTGGAGGGCGATGCTAGGCTCGCTCCTCATCAGAGGGCTGCCTGCAGCACTGGGTGGTGGGAGAGGTGATTCAGTTCAAGGGACAACACGGTCACAGCCACCTGGCCAAGACAGACTCCGAGTTCCATCACCTGCCTGACTCCTGGGTTTATCCGAACTCAGGTAAGAAAGAGGGGGTTGTTTACCGAGTCCTCCAAGCCCACCTGAGACAGAGAAGGGGGGTATGAGTATAGGGGCCACATGAAGAGCCTGGAACCTGGGCCTGGTTGGTCTGACGGGCACATGTGAGGATGCACGATTCCACAGACTCTCGTTGTTTTGCAAAGGAGCGGCTGCTTGGTGAGTTAGCACGGGCTATTAAAATGCGGTATTCATAAATGAAATGTAGCATGCAGCTAGAGGTGCCCAGGGACCCTAATTCAGTCTGACCGCTTTGTCACCCTTGGCAACGTAGCAAAGCGAATATGCCATAAGTCTTAACTGAGTACCTACTATGGGCTACAGCACTGAACAAAACAGGCCAAAATAAATAAATAAATAAAAAAAACCTGCCCTCAGGAAACTCACATTCTAGTAGAGGATATTTTGAAAAAGAAAAATAATATATTATTTTTAGATGATGGAAAGAGGTACGGAGTGAGCCATGTGGAGATCTGGGAATGAGTGTCCCAGGCAGAGGGGAAGGCAAGTGCAAAGGTCCTGAGGCAGTACTGAGCCTGGCTCACTTGAGAACAGTCAGTGTGGCGAGGGGCAGGGCAGGGCAGAATCTGGAGACGAGGTCCAGATTTTGCGGGGCCTGGTGGCCGTGGTTAGGAGCAGGGAGCCAGGCCTGTGGGAGGAGGGTGTCCTGAGCAGAGGAGGGGCAGGATCTGACTTCCTTTTAATAAGACCTGCTGGCGGCAGGTGTAGAACAGCCCATCAGAGAGGCAAGAGGAGAAGCAGAGACGTCCGTGAGGACGCAACCACAACAGTCCAGAGAGGGATGATGGCCACGGGGACGAGGGTGGCAGCAGTGGAGGTGACGGGAAGCCAGCAGCTTCCGGAGACAGGTTGAGGGTAGAGCCAATAGAATGTCTTTTTTACTGAAAAGTGGAAGCAGCTGGGCTCTACTCATGTGTTTTGCAGTCAAGAAAGTTTGAGACCTGGTTTGAAAATAGAGATGTGGTTGTCAAAACGGCTCCCTTCTCACAACCTCCTGGGGCTTCTGTTATGCAGGCATTGAAAGGAGTGGTTTAGGTCTTCATGTGCTAACAGGGAAAGACACCGGGGTATATTGTCAAGTGAGACAAGGAAGATGCGGAATAAAATGTAAGAATGACCTCATTTTTGAACATTAAAATTACATATACGAGTGAATGAACGGTCTGGAAGAACAGACAGTGGTTACCTGGAGCGGAACCCACTGAGATTTAAAGTCAGGATTGCCCTTCCTACATGCAAAATAAAAGAATCCAAAAACCCTGGTTTTAGCTCCTTTTAAGATTGCTGTGGGCGGGGCTCGCTTCCTGCCATCCCAGCCTCACTTCTCATAGGCGGCCAGTGTCCCCACCTGGGCCTCCTCCTTGGCTAGGCCTGTAAGAAGGCAGAACAGGGGAATGAGAAATATTTTCCTCTCGTGCTTGCGGGCCTGGGAGACTGGAAAGGGCCCACCTGGCTCCTAGGCTTTCTAAAAATAGAAAGTTTTCTGAACTTTCCAATAGGTTTGGCTTAGCTGTTCCTCCTCCATGTTCCAAGACGCCATTTTGATTAGAGAATCATGT
The DNA here is from genome assembly GCF_949987515.2 of Delphinus delphis. NCBI lineage: Eukaryota > Metazoa > Chordata > Mammalia > Artiodactyla > Delphinidae > Delphinus > Delphinus delphis. The sequence continues at coordinate 10,807,364 of NC_082697.1, read as the reverse complement.
GTTGTGCATGAAAATCAAGGATGGCAGGAGCGAGACCTGAAAAGGGATGGAATTTACAGGGAGCTGCCCCTGAGGGGACCCGGAAACGCCCTGTGAATGTGGAGGGGCGGGGGGGGGGGGGGCACCGAGAATGCAGGGACCCAGGGCCTTTGTGCTGCCTGAGCTGGGGCCCTGGACACAGCCGGTGCAAATAACACCTTCTGACCCTCCCAATCTCTGCATCCATTCCAGCGCTTACAGCAGGAGAGAGGAGTTTGGCTGTTGGGTTTGTTTGAGGCCAGAGGAGGAAGTTGAGGGATTGTGTCCAAGGCCCAGTGCCTGGAGTTTGAATTCCTTTGGGTGAGAGCTGAGGACGGTCCATGACAAGATTTCTAAGACCCTGGGCACAAGCATATATGCTGTGGGGCCAGTGGTGTGTTGGTAAAGGTTTAACAACCAGCTTTCCAGGGGAAAGTGTATGTGTGGGTATGCACGTGCACACATGTGTACAAATATAGGCACTTATGCTTGCACACATAAACACATACATACTCAGGTTTACTATAGATTGTATTGATGGAAAGGATGTATAGCCCACAACTTACAGATAAACATAAAATGTACAATAGCCCCCCCTTTTGTAAATTTCATATACTCAGTTGATTCACACAGGACATTTTTGTTGATTTTTGCCGCCAGCTCTTGTATCTGTTGTCACCTTATGGTTATAATTGATGAGTGACTGTAGTTCTTTCCAGAACGTTGGCTGATATCTGCCTTTACCTTAAGGACTGAGACAAAAATGATACACCAAAGTGCAGGTCGGAACTTTCCTGGTTTGTCAGCGAAGTGTGCAACTTCCCTGCTTTTTGGTGTTATTCCCACTGTAACAATTAGAGACGGGACGCATTTTTATGTTTAACCTGCATCATCCTTTTCTCCCTCCCTTTCTTTGTCTAGATCACTTTGTCTGTTGACCTAGACAGTCAACAAAACAATAAATCAAGCCCTGAGCTGTACTGTTTGCCAATTCCCGTAGTGTAATTACTCCCACCATGGCCGACTTCAGGCTACCAACTTAAGTCGCAAAAAATGGAATTGGGAAGAGATCTGCAATAGTGCACTGTTAGGGGGTGTTCCCACCAGACAGACACACCGGACGTGAATATCCCCAGGAGAACCAGTAACAGTAACATGTAGTTTTAAAAACTGGAAAGTGATGAGTTTTGAGCACTTACGACCTTTGTTTTTTGTTTTTTTAAATTTATTTCATTTATTTATTTTTTGGCTATGTTGAGTCTTCGTTGCTGCGTGCGGGCTTTCTCTAGTTGTGGCGAGCAGGGGCTGCTCTTCGTTGCGGTGCGTGGGCTTCTCATTGTGGTGGCTTTTCTTGTTGCAGAGCACAGGCTCTAGGTGTGTGGGCTTCAGTAGTTGTGGCACGTGGGCTTCAGTAGTTGTGGCTCGCGGGCTCTAGAGCACAGGCTCAGTAGTTATGGCGCACGGGCTTAGTTGCTCCATGGCATGTGGGATCTTCCCGGACCAGGGCTCGAACCCGTGTCCCCTGCATTGGCAGGTGGACTCTTAACCACTGCGCCACCAGGGAAGCCCCACGACCTTTGTTTTTAATTAAATTTATTTAATTATAAGTTTATGTAGCTTAATTTTTAATAATGGCTCTGGTTAGCAACGAGTTCACCAAATTCCTGAAAATCTGACAGTCGGCTTTTGCGAGCCGGTCCAAGCTGGCTCCAGCACGCCACCCGTGCAGGGACCACATGGCAGGGAGTGTCACGGGCTGGGGAGGAAGCCCTTCCCTCCACCTCTGCCCAGAACCCAGAGCAGCTCAGGCAATAAGCAGCTGGAGTCTGGCCGCACCAGATGGGTGCTGGCAACAGTGAATTTCTCCCAGTGGCCTTGGCGGCAGAGGCGAGGGACTAGTTTGCAAGCCAATGTGAAACATCCCTTTGGAGCTCCCCAGAAGGAACTGGGGGACCCTGGGGGTGCTGAGCTTCCAATGACATGTAGGTGAGGGCTCTGTAAGTGGCAGACATCTGGGTTAAATCACTCTGTGCCAAACCTAAGCTGCGGGACTGAGCTGGGCCTTCAGCGTTTCATGAGGCTTTTCTGAAGCTTGCGGGGCCCTAGGACTGTTCTCGCTGACAGCAGTCACGGGGCACTGCAGGCCAGCAATCACTTCTTCAAGCCCATCTTAATCCCAGCCTCCTCCGGCACCTTCCCTGATGCGCTGGGGGACTCGCGGGGAGATTTTCCTCCTCTTTAAGCTTGTGTCTCACCCACGTTTAGAACATAAGTGCCTTCCAGCCAGAGTCATAGCAATTTAGAGTTTAAAGAGATTTTAGAGATTTCCTAAAATAATCTCGTCTTATAGATGAGAGAAGGGGAGTGACTTGCACAAGATTACAGAAATCAAGGGCAGAACTGTGTAGGGTGACCAGCTGTCCCGGGACTGAGGGGATCTCCTGGGACAAGTTGGTCACTCTTGAGCTAGGACCACCAGTCGGGTCTCAACTCAAGCCCAAGGCAGAGGGTCTGGGCCAGTCCTAGAAAGAAAAGGAGCGAGTACAGAGCTGCTGCGGGATGGAATTTTCCAAGGGAAGAGAAAAGAGGAGGCCATATCTGGGTGCTGGGACTTCCAGCTCTACCCAGATGGCTGGCACCCGAGGGATTTCCCACCTGCCACAGCCCTGCTGTGGATTTCCCCGCCCTTGATGTAACATGCATCCTCCTTGTCTCTGCCAGAGAGACACTAGCTGACTTTATCTGCATCTTATCTCTTGGCTGCTGTCACCACACCTTCAGGGATGTATATGCAAATAGCCTACGATAATATTAATATGTGATTCCCCCCAAGGGAGGCATGTGGAAAGCACTGAATGTGTTTCACAATTCTGTTTCGTCCAGAGGAGCAGTGGGGGCCCAGAATGATTCGAAACAGATTTTTGAAAAAGGCAAAATAAAACTGGAACAAAACCTCATAGAGGCATGTGCCACTCTCCCCACCCCCAGCTCTCCCCACCCCTGCCTAATATTAACTCTCTTCTCTCATTCCCCGGGAGCCTAGTACAGCAAGGGGCATCAGGCCCTCTCCGTTCCAGCCAGGAGCCCCTGCCCATCCCTGGGCTGACATACCCTCTAAATGTTGCAGGCTGATCAGCCCGGTGCTTCGTCTGTCCCACTGTTCTTCTTCCTCATACACATAACACTCCCCTGACACCCTCTCCTCCTTCACCTCTACTTCCTGGGATAGTCACAGACTCAGAGAACACAGAAGTCCCGGCTACTCCTGGAGGCGGAGAGCTTCTGAGATCTGACTCTCATCTCTGCCACTGACCAGCTGTGTGACCTTGGGCAAGTCACTTCATTTCTCTATGCCTCCATTTGCTCAATGTACAACGAGAATAAGAGTAATCATCCCTGTCCTGCCAGGGGCTCATGGGGATTCTCTGAGCTAAAGCTTCAGCAAAGCCTGGCACAGTGCCTGGCATGCAGCAGACCCACACAACATAGCAGTCGTAGGGAGTTCCCTGGAGTCCAGTGGTTAGGACTCTGCACTTTCACTGAAAGGGCCGGGATTCATTCCCTGGTCGGGGAATTAAGATCCTGCAAGCTGCCCGGCGCTGCTAAACACAAGGAAAAAACAGTAGTCATAGTAAGAGCCCCTTAAAGATCACCTAGTTCAACCCCTCATTGTAGGGATGGACAAAGGGAGGCCCAGAGAGGGGAAGGAAGTTGCCCAAGGCCACACAGCAAGATGCTGCCATCTCATCTCAGCCTCAGCGCTTGGGGAGCTCCAGGTGGGATGTGCGGATGCCCTCCTCACACCCCGACTCCCTCTAAAGTCTGGTCCACGCCAGCTGCACACGGAGCAGTCGCTTCGCACTCACCATCGAGCAGGTCTCGACATTCAGGGCCGTGTCACGCCGTCCTCCTGGAAGCAACACGGCTTTCTCTATCGCTGAAGCGAGCGTCGGCTCCCATCGGCTGCGGGGCTCGGGAGACCAGCCTATAGGGACTGGCCGCTCGGAAGATGGCCTCGGAGGACCCCCTGCCCGCGATCTTCCTCGTGGTGCCGTGGGGACGGCGCGCGGCCGCCAGCCGGGCTCCGATAAAGCAGCCTGGCTCTTATCCGGCCTGTGTCAGGGTGCAGGCGGCCGCGGAGCTGGGGTTCCAGGAAGCCCGCCTGGGGCCCCCCCGGCCGGCCCCGTTCCCCCCGGATGCTGCCTGCCGCTCTGGCCGCGGCCGATGGCCCGTCAGTGTCACTCTGAGCTCTGCCAGGGAGAATTCCATGCTGGCCCCCTGCAGGCGGAGCCCCACCCCTTCACGGCCCACCCCCACTCGCATCTTGGCAAGGGGACCGGGAAAGGCAGCTAATTTCAAGTCCGTACAGCGTTTGTGGTCGTGTCCTGAACTCTCCACGATTAATCACGGAGCATCTGATTTCTGCTTTGCCTCAGAGGGGGGTGTGGGGAGGCCTGGAAGTTTCTGTTTACTCATTCTGCACCGGGCTTCGTGCTAATCACAAACAGACGGGACCCAGCCTCCCGCTCGCTCCCCCGCCCTCTTCTCCCTCTTCCTACCTTGCCACTTTCGGGTCGCTCTCCTCACTCTTTCTCCTTTCCCTCCTTTCTTCCCTCCTTCCCATCTGTTCCCTGCCTCTGTCCCAGATCCGGTCCTCCGTACACCCCTTCCTCTGGTCCTGGTTCCCCCCAAGCCCCCTCTGCACCTCCCACTTCTCCTGGGATGTAAATTAGCTTGGCCTTTTCCCTTTACATCTTTACAGCTAGTGGTCAGCCTCTTTTCTTTCTTTACAACCTAATTATTTCAGGGTTTGCCCCGCCGCCCAACCCCCATTACATGGGTGTGTAGAACTCCTATGAACTTGACTGTGTGTCCCAGTCAAGGGTGGAGTCCAGATACGAGGCACTGCTCCTTTGGTCACCTCGGCACATCTCGGCTTTCGGATTTCGGATTCTGCTCAGGGATGGACCCAGAAACAAAGGCCCCATTCATCGCCACCACGGAGAGCCCACCCCCCAGCCATGGTGCCTCCCAGCCTGTAACACCTAGGGATAAATTTCTCTCTGCTGCCCCTTGGCTCCGTGCCACCCTGCAGCCACTGCAGACAAGAAATCAGGAATAAACAGCCCCAAAGAAGAGAAACTGACACCCCTTCCCACAGCCACAAACACACATACTCTGAAGGGTAATTTGGCAAGACCTTTAAAAACCAGAAATGGGCGTAAGCTGCCACCCAGAACATCACTTAATGCACGTCCACGAGGTGGCATGCACATAGACGTTTGTTTAAAAAAAAAAAAAGGTTTATCACAGGCAACATTGGAAATAAATATCCATCCCAAAAAATGACTGGTTAAATAGAATATAATAAATAGAATATGAAAGAATCGTACTATCCCGGGCAGGGATTCAGAGGGTGAGCTGCATCTGTATGTAACAATGGAGATGGGTCTCCAAGACATATTATTGAGTGAAAAGAGGGTCAGAATGATACATTCAGTATCATCCTGATTGTGTAACCCTCCGCCCTTATACACACATAAAATGAAAGGCTATGGAAACACATAAAGCCAGGAAAATAGTCTATAAGGATATAAACCACACTGAGCCATTACCTCTGGGAAGTGGGGGAGGCAGAAGTTTAAGCGTGGTGCTCTTACCTGTAGCAGCTTCATTCTGAAAAGTGAAAATGGATTCATCTGTTACCTAGATTCCCAACCAGCTTCCTTCACCAGTGACATTGCACCCCATACCCGGAGAAAATTTCATCCACCCGTTTGCCTCCTTGGACTAGCTCAAAGAATTCTATAATCTGTCAGCTGAGAACTGAACAGCAGTCCTGAGGAGTGAACCCAGAAGTTCTACAAGCACTCTAGTTTGATCACCTCTAGTCAGGTGTTGGGACCCAGAGCTGAAACTGACATTGCACTGAGTGAAATTCCTTAAGAGCCAGGGAGCTGTCAAAGTTACTCCGGAGTGGGCTTAGGTCTCCTGGAAAGGAGGCCAGCAGATCTATATTTGAAAGCAAAGTATTGGAAAGTTGATGGCTTGGTTTTCAGGAAGCAATGTCACCTACTCTAACTTGCAAAACATGAAAACCACTCCGAAGTGTTTTAAAGGAGTGAACATGTTCAGACTTCATGCCAAGAAAAGGGTTGCCGAGAAGCACGGTTTCGGTTCAGCCGTTTCTCTCCTGCTCACCGACCAAGTGCACAACCACATCTCACGGGCACAACAGGCAGGCGAGCCTGGCACTCCACACAGGGTGCTTCGCACGTGCTGTGATGTGATGGAATTCACCAGAATGCTCTCTGTCCCCACTTGTCCAGTGCCTGCAGGCTTTGGGAATTCAACTGCAAAGAAGACAAATGATGCTTTTCACAGCCCCGAGCCAGTGGGGGCACCAGCCCCTCCTCCTCGTCCTCCAGGGCAGAAAGGAACCCCAGCTTTGGAGCCGGGCAGTCTCAGACTTGGTGTTTCCAGCCATCTGAGGGAGTGGCAGAGTGAGACCATGCCATTCCCAAAGCAGGCCTCACATAGGGTCAGTGCCCAAGATGACTTTGGGTGACACACAGGACACTGAACAGCACTGCCCCTAGAGTGGGAACGTCATTTTACTCCAGTGACAATTCTCTTCCCATCCCATTTGGCCTGGGACAGAGTCTCAGCTTTGTGCTAATCTGTCTTTAACACCTCTACCGTCTACTAATCTCTCTTTCTGACAAAGAAAAAGCAGGCCTCAGGCTTAGGTCAGCCAGCAGCCAACAGCATCCAGCTAGAATCCTGTTTGGCAAGTGATCACGGTTTTCCACTGTCTTCCACTTTCCTATCTGTAATTTTTTTAAGTTTAAAAGGGAGTCCATCAGCTAAGGGAAAATCTGACAAAACCTTAATAAGGCACAGAGTTTAGTTAATAATGATGTATCAATATTGGTCATTAGTTATGACAAATGTACCATAGCAATGTAAGATGACAAGAGGGGCAATTAGAAATTGGGTACAGGGTATGTAGAGTTCCCTGTACCGTCTTTGCCACTTTTCTGTAAGTTTCAAACTATTCCAAGATTGAAAGCTTAGTGGTGATCATTTTGTAATGTGTAGAAATATCGAATCACTATGTTGTGTAACAGGAACTCACGTAGTGTTGTAGGTCAATTGTTCAAAAACAAACTCATAGAAAAGGAGATCAGAGGCGGGGGTTTGGGGGAGGGGGGAATTGGATGAAGGTAGTCAAAAGGTACAAGCTTCCGGTTATAAGATAAATAAGTACTAGGGATGTAATGCACAACACAATTAATATAATCGACACGGCTGTACATTATATGTGAAAGTTGTTAGGAGGGTGAATCCTAAGAGTTCTCATCATAAGGAGAGAATCTTTCTTTTTCCTTTATTTTGTATCTGTATGAGATGATGAATGCTCACTGGAGTTATTGCAGTAATTATTTCATGACGTACATAAGTCCAATCATTACGTTGTCCACCTTAAACTTATACAGTGCTGTATGTCAATTATATCTCAATAAAACTGAAAGAAAAATAAGTAAATAAAATTGAAAGTTTATTTAACTATGTTTAATGGACCCAGAAAAAAAGTAAGTCCGTGGTTTTTTTTTTTTTTTTGCGGTATGCGGGCCTCTCACTGTTGTGGCCTCTCACTGTTGTGGCCTCTCCCGTTGCAGAGCACAGGCTACGGACACGCAGGCTCAGCGGCCATGGCTCACGGGCTTAGCCGCTCCGCGGCATGTGGGATCTTCCCGGACTGGGGCACGAACCCGTGTCTCCTGCATCGGCAGGCGGACTCTCAACCACTGTGCCACCAGGGAAGCCCCCGTGGTTTTTTTTGTTGTTGCTGTTCTTTGTTTTTTTTAATCGAGGTAGAGTTCATTTACAATATTAATATTAGTTTCAAGTATACAACCTAGTGATTCAATATTTTTATAGATTATACTCCATTTAAAGTTATTACAAAACAATGGCTATATTTCCTCGTGCTGTATATAATATATCCTTGTTGCTTATCTTTTTTTTTTTTTTTGCGGTACGCGGGCCTCTCACTGCTGTGGCCTCTCCCGTTGCGGAGCACAGGCTCGGGACGCACAGGCTCAGCGGCCATGGCTCACGGGCCCAGCCACTCCACGGCATGTGGGATCTTCCCGGGCCGGGGCACGAACCCGTGTCCCCTGCATCGGCAGGCGGACTCTCAACCACTGCGCCACCAGGGAAGCCCTGTTTATCTATTTTATACATAGTAATTTATATTTCTTAATCCCCTACCCTATCTTGCCCCTCCTCCCTTCCCTCTCGCCACTGTTAACCACTAGTTTGTTTTCTGTATCTGTGAGTCTGTTTCTATTTTACTATATACATTCGTTTGTTTCAATTTTTAGATTCCACATATAAGTGATAACATAGAGTATTTGCCTTTCTTTGCCTGACTTATTTCACTAAGCATAATAGTCTCTAGGTCCATCCATGTTGTTGCCAATGGCAGAATTTCATTCTTTTCATTCCATTGTGTGTGTTTATATGTATGTGTGCATATGTGTGTGTTTATAAGTGTGTGTGTGTGTGTATATATATATATATATATATATATATATATATATATATATATATATATATATATATATATATACCACATCTTCTTTATCCATTCATCTGTTGCTGGAAAGTTAGGTTGCTTCCATATCTTGGCTATTGTAAATAATACTGCTATAAACATAGGTGTGCATGTATCTTTTTGAACTAGTGTTTTCGTTTTCTTCTGATACATACCCAGCAGTGAGACTGCTGGATCATATGGTAACTCTGTTTTCAGTTTTTAAGAACCTCCATGCTGTTCTCCATGGTGGCTGCACCAATTTACCTTCCCACCAGCAGTGCACGAGGGTTCCCTTTCCTCCATACCCTCGCCAACACTTGTTATTTGTGGTTGCATGTTGCTTTTTTTTAACTGTATGTACAGAGAGAAACAGAGAGACAGCAAATGTGGCAAAATATTGACAATTGGAGTGTCTGAGTGAGGGGGATACGGGGTTCTTTTTTTAAAATTTTATTTGTTTTTGGGCTGCATTGGGTCTTTGTTGCTGCTCGCAGGCTTTCTCTAGTTGTGGCGAAGGGGGGCTATTCTTCCTTGTGGCACACAGGCTCAGTAGTTGTGGCGCACAGGCTCAGTAGTTGTGGCGCACAGGCTTAGTTGCTCAGAGGCATGTGGGATCTTCCCGGACCAGGGATTGAACCCGTGTCCCCTGCATTAGCAGGCGGATTCTTAACCACTGCGCCACCAGGGAAGTCCTGTCCTGGGGGTTCTTGAAGCTATTCTTCCAACTTTGCTGCAGGTTTGAAATTTGTTGAAACAAACAGTTGGGAGAGAAAGTAAATCAATGTAAAGAAAAAGTTTAGTACATAAGAGCCCAGGTGGAAAATGAGTGTAGCCAAATTGTCAAGGTGGTGCTGAGTTGCTGGCCTTTGGGGGAAACTAGGCTAAGATGCGGCCTGGCGGGGAGATCTGTGGTGACTCCAAAGGACCCTCTCAAGTCCCTGCGTGGCCACACTCACTCCCTGTCACCCGCAGAATCTTCTCTGCCACCCTCACAGGCACACAACTTCCAACAGCACAGCATTCGTAACACTTTCAAACCATTTCCCCACCTCTACCCCTCACAGCATCCTGTGACATCGGCAGGGCAGGTGTTGTCATCCCACGTGCCAGGCTGGGGATTTCAGGGACAGAGATGAAGAAGGAGGAAATGTTCCAGTGGGAGACAGGCGTGTAAACAGAAACCTACAATGCCAAGTGCTAATTTCAGCCCAGGTAGTAAGGGCCAGGTGGGCGGAGCAGTGAGGGAAGCCCCCCCCACCCCCCACCCCCCCACCCAACAGCTTTACCTTGGAGAATGAAGACGATGCCCCAGGGAAGGATAAGTAAACAGAAGGATTACGTACTCCTTCTAGAGAATCTCTGTTCTCTGGCCCTGGGGGAAGGCCAAACCGGCAGCCTTGGGGGCCCTGCAGAGCCTGGGACTCTACCCCTCTCCTGCTTTGCCCCCTCGTCCTTCTAAGGTGCCTGGCTTTCTCCCGTGGTTCCCCCAGCAGAACTCTCTCCCCTTGGCCATCTCCCACGCCCTCCTGGCTTTTACCTGTTTAAGACCTTAATCCTTACCCTGTTGGAGCCCACTAAGGAGCCACATTCTCCAAAGCTTTCTCCGAACCCCCCCTCTGGTGTGGAGACCCTCTCCCAGGCAGCCTCGCTGTCTCATCGTGGCAAAACTGTGTAAGCACACAGGCCCCGGCGCCCAATCCTGGCTCCTCTTCTTCCCGACTGAATGACCTTGGGCAAGTCACTTGACCTCTCCATCTCCTCATCTATAAAATGGGAGTAACTATAGAGCCTCACTGGGTTGTTGTGAGGATGAGATGAAACAATAGCTTGTTGCTCAGTCTACGGGCCAGCAGATGGGGCGTCACCTGGGAGTTTGTTAGTACAGAGTCCCAGGCCTCGCCCCCGACCTTCTGAACCAGATTCACAGGATCCCAAAATGATTCATGTGCACATTAAAGTTGAGAAGCACTGAGACATTATATGTAAAGCGCGAAGACCCTGCCTGGCACACGGTTGGCTCCTATTAAATAGATGTGGTTGCCATCATCATCATCGGCACCATCATCCCACAAGATTGCTGTTTCCTCATCCTTCTCCATCTGAGAGGAAAGACCACGACTGCCATGTGCACTATTGCAGACTCAGTGCCCAGAGCAGAGCCGGTGCTTGATGAATGATGGCTGGATTAAGTCATTGTCTAATTTTCATGGAAAAACCCGACTGGAACCCAGTGGCCTTACTCCCAGCTGAGCTTTTTTTCAAACCCCCAGCCTCCTGCAGATACAAGGAACAAAGTCTGGATGGCGAAGGGGTCTCCCATTCAGGAAGGCATGGGGGTGAGCTTGTTTGGGAGGAAGTTCATCCCAGTTGGTAAAATCCGTCATTTTCCTACAGGTAGTAGGATCAAAACTCCCCCTCCTTTATCAACCCTTCAGCACCGAAGAGAACATCCAATTGCTGTATTCTTCCTGGAGATCAATATCCTGACCCGTCATTGCCAATCTTCTCCTCCACTGCCGTCTTGACTCAGGGTCCGGTTCTTTGCACCTCTGCTCCACAGTGACAAACAACCGATTCAACAGAGAGAGGCTGGCTCTGTTGAGCTGGGGAAGCATTTGGAATGACAGGTCCCCCCTCTGGCCTCAGGCTGGGCCATAAACCTTGGTTCAGCGGAGGAATGAATCCGCCCTGAAATCTGGGAGCCTTATCAGTTGGGGGGATTAGCAAAGGCCAAGTCTTGACCTGAAGGAAAATCCCAGACGCCCTCCATGCTCCCTTAGGGACCCTCCGGAGTCAAATATTTTCCGAACCAACTCCAGTTAAGTAAATAGCGTTCTGCACGTGAGTGCCGACAGGGTTTCTCAGAGGACCTGACATTCTCCACTTGGTGACTGTCATTTCCTTACAAACATAACATTGGAAGCGATCTTTGCATTCCCAGAATGATTTCCCCAGCTGAGGAATTCTGCATTTCTCCTGGAGTTCAGGGTTGCGGCTTTATTTTGTGCTTTTATGACAACATCCTCTTAATGCATCTTGTATAATTTGATAAAAACCCTTTCCCCTCCACCCACCCCAATGCGTGTCTTTCTTTGCCACAAATTTCTAGTGAACTCTTCAAAAAATGCACAGCCTAAATTGAACCCTGATGCTTGAAGCACTAATGGGGCGCCTTCTTCAAAGCAATTCTTTACAACCCAACAGTTTACATGTTGCTGGAAACAATGGACTTAAGCGCACAATTTATTTGGATTGGCTAGTTTCATGCTGGTTGGAATCTGCTTTGGGGGGAAAACAAACCCTGCATGTGTTTAGATTTATAATTTATACTGAAAGCACAAATACCTCGTAATAGGGCTGCAATGAGAGGCAGTTATGAGCAAAAGTCACCACACATGGAGGCTTTCCTGTCTCACAGATATACTACGAAAGACTGCAAACCGCTTTTTAGTGAAGCCACCTTCTCCTTTCCCACCCCCATCTCTACCCGCCCCTGCAAGAGAAACACCTATGGCAGAAGCCATAGACCATCTGCCTGACCTGTGAGCAAATGCCCTGCCCTGGCTCTTCCCCAGCTGTCTGGGGTGGAGACTGTCCTGTGCCTGCACTAAGTGATTTACGCTGACTACCTCACTCCATCCTCACAACCACTGCCCTCGGCCTCATGATCCCCACGTTAAGCGGAGGAAACCGAGGCACAGGAAGGTGAAGCCGCTCTCCCAAGCTCCCAGAGCAGGTAATTGGTAGAGCCAGGATTCTAACTCAAAGAGTCTTGCTCTAGAATCAACTCTCTCAACCCTGAGGTCCTTTTGTAGTAAAATCTGATGAACTAGCCAGATGCTCCATTAACTCGACTCTTTATTGCAGTTGAGTTGGAAGAGAAGCAAGGCAAATGGCGGGGAAATAAAATGAGATCGCGACTTCACCAAAGCAAAATTGAGATCCTGCTCTCCAAATGAAACCCAACAGGATCTGGAAGAGAACACATTCAACCTAATCTCCTCCACCTTCTCCAACTCTATCTCCAGGCCCAGACAAGAAGATGCCACGTTTGAAGGGGAGACTCAGGGTCCCAGAGGACCCTCCGTTCACAAGAAAGACCCAGAGCTGCCCTCTGGATTCCAGAACGAGGAAGTAGAAGAGCATCCTCTAGAGAGATTACCATGGTGGATTATCATAAGAAGCATCCCAGTGAACGTGCCACCTGGCTCCGCTGCCCCCTGCAAGGAGCTGGTGCTGCTGTAGCCACGAGAATGTGTGATTGCATTGACCAGCAGATCGAGGAGGACGTGATGGCCCTCCAGCTTTGGAAGCAGTCTTCACCTTACACCTGCTGTCTTTGCTTTCACTTTCTTGGGACCTCAGGACCACAATGGTGAAGAGGAACGGGTTAGCCTCCTAGAAGACGGAAGTCCACGTTGATGGGAACCATGGCACCCAAGCTGACAGCCAGACCACTGCTGGGTACGTGAGTGTGGCCACGTGGACCCTCCAGTCCCTGTCGAGTTGTCAGATGACTGTGGTCTCATGAGTGAGCCCAAGAGAGGCCAGCAGATTGCCAACCCACAGAATCAAAAAACACAACCAGCTCTCAGTTACAGGAAGCCAGTAATGTTTGGGGTGGTTTGTTACACAGTGGCTAGAGCTCAAATCATTGTTAACACAGTTAAAACAAAGGTCCCCTATCGAAACCACAGCTATAAAAAGGATTCCAGCACGACCCAGGATGACAGCAGTTTCTGGAGGATTTACCGAAACGCCTCTTACCCTGTCCCTAGCTCATTCATTAGGACGTTGGGAGCCCAACTGTGCTTTTGCTCTTATTTGCTCATTAAATATTTGACCACTGTTTTCCACATAAAAGAAAGAACTATCTTTAGCACTAGGGACACAGATAAATCTGGCACACTAATGTCTTCTAAGAACTCCCAGGACAACAAAGGAGATAGACAAGAGCACTATTGTATTCGTGCAGCAAATATTTGCATACCAGGCATTACGTTAAGGGCTGGGAATACAATGATAGGAAAGTCACAAATCCAGACCTCATGGGGTCGGGAGTTGAGCCGGGAGGTGGACGTTAATAAAAGGAAACGACATAAACATGTGACTGCAAACGGTATTAAATACTGAACTAGTTTGGTGAGAAGAGGCCAGAAAGATTTACTTGAGGAAGCACCTTCTTCTTTTTTTGTTGTTTTGGCCACACTGCATGGCTGTGGGATTTTAGTTCCCAGACCAGGGATTGAACCCGGACCCTCGGCAGTGAGAGCGTGGAGTCCTAACCACTGGACCGCCAGGGAATTCCCAGAAAGCACCTTTCAAATTGAGACTTGAAAGAATAGGTGAAGCGCCTGGCCAAAAAGGAGGGGAAGAATGTTCCAGGCCGAGGGAAGAGCATATGGCAGTGGTTCTTTTTTTTGTTGTTAATTATTTAATTTATTTATTTTTGGCTGCGTTGGGTCTTAGCGCAGGCTTTCTCTAGCTGCGGCGAGCGGGGGCTACTCTTCGTTGCGGTGCGAGGGCTTCTCATTGCAGTGGCTTCTCTCGTTGTGGAGCACAGGCTCTAGGTGCACGGGCTTCAGTAGTTGTGGCTCATGGGCTCAGTAGTTGTGGCTCGCGGGTTCTGGAGCTCAGGCTCAGTAGTTGTGGCGCACAGGCTTAGTTGCTCTGTGGCATATGGGATCTTCCCGGACCAGGGCTCGAACCCATGTTCCCCGCATTGGCAGGCGGATTCTTAACCACTGCGACACCAGGGAAGCCCATGGCAGTGGTTCTTACCAGGAGCAGTTAGGTTAACCTAGAACCCAACTCTATTTTACATTTAAACACAGAATAGTTTTGGCATGGTTGTAATATGTACTGAATTTTCCTGGAATGCAAGGACCATGTACATTGAGAGAAGGCTGAACTGGACTTTGCTTGGGGGTTCATATTGGTCACTCTTCCGGAGCATCAGGGCTGGCAGCAACTCCAGTCGACATGCTCGTGGTGCGCGAGTGGCCAACACCCCACACCTAGACCCGCCTGCGTGTGCAGGTGTCACCTTCACAGAGGTTCTACCTGTTCGGTTCAAGCCCCTGGCTACTTCATCAGGACTTCCAGCATTAAAATACATATGATTTTCTTATAGATTACTTTCCACTTATTCTCCTTTGTTTTAGAGTTTGAGAAGTACATGTACATGTTTTCAGTATGTGAGTAGGTAAGTTATACTATTTGTGAATTTCATTTCAGGGTAGACAATGAGCCACTGGGTCTGATGAGGTTAGAACCACAGGCACCTTTAAGACTCTCCTCTTGCAGTGGGACAGGGAGTCAGGCTGATGTAAGAACTAACAGGAAGTATGGGGTTAGAGCCCAGAGACCCAGGAGCAGTGTGGTACCAGATGAGGCTAGAGGAGGATGGGGGGAAACCAGAACCCCCAGATGCTGCTGGAGGAATGTGAGATGGGACGGTCTGGTGGTTCCTCAAAAGTGACACATGGAATGTCATCTGAACGAGCACTTCCACTCCTAGGCGTATATCCAGAAGAAATGGAAATATATTGTTCAGACAAAAACTTGAACACAGATGTTCACGGCAGCATTATTCATATTAGCCAGAAACGAGAAACAGCCAAAATGCCCATCAACTGGCAAACGCATAAACAAAGAAGTGGTACATTCGTATGGTGGAATAGTATTCAGCCATAGAAAGGAATGAAATACTGATACATGCTGTGATGTCGATGAACCTTGAAAACCTTATGCTAAGGGAAAGACGCCAGACCCAGAAAGCCACATATTGTATGATTTCATTTGTGTGAAATGTCCGGAATAGGCAAATCCATAGAGACAGAAAGAAGATTCGTGGTTGCCAGAGGCTGGGGCTGAGGAGGTAACGGAAAGTGACTGCTAATACGTCTGGGGCTTTCCTTGGAGGGTGATGAAAATATTCTGGAATTAAACAGCGGTGATAATTGTACCACTCTGTTAATTTAGTTAAAAAAAAAAACTGAACTGTACACTTTAAAGGAGTGAATTTTATGGCATTTGAATTATATCTCAAACAAAACAAAAAGATGAAGCTACAGAGATAGACAGGGTCACCCCATTCAAGGCATCATGACCCCGGGTCTTCAACCTCAGACTGATGAGAGCCACTGAAGGTTTTAGGCTTCACCATGATAATGTAGGTTTGCATCTGGGAAAGATCTCTGTGAACAGTGGGCTGGAGATGGGCAAAGATCGACGGCTTTGAAGGTGATGCAGAGCCAGGTATCTGCAGCCACACCTGGCTTCGGACCTGAGCAAGTTGAGGAGGCTTCCCCCACCCCTCAGGGATGCTGCAAGACCACCACGTTGACAGCTGTCTTATAGAACAGCCGTCACAGAGGTACAATCATGCTTGAGGAGATGAGCCGGAACAAATTGCTTCTGACTGGTGGCATCTGGGAAGACGTTTTGGAAGAGGCGGCCTTTGTGAGAAACTTTGCAGTTGGTTTAGGGCAGGCAAAGGTTCTAAAAGCCTGCTGGGAAGAAGGGATCACATAAGCAAAGGTATGGAGGCCAGCAGTACCCAGGTTTGATGAGGTTCTGTGTAGCCCGGTCAGAAGGGAAACAAAAATTATGGTAATGCATTAGTCACGGTTCTCCAGAGAAACAGAACCAACAGGATAGTTATAAATTTTATATATATATGTATATATATACACACACACACGCATATACACCCACACACACGAGGAGATTTATTATAGCAATTGGTTTATGAAATTATGGAGACCAGCAAGTCCCTCTATCTGTCCTCCGTAATGGAGAACCAGGAAAGCTGGTGATGTAATTCAGCCTGAGTCCACATGCCTGAGGACAGGGGAACTGATGGTGTGTCTCTCAGTCCGAGTCTGAAGGCCAGAAAACCAGGAGCACCAGTGACCAAGGGCAAGAGAACACGGGTGTCCCTGCTCAAACAAGGAGGACAAATTTGCCCTTCCTTTGCCTGATGGTTGTATTCAGGCCTCAACAGACTGGATGATGCCATTAGCATTGGTGAGGGCAATCTTCTTTACCTTTACTCAGATGACTGATTCATATGCTAATCTCTTCCAGAAACACCCTCAGAGTCACGCCCAGAACGAATGTTTCACCAGCTCTCTGGACATCCCTTAGTCCATGAAGCTGATACATCCAGCTTCTCCTCAGGCGTCCGCTCCTTGTCAACCTGACGCCCACGTGCATCTCCTTGAACCATACTTCATCTCCTACTGGAGACAATAACTAGGTGATAATTCTGCCTAACAGGACACGACTCTCCTGCATCCAACCAGAACACACTGGTACTGGCCAGTGTGTCCTCCCGTTTCTCACAATTTCCCTGGGAGGCATTAGCCCCTCATCATAGGAGACAGGTTCTAAGGGGCTTATCTAAGAGAGGTCTAAGGGGCTTATCCCTAAAGTCCCCCAGCTATGAAAGGGCTGGCTGGTTTGTAACCTCAGGTCGATTTGAAAAAAATGATGCACAAGGTGGGTTCAGGCCAACTTGTAGCATGTGGACTTTATTTTATAGCCAATAAAGTCAGTTCTTCTCTTCCTGCGCCATAAAACTCATTCTTCTCTGCATGTCTGTTTTGTATTACACATTCCGATCCCTCGAATCTTTCGATAACAAGTTTCCTTAAGGGAGAAATTGTGCTCATTGTTTGGAAAATGTAATCCACCATAGCATAGGAGATGACTGAAGACTCCTGACACCTCTATGTAGGGAGGTAGGGTATGTATATTTCAGTGCCAGAAAAACCCTAACCTGTGAACGCTGTATCAAGGGGGTGATGACAGCTGCCTAATATTAAATAGGAGACGTGTGTTCTTTCTGCCACTTAAACTCCCTGGCTTTGCTCTGAGCAATAAGTAACAAAAACAAATACATATTTGCTGAATTTTTGTTTCATTCTGTTTGGATTCCAGTTGTTGAGATATAATCAGTTCTTTTATGTAATGCATTTTTTAGTATATACTTGAATCTTTACCTTATGGTTTCAACAGCCATAGAGAAAGTCTTGAAATATTTTTAAAGGGAAAGAGGTGGGGCAGGAGGGAGGTGACAGGGATATAAGATACAATTATCAGAATTTAAGACCCAGTGCCAGCAAACCTAGTTGGAGATGGGTGAGACTTCTAAAAGGGAGGAAGATGAATTGGGACAGTGTAGCCACAAGCTTGCTTTCCACCTGAGTATTTATGCAATCTGGGACAATCAGAGAGAGACTGTTTGAGGGGCAGGAGTGATCCTAGGACTTCTGGGATCCTTCTGGCTTAGTATAGAAAATAGACTGTAGAGAAGCAGGGGAAGAAGCAGAGAAACCAGATTGGAGGCTACTGCAATAGTCCAAGCGAGAGATAACAGTGACTTGGTCTAGGGTAGACGGTGTGGAGGTGGTGAAAAGCAGTTGGATACTGGATATATTTTGATGATCAAGTTAGTAGGACTGGATGTGGGGTGTGAGAGAAGCAGAGGAGTCAAGGATAATGCCAATGGAAGTCTTCTGGAAGACACAAGTTCAAGAATGGGGCTGCCATCTGCTGAGATGGAAGAAGATTCTTGATGAGAAGGGGAGTGGAGAGATCAAGATTACAGTTTGGACCATGTTAGTTTGAGATACCTAGTAGACATAAATAATGGAGGAGCCAAGGAGGAAACTAAGTACACATAGAAGGAGTTCAGGAGAGAGTTTGGGGCAGGAAATATCCATGTGAAGGCCCTCAGCACATAGGTGGTATTTAAAGCCATGCCATTAGGTAATGTCACCGGGGGAAGGAGTCATAGAAGAGAGAGGTCCAAGGACAGAGTAGACATGGTTGCCAATCAAAGTTTCCACTCCACAGAGGAGGAATCTAAACCTTGCTTAATTTAGTCACCGATCTCTAATCTCCTTCGACCTGCTGAGGGTGGAGGATAGTGGGAAGAGAACTGGATTTAGACTCAAAAGACCTGGCCCCTCTCCCTTACTGTGGGACCTTGAACCCAGTATTTCACCTCTCCCAGCCACTTCTGAAAACACTACTGCACAGGTGATTCCAAGGATCAAATGAGACAATGATGAGAGTACCACAAACTATAAAGAGCAGAAAATCTCGGTCATTGTTCAGTTCTTTCTAAAGGGACCAAGTCCAGAAATTCACATTTTATCCTGGGTGCAACCGTATCATGGACATTCATTCACTCAACAAACATTTTCTGACGATCTCCTATGTGCCAGGAACTGGTCACCCAGCAGTAAAAGACATGGTCCCTGACTTCATGAAGTTTATTTTCTAGTCAAAGGACCATGGTCCTAACAGCCACCTGTTGTTGAACTTTACTTCTCTTGAAATCCTTGCATTTTGTGTTTTTAAAAGTTTTTTTCTTTTTTAAAAATTTTTATGTTTGTTTCTAAGAGGTGAGGAGAGATTTTTCAGGTTTTAATTTGTAAGCACTGCTCCACTAACTAAGAAAGTACAGATGTGAATAGAATCATTGCTAAATTTTTCTTTTTAATGTTGGTTTTTCAGTAACATGGTTTTTCATTAATTTATCAGATTACAACAGCAGGGTTCTGCCAGGGTATAAATGAGGCAATATAGTCTAAGAATTAAAGCAATTTAATACCATGTGACTGCACGGTCCTCAAGAAGTGTCACTGAGGGCTTCCCTGGTGGCACAGTGGTTGAGAATCTGCCTGCTAATGCAGGGGACACGGGTTCGAGCCCTGGTCTGGGAGGATCCCACATGCCGCGGAGCAGCTAGGCCCGTGAGCCACAACTACTGAGCCTGCGCGTCTGGAGCCTGTGCTCCGCAACAAGAGAGGCCGCGATACTGAGAGGCCCGTGCACCGCGATGAAGAGTGGCCCCCACTTGCCACAACTAGAGAAAGCCCGCGCACAGAAACGAAGACCCAACACAGCAAAAATTAATTAATAATTAATTATATACAGATAATTTATTATTTATATAAATATAAATTATATAAAGACAATTTATAATTATATAAAGATAATTTATATAAATATTAATTAATAATTACCCCCAACATCTTCAAAAAAAAAGAAGTGTCACTGAAACCAAGCAAGTGGCCGACAAGGGGGAAAGGGGTGGTGGTGGGATGAACTGGGAAATTGGGATTGACATGTATACACTGATATGTATAAAATAGATCACTAATAAGAACCTGCTGTATAAAAATAATTTAATCTAATTTTAAAAAATAAGCAAGCGGCCGAGTCACACTCAGGCTCATTTTTTCCTGGACTCGCTGGGCAAGTAAAAGTCTTACTCTGCCAGGTGTTTTAAGGGAAATTTAAAAATAATGACTCCAGTCATCTTTTTAAAGTAGAAATTAGCCAAGAACCATTGCCAATTTTGACATTTCAAGGTACCATTTTACTTTATTCTTTATTTTTTTGGCCTTGCCACGTGGCTTGTGAAATCTTAATCCCCTGGCCAGGGATTGAACCCAGGCCCTTTGCAGTGAGAGCACAGAGTCTTAACCACTGGACTGCCAGGGAATCCCCAAGGGACCCTCTTAACACACCCCTGGGCAGTATTAGGACCACTGTTGGGAAACATAGTTAAGACACATAGGGCTTGAAATCCCAGCATCACCACTTCCTGGCTTTGTGACCTTTAGCAAGTCTCTACACTCTGCTGGCTCTCAGTTTCCTTGTCCATAAACAGGGGATAATAATATTTCCTATCTCCTGAGAATTAAATGACACCAGGCCTATAAACGCCTTAGCTTTACAGTCAGCTCTCCATAAATGGCAGCCAAAGGCGAGGGTTGGGGCCACCGGGCCCTGCTCAGCCCTGAATGTTATGCTAACAGAGGGGATGGGGGTCACCAAGTCCCCTGGGCTCCAGAGAGGTGGATCAGACAGCTCTGGCTGCAGCACTCAGATTGAGGCTTCCCAGACTTGTCTGGATGTGGAGTCTGGTCCTGGCAGGAGGTCGTGAAGGTCTGTCCCCTGGGCGCTTCTGCATGGCAACAGAGAAGGACCAGTGTGTTAGATATTTTCAATCAGGGATACAGGGAATGAGGGAGGGAGTCCAAAATAAACTTATGGTCCTAGATGGCCCAAAAGATAGTGATGCCGTTAACAGAGACGGGTTACACGGAAGACAGAGAAGTGAAGACAGATGATGATATTTAGGAAACAGGGAGTTCAGAGAGGGATTAGATTAAAGGGAGTGTCCGTGGAATTTGGGGATGTGACCACTTCTTGTCCTTAAATAACCTCTTCAGAACAACACAGCAATGATAAAGAAAAATGACTCTGACCTTAATTAAACCTAAACTCCGGGAATAAATTAGCACCACTGGAGCGTCTTACTAATGCTCGTCTCTGTGCGGAGAAGAATCCCACTTCCAGCTTAGACAGTGAGTGCCCTCTGTTGGATGCCTCAGCCGCAAATCCTGATCCTTTTAAACTCCACAAGAGAAGGATACGAGGAGAGGAGAAGGAAAACATTTCCTGGGAGCCTCCCAAGCCTTTTCCATGCATTATTCTGATTTCGTCATCACGATTACTCTGTGAGAGGGTTTACTCCTTCCCAGATGGGGAAACTGAGGCACAGAGAGGCCTAGGTACCATGCCGCAAATCACAAAGTCAGAGCAGAGCTAAGCTTGGAGGCCAAGTTCTGTCCCCGTGTATGACAAGGGTGCTTTGGTCAAATGGGAATCAGATGTTCCTCCTAGACGGGCTGCAAAGGCATCCCAAGTCACAGCCCCTTTCTTTCTTTTTTTTTTTCTTAATTTATTCTTTGGCTTCACTGAGCGGCATGCGGGCCGGATCTTAATTCCCCAACCAAGGATCGAACCCACATCCCCTGCACTGGAAGCACAGTCTTAACCACTGGACTGCCAGGGAAGTCCCCACAGTCCGTTTCTTAAGGGACTTAAGACACAATCTTAAGGACCGAGGTTCAAATTTGACATAAACATAATTATTCAAAGCTTTTATTCCTAGTTCTGTGCAGGACATGCCCCCAGTCGAGGTAAATGGCCATTGGGCTGTTAGAAGTTGATAAAAACCTGGAACCTCACTGGAAAGAGAGTCAGGAGGCTGTGTTCTTGGCTCTGTCTTACGTCACATGTGACCTAGATCAAACTCTTCCCCCTTTCAGCCTTTTGATTGGCAAAAGGAGGGGCAACTTCAACAGCACATTTTCCAACTCTGAAATCTGATGATGATGGGTCCTACCTTTCAGGAGGACAATCTTGGCAGTACCTACAACATTTCAAATGTGCACACCCACTGATGGATTTGTTGGAATCTATCCTAGAGAAATACACACATCAGTGCACAGGACATACACACAGGATGTTCACTGCAACACTCTGAGTAATCATGACCTAAACGTCCACCATCACAAGTCTGCCTAAATAAGTCATGGCTTACCTATACGCAGCCTAAATACAGCCAGGAAAAAGGAATGGGGATGGTATGTAAGTGGAAGTATCACCATGATATGCTGTTGAGTGAAGAAAGCAAGATTTGTAAACATATATATTTTTTAAATTTATGGTATGGTCTGAGCCCATTGCTGTATTTGTGTGTGTATAATAAAAGACCTAGAAGGCAGGGTAAAAGGGAGACATTTTCCCCCTGAAAAATGCTTGACTTTAGGGCTTCCCTGGTGGCGCAGTGGTTGAGAGTCTGCCTGCTGATGCAGGGGTCACGGGATCGTGCCCCGGTCCGGGAGGATCCCACATGCCACGGAACAGCTAGGCTCGTGAGCCATGGCCACTGAGCCTGCGTGTCCGGAGCCTGTGCTCCAAAATGGGAGAGGCCACAACAGTGAGAGGCCTGCGTACCGCAAAAAAAAAAAAAAAATGCTTGACTTAAAAAAAAAATTTATTTTTATACAATTTTTAAAGGTTACTTTCCATTTACAGTTATTACAAAATATTGGCTCTATTCCCCATGTTGTACAATACATCCTTGAGCCTATCTTATACCTGACAGTTTGTACCTCCCACTCCCCATCTCCTACATTGCCCCTCCCTCCCCTCCCCACTGGTGACCACTACTTTGTTCCCTATATCTGTAAGTCTGCTTCTTTTATAAGATAATCACTAGTTTGTTGTACTTTTTAGATTCCACATATAAGGGCTATCACAAAATGCTTGACTTTTATTTATTTATTTTAAATATATATTTTTTAAAATTTTATTTATTTTTGGCTGCATTGGGTCTTCGTTGCTACGCGCAGGCTTTCCCTAGTTGCAGCGAGCGGGGGCTACTCTTCGTTGCAGTGCACGGGCTTCTCATTGCAGTGGCTTCTCTTGCTGCGGAGCACGGGCTCTAGGCGCGTGGGCTTCAGTAGTTGTGGTGCACGGGCTTAGTTGCTCGGCGTCATGTGGGATCTTCCCGGACCAGGGCTCAAACCCGTGTCCCCTACATTGGCAGGCGGATACGTAACCACTGAGCCACCAGGGAAGTCCCTGATCGTTCATTTTTATTCTATTTTTACAGAAGTGTCCATCCGTGACAATTGGGAAAGTTTTGAAAAACGGGTCCTTCAGTACTCCTGTTTGAAAAGCACTGGGTCCCTGGAGAGAAGACAGATGTCTAAACGGTAGCAGGCACTCCAAGTTTGCTGTATGAATGAGCAAATCACCGAATGATGGACGGTAGGAGTGACCAAGAGGAAGCCACAGGAAGTAAAACGGCTGGGATGGGGGTGTCTCATTTAGGGCCATGCAAAGGGTGAGAGCTTAGGACTTCCTGGCCAGTCTCGAGATGAGCATCACTATGCATTCACGCTCCCGATTTTAAAGATGGAGCTGGGAGACCTTTTCCCCGCAGGTCATGGGACTGACCCACCAGCAAGGCCCACATACAAATAAAAAGTTACATTCACTGATCATGACAACAGAAGTCAGATGAGGTTAGTAACGGAGATAACCATCTCCTAACCATCCTGAAGGAGTAACAGGAAACACAGACTGTGTGCACAGGATCCTATTTTAAGGATCTAAGTGGAGGCTTTAGGGCACATTCACCTCGGGGTGATGAACTGGGGAGTAAGCAGGGTTCAGCCCTGGGGTGCAGGGTCAAGTCTGCCTTAAGCTCTTCAACTGTGTGGGAAACACCTAGAGCCTGAAAATTTTGCCTCTAAACATAAGCAAAAACTCCCCAATCAGGAAGGCTGCCGGGCACACCTTGCTCCCTTTAAAAATTCCCCACTGGCACGTTCCTGAAACAAACAGATCTTCTTTATACTTAAGGAGACCTGGAACTAGGAAAACGGCATCTGCTTTTCTTTTCTGGGGGGGGGGGTGTATTTTTCCCTGTAAACTTGTATAGTAGAAAACAGAGTCAGAATAGACCTGTGGGTGTTAAAAAAAAAAAATAGACCTGGGTCCTAATCCCTCCCTCTCTGCGTAAATCTTTCAAGCAAACCATTTCTCCTCCCCCCTCCACCTCAGTCTCCGCATCTACAAGCGGAATAATAATATTACCTAAGTTAAGGTGAGGATTAAATATCAGAATGTGTGTAGCATACCTAGCTCAGGCCGGACACAGCGTGAGCCCTCAAACACTAGCTTGGGGGCTTTTTCTAATCACAGACCAAAGTACGAACCCAAAAGAGTCCTGAGCAGTAACAAGTACTATTGATTCAACACCTGCCATGTACCAGAAACAGCGCTACATGACATATTTGTAATCTGGTGGCGTTCTCAGCACAACACTCTAGGTAGCTAGTCCGGATCTCCTTTTAGAGATGAGACTCAGTGGGCGAGGTCCCCTGGCTCAGCTCAGCCAGCAGGCGGGCAGGGGACCAGGCTCCCCAGCTGTGCTCCCTATCACCCCGTTCTCACGCTCTTGGCTTCCTTGTTCTTGTTTGCCTCTGTGTCTCCCAAGAGTCAAGATTGTGGGCATCAACTTTGGCTGGCCTTGTTGTTGTTCTGTAGCCTCTTTCATCATTGGTATAATTTTACATAACCTTGGCAAATTCCTTTAAATTTAAAAAAAAAAAAGGTTCAGGTCTTAAATAACTCCTGAGGGAGAAAAAGGTTTCTATAAATGATTTCGTTCTCTTCTCCTTAACGTTGAACTTAATAGGGCTAAGTCACTGGATCTCATTAACAAGTTGGGTTGTTTGCTGGTTTATTTTCATTTTGGAAACTCCTCTCCATAGTGACCCCCTCTCCCTCCCCCTGAAAAAAAATCCCGTGAGGAATTCTGATCAGAGCCTGAGGCCATGGGGCACACCCCCTGGAGACTGTCCTGTTTCTAGAAGGCTCCTAGAGGGCAACAAGTCTTGCAACCTGACTCTTAGCCGACTTTTTACCTGTAGGATTGTCTCGGGGAAGGGGGAAAAGGACACAGGCAGACTTTCTGCCTCCAAACAAAATGATGTATTTCATCAAGGAAGAAAGACTTTAAAACCCATCACCGACATTCACCTGACCCTATAAAAGGCAACCTAGAAGACTCTGGAATCCAACAATTTGGATTTGAGTACCAGTTCTGCCACTAATCTATGTGACCCCGGGCAAGTTACTTAACTTTTCTGTTCCTCACTTTCCTCATCTGTAAAATAAAGGTGATAACAGTACCTAAATCCATATATGCTTGTGAAGATGAATTAGGGTTTGCCAGGGACTGAGGGGTTTCTGGGACTCTCAGGGTTAAAACTGGGAAAGTCCTGGGCAAACCGGGATGAGCTGGTCACCTGAGATGAGACGAGAAGAGATGTGTACACACTTTAACACACCTGCACATTTCAACGCTCCGGGGTCTTAGCTGTCGTTATTGGTGGCCATCTCTGGCACCCATCTTATTTCGCGTCAAGTGTTGCCATGGTCCTCTTCTCCCCATTATCCACCTGCAGGGGCCTCCAATGTGCCTTCTCCTGACATTGCATTCCCCGAAGTCTCCAACAAATGTTTCTACATTCCCAGGACCAGCATCGAGAGAATTTATGATGTGTCAGGTAGGCAGCTTTTCAACAAATCCTGTGGTCTTTTCCCTCTCTTCACCTTCCTCAACTTTCAGGCAACACATAAAGGTGAAAAGGAGGAAAATGCCACGTGACGATGGAGGCAGAGACTGGGGTGACGGGCCTGCCAGCCCAGGAATGCCAGTGATCTCTGGCCACCACCAGAAGCCAGGAGAGGGGCCTGGAACAGATTCCCCCTCAGAGCCTCCGGAAGGAGCCCACCATGCTGACACCTTGATTTGGGACTTCTAGCCTCCAGAACTGGGAGAGAACAAATTTCTGTTGTTTTAAGCCGCCCAGTTTGTGGTTCTTTGTTACAATAGCCCTAGAAAACTACCACAGTTCCCTTACACAACCCAAGTCCAGACCTTCAAGTCCTGTGTCCTGACAAATGTTAAGGGCCTCTTCACCGGTCTTCCTGCCTGCAAACTCTTCCCTGAAATCCATCTGAAAATACCAGTTCCCGGCTCCCAGGTCAGAAACCTGCAGTGCCACCTGAGTGCCTGCTTCAATATTCCCCAAACTTACTGGAGAGGATGAATCCCCATAGTTAAAATTACTGGTTCCCTGGGCCCCACTTCAGGCCTCCAGAAATGGGATCACATAAAGGGGCCTTGGAATCTGCATTTTTAATCACCCAAGAGAATGTTATCCTCAGGCATGTTTGGGACCCTCTGACCTACAAGATAAAATCCAGAAGAGACCAAAGATCTTGGTTCACAGACATCCATAAAACGGCAGCAGCCTCCCCGTTGGAATGTCATCTCCCAAGGTTCTCCAGGGTCTTGGAATTCATCCCAACGTTCTGCCTGCCTCGCTCTCCTTCAACTTGACCATCCTCTACTCAAGGATGATTGAGAAGCAGAGACTCTGTTCTTGCCATTTTCCTCCTTTGCATTTCCTCCCCCTCCTAGCTCTAGATTCAGACGCCACAGAACTTAGAATGACTTCTAGTGATTCAGAGATGGCTTTTCAATGAACCTGAAAGAAAATCCAAAGTCATCATGGCCTGGAAGACCCTGCACAGCCCACCCTGCCCCCCTTTCACCCTCAGTCTCCTTTAGAGCCATTCTTCTCCTTCTCTCCTCCAACTCCAGCCATGGCTTCCGTTTAACTCCTCAAACACATCAAGCTTTGCCCTGCCTGGATCCTTCCAGCACATGCTCTTCCCTCTCGCCCCAGCCAGCACCTTATAATACATCACCAGCACCTCCTCGGTGCTTTTCCCACAACCCATCCTAAGCAGAACGTGCGTGCGCGAGCGCACACACAAACACACGTCCACACTCCACTTATCCTCAGTCACTGCACTCTTTTTGATCAGTTGCCAGCAGTTAAAAATCAGGAAGTTCCCCGTAAAAATGTCCAGCCTCTCTTCAAGAACCACGAGACCTGCCACTATGAAGCCCACCGTCATACAGACCCACGGGCTGGGCTGGGCTTCGTGAGCTCCTGACTCGGCGGGAGCTCTCCCCTCTGCAGGCCCCGCCTGGCATCCGCACCCATCGCAGCCACTTGCCTGGGCCGTAAAGCAATCCCATTCTTGTCCCCCACCCCAAAACTGGGTTTACTTGCTTCTCATCTGTCTCCCTCGTGCAAAGAGCTGGTCTTACTCCCCATTTCGGCCCCGGCATCCAGCCGGTGCCTGGCCCGTAGCTGGGCCTCCAGAAAGATGTGCTGAATGAATCAATAACTGAGGGCTGGACGGCCCGCCCCCTCCCTAAGTCCCACACGCCCCACCACTCGTTTTGCCATTTAATGACACCCTTCCCTGCAAGACTCATTAAATTCGCTGCCCCAGTGCCTACGTCCTCCAGAGATCTTATGAAAACACAAATCTGTTCCTTTCATTGCCCAGTTTTAAAGATTTTAGGAGTCTCCCAGCACCAGCTGGAGAAAGCAGAAACTCCCCAGTGTGGCCTTTGAGGCCCATCTCATTGCTTCCCACCTCCTCCTCCAGCCCGCGTGGCCAGAGAGGGCCGCCACCTAGTGCACACCCGCGCCCCACGCAAGGGCGCAGGGGACACACCGCCTTCTCTGCCGGCTTCCACACCTCTGCTGCGAGGCTCCCTCTCCCTGGAACGCCTCCTCCCCCGCCCTATCCTCCCCCCCCCCCACAACACCCCGCGCCTCTAGCAAACTCCTACTCATTCTTCTGCCCTGGCTCTAACCAAAGTCACTCCAACCGTGAAACACTCCAGACTCCCCCCTAGGCCTGACTTAGTCATCCTGTCTTCTCCGCTCCCACCTCCTCTTTCCTGCCCCGGCCTTAGCCCTGAGTAATGGCTCAAAATAGCAGCTGGTGTCTTCTGAGTACTCGCTGTGTGCCAGGCACGGAGCGAGCTTTATCTCCTTTAATCATCACACCCAGGCTGAGCCTCTGCCTGGAAGGCTTCCCCGACCCTCAGCTCCCCCGCCCCCGCTCCCACCAGCCAGAGAAACACAGGATCACTTTTTCATCTCCAGTGTCCCTGAAAGGCCACCCCTGTCACCCTATTTGAAATTTTCCTTTTCCTTCTACACCTCCCCCTACCCCCAAGCTCCCTAGGCCTCCCCATCCCCCTTCCCGGCTTTATTTTTCTCCATAGCTCTAATCACTAACACGCTATATTTTGTAATTAATTAACTTGTGTATTCTGTCTCTCTCCTCCCCTGGAATGTCAGCTCCAGGAGGCCAGGGATTGGGTCATGTCTTCGCTACTACTGTATCTTTAACCATCTAGAATAGTATCTGGCACAAAATAGACACTCAATAAATATTTATGAATTCAAAAGAGGTAGATATTCTCACTATGTTCATTTCACTCCTGAGGAAGGTGGTCTTCAGAGAGATGAAGATGTGTGCCCACAGTTCCACAGCTGGTTAGTGATGGAGCCAGATGTGAGCTCTAGGATGGTCAACTCCAGCAAACCTCCCCCCTCACCTACTCCGCACATCGCTTCCAGAAGGCATCTCTCCAAGGGTCTGACTTCTCAGCTAGACTCTGGATTCTTGGAGGCAAGAACTTGATCACATTCATAGTATTGTCTCTGCCTGATCCTTAGTAGGCATTCAAGGATGCCTGCTGAGCCAACGTCTATGTGCACTGTGAAGTTCTAGATGGTAGAAATCAAACCTTCATTCTTTTTTTTTTTAATTATTCTTTAACTCCATACCGAGGACCATATTGTATACACAGTTGAGGCTTAATAAATACTTATTACATTAATGAATTCTATTATGGCAGTAGGTAAATAATTAGACAGCAATTATGACAATAATAGGTAACGTTTAAGGAGTCCTTACTCTGTGGGTCCTATCGTAAGTGCTTTGTACATGAATGTACATGAATGTACATGAATGAAGACAAATAATGCTCCTATTATCCTGATTCTACAGGCGAGGAAACTGAGGCTCAGAGAGCTTAAGAACTTGCCCAAGGTCACACAGGTAGGAAATGCCAGAGGCAGGAGTGAAGGTGGGCATCTGGGAATCACGTTCTTAAGGACTCCTCTAGGCTGCCTCTCGGCCTCTCTAAGAGATGGCCACTAAAAGGCCACTAAAAGGTCACCCCGTGTGACCAAGAAGAATGGTTTATTACACATTTCTGTTTTATTTCAAAGGATTTCTTGAAATTCTACCAAAGGATTTGGTAGGCAATATTATGTGCTAAATAATAACCGCCAATGTTCTCACCGAACCTGATGGTTTGCAAAGCAGTTTCATGTATAGTTTCTCATCTGAGGAGAGAATCTGAGGCTCTGAGTAGTTAAACGAACAGGGTCAAGGTCACTCAGCCAGCAAGGGGCAGAGCAAGGGCTCAAATGAACAGCTATCACTTTAAAAAGTTAAGATCTCAGGGCCTCCAAGTATAAAGCTCTTCCATGTTCCTTAAAAGCCAATAAGATAGTTCATGGGGAAGGCACTTAGCACAGTTCCCAGCACCAGGGTGGACCCTCGTAAATGTTAGTTATCATCATCTTCATCAACACGTCCTAGGAAGTGGAATATTTTAGCTGATGACTGCTGCCTGCCTATTGACCCTGATGGAAAGGTTACGCGCCTCGAGGGCAGGGCTCATGCACACGGTGCCTGGCACACGCTGCCTCCCATGAAGATGGGTTTTTAAGTAAAATGGCATTGAGTTTCTTACAAGCTACAGGAGATAATTCATTTGTTTCCCGAGCTGTGAGTGTTATAAGCCATTAACCAGAAAACGGATCATGTGACTTAATTCCAACTCTGCAAAGGGCTTAAAGTGCTTCGGTGAGTAGTCTGAGATTCATAAGTGTACACTTCACCTCTCTCTCAAAGAATTATTAACCAGCTCCATTAAAACTGGCACTTGAGCAATCAAGGAGGAAAAGAGATGGCAATAGAGACTTCTTGAAAAAAATCTCACCAATCTCACCATTATACGTGATTTCTTGCCACCTCTTTTTTTTCCCCCCTAAGAGGAGGAAGGAAAAAATAAGCATTGTCATGCAAGATGTAAATCAATAAAATGAATTGTGGAAAATTACAAGCTCTTTCCACCTCACAAGGTAAATTTCAAACAGACACAAGAGTTGTGTTAAGTTGTAAAAGAACTAAAGACAGAAAGTATTGGGAAGAGGGATAAAGCAGAAATGGAACCCTCACTAGCTTCTTTCAGAGGGTGCAGATGGGCTGGGGCGGGGGAGATATGACAGTGTGTGGGTGTGATAGTCATTCCCAGCTAATGATTTTGTGAACCTGTAATTTATAGAATCTGTGTCATCCACTCACTTTGCTTATCTCCCTAACTCACTGAGTATTAATTCTCCCAGGCCTGGGACTAGCTTTTCATCCCCCACGTAGGACTTGATCAGCTTTAGCTTGAGGATTTGGGGGTGGGGAGGGAGGATGGAGAGAAATGAGATTAGGGTTCAGTTTTCAAACCAAAGAAACAAAAATATAAACCCTTCTCTGTTTCTGCGGTTTCTCTGGGCTTCATACTTCTTGAGAAAGGCTGAATTTCAGGCCCTGCGAACAAACGTGTGCCCGGAACAGCCGTCTCGGAATGAAAGGGCTCCCCTCCTCCACACCACCTTTATCAAATTCAGACTATTTTCCACATTCCTTCCTTACACAGCCCAGGCGCACTTGTGACGCAGGCCTCAGAGCACATTCCACTTAGGAGATCCAGAAAGCTCGGGCCCTCCCTTCCAGAAAGGAAAGTCCAAGAGGGATGCCACACCCCGGGGGAGGACAGAGAGGATGTGACGACACCTCCAGGAATGCAGGGCCCACGCAGGTGTGTTGGCACCCATGAACTTCCTTTTTAAAAAGGGGCTTGATAAATCAGTACCGATAACAGTAATAGAGCTCCACCACCCAGCAATAGCTCCCACAGAACTAGGGCCCAGCATGCAGCCCTGGCAGCTGGGGGTTGGGAGGTGACAGCTGAGAACAGAGATCCCAGCGGTCCCTGGGAGTCCCTGAGACCTTTTCAGGTGAGTCTCAAAGCCCAAACTATTTTCACAATACTAAGATGTCACTTGCTCTTCTCACCTTCCTTGTCAGACAGGTATACAATGGAATTTTCCAGAAGGGACAGGACATGTGATGATATCATCACCCTGATGACTATTGGTATGTGTGCCTGTGTATTCTTGTGTTTTAAACATTTCTCAATTTCAATTTTAATACGACTGTTGAAAGACATATCACACATAAACACAATACCTGGAGGCCCTCCATAATTTTTAAGAGTATTAAGGGGTCTTGAGACCAAACTGCCATGCTGCCCCATCACAGCACCACACTTCATTTCCGGTTTAGCTTGAGTCACATAGTAGGTGCTTTTGAACAGGGGGTAGAGAAGGCAGTTTTATTATTACTCAGCTTGGGATGGGATCCTTTCCATCTGGACTTCCACCCAAAATGGCCAGAAAAACTTTAAATTCCCCCACGAATATTTGCTGGACTGAACCCCTCAGGGGGAAAGATGGGTTTCTCACCTTTGAGCCCAGGTGGGGTAAAGTTAGTATGGAGAAATCGCCCTCCTCAGCTCCAGCACCCAGCAGAGACATATCTGAGTACCTGCTAGGAGTCAGGTAGGTGCTACTGCTCCACAGAGAGCAAAGCAGACCCCTGCCTTCTCAGAGCCGTCATTCTCGGTCAGGAGCAGATTACTCCCAAAACACATGGGGAAACGGGAACTTGACACAAGTGCTGGGAAGGAGGGGTGCAAAGTGTGAGGAGGGATTGGAGGCAATGAGATAAGGGGAGGAAGCCTCGGAGGACTCAGGTGGAATGCAGCACCCTAACCAGATCTTCTTGGCCATTTCAGGTTAGAAACCCCGCCCACCGGCCCAGGTCCAGCTCAAAGGAGGGTTCCACAGCTCCTTGAGGACCCGCAGTGCCATGATGAGCCCCCTGCAGGTGTGTGTGGGGGAGCGTTGGGGGTCTCCTCCTCACCTCCCCAGCATGGCCAGTGCTGAAAAGGGCCCCTGGGAGAACAAACCCAGCTCTGGGGCATTTAGAGAGAAGGAGTCAGTCTTTTGTTATCAGGGACATAGCTCGGTCATTCCACTGGGGGGAGGGGGACAAAGGCAATCTGGAGGCTGTCACTGGTGGACACAACGAATAGCCCAGAAATGGCTGGAGGGAGAGGAAGACTTCAGAGGTTAAAAATAAATTTAAAAGCAAAGAAAAAAAGAAAGCCCTGGAGGGCCGGTCTAGAAGTACTCGGGTAAGCCGGACCTTCGAGGAGCCATCCCGAGCCTCTGCCCACTTTCCCTCCCTCCCAGTGGCTACTCGACCCTATGGGACTTGACGGACTGCAGAAAGAGTCTCTACCAACAAAACTAAGCCAGTAGAGCCCTGAGATTCTTCCCCAGTGACTGTTGCAGAGGCGGGAAAACTTGAATTTTGTAATCAGAGTTGCAGCCAGACCCCTAAACGACGCAAATGGGTGGTGGAGGGGCGTAGCTGCACGCTGCAGCATCCCAAAGTGGAAGGAAGATAAGGGGTGGCAGGAACATAGCAGCCCCACCCTGCCTCCGCACCAGCCGGGCCTCGCCTCCCATTCCCCCGCGGCGCGCGAGCCGGGTCCGGGTCAACCAGGCGCGCGCCTGCGCGTGCGCAAAAGGCCCAGCGCCCTAGCTCATCTCCAGGTGCGCTCGCGCTTCCGGCCTGCCTTCCCGGGGCGGAAACTCCAGGGCCCGCGCATGCGCTTTCCAGCTCTCCTGTCGGTCGGGAGAGGAGGTCCACGGCTTCAGGTGATCCCGCCCCTCCCTCGCAGCGTGGAACCAATCGTACGGCGGCGGGCGGGACTTTCGCGGAGGCGGCCCGCCCACGCGCTGCGCGAGACGTGTACCGATTGGTTGGCGCTGGGGGCGCAGGTGCGCGCTTCCCATTGGGCGTGGGCGGAGCGCGAGCCTCCAAGGCGTCTACGGAGGCTGCAGGTGAGCGCGCGCACGTGCCGCGGCTCCCGCCCGGCTGGGGTGCGCGCGCGCGGGCTCGCGGGGGAAGCGGCTGAGAGCTAGGCTGCGGCGCCTGTCCCCTGTGCTCCGCCCCCTCCTCCTTCTTCGCCGTCGCGGCCGTCGCAGAGGCCCGGAGGGAGGGAGCCGCGTTCCCGCCCGCCGCGCCGCCAGTCTCACCCTCGGTCCCACCGCGTGAGGAGCCAGCCGAGCGGAGCTCTGCGCGGAGACCCGAGCCACGGTCGCCCCTCTGCAGGTGCCTGTGAGGAGGCGCCTGGGCCGCAGCCGAGTCCCGAGCCCAGCGGCCGGGCACTCGCTCTCCGCGCTCCGAGGGGCGGCCCGGCTGGAGGAGGCTGTTGCGGGCCAGGCCTCAGGATGAACCGCAGCCACCGGCACGGAGCGGGCAGCGGCTGCCTGGGCACCATGGAGGTGAAGAGCAAGGTGCGCGGGGCCCGGGCTGGGCGGAGCGGCCGGCTAGATGGGGACTGGCGGTCAGAGCCTTGAGGGGGGTGCTCCCGGGGCCTGGGGGAGGCCTGGGGGAAGCCAAGGGCTGGCCGGGGACGGCCTGAGGAGCTGCCCGCTGTCTGGGACCGTGGTGGGCGCGATGGTGGGATTGGGAGGCAGGAGATGGTGGAGAATACGCTTGCTGTGAAGAGGACGAGCGTGGGGGGTTGTGTCTGCTCCTGCCCCAGGTAGGGAGGAGACCAGCTGAGCGCTTAATCTATCTCCTTAAAAATCATTCCTGTTCAAGGATGGGAGTAAGGGCCGAGGTATAGCCGAGGATGGGAGGCGTTTGAGCGCAGCGTGGTACGAAAGGTTTGGAGGAATTCTACCTCTTGGCCTTCTGAGTAAAGAGTATTTGGAACACCCGTGGTCACAAAATGTTACCCCTTTCTGTGGCTCAAGGGTGCATCAAGTGGTGAAGGAGAGAGCCCAGGGAACTCAAGAGCCCTTGTAAAGTTAGCTTTGCTTCCTGCTTAGAGATTTTTCTAGCACTAACTTTGGTATGCATTTAATCTATAAAATTAACACTATCGCCTTTCGTTTGAGTAGCACTTCACAGTTTGAGTCTGGGTGCCCTTTTCATTCCATCCTGCTACCTTTTCACATCAAGTGTTTTCACTCTTGACCAACGGTACGCCAATCTGCTGATAATTACGTCAGTATCCACTGAATTCCTAAATTGCAGGGCTCCCTGAGCAGGACGGTGTATAGGGATTAGTGAGGGAATGCTTTCCAACGGGGGTTTTGAGATGGAATTTGAAGATGGTCGGCGGCTCCGGGAACATTTTCAGCAAGCATTTCATGAATTGAAGAGCCAAAGGGGACTTAGATAACCTAGTCTGATCCTCTGAGAAGACGGGGGCTCAGAAAGCTTATGACTTCGACAAGGTGTGCTTTTTATGACAAAACCTTAAAACCTTTTACAAAATAAGTTTTAGGCTTTATAGAATAGAAAAAAGAGGACATGGGCTGGGCCCTGGGAACATTGAAAATAAGAGCTGGGAAGATCAAAACACAGGAAAGAATAGGAGAAAAGTAAAAGCATATCAACTTGAAGACTAATGAAACATCATTGAATGTAAGACTGCGGGGTGGGGTAGGGGGGAGGAGAATGCAAAATCCAGGAGTGATTTTCAGTGAAGCAGAGTAGGAAGGCTCCCTGGAGCCTGTGGTGGAATGGTTTTTACTATCTGGAGTTGATAAGCAAAGTTCTATAAGCTACTGTAACTGAGATGATCACATCAAGAGTATCTGCATTCATTTTTCACATTATTTTACAATGATATTTTCGACTTAACTCGTGTATCAGAATAGGCACTAGTTAAGAAACCCTTCTGCTTAATAAGAATAGAAATGTAGTTATAGCTGTTTCATGAATATGCTGTCTCCTGTGTCCTCCGTGGAACTGCCATAGCAAATTGAAGTGACACGCTTGAACTAAGGGTTAAGATAACTCAAAATATATAGAGCTTTTCTTCTAGCAGTATAGTGGTGGTAGTTCCGTGGCCAGTGGTTGAACCTTCTCATGGCATTTCTGTCATAAATCTAGTTTGGGTTTGTGGGAGTTGAGGTTAAGAAAAGAAAGACATTTATGATGTTGCATAATCTTAAAATTCAGTTTGTGGTCCTAATCTTGGTAGCAAGTATTTAATCTTTTTATCATAGGAAAAAATGAGTAGGGATTCTAGGTGTTCTGATAAATACAGTCAAGTGGCAATTTATCTCTCAGACTAGAAAACCTCGAGCACTGGGGGACTGGAATTTCAGGCTTTCTGCCCTTTTTTTCTGTCAACTGGTTTGTGAATCTTTCCCATACTGCCCATTATATATTTGACCTGCCATACTGGACTTCTGGTGAACCGTGTCTCTTAAATAGAATCAAGGCATTCTGAGAACCTGCATCTCAAAGTGTGGTCCCACTAGTGTTCTAGCTGCTGATAAATAGGCACAGTAGAGGTGCTGTTTCTAGTGTGTCAGTGGCACCTTATGTTTTAAATATATATTTAATGGATTAAATAAAACATTTGGCATCTTTACCATTTAAAAAATATTTGGACAGATGTGTGAAGCAATACTTCCTTTTTCACTGCTTTGGTGATATCACAGCTTCTTACAAAGCTGGTCGCTAAAAGGTTGTAACCACAACTTGGTGATGTACAGATCCACGTTTCAGGATTTCTTTTTCTTCTGCATAGAAAACAGTGTCAACTTTTTCTTCTGCATAGAAAACAGTGTCAACGTCATATCTTTGCTCATGGAAGGGGAAAATGGTGCAAATAAAGTAATGGATAATGCAAATATAACTATAGTTAAGTTGTGATACCAGTTACCATGTGACTTTTTTTGGTAACTGATTTATCTTC
This sequence comes from Delphinus delphis, assembly GCF_949987515.2. Lineage (NCBI taxonomy): Eukaryota > Metazoa > Chordata > Mammalia > Artiodactyla > Delphinidae > Delphinus > Delphinus delphis. The sequence goes on along the minus strand of NC_082697.1, from coordinate 10,771,485 downwards.
CTGTTTCTCCAGAGTTGGAAAAGCTCTTAATAATCAAGGTGATGTCCTTTAATAACCTTAGGTTATTAAACACTTGGAATAGTCTTTGAGCTGTACATTTCCTAGTTATTATTTATGGGCAAACAATATTAAAATTAAGTTTTCATTTCTAGAGTGTACCAAAAGATGCTGGGAGACAGGTGTCCATACACATTCTGGGTGACCAAGGCAAACTAGAGCAGGCTAAGAAAAGTTATAATAGTTGTTGATTGGGTCTTAATATTATCTCTATTTTAGTATTTTTCTTCATGTAGTAAAAAGTTCTCTTAATCCTATTGTTTTGCTGCAAGAAGCATAACAATTTCTCTTTTTTTTTCCTGCTAACATTGCAAAAGGGCACATCTACTTGTGAAGCCATACAATTTTCCATTGTTTTTATCATAACATTTAAGCAAGAGAAAAAAATGTTGAGCAAAGAATTTTTATCCACAAGCTTCAGCAAAAACATTGCAGCCCTAAAATATTCAATTATTAGATGTTACTCCCATTCACCAGGGGAAGTAATAAAACCCTGAGATGAATCAGAAAGCACTAGGATGTTTTGATACCAGAATAAAGAAAATGGAGAAGAAACTATGACTTTATAACATCATAAGACTAACTCTGATATGAAGGGTGTTCCCCAGTTATTATTTACTTTGAAACGTGAAGGTATGACTACACTTTCTGAGCGCTTTAGGTATGAGTCACCTTATGTTCTTGACAGACGTTAGTGTTTATGTTTCAGGAATGTGTTTTGGAAACTTTTGATTTGTTAGAGGTAAGAAGTGGTTTTAGTAATTTTTCATTTTAATTTAAAACTAGTGAGTAGTGTGGGTATAAGCAAGGCAGATGAACTTCTTTGAGATAGCAAAAGCAGTGAGTTCAGAGAGACCATGGGATCCTTAGGGAAATGAATTGACACATTTGTAACCTGCTCAAATTATTCTGATAGGGACTTTCTCTGCAAGATGCTTAAGGCTGTCTTAGGGGTACATTAGTGTTTCTTGCCAATAATAGATATTTAGAGGAAAAATTAGTTCAGTGGTCAAACATATTCGGCAAACATTTGTTTAAAAACTTTTTTTTTTTTTTTTTTTAATCAACCACAGGACTTAACTGAGCGTTTAATATCTGGTCTCCACAGTGATTCCTAAGAGTGTAATTATAGTTATGTAGCGTTTCCCAAACTTGTGTGACTGGGGCACTTTTTGAGGAAGGCTGATGAATCTTTCTTACGTTTCCACATTTGAGGAAATGCCATGCTAGTCCCATAGTTAAGTCATGGATCCTGTTTACTATGGACTAGATGAAGCCAGTCCTTCGTGTTGAGTAAGAACCACTTAAATAATTTGGCATTTGGAAGGCAGAGTTGTGAATCTAGAGTAGGGAAGCAGACCTGAGAACCAGAATTGTGGAGATAAATATTGGGCATGATGGAAGTGTCGTCCTCCCTGTTTGTGTGATCCCTTAATGCCTCTCATATAGTTATTCTCTTTCCCCACTAATTTCTGAGCTCTGGTGCAGGCCTGAGCCTTTCATTCTCTAGGGCCTAGCATTGTGCCAAGCACGTAAACACTTTTGCTTTAATTGGAGAGTTGTAGGACATATATTTAATGTGTTGTGTGTGTGTGTGTTTTTAAGATTAACATAGGGAAGACACTTCTTATCTCTAGACCTGTTTCTTATATGACATACCTCCATTTGTATCCTGCCTTAGTGCCAAGAAACTCAAAGTCCTTTTTGTATATGTTGGTGTTAATTCTTGCCACTTCCTGTGAAATTGTAATTCCTTTTATGGGGAAGGAAACTTAGATGCTTTTTGCTACCAGTCAAAATAAAGACTTAGGAACATCTTTGTTACCCCATGGCCTGAGTGAGGAGCAGATACTGCTGTCAGGATCTGGGCTCCAGACAGGGTTTGTTTGAGCTGAGTCACTCTGCAGGACAGTCCTCAGTGAGACCTGGGTACCCCAGGGATTAAGTTGAGCCTGCATCTCTTGAAGGGAATGCCCTTCAGAGATGCAGCAGTGAGCAGACACATTCCTGTGCCTTCCTTATGTTGTTTTATCTCCTGATAATGAGATTGCTGACAATAGACCGTGTTATTGGAACTGTCTTCTTCATTAAGGGAAATACTGTGCCTGTGAATTTTTCTGTCATGCATTTTAAGATTGGATCCTGTTACCTTTTTTAAAATTAATATGTTTATTTATAGTTTGGAGCTGAATTTCGTCGGTTTTCACTGGAAAGATCAAAACCTGGAAAGTTTGAGGAGTTTTATGGATTACTGCAACATGTTCATAAGATACCCAATGTTGACGTTTTAGTAGGCTATGCAGACATCCACGGAGATTTACTACCTATAAATAACGATGATAATTATCACAAAGCTGTTTCAACGGCCAACCCACTGCTTAGGATTTTTATACAAAAAAAGGGTAAGTAACAATGTTTAGAAAAATTATTTTAGAATTAGAAGTTGTTTATTTTCCTCATTGATAGGATACACAGAATTCACTACAAATTTAATGAACAGACATTTTGTGTGAATCTTCTTACCATATTAACTAACAAGTGAGTTAAGACATCTGTGATATTATTGGTTTAATTGACATCGTTACACTTCACTAAGTATACTTTGGAAAGATTGCGGGTTTTTTTTTTTATTTATTTTTATTTTGGGCTGCGTTGGGTCTTCGTTGCCGTGTACAGGCTTTCTCTAGTTGCGGCGAGCGGGGGCTACTCTTCGTTGTGGTGCATGGGCTTCTCATTGAGGTGGCTTCTCTTGTTGCGGAGCATGGGCTCTAGGGGCGTGGGCCTCAGTAGTTATAGCACACAGGCTCAGTAGTTGTGGCTCACAGGCTCAGCAGTTGTGGCTCACGGGCTCTAGAGTGCAGGCTCAGTAGCTGTGGCACTTAGGCTTAGTTGCTCCATGGCGTGTGGGATCTTCCCAGACCAGGGATCGAACCTGTGTCCCCTGCATTGGCAGGCGGATTCTTAACCGCTGCACCACCAGGGAAGTCCGAAAGATTGTGGTTTTAATTACTTTATAACCTCTTAGATTTTTTAAAAATGGAAATTAGGAATTTATTGAATCTTCACTTTGTTGAATGGAATTTTGTCCATTCAGAAAGATGTGGTAGGAGGAGTATGACTTTGGAGTCAGGGAAACATTCTACTTCTTTGGTAGCAATTAACTTTGAAATCTGTATGCATCACTTAATAGGTACCTGAAGGAAAGCTGTTTATTCTTCCTGGGTCGCGGTATCTTTATCTATAGAATGAACATACTATCTCATAGGATTACTAGGAAGTTTAAATGAGCTCAGTGCAGTGCTCTGGCATGTAGTATGCCTCCGGTGAATGTTTTCTTTCCTTTTAAGGCATTTTTCACAGAAGTAAAACTAGTGAATTATCTGGAAAATCAGAGAGCAAGTCATTATTTTGGAGGAATGTAAACATTGATATTGGTCTTTGCAAAAGAACATTTTAAAATAACCACTCTATATGGCAAGAATTGAAACGTATTTTGAGCCCTAAAACTTTTAACTTTGTGGCCTCCTCCGTGTGTGTGTGTTTATCTGTGTCCACCTGTAGATGGCCATGGTGTGTGCCATTTATTCCTTTGTCTTTGGTAAATGAAGAGGTTTGGAAAGGCGACATGAGAGCCACAAGCCCAGTATTGGTGGGATAATCAAAGCCTTACTGTGTTTGTAAACCAACCCAGAAAGCAGTGTGAGAGAGTGGGTAGAGATTACCCTTGAAGGTGAAACTTTCTTTCCAATCAGTTGATAAGCATTGGACCACTCCTAGGGCTTTGAAATTCCACTGATTGTGTATCTTTGCTTCTGGGTTTGGAGGAGCTAAAGTCCGCCAACAAAATAAACCTCCAAGGGTAGGGTAACTTACATCTGTATCACTTGACTGTTTACAAAATACTTTACAAAGACGCAAATTCATTTTCCCAAAGACCCCTAAGATGGATTTCCTAGGTATGTGGCAGGGGTGTGGTACAATTAGAGTGTTACTTCAGGAAGACTCATTTGGCTGTTCAGGAGGAATTGGAGTACGCAGCAGTCTTACAGGAGAGAGCAAGGAGCAGGGGGGTGAGAGACGCTGAGAAGCTGCCCCGGCCGGAGACCAGGTGAGGAAGATAAAGGGGAGGATCTGAGAGTCATTGCGCTCCCCCTGGAGGGCAGAGGGTTGAGGAGGCGTCCAGAGGAAAGTAGCTTTCTGGATTTGAGCCTGATGGCGCCATAAAACAGGTACAGTCTGGAAGAGAGGTTGACTTGGAAAGAAAATTGGTCTGGTTATAGGACAAAAAAACTTATCTGGCCGGCGAGTTTCAACCTTGTCCCGTAGGAAATCAGAAATGATGGGCTGGAGCTTAGGGTGGAAATCTAGAGGCTGATCAAAGAGCTGAAAGTCTGCAGAAAAGTGATAGTTGAAATTTTGGGGAGTGGACATAAGGGCTTGCTGAGGTGAAGAGCAGGGATGGTTCTTAGAAAGCTATGTATAGAATGTTGGAGAAGGAAGAGGAGAAGACAAAACATTGGAGTGGAGCTTGTCATTTTAAGCAGAATAATTTAAATCATTGTTGTTGCATAGAAGGCCTGTCTTGTTAGCAGTTGTAATTTTCATTACAAATTTGCTGTTTGGAACATGTATTTAAATATAGAATGACTATTTTTAAACTACTGCCATCTGACAGAACTTGTTGGATTATCCCCTTCGTTAGAAAGATTATAGGTGTTGGATTATACTACCACATGTTTTTGTTACTGGAATTGTAACACTTACGTGATCATAGGATTAATCCTAACATCTTTTAAGGGCAGTTATCATCTGCTGTTTCCTTTTCAAATATGTTTAGATGTAAACAAAAGTTTTCTATGCTGTAGAGGTAAATAACCAATACAATTCAGAGCCCTTAGAATTTGATCTAGAAATAGGCAGTGTGTTCAACAGAAAATTTTTGTTTTTAAAAATGTAACTTTAGGACATCCCTGGTGGTCCGGCAGTTAAGACTCCATGCTTCCACTGCAGGGGGACACGGGTTCAATCCCTGGTCGGGGAACTAAGATCCCGCATGCCACCCGGTGCGGCCAAAAAAAAAAAAAAAAAGTAACTGTAATACAAATATGACTTAAGCAGAACATGAAAAGTCAGTCAGTCGATTCATTCCTGCTGAAAACCCTCCAGTGGTTTCCGTTGCATCCAGAATAAAATACATCCTCATTTGTGCTCCACAGCAGCGTCTCCTTCCTCCATTCTCCCACTCCCCCCTCACAGCAACCACATTGGCTTTCTTTCTGTCCCTAGGACTCAGCGGGCTTGTTGCCGTCTCTGTGCTTCTGCACTTGCTGTTCCTTCTGTAAGCAACGCTTTTCCTGCAGCTGGTCCCATGGCTGCCTCCTCCTCCCTCAGTTCTCAGCTCAGATGGCTTTCTCAGAGGGGCCTCTTCTGACCACCCTAGCTAGGGCCCCCCAACCTCCACCTTTACCACATTACCCTCTGGTTATTTAGGTAGAGTTAACATGTTTGTTGTCTGTCTTACAGAGTTACACAGTGCCCTGTAGTTCGTGGTGATACCTTTTTTCTTTTAAACAGAGCTCAAGAGATGCTTAAGTAGAAAGCTGATTTTACTTCAACTTTAATGAACATTAAATTCAGGAAACTAATGTAAAACATGGCATTAAGTACAGTTACATTTTCTCGCTTAATTACAACACACTTTCTGTTTTACTGGCCTGTTGCTTCCAATTTAGGAACCAATAGGGCAGCAGTTGCACTTGATGTGTCACCAAGCGATTTTTTAAAAGACAGACATGAAAACGATTTTAAATTTTAAACCGTGTGACCTTTTAACATCTGACCCCCTCTACCAAATAAAGCTTCTTTGAAGTGAGAGCTCAGGGTTGGAGGCATAAACCACTTCATAGCTTGAACTCGGGGGTAGCGTCATTGCATATCTTGAAAAGTTTTATGTCTTACAACAATTTATTGTTAGAGGAGAAAACCCAGACTCTATTTCCAGGGCTGTTATTGTGGAAGCAAAAACAAAACAAAAAACCTGATATTTTAAAAGTTACTTTCGCAGAGGATCCTAGGGCTTTTGCCAGCCCCCTCACCCTGTCAGAGTTTAGAATTTCCTCACTTATTTGAGGGAAAAAGAGAAGTTTTTCTTCTCTTGTTGTTCAGGTGGTTCTTGTATGGTAAACAATCTCAGAAAATATTTAAAGGTTGCACCTTTAGAAAAAGTACTCGGGTCATTCCTGTAGGTTTGGAACGCAGCCAGGGAAATGTGTATTTTTTAAAAGCCCGTTGCGATGATCAGCCAAGTCTGAGGCCCGTTGACCTGCCCGGACGTCTCGCCAGATCTGATCAGCATACCTACACCACAGCTGCTTGCTGTGTCACAGGCTGTTTCTGTGTGCCATCAGACAAGCACATTTGTATCATGGGTTTATTCAAAGGAGTATGTTGGAAGTACCAGAAGGGCCTTGCTTGAAGCCTCATCTGCGTTAGGACGTGGCCTTGTGGCCCAGACACCTGGAACTGGGCAGCCACTTAAACTGTCTCTTAGAACTTTACTGTGCATTGGATGTTATTTGGGAGCTGTATTTTAAGGTTATATTTTAGTGAGTCAGGGTTGAATTTAGAAATGGTCTAAGGAGTATACATTTTAATAGTAAATTGTGAAAAATTGTTTAACAGAAGGTACAGCCCGAGAAATAAAAAAATTCTGAGTAACAGCTCAGAATGTGATGCCAGTTGCTTATGACAGAAACCTGGGTGTCGCCTTTGACACATACCTGTTTTTCAGTCACCAAGCCTATTAAAAGTGTGTTCTAATTATTTTTCAAACTTATTTCCCCGTTTCCTGACACACCTTTTTATTCGGTCACGTGGCCTATTAAAAATGTGTTCTGATTACTTTTCAAGCTTATTTCCCCATTCCACTGCCTCTGCCCCAGGCCAGGTACCATCCTACATTACCTGCAGTAAAACCTCCTGTCTTCCCCGCAGGTCCCTCCTCCAGCTTGCAGCCAGAGTGAGCTTTGTAGGAAAACCAAAATCCTTGGTTTTCTTCCCTTTGCCCTCAGGCTGAAGCCCGTAATCCTCCCCACTTCCCCGGAGGCCCTGTCTGTCTGCAGGGCCCTGGCCGCCTGGACTTGGCTCCAGCTCCTCCTCTTCTCTCCCCTCCCACCCTGCCTTCTCACCGTCTCCTCCGCCGACCCCATCCTGCCCGGCTCTGTATTTGTTGTATCTGCACCCGGAAGTTCTTCCCTCCCTTCTACCTGATTAGCTACTGGTTTGTTTTCCAGTCTCAGTATAAACCACGCTCCCCAGAGAAGCCTTGCCTTACCCTGCAGACCAGGCTGAGTTCCCACTGATAAACTTCACAGCTCTTGGCACCTTTGTAATAATATAATGGTTTCAAGTTCTTTGTTAATTGCCATCTATTTTAGTCTGTAAGCACCATGAAAGCAAGCACCTTAGCTGTTTGGTGCGCTGGACCTGCAGCACACAGCACGATGTCTAGCCACATAGTAGCAGGTGCTTAAGTGTCTGGCATTTGATTTTCCTTATATTAGGAAGTGAAGGGATCTGCAGGCTTTGAATATTGCTTTAAGTGATGTTTAATCCTTTTAAAGTTGCCACATGGATTTCATTTAACCATTTTGGATTAGAACAAGGGTTGGCAAACTCAGGCTTGCTGGCTGTTTTCATGGAACACAGCCATGATCACTCCGTTCTGTAGTGCCTGTGGCTGCTTTTGCAACAGAGACCGTATGACCTGCAATACCTAAAATATTTACTGTACAAACTCTACAGAAAAAGATTGTCCACCCCTTGATTAGAACAATTTCAAAAATTATTTCATTCTTCCCCTGTCTTCCTACTGAACTTGAATGGGTCATAATCTTGAACCTTCTTGATGACTCTACCATGAACTGTTACTGTTTTGTTACTGTACACGGATGCTGCTGGGATTTATATAACGCTTTTGTTTTGTTTGTTTGTTTTCAGGTTTGCTTTTTCTTCACTGTAGGCTTTTATTTTTTGTATCTGTGCCCGCCACTCACTGGTGGACCCTTACCCCCGACTGTGACTTAAGACTGTGAGCTGAGGAATGAGATAACCAGGGTTTTTTGGAATTAATGTTTAAAAAGTAAGAGGCTCAGAGGGAGGCCCTTCAGGGCTCCCTTCCTCTGTGAGGACAGCACAGGGGCTTTTTGTGTGTAAGGAAGTGAGACATCCAGTTTGGCTGTTTGGCGGCATTCCAGGGGTAGATCCTTGTCTGTTTCGGTGAGCTGAGATTGTCAGGCTCGGGATAGGTGAGGTTTCGCTGAGCCTATATCACACACTGTTGCATAAAGCCTGGGTTTATACAAGTGAAAGGTTGCCATGAGCCAGGATTCCAACTTTCCGTCTCTTTCTGAGTTTTGTACTTTGACAGACGTGCTCAGGTGGAATGTCAGGCCTGTTCCCTGTAGATGTTCACCTTTACACTTTAAACCGACACCCTGCACCCTGGCTTTCTGCCAAAATATTTCTTTTCCCAGTGGCTGGAAACTGATTAGCTAGATGGGAGAACAAAGGTGCCTTTGTACTGGGGCATATTGCTTTTGAGAATTTAGCAGAGAGCATTCAAACAGAGTCTGGATGCAATGCCAAATTATGCAGATTTGGGGGGTTTTTTGGTCAGGTTTCCCATGAATAGGTATGTAAGCAACTTAGTTTTGTTCTCCTTTTGTATGGTGTGGAATTTCCCATATAAAAATTGTGTGGGCTTTCTTAATTGATTGTAAAATGAAATATACAATTTTGAATAAACACATTCAGTAGAAGATCATTGTTGATAGATTTCTGGCTACATTTTGCCCAAAAGATTCTTTTGTCAGTCAGTTTATTTCCCAAGCCAAATTATAAATAAATTTGTCTTTGTAAGAACACAGTGTAAGTACTTTCTCCATAAATGAAGCAAAATTATCCCCAGGGGGAAAATGCCCCAAAATCAGGTACCACTAGGCTTTTTTTTTTTTTTTTTTTGGTTATACTGGGTCTTAGTTGTGGCAGGTGGGGCTCCTTAGTTGTGACATGCATGTGGGATCTAGTTCCCTGACCAGGGATCAAACCCAGGCCCCCTGCATTGGGAGCGCAGAGTCCTAACCACTGCGCCACCAGGGAAGTCCCCAGGTACCCCTAGTCTTGTACATTTATCTGAAACTAGCTTTTGAAGAGTGTTCAAGCAGCACTGAGAAAAGAATACTGAAGTTCTCCAGGCTCTGACACACAGTGGACATTTAACATTCACTGTATGAATTGAACATGTACGGTATTGGCCTTAGTAAGAAAACCTGGGGCCAGTCTTCTGTCTGTACCTTATTTTGTACCCTTAATTTCCTGGTCTATAAAGTAAAGGTAATAATACTTAACGACAGGGGGGCCGAGAGTTGGGTGACAAGAGGCTACAGATGGAAGCCCTGTGCAGACACAGTCTGGTGATATTACTGTTGTCTGTAGCAGTGATTGAGACTAGGACTTTAAACTAGTTCTTGGGATGGTGGGGGCACTTTTGTCTTTTTTATTCTTATTAAATATTTTTTTCATCCTTGGAGATTGTGACTTTTTAGTTTATCCCCATTCCAGTTATTTTTGAAATGTGATTTCACCTTTTATGCCTGCTGCTAATTCTGTTTCCTCATCCTCTGATGAGACGTGTTGTTTGTAGACTGTCTACCTCCAGCTGTGGGATGTAAGGAGATCTAGTTTTAGTGCCCTGTTTTCCCTGATTTACATCAGGGATTATAAATTGCTGGCTTGAAGAATAAATTCAACCCCCAGATGTTATTTTGCTCAAACAGGTTTTTGTTGTTATTTAATTAGGTGTCGGCATTTTAAATGGGAAGGTTTGTGTTTTTTTTAACCTAAAAAAACAAGACTTTCTGACAAGTTGGACTGTCCACACAAATTCCTACAGTCCGTGAAGAAAAGCTGCCTGGAGCGAGAAAAGCCATGCCATTAAGTGGGGCAGGAGGTCTCAGCTTTGCCAGAATCCTCACCCCTCCCTGTTGTCTCTGTCTTATACCGCAGCCTCTTTCAAAAGTGGGAAAATGAAAGGTTAAGAACTCCCCCAGAAAACTGAGGGAGAGTGTATTTTCAGAAGACCAGAATTCCTGTGTTTGATATGCATTCATTTAATTACATTATCATTTTATGTGTATTATCCATTTCATTTAATTACAGGCAGACCTCAGATATATTGTGGGTTCGATAAAGCAAATATCGCGATAAAGCAAGTCACATGAATTCTTGCACAAATTAAGCGTGTAATAGCATCATGTCTCAAAAAATACATAACTCAAGTTTAAAATACTTTTTTGCTAAAAAAAAATGTTAACCATCACCTGAGCCTTCAGCAGGTCATAATCTTTCTGCAGTAGTGATGTCAAAGATCACTGATCAAAGCACATCGTAACAAGTATAATAATTTAAAAGTTTGAAGTATTGCAAGAATTAAAAAATGTGACCCAGAGATACGAAGTGAGCAAATGCTGTTGGAAAAATGGCGTCGATAGACTTGCTCGGTGCAGGGTCACCACAAACCTTCAATTTGTAAAAAAACACAATTATCTGCAAAGCGCAGTAAAAAGAGGTCTGCTTGTACACTGTCCTCCCAGACTCTAGTACAGGTATTTGCGCTTCAAAAGTGCCCAATTTCGTGTCATTGAGTCAAATATGATAAACATGCAAATTGGAGGTGTTTAAACAAACATAGGGAAAATACAATGTAAATAACTTGTTTTAAATGGTGTTTAAGAATGTGTGTGCGAGGCTTATCAGAATTTCATCTGCCATATTTAATGTTGTTTGAGTCATTGAGCTTTTTCAAATTTAACTTCAACTTTTGGTAACTTCATGGTGAATACTCGAGAGGGCCACCTATTGGGCTTTTCTGGTATAGCATGTCTTACTGCGTTACATTTTCAGCCGATAGGAGCAGGCTGATACTTAACGAGTTTGTTTATGTATCAAATATATTTGAGTTGTCCTTTCTGTACAGATTCCACTATAGATAAATGGGCGTTTTTACAGCATTTCTATAATTATTTTATTTTATTTTTAAACAGAAGAAGCAGACTACAGTGCCTTTGGTACAGACACACTAATAAAGAAGAAGAATGTTTTAACCAATGTGTTGCGTCCTGACAACCATAGAAAAAAGCCACACATAGTCATTAGTATGCCCCAGGACTTCAGACCTGTGTCTTCCATTATAGACGTGGATATTCTCCCAGAAACACATCGTAGGGTCCGTCTTTACAAATATGGCACTGAGAAACCCCTAGGATTCTACATCCGGGACGGCTCCAGTGTCAGGGTGACACCCCATGGCTTAGAGAAGGTCCCAGGGATCTTTATATCCAGGCTTGTGCCAGGAGGTCTGGCTCAAAGCACAGGACTATTAGCCGTTAATGATGAAGTTTTAGAAGTTAATGGCATAGAAGTTTCCGGGAAGAGTCTAGATCAAGTAACTGACATGATGATTGCAAACAGCCGCAACCTCATCATCACAGTGAGACCAGCAAACCAGAGGAATAACGTCATTAGGAACAGTCGGACTTCCGGCAGCTCTGGCCAGTCTACTGACAACAGCCTTCCTGGCTATCCACAGCAGATCGAACCGAGCTTTGAGCCAGAGGATGAAGACAGCGATGAAGATGACATTATTATTGAAGACAATGGTGTGCCACAGCAGATCCCTAAGGCTGTTCGCAACACCGAGAGCCTGGAATCATTAACACAAATAGAACTCAGTTTTGAATCTGGACAGAACGGTTTTATTCCTTCTAATGAAGTGAGCTTAGCACCCTTAGCAAGTGGCACAAATACAGAATTTGAAACGCGTGCTCCAGATCAGAAACTCTTAGAAGAAGATGGAACAATCATAACACTATGAAACCATCACGTCTGAATGTCTTCTGAGTGAGGATGCCGTGGAGACTTGTAAATTTGGCTAGTTTAAAGCATATGTACCTCTGAACCAGTGATCTGGGATAGGCATGAAAAAAGTATATTGCAAGCTTAAAATGTTATTAAAATAGTAGTTTGATAATTAATATAAACTTCAGTGGGTCAGAGGTGAATTTAAGTCTAAAACAAAGGGGCCTTTGCTAATGAAATGATGTGCTTTTGCTATTTTGTCTATAGAGAACTGGATGTTAGAGCACATTCCCAGAACTACACATAAGGACTAGATCATTTCCGTTTGAAGTGGTTGCATATTTAACCTGCTGTGCAGAGCCTGGTTGATTTTTCCTTTAACTGTATATCTTAATTCTAACGTGAAGAAGTCTGAGTCTATCTTTCGGTACTTTGGGACCTTGGCTCCTATATTCCCCATGTTGTGTTTTGATTTTTTAATATTGTTCCTCTGTTGCTAATTGTAGCGAGTAATTTTTTCAAATGCTTTTTTTTTCCTAATTTCTAAGAAATCAAATCAATTGACTGTTTTTAGGGGTTGCTTCCTAAGTTATAAAGCATTGAAGCTATGTTCCTGAATTAAGAAACTCTAACAGTTGTTCAGGTCCGTGTTTGCCCATGGGAGACTCTCTCCCATAACCTCTTCTTGTCCTCATTCCAAATCTCATTAGAAATCATTCCTTTTGTTGTTGGTGTGTATATTTTGTTTGTCTGCCTTTTTACTCTTTTAATGTATTTGAGTAGTGTGAATTATTTTCGTTAAAAAAAAAAATGCACCCAAACTAAGAGATTTTTACACACAGGACAACCTTGTGCACTTTTTATATGAAAATTTTGGGTTTTCCTTAATGGGACTTCTAGGAACACTGCCTACACTTTATGAAAAGTATGTCGTATTCACCTCTGACAGGTAGAGTGTATCTCGATTAATTTTATGAGGCTATTTATTACTTTCCGATGCATCCACTTAGCAAGGTAAGAGTAAGGCTGCTAACTTTCGTTCCTTGCCTGGTTTCATTGTATGGAGGCGCACAGGCACTACAGTAGCTTGTATATAGAGACTAAGAATAGTATGAACTACATGAGTTCCCTGTGACTTACGGATATTTCTCTCAGAGTTATTTATTGATTAATTTTATGCTAGGGCTAGAATGGATACCTTATAACAATTGTGTGCTATTAAAACAATGAAGAATCAAATGACTCCGTTTTGAAGGATATTTTCTCTATATGGTAAAAGTATATGAAGTAAAGTTGATTAAATGAAGCTCTCTTGACTCAGAATACTTCAATGTATTTTGCCCACATTTTACCACTAAACATGTTATCACTAAACTGTTAACTGCACAACATTATGTAATACAGTGTACTTCTTGTTGAATTCATTGAAGTTCTTCCAATTATATAACCACTATTTTTTAATGGCATTCCAGGTTTAACATTCTGTTGAGTTCTATAAATTTGACTCTTGAATGGCAAAATGTTAATAAGTAGAAGGTTACATTTCATTTATAATTATAAGTGGTGCAGGGCTTCAACATTTTAAGTAAAAATACTTTCACATACTACCTCTCTCTCTTTCTCTCTTTTTTTTTAACAAAGTTTTAACATCAGAACTTTTCTTAGGGGAAGAAATACTTCAGGGCTTGACTTTTTGTACAACTTTTAACTGTAAAATACAGATTTGTCTTGTATGTATTCATGAAAATGGAAATCAAAGCTGCTAGTGCTTTTTTTTTTTTTTTTGGCGGTACGCGGGCCTCTCATTGTTTTGGCCTCTCCCGTTGCGGAGCACAGGCTCCGGACGCGCAGGCTCAGCGCGCAGGCTCAGCGGCCATGGCTCACGGGCCTAGCCGCTCCGCGGCATGTGGGATCTTCCCGGGCCGGGGCACGAACCCGTGTTCCCTGCATCGGCAGGTGGACTCCCAACCCCTGCGCCACCAGGGAAGCCCTGCTAGTGATTTCTAATTATCCCACTAAGGGTATATGTCAACGGTCTTTTCAACTGGATCTCTCGTATAAATTATTGGTGAAAGAATTGATTGCTAGACGTATTGTAAAACCAATAGATCTTGGTTATACAATAAAATGTCGATTCATTGGTAGTCTGAATTATTTCAAGTGTACCTTATTAACAAAAATATCAGTGGACTCAGCATAAAATTTTATAGTACTAAATGTCAAGCTAACTGTGAATTTTGTTCTGTATCTTAAGTAAATTTATGATAATGTCCTCGAGCTATCAACAAAATATATGTACTTTTGTGAACTATGGATTTTCTAATTAAATTTTACATGCAATATGATTTTTACATGAATGCTACTTTGTTTAAACTATCAAATGTCAGTATTTTACTACAATTTTATTATAAAATGTACATTATCACTAAATGAGCTTTGATTTTAAAAATCAAATTAGCTTTAGTTGTATATTATTTTTTACAAATAAAGATAGACTTGTATAAAGGCTACTTTCTTGTCTGCAAATATATGAAAAGTCACCCAACAAATATTTACCAAGCACCCATTACAGCAAATGGGTAGGGAGAAAATTGCTAAGTTATAACAAGATCCTGGCTTCCTTAATTTTTAGAAGATCAACACCAGGAATTCCTGACAGTCCAGTGGTTAGGCCTCCGCGCTTGCACTGCCGAGGGCCCGGGTTAGAGTTAGGGTTAGGGTTAGGGCATTTAAAATATAGTTAAATTCTGATAATGTGAGAGGTTATGCATGATATCCATATAGAATTATCACTTACATTGTTTAAGATTATTTGAAATAAGGCAAAAGTTGTTTGTAAAGTGAAAGTTTCTCTTCTGAATTCAAATTCACTTTGTTACACTTTTTATTACCACCCCAGGTACAGGTATTGCCTATATGGATTGAGTTCACTTTATGCTGAACACTGTAAAAGGCCTGAGATAAAACACACCCTCTTCCTGAGCCAAGTCTAATCCCAAATTAGTCACCCGGTCATTGGCTCAGTCGATCTCTGCACTAACTCCTCTGCCATCCAGCATGCAGGATAATAACCGATTCCTTCCGCCAGTTTAAAAACTGAAAGTCTTCTGAGTAAAAATTCAACATCGTGTACATAGAACCCTTCACATCATCCATTGGTGCAGACTGTTGCGCTCAGTACCTGATGCACTTGGTTTCGGGGTCCATGAAACAATGGTATGGAACTAAAAGACCCTTTTCATCCCCAAATACGACCCCAGTGCTCTTTGTATCCTAAATCCCTGCTGCTTCCATGTTTCCAGTCTGGGTAAAAAATTACATTTGAGGAAAAAATCATCGAAGTCATAGAAATGTATAAGGAAAAGCTAACCCTGTTCTGGTCATTTGCCTTAAGGTGCTTGAATTAATGGTTAGCAGCAACTGGTTGTTTGCTCTGATATTCCCATCTTTTAGTCTGATGAAAGGTTTAATTGTGGGTGACAAAGCTTTAAGGGTTGTGTGTGTGTCAGTGACTTTGGCAGCTCAGCAGATTGGGGAGCACCTGACTTGGAAGACGTAGAAAGTCTTGACCTTGTTATTTGTGACAGCATATCACTTGCTGATGGTGACTGTTACCTGTAAGGTAAAGCATACATTAGTTGTGCCTCTAGCTATATTACATGCTACTTAAGTGCTGTAATTGGGTGGGTGTCTGACTAGCTATTACAAGGTAAAAGAAAGGAAATTAGTCTGTTAGATTTAATAATTGAAAAGCCCTTAGTGTGTAGTAGTCTACCAAGTTCTTCCCTGTAAACAAGATTTACATAATATATTTTTAAAAGCTAATGTGTTTGTCCAGTTACTTTACAAAATTTGATGTGTATTTTATAAATTAATATTAAATAGAGTTCGTATTTTATTTACAAGCTGTATTTAGGTGTTTTCCCATTTTAAAAAGCTTTCTTAGTTCTCCGTGTAATAGAAAATCTTTTTTTTAGTTCATTATAGTTATCTAGTTCATTATAATCCCAAGGGATGGATAGCAAAGTTATTTAATATAGTGTTAGTAAAGATAACTTAAAAATTTTTTTCAATTATACAAATAATACATAATTCTTATTATTTTTTTTTAAAAAGGCTAAAATTCTTTTTTGTCCACAAAGCATATTTATTCATACGGTACTTGGTTATAAAAAGAAATTAAAGTGGCTGAAAATGAGTGACTGTAATGTATAATTATGCCAGGACAGCAGGTACAAACTAAGGTGTT
This sequence comes from Delphinus delphis, assembly GCF_949987515.2. Lineage (NCBI taxonomy): Eukaryota > Metazoa > Chordata > Mammalia > Artiodactyla > Delphinidae > Delphinus > Delphinus delphis. The sequence goes on along the minus strand of NC_082697.1, from coordinate 10,755,263 downwards.
TTAGGTAAATTGTGAGTCACTATCTTAAAGATACTGTAGTATAATGGCTTTCAAACATTGTTTAAAAACTGCACGCCACAGTAAGAAATGCATTGAATGTTGTGATCCAGTACACAGATGTGTGTATGCATGTGTAAGGATGGGTGTACTACACACCTATATATAATTGAAAGTTTCACAAAGTGAAACCATTACATGAAAAATGCTGATTTTCTGTTCCATTTTTTAAATGTTTATTGGGCCATCCCCAAACAATTTCAGGATGCACTATTTGAAAAACTCTTGTGAAGCACTTTGTTTTCCACTTGAGAAATTTGCCATGGAAAATACTAGTATATTTTTTTTCCTAGGGGGGGAAAAAGCACTGCATTGCTTTCTTTTTTATTTTGAAATAATTTCAAACTTAGAAAAGAGCTGCATGGAAAGTACAGTTTATACCCTTCACCCCGATCATACCCACATTTGCTTTCTCTCTCCATTTTTCCTGAAACGTCTGAGAACTGGTTGCAGAGATCACAGCCCCTTAAGCCCCTAAAGACAGGCATATATTTTCCTGAGAGCAAGGACATTCTCTCATACATTCCTGTATACGACCTCAGTTCAGTTATCAAATTCAAAAAATTTAACATTGATAGAGTAATATTTATTACACAAAACCATACTAGAATCTCACCAGTTGCCCCCGTAGTGTCCTCTGCAGAAAAATCGTCCCTCCATCCAGGGTCTAATCCAGAATCATGCATCGCATTCAGGTGTCATGTCTCTGATCTCCTTTAATCTGGAACAGTTCCTCAGCTTTCCTTTGTCTTGCATAATATTGACATTTTTTCAAAGTAAAGACAAGTTTTGTAGACTGTCCCTCAGTGTGGGTTTGTCTGTTTCCTCATAATTAAATTCAAGTTACGCATTTTTGGCAAGAATACTACAGATATATTATATCCTCATTGTACCGTGTCAGAAGGCACATGTCATTTTATTTCAATATTGTTCATGTTAAAACGCTTTTCAGTGGGGGGAAAACAGTTCTTGTATTCTTAATTATTCTCAAGCTGATGAACGTGAACGGGGACTTAGGAAGTGTATCTGTTTTCAGATCCATCCGTTCTATGTCTTAATTGTTTTCTGATTGGAGAAACAATAGAAGATGGTGAAATGGCATGAATATTCTTGAGTGTCATTTGCTTAAGTACTTTTTGTGGACCCAGTGATTATTTTTTCTGGCACTGACCTGAGAGGAAGAAAACCATCCCCAATGAAACTTAAATCCTGCGGTCGTGTTCTCTAGAGCGCTAACTGAAGGCTTCTGGCTTTCGATCATGAGCGTATCCAACTCGAATGGCTTCACTAAAAAGAGATTTATTGGCTCACGTAGCTGAATAGTCAGGGCTAGAACTTCAGCACAGATATTATCTAACGGTGCGGCTGGTAGAACTTAATACAATGAGGGGAGTGGCCTATTTGCTCATTTGCTCAGTCCACATGGGAGTCACTAGGCCACACATGGATACTGCATGTTTGAGATGTGACTTGTGCAACTGAGAAGCTGAATTCTTAACTCTATGTAGTTTTAATTAATGAATTTAAATTTAAATAGCCACACGGAGCGAGTGGCTGCTGTATTTACAACACAAGCTAGAATTTGTTTCTTGCTTCGCGTTTTCTCAGACAAATTACCCCTTTGTGGTGACAAAAATGGCCTGCAGCAACTCTAGTGTACCTTCTGTCATTAACTACCCACCCGGAAGCGAGCCTCCGCTCCCCACCAATCACAGCCAAAGCCTCAGAGCCCACTCTCTCTGGCTCTGGGTCCTGAGCCCACATCTGCGCTGGGTTGGTGAGGGGTGTTCCTCAAAAAAGAATCAGGGAATCAGGGTGCTGTCACCTCACAAAAGAAGGACCCTGTGAAAGGGAAGTGAACACAGTGGCATCAGTTGCAGCTTTTTTTAAGAGTATTTGGGTGTACATTTCTCGTCAAGGAGAGAGTTCAAAGCATAAGGTACTGTGCAAAAGGGAAATGGGGACAGAGGGCAGTCCTCTGTCAAAGGAAAATGGTAAAAGTGGAAATGAAATTTGGGGTCTAGTGGCCTGTTCTGAATTTGATGGAAAAGTCTAAATCTCATAATAATGGCAACGTTTGCTTTTGTGTTTTCAGATATTATTGTTTTATTTTGATTGTATTTACCATAACTAAATCTGATACAAATGTAATGTATAAAGAGTACATAGAAACTTTAATCTGAAATGGCAGAAAGTTCAAAATTCATTACTTTTGAAATACAGAAACAAGAGAATCGTGGTCTTAGAGTAATGGGTAAATGTGATTCCCAAGGGGTTGGAATGGGGTAGGGTGGGTGGGACTGGTAAGCCAGTCTCCCCTTACACACACACCCCACTGCGTTGTTGCCACTTGGGTATGTATGGGCCCAGCGTTGCCAGCTCTTCGAACTTTTAAGAAGATACCAGAAATCCAGCATTTCCCGTGGAACATCCTGATTTTTAAAACAACTTGTGAGACAGACCAAACAGACCGGCCAGCCCCAGCTGGCCTGCAGGCTACCAGTTTGCCAACGCTGTCTCAGAAGCTCAGAACCATGGACCATCAAAGGCTCTCATTCCTTTACTGTGAAACCATCTCCTCATAGGTCACCGCGAGGATTGAGGACAGTGCCTGAGGATTAATAAGCGCTCTGAATGTCAGCTGTGCTGTCCACTTCTCAGGGAGATGGCTGAGGTCCAGAGGGATTCAGCGACCAGCCCAAAGTAGTCCTCCAACTGTGTGGTCCCCAGACAGCAGCTTCGGCATCACTTGTATGGAAGTTAGAGATGCAGATGCTCAGGCCCCACCTCGGTTCTGCTGAATAGACCCTCTGCTGGTGGAGCCCAGAGATCTGCATTTTAACAAGCTCTCCTCAGGTGCTTCCCGTGCATATTACAGTCTGAGAAGTCCTCAGATCCATCTGTATCTCTCCTTCACTCTTAGCAGAACTGCTTTAATGAGCATGGCTTCTAAGGTCTTCTGAAATTCATAAAGATGTACGGAAAGCCTTCATCTACTCATCTGGCATCCACTGTACTGTTAACTTGGCGAAAGTAAGCTTCAGTCTCCAGCCCCCTGTGCAAGGGACTCCACTTCCTTAAATTAGTATAATCTGACTTTCCAGAATCTCAAGGTTGATCGAATATGGTAATTCCCCACACAGATCATTAGAGGTGTGCAGAAAATAAGCCTCTGAAAACTCCAGGTTGGATTTTTGTTCTGGGCTATCCACCAAAAGAGAAGACCAAAAAAGGCTAGAATTTGACTAATAGTACAACTCACAGATTGTATCAGTACAGCATTCCTTTTCCAGCCCATCTCCTAGCAATGCCTGAAACGACAAGGAAATAGCTTTTATGGCATTGTTCCACCAAGACCTGGAACAGGTTCCACTCAGATGAAACAGGGCACTGTTCTTATGGAACATAAGAGTTCTGTTCCCAGGCTTTCTGTCCTGCCAGCGCGTGCTAGCTTTAAATCTACAGTAGGGTAGTCAGTCGCAAATCAGGTTTTCCCCAACATTCCCAGAGGCCTTCAGCTGCTGTCTCAGGTATGTACCCGGGGTGACTCCAGCAAAAATCTGTATGCTTAGTGACTCAGAAACTAAATCATTAACTTGGTAAATACCTGCCACGCATGGGTAAAGGGAGCTTGAAGGAGAGGGCTTTAGAATGTGGGCCTCCAACAATGCCGTGATGATGACAGCATGGGAACAGCAGTCCTGGTCAGTGTTGCTTCCCGGGTGGATCAGTGACTAATGCCAGAATCATCTGGAATCAGAATCCCCAATCAGTCACTCTCAGGAGTAACAATCCACACCAGGTAACTTAACAAGGTAGATTTCATTTGTTTGAATCTCTATCTGGTAAAGCAGAAAAATGTGGAAAAGGATTCTTGGTTTAAAAACATACATAAAGCAACTATACCCCCAATACATAAATAAATAAATAGATAGGTAAATAGATAAATAAATAAATAAAATTAATAGACATTAAAAAAAGTAAAAACACCCATACAGACAACTTTTAACTAGTTGATGTTTAAATTGGGTACATGCATTTACACACACACACACACACACACACACACACACACACACACACATCTGGTCTGCCAGAATGTGGAATTAACATTAGTGTAATGCAAAAAGAAAAAAAAAAAAGGATAAAAAAGGACTTCCCTGGCGGTCCAGTGGTTAAGACTCTGCACTTCCACTGCAGGGGACACAGGTTCAATCCCTGCTTGGGGAGCTAAGATCTCACATGCCACCTGGTGCAGCCCCGCCTTCCCACCCACCCCCCAAAAAAGGATAACAACGTAATGTACGCTTCTGACACACGCATATACAAAATGCCAGACAATACTTGAAAAATGATTCCAAACAAATCTCACCCCAAAATGGCCATCGTAAAAATGTTTCATTCCCTTGTGGAAGGCAACAGTCAAACCTTTGCAATAAAGTCTTCGCAATTCCGTTGCGGCCCATGAGGGTTTTTCTAGCGAGCTGGCGTCCATGTCCTCCCTCCACCACCACGGGGCCTTGACTGGTGCTCACAGGGCCCGTGCCCAGTGGGACTGGCATGGGCCTCCATCAGCCAAGCAGACAGCGGAGAGGGAAGAAATCAACAGTGAAGGGAGAGAGCCAGGGGAGGAGGCAGAGTGGCTGGGAAGCTGGCCAAATGGCAAAGGGCTGAATGGGCTACATCAACTCCTGACAGCTCCTCAAATATCCTTGCTGTCCTTTCCCGCTCACTGCGTGGGTACCAGGGGAACACAAAACCCCTTTGCCTGGACGTCGCCAAGAATTCATAAGCGTTCATTTTTAAAACAGCATGTTAAGCAGAGCGAAATGTTCATGATTTTGAGGGATGTGACAAACTGGATGCAGAAGGTGAGGTCACCTTGACATCCCTTAATCAAGTCGTGAAGTTCAAGTTCAGCCTGCCGATTGCTTATTGTGATCATGGTTAGAGTTTTTCCTCTTTTGTAGTGTTTGTGCCTGAATGTTGATGGCTTCTAGGATGGAGGAAAGATGACAAGACTGATAATGCTTACTATCTGAGTATTTTCTTTGTCTTTCCTCTTTTAGCCTTGCGAAGATAAATAATGGTTAAGGATGGATAAAATATTTAACAGTGGCCATGCATAATTTATTCCTGAGTTGTTGCTCATTTCCAGTCCAATAGTTTGCTCTCAATTAGGACTTCTCAGAACCATGATGTCTCCTTGGCAAACTGACATCATGCTTATTTTTACTCTGTTCTTCCTAGGGCTAATTGTTTTTATAATTTGTTGTTGTTGTTGAAGTACTCATTCCTAGATGTTCTCTTCATCAAAAGCAAAAGTCAAAATTCGAGGCAAGGTTTTTTTTAATATTCATTTCTGGTCCTTACAGTTAACTCAGAGCTTCAGAGAAAAATATATTTGCATATATAACTATCTCTTACAAAAACTAGACTGGCTAAGGAAGCTGTGTGTCCAGTGAAGTAATATATGATTTCAGAAGAAATTTTAGGGAAAAAAGTATATGAAAGAAAAGAGTCACCCCCTCAAAAAAGCACTATTCAGAGATAACCACTCTTAAGTTTTTCAGTACATATGCACAATGATATATATTACCTAATATGGATTTTGACAGAAACAGGATCTTACATACGTCTAAATTATTCTGTAATTTGCTTTCTTCAGAGGGCAATATATTGTGAATGTCTTTGCTCTGTCAATACAGCTCTACATCTTTTATAATGGCTTCATTGTGTTTCATTGTATAGATGAACCCTCATTTAATAAAACCAATTCCCTTTCGTTTGCTGTTTCCATTTTTTTCCCCACAATTATAACAGTGCTGTGGTGAGCAGCTTTGTAAATACATATTTTTATTCTTTGTTCAGTTAATTACTTAGGATAAATTCCTAGAAGAGAAATCATTAGGTCAACGCATGTGTTTTTTTGTTTGTTTTTTTTTTTGTTTTGGAGAAGGAGGGGGCATTGGTTCATGAATATATCCAGTTTCCTTCCGGAAAGGTTGTTCTAATTTAATTCCTCACCAGGGGTATGTGTGAGTCGTTTTCCCCTCCAAAACACCAGATTTATTATTTTTATGCTTTTCCTACTTAATAGGGGAAAAAAGCGTCTCTTTGTTTTGCTTTACATACCTTTGATTATTAGTTTGAAGAGCTTTTTAAAAACTGTTTATTAGTATTTCTTCTTTTATTAGCTTCTCCGTTTGGGTCCTTTGCATAACATTTTAAAAATTGAGGTATCAGTCTTTTCTTAATATAGAAGTGCTTTGTAGATTAAGGAAGTCAACCTTTTGGTCATCATTTTTTCCTAATTAGTCATTTGCTCCTAACTGTGTGTATCATTGGCTTTTGTATTTATTCTGTAGGAATTTCTTATTGTCCATGGTAAAATTCTTTATTCTTTTCTCTAGTAGTTTCCCTCTCAAATTATATAAATGCCTACCCAGCTTTTAGTCTAAGTTCCATATTTCTATGATTTTTTTTTACATTTAAATATTTAATCCATCTGATAATTCTTTGGCCATCTAATCTTTGGTTAAACTAAGAGATGAGATTTTTTTTTGGTTTAAATTCTCCATTAATTGTTCTATCATAATGTATTGAATAAGACACTACTTTCTCATTGAATTGTAATTCCACCTTTATCATTTGCTAGTTTCTTACATGTTCTTGGGTTTGTTTTGGCCAAATCATGATTTGTTAATCTACTTGTCTGCTTTGGAAGAATTTCATGCTGTTTTGATTACTGAAGCTTTAAAATACATTTTAGTTTCTGTAGACAAGCCCTCTTATTCCTCCCCAATTGTTTATTTTTTACAAATTTAGTTATTCGAATGGTAAATAAATTCACATGGTTCAAACAACCAAAAAAAGTTTTTAAAAGTACATAGTGAAAACACTTTCACCTTTTTTGGTCCCCAGTTCACCCAACTGTCATTCCCTTCCCTTGGGTACCAATTATGCTCTGTTTCTTGCTTATCTCTCCATAGATTTTTTTTTTCATAGATTTTTAATGTAAATCAGACAGTATGAAAATATACTATGTCCCCTCTTATTATTATATAAAAACAGCATATTCTACCCTTTGGTTTTCTCATTTAATATATCTTTGGTAATTCTTTCCTTATCACTAGATAAAATTCTTCCCCATTCATTTATTTCCATTCCTTTTTCTAAATACAAACTTTTAATTTTGGAATTGTTTTAGATTTACAGGAAAGTTGCACAGATAGTACAGCATCACCCAGGTTCCTCTGATGCTAACATCTTATATAACCATGGTACCTTTGTCAAAACTAGAAATTAACATTGGTACATGTCTTTGTCCTCTCCAGCTGCATAACAAAACACCACAAACTAGGTGGTTTAAGCAACAGAAAGTTATTTTCTCAAAGTTTTGGAGGCTGGAAGTCCAAGACCAAGGTGCTGCTGCTGTTTCCCTGTGTTCTCACATGGCCTCTCCTTTGTGCAAGAGAGAGAGGGAGGGAAAAAGAGCTCTCTGGCATCTCTTCTTATAAGGACACTAAAGGCACGAATCTTATAGGATCAGGGCCACACCCTTATGACCTTATTTAACCCCAATTATTTTCTTAGAGACCGCATCTCCAAATACAGGCACACTAGGGGTTAGAGCTTCAACATATGAATTTGGGAAAGGGGGAAGAAACAACTATTCAGTCTATAGCAGTACATTACTATTGACTGAACTTTAGACTTTATTTGGATTTCACCAGCTTTCCACTAATGTCTTCTTTCTGTTCCAGGATCTAGTCCAGGATACCACGTTGCATTTAATCCCCATTCACTTTTGCAGCTCCATTACATGCAACCAATTTAATATATTAAACAATCCCTTATTGCTGGACCTTTAGTTTGTATCAATTCTTTTGCCACTGCAGCTATGTGGTAATTAATAATTGTATTCATAAGTCATTTTGCACATGCTGAAATATAGTTGTAAGGTAAATACCTAGAAGAGGAATTACTGAGCAAAATGCACATGCATTTGTAATTTCAATAGAGTCTGCTGGTTTGTGTGTCAATTTGTATAATCCAGCCAACAAAGAGTGGGATTGCCCATAACCTTGCCAAACCTGTGAATTTTCACCACTCTGATGGTTGAAGAATGTATCTTATAATGAGGGAGGTCAAACATCTTTTCATATGATGATAATCTACTTGAATTAGCTTTTCTTTCAATTATTTTTGCATATACTTTGCTCATTTGACGTTTTCCTTATCATTTTCCAGAAGTCCTTTATAGTTGAAGATTACACCTTGACTGTGTATCAGCAAATATTTTTTCCCCTCTTGTCATATTGTTTTTCCTAACAAGGAACTTTATTGAGGTATAATTTATTCCAATACAATGTACTTTGAATGGACAGTTCAATGAATTTTGACAAATAGAATACATCCATATAACCACCACCACAATCAAGATATCGAACATTACTTATATTATTTTGGAATATGCTTAGAGTAGTGTTTGCCGTGCAGAAACTTTTCATCTTTCTATAGTTGAAATTTTCTTTTATGGCTTCTGAATTTTGTATCAAAATAAGAAATGCTTTCACACTCTGAGGTTAAGTAATTATTCATTTTTGACTTCTAATATATTTGTGTCCATCAACTCAGGAATAAATAAACAAACTGTGGTCCGTCCATATAATGGAATATTTGGGGGCCACAAAAAGGAGTAAAGGTCTGATGTGTGCCACCACATGGATGGACCTTGAAGACTTCATGCTAAGTGAAAGAACTCAGACGCAAAAGGTCCCACAACATATGATTGCATTTATATGAAATGTCCAGAATAGATAAATTCATACAGACAGAAATTAGATTAGTGGTTGCCTGGGCCGGAAGTAGATGGGAGGTTTGGGGAGCAATGGCTAAGTAGTGTAGGGTTTCTTTCTTTCTTTCTTTTTTAGTGTTTCTTTTTTGGATGATAAAAATGTTCTAAAATGGACTATGGTGATGGATGCCCAACTCTGTGTATGTACTTTAGTCTATACCATTGACTGTATACTTTCAACAGGGGGACTGTATGGTATGTGAACTATATAGCTCAATAAAGTTGTTAAAAAATGATTCACAAACCCCATTCATTCAAAATATATGAACTGTGCCATGTGGACTTTGTGGCAGTTGGGGGGGTCACAGCAGTGAACAAGAGGGTGCAGTTCCTGACCTCATGGAGCTAACATCTAGTGGACCTGCTGTCACACTGTATCCTTGGAAAGAAGATACTTGAAAAAAGAAATTTCCGAGACCATCAGAAATTCTTCTGGCTTCTAATTCACAGTTCTTGAAGAATAGTGGTTTCAAGTGACTGGACAGACCAGCTGAATCAGAATCTGCATTTTACCAAAATCCCCAGGTGACGCGTCATTCACCTGGTACATTCAAGTTTAGGAACCAGTGATCTAGAGGTGAATTTTCAACCAAAGCAGAAACCCTGTCTATACTGTCCCTGTCTAGGAGGAGATGGCCCGACTCTGCTTGAATTGCCCCCGAGGTGGAGCCTCACCCCTCGGAGACCCCATCTGTTTATTCACATACAACTCACCTTCGGAAACTTCCCCCTTCACTTTAAGGTGAAGTCCGCTTCCCTTTAGTCATACCTGTGTACTTGTTTTATTTTGTTGTGTTAACAAATTCCCCCAAACTCAGAGGCTTAAAACGACACACGTTTGTTATCTCAATTTCTGTGGGTCAGGAGTCTCAGTACAGTTACCCGGCTCCATGGCTCAGGGTCTCTCTCACAAGGCTATAGTGAAGGTGCCGCTGGAGCTGTCTGAGGCTCGAGTCCACATCCAATGTCAAGCACATTCAGGTCGATTTTAGTTCCTGCATTTGTAGGTCTGAGGCCCTGGGCTCCTGGAAGCACCAGCTGTTCCTTGCTCCGCGGCCCCCAGAGGGGTGCACAACAGTGTGACTGCTTGCTTTCCTCCAGGCCAGCAGGGGTGCGCCTCCCTGACTCCTTCCAGCTCTGACCTCGAAAGCCTCTTTAAGGACTTGTCTGGTTAGGTCGGACTCACCCAAGATAATCTCCCTTTTGATTAACTCCAAGTCAACTAATCAGTAACTTCATCATGGGAATGATAACCCATCGTATCCTCTGGCTCCCCCCGTACTTGGGGATTATGTGATGTACGCCAGTGGGCTGGGATCTTAGAATTCCACACAACTCCAGGGGACGCCATGCACGCCGTTGTCTATGTGAGTGGTGTTCTGCACAGCTAGGCAGGTGGGGTTTCTCTGTTTTTTCATGTCCCTGGCTCAGTTGTCATTCTTCTCTCAGCAGCCCCACGGAATTCATCAACCCTTTCCTTGCGATCTTCCTTTAGATAATCCAAGCTTTCTCCTGGCAAAACAGCTCCTGATCCTTCAAACTGTCATTACATGTCGTAAGGTCACATGAGCATCACATGAACATAAAGTCAGTCATAAACTGACTTTATGTTCAGTTTGTCTCAACAGACATTTATCAAATGCATTCTTGGTGACCAAAACCTTGCCACCATCAGCTATATTATCTATCTGGCCATCTTCTTTGTCCTCCCTTGAAAACACTCCAGTTTGTCAATATTCCATTTATAATGTAGGATTTATTGAGCACTTACTGTATGCCAGCCAGTGTTTAAAGAAGTTTTTTGTAGATTGTCTCATTGAATCTTTTCAGCAATGCTGTGAAGTTGTATCATGCCATTTTACTGATGAGGAAACTCAGGCACAGAGAAGTTAAGTAATTCTGCCAAGGTCACACAGCTTTTAGGTGGATGGAACCCAGACAGTTTGACTCTAGAGCCTGTGCTGTTAGTCACTGTGCATTGTTCCCTCCCAGAGTTACATTCTGTACCCAGCAGGAGCCCTCCAGGGGCCAGAAGACAGTCCACTTGTAGCTCTTTGTACTGCATTCTGTATTTTTTAGTTAATGCATCCTCATCCTCATTTGCTCTTTAGCAGCTGTGTTATTTCAATATCTTAAGTTAAACTCAAAATCAATTAAAAAATTCTCTGTGGTTGTCACATGAACTGCTGAAGACGAGGTTTCCCACATCCTCAATAATCCTCAAAAAAGTAAATACTTTTTTTTCTGCTAAATATCATTGTGTTTGCTGATGGCCATTGTTACAACCAGGGGCCCCTCTCAGCTTATTTGCTGCTGAGACGCCTGCAGGTTTCATATAGAGCAGGATCTCTTTTATGGAACACACCTACTGTGTACACAATGCCGTACCCTGTACTCCAAAGACACTTAAGGGCCTTTGAATCCTAGTGAATAGAGATACAGGTTCCTGAAGCAAGAAACAAATATATTCCAATGTCCCAAATAGTCTAATGAATACTGTTTTACCAGGGCACTTAACTACTTTCTAACATCTTCTGACGTATTCCGATCCATCTCAGTGTGATATAGATGAAAGAGCCATGGGCTTGAAACCCAACTCCATGCAGTTACATACATGGGCCTGGGCCACAGTTTCCTGAGCCTCAGTTTCCCCAACTGCGAAACAGAAAGTCAAGTCCATAATTCCTTTTTTTGAAATTTTGAAATCCAGGAAACTGAAAACCATTCGCTTTTTTCCCCATCGGGCCAGCAGAAATGCATTGACCAGCAGAACCTGAGCCGGACTGGCATGAGATTTATTTAAGACCCTTAATGAGCTCATATAAGGGGACTATTCATACATTCTACTGAGAAATACGAAGTCTGATAACAGGGTGCTGCCCCACTCGTCCTGGAGTTGTCACCTCGGGTGTCCTATGTGCTCCATGTTAACATTCTAAACCCAGGAGTTCTGATTCCGAAACATGTCTGGCCCCAGGGGGGTTGCATTAGGGGTGGTGGGCCTGTAACGCCCAGGACTGCCAGAGCCTGCAGGAGAATTTACAGAAGGCGCTAAGCTTCCGCCTGGGTCACCGAAGCCCGGCCACTTCACACCTTGCTGGGCAGGGTCTTTTCCCTCCAGCGTCTGTTTAAATGGAGGCAGAACAAACAGCCTGGGACCCACATTTCAGTAGCTGGAGGGGGAAGGAAATGCCTCTTTCCTCTAAACCCAGGATTCTCCCCTCACTTTCCAGGACCGGGGCAGCTCTAGCTGGAAAGCCAAACGTCGACACATAGGGAGCACTTTGAGTCTCGACGCTTGGCCTCTTGCCTCCAAAGCTACGAGCCCCTTTGTGCAGCTCTGTTGTGGAAAGAAAAGGCACAGAGAAAAACGGATCAAATGCCTGAGGGGAATCAGAAGCTTTTCTTTTACAGGGAACGAAGGGGATGTGCTATCTCCTATTACCATAGAGAGATCATTTCAAAACTGTGATAGGAAAATGCTTTTAAAACCTGGGTTTTCACCATGCTTCTATCAAGAGGGGTGGTGTTCTAAATCATGTTGCTGGTGGCGAAACAGAGACACTAAGCAGGAAAGTGCCTCCAAACTTTAGATGAATGTGTTTATTGAGGACTGACTTCTAGGTGCAAAGGCAGCCACTGGACTCCTACAGCAAGCCCCCCAAAACGCCCGAGACGAGTGTTCTGTCCTCCAGGAAACTTCTGTCTGATGGTGGCCTTACTTTCAACTTAGCCGAAGGTAGAAAGTATCAGAAGGTAAGCTTAAAGGGCTCATCTCTTTGCGGGTCAGAAAAAGGGCCCTGGAAGAGCGACCTTGAAGGCTGCGTGGAAGGCAGGGAGGGCAGTGGGCCCAGGGGCAGACGGAAACGCTGGACGTCCATGTGGAGCCCGGCAGACTTGGGGCATATTCAGGGGACCCCGGAAGCAACACCCAGACACTTTCACAGACCAAGAGGTCAGAGAGGGGGTGGGGAGACTGCAAACTGGGGCAGCTCCTAATTGCCGCAGGGCAGGCCCACGGTTTCCTGAGCTTCCCTTTCTTTTCGAGAGAAGCCACAGTTGAACGTGTGAACTGTAAAAGGTACCATTGAAAGATGCAGGTATTTAAGCACGACGTTGTGCAAATCTAACACACCTACAGATGCCTTCGTTTGGGCCGCGCAGTAACAAAACACCATAGCCTGCGTGGCTTACGAACAGCAGACATTCATTTCTCACAGATCGGGAGGTTGTAAGCCCAAGATCAGGGTGCCAGCAGGGTCAGGTTCTGGTGAAGGCCTGCGTCCGGATTGCAGGCGGCTGACTTCTCTGCGTGTCCTCACACGGTGGTAAGGGCAGGGGAGTTCTCCTGGGGTCTCTTAATTTTTTTTAATTTTTCTTTTATATGTATATATTTTTTATATTTATATTTTTCTTTTATATAAATATATATGTGTATATATATATTTTTTTCTGCAGAGCTCCTTCGTCTTCGAGTTAACCTTTGTGAAGGTGATGGGGGCACAGATCTTCCTGTGGACTAGACACCCCAGCCTGGTCTTCTTGGGTCACCTCTGTAAGAGCACTAATTCCATTCACAAGGCCCACCTTCTGAGACCATCACCTTGGGGTTAGGATTTCAATGTATGAACTTGGGGGAACACAAACCTTTGGTCTATAACGGCAGGCTGTGTGGCAGGGCCAGGACTCAGCTGAGGCAGGCGAGATGCCCAGGGCACACAAGGAAAGGAGACCCTCACTCCCTGGGGCCAATCCTGACCGGGAGACCCCCTTAACAGTTTGTACTCCAAGTGTCTCTCTTACCTCCTCCGGGCCCTGACTCTGCCCTGTGGGCTCCCATTTGCATCTTAGGGTTCAAAGAGAAAAGCAGTAGAAAGGGAGGCTTGGGGGGTGGAGGTGTTTGAACTTCACTTGGTGAGTACTGGGGAATTAAGAGCAGGAAGAGAGGTGGCTACAGGTGCTTTGGGAGGGCAGTGAAAAGGGGGGGCTGGCAGAGGGGCAGGGCAGCCACCAGCTTTCCCAGTGCCAGGCTTCCCTGCAACAGGCAGTGGTGTAGCGTGAGTAGCAGGTAAGGACCTGGGTTCTTCCCTTGACCGATTATAATCCCTGGCAAGTGACTTAACCTCTCCGTGTCTCAGTTTCCTCACTCTAAAAGGGGCATCAGCAGAGCCTCCCTGCCTCACAGGGTGCGGAGGAGATTCAAGGCGGGCGTCTCTGTGAAGAGTTTTGAACAGAGCCTGGCACTTAGTAAGCTTTCAGGACGTTCCCAATGAGACCAACGGGCCTTAGAAACGGCCCGCGGAGTTAAGCAGCTTTGGAGCTGCACAGATCAGAATCACCTGGGGCATCCTTTCAACCTCCCCAACCGAGGCCACGCCCCCGACCAATTAAATCCCAATCACTGGGGCGTGGTCTCCGCGTCAGTATTTTCTGGAAGTTTCCAAGGCGCAGCCGAGCTTGGGAACGATGCGCACCTAGAACCCTGTGTGCCTGAGGCCTGAGCTGGCAGAGGTGACCTTGAAAAGACACAGACAGGCAACCATTTTGTAGCTGGAGGTGAAGCCAGATGGGACGGGGGTGCGGGGGTGGAAGGCTGTGTGACCTCGGGGCCCAGCCGGGGGCCACTGCAGCTCCCGGGGGGGTCTTCGGGGCCAGGCGGCCACGGGCGCCCCGACCTCCGGCTGGGAGGGAGCCGGCTGCCTGGCCCCGCGGAGGACTCCCGAGCAGGAGGCCGCAGCAGCCGCTCTGAGCCCGTCTTGGGCGCCAGAGGGAGCTCGTGGGGACGCGCCACGGCTCCATCCCCACAGCTGGTTCAAACTGGTTTGGGCAGGGTGCGGCCCAGGCGGGCTGCATTCCAGGCCTCGGGCTTGCCGCCTGCCCCAGGGTCACCCCAAGCGCCTGTGAGCGGCCGGGGAGGCTGTTTAAAAATTCATCTTCTTTGTTTAAAATCATTAATTCGGGCTCCCACGGGGGTCCCTGGCTACAGCCAGCTGGACTAACCGGAGAGGGGCTCTTCTCAGCCTGCGGGGTGCTGCGTGCATCACAGTCAACGGCAGAGCTTTAAAAGCTGTTCCCCGCTCCCCTTCGCCCCAAAGACTGCGATTCCGAAAGGTGGGGGTGGGCTTCCGGGCATCTGTGTTCTAAGCAAAATGTTTCTAAGGCATCATTACATTTAGAAAAAAAGACTAGAAACAAAATGACTCTTGGCTAGCCAGCGTGGCCCAGGGTATGAATCGCGGAGAGGCTGGTGAAGAGCGAAGATCTCTTTCCCAGACCCACATCTCCAGGGAAAGGGGGTCGGGGCAGCACTTTTAGCTAATATCCCAGGGTTTTGTTGGTTTTTGTTTTTTTCCCAGTGAGTCATATTGGGCATTTTAAAAGTTTAAATACTATAACAAACATCAACAGAAGAAATAAAACGTTACAAATATAATTGAAACCCCTCCTGTATCCCTCCCCCGTTTCCTCTCCCCCACCCCAGAGTAACCAGTTTCCTGAATGCGGTGTACATCACTCCCATGCCCGGCTTTACACTTTTACTCCATGTCTGTATCCATAAACAATATATAGTGCGGTTTCACATGTGTTAAAACCTTTATGTTAATGGCAGCGTGCCCTACAGAGCCTTCACGATTTGCCTTTTTTTCTTAGCATTATGTTTCTGAAATTCGTC
Source organism: Delphinus delphis (assembly GCF_949987515.2). Taxonomy (NCBI): domain Eukaryota; kingdom Metazoa; phylum Chordata; class Mammalia; order Artiodactyla; family Delphinidae; genus Delphinus; species Delphinus delphis. The sequence continues at coordinate 10,739,673 of NC_082697.1, read as the reverse complement.
CGTCAGGGGAAGTTTGCTGTGCTCAGGACTGTGGCTAATCTGAGGCCGGTTCTGGGCTTTTCCGAGGGAGGGCCCCAGTCAGCCGGTAAGGGTGAGGGTCGGAGCTGGGTTTCTGGGTGCGTGTGGGATACAGAAGGGCTCTGAGCATCAGACGCATCAGCATAGTAATGAATGGCCACGTGCGGGTTCAGTGAGTTCCTATTAAATCCTTTTCCTTAGCACCTGAGGCCCAAGTCTTTGCCAAGAATTTTCCAGAAAATTACTCTGGCCTGAAGGCCTGAATGTTTGGGCGGCGATGTCGAGAAATTAGCAGTGGGAAGCTGTGGAAGTGGGAACTGTACAGTGATGGATTACCCAAAAGACAGATCATGTGCTCACGCCCCCTACCTAAGGTTGTCAGATAAAATATAAATTAAGATTTAACAGGACGAGGGTGAGGGGAGTCCTGTATATTTATTTGCAGCCCTGAGCGCAGCCCGATTTTTAAAAACGAATTTAACATTTTAAAAGACATCATAGGAAAAATGAGACCGCTAGACTTCCCTATACCTCGTTACCTTTTTTAGAACTCTCCTCACTAGCATTGCTTTGGACCCCACCCTCTTCAGCCTCTAAGGGGTCTAGACTAGCCTCCTAGGGGTGCGGGGCTGTGTCCAATTTAGTGCGCTGTAGAATTCCCCGGGGAGCTTATTTTAAAAGCTGCCCCTGGGAGGAAGAGGATCGCTACGCCCGACTTCCCTAATTTTTCGGACTGTCCGCCTGGCGCAAACAAGATGCTGTCCTAGGAGAGGCCTTGTGGGCGGGGTGGTGACGGGGAGGGGTGGTCTTTAAATGAAAGGATCCTCTAAGATATCTGTTCTCTATCCTGAATGCACGCTGGAACCACCCGGGGAGCTTTACAAACAACTGATGCCCAAGCCCCACCCCCAGGGATTCCGGCTGAATCGGCCTGGGGTGAGGCCTGGCTTCCGGGCTTTTAGAAACTCCCCGGGGCATTCTAAAGTGCTGTGGGAGCTGGAACCGCTGCTCCACCGGATTCCAATGAAAAGGGGTGGTCTATACCGATGGTTCTCAAACTTGGCTCTATGTAAGAATCACCTGGCGAACATAAAAAGTACTGATGCCCAGGTTCCAACCCTAAAGGTTGTGTGTGGCCGTCAGACTTCGGAAGTTTTGAAGGAGCCCCAGGTGATTGCAATCTGAAAGCGAGTTTGAGAATCGTTTACCAGGTGGTGCGGGGGCCGGGCGTAGTGAGCGTCGCGCGCCACTGGGTGGCGCTGCCCGCTCGGCCCGGCGTTCCGGGAGGCGTGGGCCGCGGCCACTGGGTGCGCACCTGCCCCGCCTCCGCCAGGCGGGCCACGGGGCATGCAGCCGGTCGGGGGCGGGGCTCCGAGGCCAGGACGCGGCGTCGGGTTCCCGGGCAGCCGCCGCCAGCTGGACTCTGCCGCGCTCCTCATGCTGCTCGTGGACGCCGATCGGCCGGAGCCCGTGCGCAGCGGGGCGCGCGAGCTCGCGCTCTTCCTGACCCCCGAGCCCGGGGCCGAGGTAGGGGACGGGGTTGGAAGTGGGGTAGGCGGGTCTTGGGGTTGCGGGATCCAGGGCTTGCGCTCCCCCGGGGAGGAGTGGACGAATGGAGACCCCTTGCGCGATGGACCCGGACCCTCGGTTTCCCCGCAGCATTCTCTCGTACCTGGCGCTGGGGCTCCGGACCCGCGCTGGGGGTCCGAGGGGTCCCTCCTTTGCGGAGCGGTGGCTGTCTGGCGTCGCGCAGAGATGCGCGTCAGGTCGCGCCCGCCCTCTCCTCCAGCCCCGGTTCTCGGGGGCCCAGACTTGCTTCCCATCCCTACCTGAGACCGCCCCCACACCCCCAGCATCCTCCGGGATGCCAGACTGAGGCGCGCTCGGAGCTGCTGCCCTTTGCCAGCCTGGGCCCCGGGGGAGGCTGACTCCCGGTCCTGCCCCTGCCCGGGCGCTCGGCCTGCTCTGCTCTGAGCTGATGCTACATGCCGGGAGGAGGCGGGCAGGCTGCGTCTGCTGCCGGCAGGATGCTGCCGGCCTCGGTACGCTTCTGTTGCTAGGAGGGAAGATACCTCATCTCTGGCTGTACTTTCTATTTTAAAAGCACAGAACAAAAAGTAGATCTAAAACTAGCCTCTTTATCTTCCAGCTGAAGCCAGTATGTTGACAGTGCCATGAAAGTTATTTACCGAAGTTCACCAGGAGTTATGTAGGGCCAGAAAGTCAAGCCATTCTCTCTTTAAATCTCAGAAGCAGTACAGAAGTATTTAAAATAAAGGGTAAGCACCCTCTCCTTTTTCTCTCTCACCTCAATTCTAGTTCCCAGAGATAACCATCTTTCACAGTTTGGTGTACATCATTCCAAACATATTAAAAATGCATTTACAAATGTAGGTATGCATATATACTAATAATTATACATAATTAGTTTTTACCCAAAAAACCCACGTGATACTAGAATAATGTTCTGTAACTTGCTTTTCTTTATTCAAAATAGCATGGACAAATGGAGAGTGACTTAATGGTAAGGTATAGGGCTTCTTTTCAGAGTGATGAAATAGTTCTGGAATTAGTGCTGATGGTTGCAAAACTTTGTGAATTCACTGAAAACCACAGAATCGTACACTTTAAAGGAGTAAATTTTATGGTATGTGAGTTATATCTCAATTTTAAAAAATAGTATGGACATATTTCCATGTCAGAATGTATCTATAAGAGCTCTCCAATTGAAATATAATTTGGGCCAAAGATGTGAGCCGTCCATGTAATTTTCTTTTTCTTTTTATTTTTTTGGCCACGCCACGTGGCATCTGGGGTCTTAGTTCCCCGACCAGGGATTGAACCCATGCCCCCTGCATTGGGAGCTTGGAGTCTTAACCACTGGACCGCCAGAGAAGTCCCCCATCCATGTAATTTTAAATGTTCTAGGAGCCATATAAAAAAGGGAAAAGAAACAGATGAAATTAGTTTCAATATATTTAATTCTTTCCAGTTTTATTGAGATTAATTGACATTAAACACTATAAGATTTAGATCTACAAGTTTCAATGTATTTAAAATAAGTGTCTCCAAAATATCCTTTCAGCATGTCATCAGCGTAAAAAAATTTAAGGAGATTTTTACATTCTTTGAAGTAAGTTTTCTTTTTTTATATAGTGATTCCTTCTTTTATATATATATAAATTTATTTATTTTTGGCTGCATTGGGTCTTTGTTGCTGCGTGCAGGCCTTTTCTAGTTATGGCGAGCGGGGGCTACTCTTCGCTGCTGTGCATGTGCGGGCTTGTCATCGCGGTGGCTTCTTTTGTTGCGGAGCACGGGCTCTAGGCACAGGGGCTTCAGTCGTTGTGGCATACGGGCTCAGTAGTTGTGGCTTGCGGGCTCTAGAGTGCAGGCTCAGTAGTTGTGGTGCACGGGCTTAGTTGCTCCGCAGCATGTGGGATCTTCCTGGACCAGGGCTCGAACCCGTGTCCCCTGTACTGGCAGGCGCATTCTTAACCACTGCACCACCAGGGAAGTCCTGAAGTAAGTTTTCAAAATCAGGCTTGGACGATTGAACTTACAGCACATCTCAGTGTGGACCAGCCACGTTTTAAGCACTTGATAGTCATGAGACGCTGGCGGCTTCTGCATCAGAGTGTGTAGGTCTTCATCATTCCTTGGCTTCTTCGTGTCCCACCATCTCAGAATAATTCCTCCTATTTTCTGAGCACATACTATGTGCCAGCAGCATGCTGCACTCTGTCCATGGATTATGTCATTGCATCCTGGCAGTGACCCAGTGGCTAGGATGTTATGTCGACTTCATAACTGAAAACTGAGGCCCTCACCGAATAAGCAACATCCTATGAATGTCCTGTAATTTCTGAACCACACCCCCAGGGATGGGCATTTAGGTTGGGTACCTGCTTAAGGGTTTAAGTAACGTGAGCATTTTTCGTGTTCTTTCTCTCCCTTGCTCTCAGCAGCAAAGTGTCACTGTGTCCAGCGGCTCAACCCAGCCTCATCTTGTCTCGACTAGGGACAGCCTTCAGGAGAAGCTGCATGTATTAACTTCATTTGCTCACTCAGGGCTCTCTCTAACTCAGACGCAGGCTGGCTCACGCTCGTTTGTAATGGCCGTAATGAAGAGCCGAACTCCCTGTAGCTCCACGCAGCAATAAAGCCACTTAGAGCTCTTGCTGAAGTTTATTTACCCAAAGAAGCAAAAACTGCCAGGTTGGAGTCGCTTGCAGCCTCTACTTAAAGCTTAATTCATTAGCAGTCCCTCGCGCTGAAGCTGTTTGCAGATGGGCAAATGAACTGGAAAGGGAAAGTCTGGTTTGGGAACAGGTCTGGGCAGCCAGTGCCTCCTGTACCAGCCCCTGTCCTAGGGCCACTTTGGGCTTTTAAATGGAGCAGTAGGAGTCTCAGACCAGCCAGCTCCAGTCCTAGGGGTGTCCTGGGGTTCTTAGGGAAGTGGGCCTTCCTCGTTCAACACCTTGAACCCCTGCCATGTGCAGGGAGTGAAACACACAAGGGCTCCCACTCTCATGGCCCGACTGTCAGACAGTAAACACAGAACATACAAAACCTCTAAATTGTGATGAATGCCATGGAGAACATGGGCATGGGTGATGTGATAGAGGGTGTCTTTGTGTCTGGGAGACATGGGGTGGGGAAGGCGTCTCCAAGAAAGCTTGAGACCCGAGTGGTAACCCCTTAGGAATGGGCAGGGAAGAGGAAGCACAGAGGTCCAGGAGGGCGATTAGCAGAGGGACCCCACTTTGTCTGGGAGTGTTCAGGGAGGGCTTCCCTGAGGCAGCATCATTTTAGGCTGAGCTCTGAAGCATGAATAGAAGTTGACCAGGCTGAGAGGTAGGAGGAAAACATCCCAGGCAGAGGAAACAACTGGCAAAGATCCTGGGGTGGGATGAAGCAGGGTGATCACCAGGATAGAAGAGCAAGCAGCAGGGAGAAGGGGGAGCTGTGGGAGGCGGGGCTAGTGAGGGGGCAGAAACCGTGTTGGGACTTTGCACTGTCTCCCCGGATCGAGGAGCCGCTGAAGGGCAGCATGTTGAGATGAGTCGGCAGGTGAGCATTTTAATATTTCTAGTGCCTTTGGGTTTTTCTGTCCAACCAGCTTCTTGTGTTTTACTTTCTCTCTTTTTCTGGTTTGAACTTCCTCTTTTAGGGGAAGTTTCAGGCAGGATCTCCGGAAGCTGCTTCAAGATGGCAGGGAGAGAGAGAGAGAGAGAGAGAGAGAGATGTTTGCCTCTTGGGTGCCCTGTGACTTAGGAGGGAGGGGAGTTCAGGGCCCTCCCGAATGGCTGGCTCCTGATACCCACCCAAGGGTGAATTCCTGACCAGACTCTGAGAATTCCATTTGGTTCCTGTGCTGGAACACGGGACAGATTTGCCCACAGATGGGGTTAATGGCCTACATGGAAGGAAATAAAGGAAGCCAGCACTTTCTCACACCTAGGGACTTTGCTTGAGTGGGCAAAGGATGATGGGGGAAAGTGCCTGTTAACCACATGTGGATTAGATAAGGGGTTGCAAACTGGTGGCCCAGAGGCTGAATCCAGTACTCTGATATGATGGGTTCAATTCACATAGGGGTTTTTAAATGGAGAATTTTCATGAAGAAAATCTGAGTTTCTTGTTTATTTAAAATATGGACAGTCTGGTAATCCTAGGTCCCTGTTTCCTAGTTGTGGTCTCCTGTTTGCCACAGTCCCCACTCCTCCTCATTGTCTCCCTCATACCGAAGTTGGTGTCAGTTACCATTTACCCTTGTGCTTGAACCTTTGAATTTTCTGTAGTCATTATAAGAGGAAAGGGAACTATTTCTCCAAACCGTGTGTCTGGACTGAAATGGGAAAACATAAATTAGCCAAAAATGCCCTTGAGTTTCAAGAAAAAATGTAGAAGAGACTGTTTCTTTGTGGAAGTAAAGAATATTTTATTGTGTCCAACCTGCAAACACCCTGTGCCTATGGGAACCCTGGCATGTGTCTTATTCTTATGACCTACTGGTCCCCTTTCGGGATTCAAATTTGGATGTTCAGATTAGAAGTCTGTGGGTGGGTGCCAGGGCACAGTCTACTCTGTCTAGAGATGTAGTTCTATATTAATTTATTCCTCAGATCTTTTTTTAAAAATAAGTTTATTTTATTTATTTATTTTTGGCTGTGTTGGGTCTTTGTTTCTGTGCGAGGGCTTTCTCTAGTTGCAGCAAGCAGGGGCCGCTCCTCATTGCGGTGCGCGGGCCTGTCACTGCTGCGGCCTCTCTCGTTGCGGAGCACAGGCTCCAGATGCGCAGGCTCAGCACTTGTGGCTCACAGGCTTAGTTGCTTCACGGCATGTGGGATCCCCCCAGATCAGGACTCGAACCTGCGTCCCCCGCATTGGCAGGCAGATTCTTTTTTTTTTTTTTTTTTTTTTTGCGGTACGCGGGCCACTCACTGTTGTGGCCTCTCCCGTTGCGGAGCAGAGGCTCCGGACGCACAGGCTCAGCGGCCATGGCTCACGGGCCCAGCCGCTCCGCGGCATGTGGGATCTTCCCGAACCGGGGCACGAACCCCTGTCCCCTGCATCGGCAGGAGGACTCTCAACCACTGCGCCACCAGGGAAGCCCCAGGTAGATTCTTAACCACTGTGCCACCGGAGAAGCCCCTTCAGATCTTTATGGAAGACCTGCTGTGTGCCAGGCACTGTGCCGGGCACCGGGGAGAGGCCAGTGAGACAGAGGCGATGCCTGCCCTCAAGGTGTGGCACTGCAGTCAGGAAGATGAGCCCACTAGGAGTTACCCAGCAGAGTAGCTAACGGTAATAAATGCCACGAGGGAGACACCTGAGGGGCTGTGATAGAGACACACAGGAAGATTGGAAGGAACCACCAGGCAAAGATCTGACATCATGTGTGTCGCTGGAGACAGGGAAAAATGAGGTCTCCAGAGGTGCCTGAGTGGGTGGACCTCAGTGATAAAGGGGAGAGGGGGCAGGGCCTGGGGTCAAGGGGAGGAGTCTGGATTCGATTCTGGGGTGTCATGGATAGAAGCTGTGAGCAGGGCCAAGCTGGGTGTGAGCAGGGGAAAGACGGGATCAGATTTGTGGACTTAGGGCTGCAGTGCTGGATCGCGTCGGAGGGGCTGGCGTGGCAGCAGGGGGACCACAGGTGTGGATGTCCCGGTGGACGTACACCGAGCTGGCCAGGCTCCCTGAATCAGAACCTTTGGGGGTGTGAGAGCCAAGGCCAAGGTGGGCGCTTGGAGAGGGGCAGCATTTCCCGGAAGAAAGTTCCTATATTTCTCCCCGCAGAACTGCCCAGCAGTGGAAGGACCTGTCCCTGGCTCTGAACAATCTCTTATCACAGGACAGCTGGGCTTTGGGGGAGGGTCACCTTGGAACCTTGGCTAGAAGTTCCCAGTCTGGCTGACTCTCAGCACGAACCGAGAAGCTTTGAAACAGGTTCCCAAAGACGGGAAGTGACCCTGGTGCCAACCAGCCCAGGCTGGTCGTGTAGCGATGCTCCCGCGCAGCGGACAGCTCGCGGCTGCAGCGAGTCAGCTCTGAACATGCCATTCCGGCACCGGGGAGAAAAGCAAGATGCACAGAGGTGTGTGCAGTGTAAATAAAAACTTTAAAGGCAAAAAACACCTATTTCATGCATCTATAAATAGGAGATCCAGTTAAATCGATCGCTGGGTGGGGTGTGGTAGGTGGAGCATAGCCAAGGTGAGAGCACTGGGGTAGGGCGTGGTCCCCAACCTTTGCCAAACATCTGCATCATCTGAGATCAACAACAAAAAGTGCTGATGCCCGGCTCCCACCCCCAGATACTCTGATTTCGTTGGTGTGGGTGCCACCTGGGCATTGGAACGCTGAAAACCCTCCAGCAAGGTTGTAAGCCTGGAGTGGCCAAGACTGATTAGTCTGTTGGACGGTCACCACGACTGCTAACTGTTGGAGGCACCCCAGGCCTGGGGATCTGGACTTGTAAGCGCCTCTCCGGAGATTTTGATGGCCAGCCTGCCGGGGGCTCACAGCTTCCGTCAGTGCTAGCGGGACTGGCCCCATGCCCAGGAATGCCTGCTTCCAGCCGCCGCAGGACAGAAAACCCGTCGGTCCTGCCTGCTGCTGTGTCTACCGCACCAGCTACTGATGCCTCACGTATCAGTTGAAGAAGCATCCTTTACAGATGTGTGCCTCCCCCCAACCCGCTTGCTCCTGGTCAGGCTGAGTGGTGGGAGGACCAGCTCTGGAGCCACATGGCCTGGGTTCAGATCTCGGCTTTGCGCCCATGCTTCTCTCTGCCTTTTCCCCTCCAGTTGTGGGGTTGGATGAGATGATTCATGGGCAACACTTGGCTCAGGGTCAGGCCCACAGTAAGCGATCTGGTGCATTAGCTACAATTATTCACTTATTCATTCTATAGCTGTTTATGGAGCAGGTACCAGGTGCGGACCCCATGTCAGGAGCTGGAAAGCAAAAGTGCAGGAGAGGCCCGCCGCCCTCAGGGCTCTCAGAACAGGTGGGAGGGTAGACGTGACACACATTAATATTTCCACACAGTGTTTGCAAGAGGGCGATTTCAGCCCTTCACTTGTGCAGAAGGTGGTGAATTTTCTCTCACTAGCACAACCTCGTGTAAGCCTGGAAGTCCAATGTTAACTTTCTGTATCTGTGTACGTGAGACCAACCATAGATTCCAGTTTTTGGTTTGCAAAGCATAGTTGCTGCATCCGCGGTCAGCATGAGCCCCCGGTTCTCTTAAGCTGTCTCGGGATCTGAATTGGTTCCTTGGTGCAAGTGTGATGGAAATTTGGCCTGTGGTTCTTTTAAGTGAATTGGAGTTGGTTTTAAAATAAGTTTGTTTTAAAAATAAAAAATATATGCACATGTTACAAAATCCAAAGGTCCCGGTGACCATGGAATGCTGAGTGAGGCCCTGCCTCTCCCGGTTCTCAGCCCCTGCTGCTCTACAGAGGCCGCTGCAGGCCATGCCTGTGTCCCCTGTCGTCCCCACCTGCCGCGTCCCCCTTCTGCATTGTGCTTTTTTCACTCACTATGTCTTAGACAGCTTTCCATATGAGTGCACAGAGAGCTGGCCAATTATTTTTTAGCTGCTAAACAGAATCTCATTGTCTGTCTGAATTATAATTTAGGTAACCATTCCTCTACTGATGGACATTTAGGTTACATGGATTCTTTAGCTGTTACAAAGTCTGTTGCGGGCTTCCCTGGTGGCGCAGTGGTTAATAATCCGCCTGCCAATGCAGGGGACATGGGTTCGAGTCCTGGTCTGGGAAGATCCCACATGCCACGGAGCAACTAAGCCCGTGTACCACAACTACTGAGCCTGCGCTCTAAAGCCCACGTGCCGCAACTACTGAGCCCACGTGCTGCAGCTACTGAGCCCACGTGCCACAACAACTGAAGCCCGCACACCTAGAGCCTGTGCTCCTCAACAAGAGAAGTCACCACAATGAGAAGCCCGTGCACCGCAACGAAGAATAGCCCCTGCTCACCACAACTAGAGAAAGCCCACCCACAGCAATGAAGACCCAACACAGCCAAAAATAAAAAAAACCAAAAAAAAAAAACCAAAACAAAGGCTGTTGCAATGAGTATCTCTGTACGTACATCATTTTGCATTTGTGCATATATGTCCGGAGGATACATACCTAGTGGGGGAATTACTGGGTCCAAGGATACATGCATATAAAATTTTGGTTGCTGTTGCCAAATTAACCTTCTTAAAAGTCAGGGTCAAGGCGAGAGTAGAGTAGTCAGCCCTTCTAGACATTCACACCTCAAGGTCGAGGGTCCCTCTGGGGGATGGGAACTCTTATTTGAGCTGCTGTAGGGGCCTGGGAGGAAGGAGTTCCCGTGTCCCCTCTTTGGGAAGTGGATCATCATCTAAAGGGCCAGGTCCTCTCAGTTTGCGATTCCAGCGCAAGGCCATTTGGAGAATCCCTTCATTTGCTCTTTCCAGCCCTTCATTCTTGGCTTGCCCAGCTCCCAGGGTCTTTCTGCCATTGATCCTGCCCTTTCATCCTGTGCACAGAGATGAGGCTGCTTCCTCTGAAGACCTTTACTTTCCCTGTCATCTGAAGGGGCCACCATGAGCGCTTTTGGAGAAGAGGTGACATTACTAATTACATGCCCTGAATGTGGGCAGGCCTCACAGTCCTTGAGCCTGTTTCATTTTCACCCCCGTCGTGTACTCATGGACCCTGGCCCAGCCCGGCTGGAGGAAGCAGGAGCAAGGTCAGGCCATAGCGCCAGGTGTCAGGCAAAGCTACCACCACACCCGCCCCTGAACGGGCTGCATGTGGGTGTCCTCTGGCTGGCATGGTGATCTGCTTTTTAAAATGCTAAGTAGATGCCAACTTTTAAAAAGTGGGAGTTTTCACATAAAAATCCAAATGTCTGGCTTCTTGAAAAATGTTGCAGCAAAAGCTACAGGTCTTCAGTGGCCTTGTTCCTGGGCTGAGTGGACCTTGTGGTTTCTAGAAGGATTCTCCGGGGGTGGGAGAGAGAGAGGGAGGGGAAGGGGGAGGGAGAGAGAGTGTGTGTGTGTGTGTGTGTGTGTGTCTGTAAACAGCATTATTGTGATATAATTCACATGACATACAATCCACCCATTTAAATGTACAGTTGAATGGCTTTTGGTTTATTCACAGAGTTGCACAACGATCAACCACAATCAATTTTAGAACATTTTCATTACCCCCCAGAGAAACCCTGTCCCCCTGAGCTCTCCCTCCACCAAGAACCCCTAATCTACTTTCTGTCTCTAAAGATTTACCTGTTCTGGACATTTCATAGATGTTTGGGTTTGTGTGGTTTTTTGTTTGTCTGTTTTTGTTTTAAATTTATTTTATTTATGTTTGGCTGCGTTGGGTCTTTGTTGCTGCACGCGGGCTTTCTCTAGTTGTGGCGAGTAGGGCTACTCTTCGTTGTGGCGCGTGTGCTTCTCATCGCAGTGGCTTCTCTTGTTGCGGAGCATGGGCTCTAGGCGCGCGGGCTTCAGTAGTTGTGGCTCGCAGGCTCAGTAGTTGTGGCTCATGGGCTCTAGAGTGCAGGCTCAGTAGTTGTGGCACACGGGCTTAGTTGCTCCACGGCATATGGGATCTTCCAGGACCAGAGCTCTAATCCATGTCCCCTGCATTGGCAGGCGGATTCCCAACCACTGCGCCACCGGGGAAGCCCGATGTTTGCGTTTTAAAGACACCAATCGGTCAGAGGTTTGAAGGCTCTGTTCAGCCTACAGTCAGGTTTGTTTGGCCGTCAGAGTGTTTTTTAATTTTTTAGGTTAGTTTTGAACATTTTCGAATTGGAAGAGCTTTCATAAATATCTAGATCATCCTTTTGTCTTTTTTTTTTTAAGTGTTCTATTTTTTTAAATATTTATTTATTTATTTATTTTGGCTGTGCCAGGTCTTAGATGCGACACGCGGGATCTTTTAGTTGCGGCGTGCATGTGGGATCTGGTTCCCTGACCAGGAATCGAACCCATGCCCCCTGCAATGGAAGCGCAGAGTCCTACCCACTGGACCGCCAGGGAAGTTCCCAGCTGTCCTCTTTAGACGGGGCCTCCCATTTGCCACAGTCCCCACCCCTCCCTCTTGTCTCCCTGCATGGCGTCAGCTGCCATTTATTTATTTATTTATGGCTGCATTAGGTCTTAGTTACTGCACGCGGGCTTTCTCTAGTTTGGTCGAGCGGGGGCTACTCTTCGTTCCGGTGCGCGGGCTTCTCATTGTGATGGCTTCTCCTGTTGCAAGCACAGGCTCTAGGTGTGCAGGCTTCATTAGTTGTGGCATGCGAGCTCAGTAGTTGTGGCTTGTTGGCTCTAGAGCACAGCCTCAGTAGTTGTGGAGCACAAGCTTAGTTGCTCCGTGGCATGTGGGATCTTCCTGGACCAGGGCTTGAACCCGTGTCCCCTGCATTGGCAGGTGCATTCTTAACCACTGTGCCACCAGGGAAGCCCCAGCTGCCATTTATTATCCTGCTGGTGCTGCTGTGTTTCTCGGAGGAAAGTAAAACGTCTCTGTCAAAAGTGGGAAACTGAGATAAGCAATGTGAAGAAAACATTCTTAAGCGTGGCCCCCTTCCCTAGTATTCATTTCCTGCCTGGCTTCTGTCTTTTTGAGTTTGGAGACCCTGGTGGGGTCACAGCCATCTCCTGCATGGGTGGAGCATCTCACCAAGAGTAACCTAGAGAAAGAACTTACTTGACCCTCCTCAGCTTCCATCTCCAAACACAGAGAGTCGGAGGATTCCCACCCCCATTCACTTTCAAGTGGGGAAACCGAGGCACAGAGATGGTCAGAGGTATAGTTAAGACCACACAGCATGAATGCAAATGGGGACTAAGACGCCATCGCGGCTGCTGTTCTCAGGCTGCAGCTCTTCCAGGAGAGCACTTTTCTTCCTCCTTCCCGTGGCCCTTTTCTTTTCTCCTCCCTCCCTCCTTCCTTTCTTGCAACAAATATTCATTGAGCACTGTATTGGTTACCAATTGCCAGGTAACAAACCACTCCCAACCTTAGTGTTTAAAAACGACCCCCATTTTATAGTGCCTGATTTTGAGGTTGGTGGAGCTCCTCTGCGCCGTTCTGCTCCCGTGGTGTCGGCTGGGCTGCCTCATGAGGCTGCGTTCAGCTGGAGGGTTGGTGACAGTGGAAGGTCCAACATGGCCTCACTCATGTGTTGGGCAGTTGGTGCTCCAGCCGGGGCACCTCAGTTTTCCTGCACGACCTCTCATTCTCCAGGATCTTTTCCGCCCTGTGGCCTTTGCAGCAAACTTGCCTGCTGTTGTCTTCCAAGAGGGTGAATCAGAAGCTGCAAGGTCTCTAGACTCGGAAGTCACAGAGCGTTGCTTCCACCACATTTTACTGGTCAAAGCAAGTCACAGACTAGATTCGGGTGGAAAGGAATGATCCTACCTCTTCATGGGCAGAGTGGCAAGGTCATATTGCAAAAAGATACGTGGGATGGGAGAGAGTTGGACGGCCGTCTTAGGAAACACAGGTACCTACTATGTGCCAGGCATTATTCTAGGCCCTGGGAACACAAAGGTAAATAAAAGAAAAGAAAACCCTTGTTCATCAGGAGCTTTCATTCTGTTGGGGGAAGATGACAGGAAACAAGTAAAATATATAGTAAGTTATATGGTGATAAAGGCTAAAGAGAGAAATAAATTAGGGCAGGATGTGGCGTGGTAGGGAAGCTACAGGGTCAGGGAAGGCCTCACTAAGGAGAGTCATATGAGCAAAGGCTAGAAGGAAGTATGAGATGAGCTTTACCAGTGAAGGGAACAGCAGGTGCAAAGGCCCTGGGGTGAGGACATGGTTGGTGTGGTTGCTGGGGAGGCCTCCAGTAGGCATTTACTGATTGAGATGGAAGATGGGGGAGGACTTTTTTTTTTAATTAACATAATCCATATAACATAAAATTTACCATTTTAAAGTATAAAGTTAAGTGGTTTTTAGTATATTCTTGATGTTGTTCAGACATCACCACAACCTAATTCCAGAACATTTCCATCACCCAAAAAAGAAATCCCGTAACCATCAGCGGTTATTCCCTACTCCCCCTCCCCCCATTCCATGGGGGAGACAACTACCAAGACACTTTCTGTCTCTGTGGATTTGCCTCTTCTGGACATGTCACATAAAAGGAATCATGTAATTTGTGGCTTCTTTCACTTAGCATATATTTTCAAGGATTATCCATGGTGTAGCACGTATTAGGACTTCATTCTTTTTTATGGCCAAATGATATTCCATCACATGTACATGCCATATGTTGTTTGTCCATTCATCCGTTGATGGACATTGAGTTATTTCTACTTTTTTGGCTATTATGAATCATGTACAAGTTTTTTTGTACGAACCTCTGTTTTCAGTTCTTTTGGATACATTGCTGGGTCATGGGGTAGCTCTATGTTTAACCTTTTGAGATTGGTTTCCAGACCAGGCTGGTTTCCAAAGCAGCCGCGCAAGTTCACATTCCCACCCGCAGTGGATGAGGGTTCCAGTTGCTCCACGTCATCACCAGCTTTTGTCACTTGCCGTTTTTGTGATCGTAGCCATTCTAGTGGCTGTGACGTGGTACGGTGGAAGATTCTGAGCTGAGGAGGGCTTTGGTTTTAACAGAGTCTCTGAGGAGTAGATTGAAGGGGAGCAAAAGAGGAAGCAGGGGACCAGTGAGTAACAGGCTACTGCAGTGGCCCCAGCGAGGGAAGGCACTGCCTTGCGCCAGAGTGGTGGAGAGAAGCGGTTGGATCTGGGACATATTCTGAAGGCAGAACTGAGAGGGTTTGCGTAAAGGTTGGATGGGGTTGGGGGTGGGAAGGAAAGACGAGTCCAGGATCCTCCCATGTGTTTGGCCTGAGTACCTGGAAGATGAAGTTTCCCTTTGTGGAGATGGAGAAGACCACGGATGGTGGAGGATCATTTTGTGTTTCCTTGTGCCAGCTGCTGGTAGGCAGAGCCAGCCCCTTTTCGGCTTTTGACACGCCCAGCTGGGAAGCTGGGATTGGCACTTTGAGCAGATGTGGAAGACGGCGGTGAATACCATGATTCTCGCGTGTTAAAAAGATGCCTGTCTGCCGTCCCCACTGACCACGCCCTGAATGTCACTTAAAGCGAGCCACTTGCTTCCCTTCCCTCGGAGTGGGACAGTTTCTGCCCGGGGGTTGCAAAGGATGGTGAGGGCATTCATTTTGCTTATGGGCTGGTTAAAAAGGCATGTGGGCTGCAGCCTGCAGGACGCTTATTTCTGAGGCCACTTAGGGAATTACCGTGAGAGAAAATTGTCCCGTGAATGACCTGTGGGCACGGTGGGGTAGCTAATCCTTCCTGCTGGTTGGGAATGTCTTGGGACTTGTCCTTCCCTTAACTGACCAAGCAGTCAGCAAATGCTCTCTTTGCTCCCTCCCTGCTGCTTTGGGCCACCGCCCTAGGCACCAGGAGGAGGGGGTGGTGGGGAGACCATAGTTGACAGGCAGCAGTAAAGCGGGCACACTTTCCCCCTCCCCAGAGAGCACCTTGGTGGTGACAAACTTCTGAAGTCAGAGAGGTGAAATTTTCGCTTCAGCGTCTATTAGCTGTGTGACTTTGAACAAGTGACTTAAACTCTCTGATCCTCTGTTTCTCGATCCATAGAAAGGGGGAAATTATGGCACCTACAGTATAGAGTTCTCCTGAGAAGCAAATGAGATACTCCACATATGGTGATTAGCCCTTGTTTCTATTATGTAGTGAGAGAGATCCACAGAGCAACCGTTTATATGTGCCTGCTGTGTGCCTGCGCCCCGTTAAATGGCTTAGCCGTGTCTGTTATGTGAGGTTAACCTAAAATCCTGCCAGGTGGATGCGGCACTTCCTGTCACAGATGAGCCTGCCCAGATGCTCAAGTTAAGCCCCCGGGCTAAGGTCATACAGCTGGCAAAAGAGAAAGATGGGGTTCGAACTCAGGACTGACTAACTTCCTTTGTGAACACGCTAGGAGAGGTCGAGAGGCTCTTCCTATGAGCAAAGAGCTGCAGTGTGTCTTGGGAAGGAGGCCGATCAGCCAGCTGGGGCGTGGTCCTTCATGTCCCTCTGGCAGGTTTAGTCTTCCCAGGTATCTTTGGACTGGGGCGTAGGTTGTCTGCACTGTGCTCCCTCATGCATCTGTGCCCGCTCCCGTCTCTCTCGCTTTCCTCTGCATCAGAAGGAACCACCAACCTTCCCCCTGCCACCTCAGTGGCCTCTCAGCTCCTTCTTTCTCCCTTAGTGCATTAAGGACACTTTTTTCTTTTTTACCATGCTTTTACTTTTTGGGGGGTGGGAGGGGGACTTCCTGTCCTCCCTCCACTGCAGTCCCCTTCCCCTGTCAAGCCTCCCCCAGTCAGGCACAGAAATAGTCCCAGCTGTGAGATGAAGGTTGCAGAGTTTAAAATTGCAGCTCGGTACTATTTATACTCCAGCCGGAAAGATGTTTTTTTGTGCAACCGTTTATTTGGTTGTGGTATTGACAGCCCAGGCGGCAGGCGGCTCCTGCACTGTATAAACATTTCTCCGGGGACAAGTGGCCAGTAAGGGCAGCCTTCAGGTGAGGGGGGCAGGTGCCAGGCCTGCCCAGAAATGTCTGGGAACACCTCCCTGGAGCAGAACAATTCGGCCTGGTAAGCCAGAGAAAGCGGTTCACGTTCCAGCTGAACTTCCTTCCTAGATGCTGGTAATTAGAAAAAAAAATAACAGGTATTTTATAAATCATGAAAATAGTACATGCTCGAGGGGAAAAAGGGTTCAGACTAATTTTTACACAAGTGAGTAAAGCAGGGAGACCCTTCATGTTCTATTTTGGTTGGCCCATGGAGCGTTAAAAATTTTTTTTTGAATTTGTGCCACTACTTAAAAATTGGGACATTTCCCATAAAGTTAGAATTTCTGGCTTCTCTTGAAAATGGAAGGTTCTGGCAATGCTGGCCTTGTGTTTGCTGATGGCTGCTAGTGGCTGGCTGCTCCAGAAGTAGGCAGAGTGATTCTCGGATCACCCCAAGCCCCGGTGGCCCGCTTTGTGTTCATCTACCTTACCGCCTGGCCTTGATAACTTCTGAGGTTTGGACCTTTCACGTAACATAAAACATTCAGGGCTCCTGTGTCAGAGTGTCAGACCTCATTCCCCAGTTCCTACTCCCCAGAGCTAAGTAAGCACTATCGATAGGGTTTCCAGATAAACTACGGGACCCCCAGTCACATACGAATTTCAGATAAACAACAAATACTTTTTTAGTGTAAGTATATCCCCTAACTATTACAGTTTGGCAGTATCATCCCAGGCCTTTCTCTGTTGAAGCAGACACGTGTCACAAGGGTAGTTTTGTATTCTATCTCCTGCAGTTGACTTTGCTCCCTGTGGTCTGTCTGAAGAGGCATTTTTCAGTGTTGATAAGAGCAGGCTTTGAGGCTGGGGACTCAAACCTACAGGAGAGTCTGGGCCCCAGTGCTTGTTAGCTCTGTGACCTTGAGCAGGTTCCCTTACTTCTCTGAGCCTCAGTTTCCTCATCTAAACAATGGGGGTGATGAGGGTCGCTTTGTTATCTCCTGTTAGTATTTATTTATCTCGTCTCTTTTGAGAGATGCGTCGAGTGGATGGTCCACGGTGGCTTGAACCAGAGAGGTTAAACAGACGTGCCCACGGTTATCAAGACTGAGGCGGGCACATCCCGATTTCAAATGAGGCCAGGAGAGGTTCTGAAAAGACAAAGTAGGTCTGGAGGGAACTGGGCAGATAATCCTAAGATTTAGTTTGCTTTAAAAAAGAAGAAAGACAATGAAGGGCGTTTGTCTCCCTGGAAACCACTTGCTAATCTCCAGGATCTTGTCTCTCTTCAGGCAGCGGAGGTGGAGGAGACCGTCGAGGGCTTGCTCCTCAGGCTGGAAGAGTTTTGCAGCCTGGCTGACATGGTGAGTGCCCGCCTGGGAGCCGTGGGTGCAGGCCCAGCCCAGACTTCAGGGCCTTCCTGGGCTTCCCTGGGGAGCCACCTCGGTGGCGTGGCAGCTTAGCCAGCGGGAGGCGTGGGCAGCGGCGTGGGGGCAGCTCACACCCTCTCCCTCTGTCCACACGAGGTTCCCTGAGGCGGCCATCTTGATAACGCCCTTCCCCGGAGATGCCTTCATTCCACCGAGGAGGCGGGAGTGGGCCACCAGGTGGCACTCTCGGGCCCGATGCGGGGAGCCGGTCGGCGGGGACGCTAAGACTATATTTAACTTTCCTTGCTCTGCACAGTTCGCCAGGCAGACGTGGAGACAGCCAGGAAATGGCTTCAGGCCTGGGAGGCCTAGGAGGAGCCTCCTGGCCGGGTCCTGGCCCTGGCGGGCTGCGGCATCGAGCGCCCTCCTCAGCCCTTTGGTCCCTCCACTGTTGCCTCCCACCCTGCTTGGTGGGAGCGGCTCCTCCTGGCGGGGTGGGGAGGACCGTGGAAGATGGTGCCCTAGGCCAGGAAGGCAAGGTCCCACTCCTCCTTGTGTCTCCAGGATGGTTGCTGGACAGCTGTGGGGCCCTGAGGAGCGCTGATAGAATGTTCTGGAAGTTCCCAAGGTTATTAAAGGCACACCAGCAGCCAGGGTTCGTGGCTTCGGCCTGGAGGCCCAAAGGGTGGAGCTCCATTTGGGGACCAGGCCTGCCTCTCCCCCGGAGCACAGGAAGCCCAGCTGGGCCCAGCCGGGCAGATGTGTACCAAGCGTCTGGAGAGACGCTGGTGAGCGCCCCAGGGAGTAGCGTTTGTTGAACATCTACTTTGTGCCACACTCCGTACAGAGCGTGCTCCCTGTATCCTCCCATTCCACCTCAGAGCAACCTGCCACGATGGGTACGACTTTATCCCCATACGTTCAACAGACATCTGAGCGCCTGCCTGTGCCAGCCCCTGGGGACACTGCAGTGAACAAGACACAAACATTCCCACAAGGACCTATCTGTGTTTTTCTCTTGAGAGCCAATTTTTTAGTTCAGATGTGGGTCCAGGTGGGAGCTGGGTAACGAGACTGGCTTTGAACGCCCTGAATGGTCCTTTCTTCATCACCGAACATTGGGCACCTTCTCTGACTGGTCCCTTGGTGAGCCTGAGGATGCAAAGAGAGACAGATCTGTCTCCATCCACCCTCCCGTCCGCATCCATCCACCCTCCCCTCCTCCCATCCGCAACAGCCCCCGATCCCCCAAACCCGATCTGTGTCCCAGCCGCTGTCCTCCAGGGTTGAAGCACTGGCCTGGAGGTGTGTTCCAGGTGCAAAGCGAGGCTGCAGAGGTTTTGAAAAGGAAAAGAGGTTCTAGAAGGAACTGGGCACATAATCCCAAGACTCAGTTTGCTTTTTTTTAAAAAAACGAAGAGGTGTTAAATTCTGCCTGGGAAATCAGGAAGTCTTTGCAGAACAGGTGGTGATTAATTTGGGGTTTGAAAGAGGAACAGGAAGAATTCAATTGCTGGGGAGGCGGGCATTCAGGCAGAGGGACCGGCCCTTGGGGGTGGCATGCTGGGCACATAGGGGCAGTGTGGGCCCACACAGTGGGGCATTGGGAAGATGGTGGGGACGGCGATCCTGGGACAGTTTTGTTCTCAAATCCCAGTGCATCCTCCTCCCATGAAGGGAGATCCACCAACTACCCTCAAAGAGAACTTTGGGCAGAAGTCAGCTTGGATAGACAGCGAGGGGCCAGGCCTTACTTGCCTTAAAAACTTCAAGGCTTCCTGTTGTGGGAAGTCTGCGGAGGTGCAAGATTGTATGCAGCGTCGAGAAGATCCTCTCCAAACTCAAAGCCTAGAGATGCATTTATGCAAAGATTTTAAATACAGAGGTCACAAGATGACCCATGGGCCCAATCCTGTCTGCAGACATGTTGGATGTCTCTGGGAAAAAAAAGAAGGAGGAATGAGCTGCTGACATTTATAGAATGTCATGCAAAAAAATATGGATTCCCGGCTTCTCTTGGAAAAGCAAAGATCTGTCCTTCCCGCCACCCCCTGCCCCATGCGTGCTTGTTCTCACCTGGCAAGCATCAGCCAGAGCTGGACAGTGGCCACCCTTGTGGAGAGCACACGTGCTCTCCTGCTTGTCACCGTCCCCACTGCTCCCCATGGGAGCCTCCTTGACTCCCCGGCCACCTGCCAGGTGCATCCGTCCTGTGCTGTGTGCGTGTGTTTTATGGGAGAGAATATTTCTCTGTACTTCGGGCCCTACTGAAAGCAGGCAGATATCCACCAGACCGAGAGAGTCCCGTGTTTTTAAGAAATGGAAGAGATTGCACTTCCCGGGAAGTGAAGACTATTTCAGTGTGTTTATATGCAAATGAGCATGTCTACATTAATAATAGAATGCGCCTGGTACGATGCTTTTGTGGCCCATGGAGGTGTTTTGTGTTCGCAGTCCCTACAGTGAGGCTCTGTGCTGATGCCGTTTCGATTATAGAAACCCTCTTGGCCCCCACAGCTGGTGCTTAGCTTACCTAGTGTGTCTGTGCCCAGGTGTCATGGGCTCCATGGTACAGAGAGAGAGCTGTCCAGCTATCAGCCCTGGCTTGGGACCTCCTTTTCTCTTTTGATCCAAGCCAGGGATGAGTGGGGACCTCTGGGAGGCAGGTGATGTCACACCATGGACCACTGTCCCCAGGGCCCTGCTTTGGCCTTTGGAAACACTGATCAAGTTAGAGGTCCCAGAACGGCCGGGCTCCCTGGTGCACAGTCCAGAGAGAAATGGTTTCTTTCTGATAAAATCAGGCTGTTAGGAGTGAGAGTCCACCTTCCTGTCTGATGTATTAAGTCCTCTGCCAGTCTGTCCCGGATCACTCTAAGTGACCAGCATTCACACCATGTGCTCATGACCTGTTCTAACCTTAGATATAACGCCTCTTGCCATCACTTCAAGCTCTGACTCTTCCCAGTGGGGCCTTGGGCACAGCATGTCACCTTTCTGTACCTTTATTTTCTCCTCTGTAAAATGGAGGTGGTGGCTTTGATTATCTACTGCAGCATCAAACTACCCCAACACTTAGTGGGGTGAAACAACCACCAGTTTATTATGTGGGCCGGGACGGGGCACAGAGTACAGCTCATCCGAGCTCCGTGGCACCTACCGGGCTGGGGACATCCAGGGTGGCTGCTTCCCTCACTTGTCTGATGTCTGGGCTGGGAGGGCTGGCTGGCTGGGGACCAGTTGGCATCACTCTCCTCCATGCGGCCTCTCCTCGTGGCCGTCTGGCCTCCCAGAGCCAGCGCTCCAACAGATGGGAAGTAGAAGCCTCTGGAGACTTAGGTATGGCAATTAGCACAGTGTCACTTCTGTCGTATCTTATTGGTCAGAGCAGCCACATGGCCCACCGGATCCAAGGGGAAAGGACATAGACCCCTCTGCAGAACTTGTGGCCATCAGTCATCCACTGCAAATGGTAGCCATCTCCAAAGAGTGATCGCGAGGAAAAGACAAGGCAGGGATGTGCCTTTACATCCAGTAGAACGGCCAAAAGGAAAAAGACAGACATTAGCAAGTGTGGACGAGGATGCGGGACAGCTGAAACTCTCCTTCACTGGCTGGTGGAAACGCACAAAGGGACAGCCGTGTGGAGCAGACACTCGCACACAAATGTTCATAGCGGCTTTGTTCATCATGCCCCAAACTGCAGGCAACCCCGGTGTCTGTGGGCAGTGGAAATGGGTAAATAAACAGTTGTTTATTCATACGCTGGAACGCACAGCAGTGGAAAAGAACGACCTGCCGTACACGGCAACGTGGGTGATTCTCACGAATGTGCTGTTGAGGGACAGAAGCCAGACACACGAGTGCTTCCTGTGTGAGGCTCCACCATATGAAGTTCACACCCAGGCAAAACCAGTCCATGGGACGGAAGTCAGGTAGAGGTTAGCCTTGGGAGGGTGGTCGTGACGGGGAGGACGCCAGAAGGAGCTTTATGGGGTGAGGGGATGTTCCATGCATTGGTCTGGGTGGTGGTTCCACAGATGTAAACACATACCGATTCATCGAGCTGTCCGCTAAGGCCTGGGCTCTTCACCGTATGTCATTTACACTCAATCAAAAGTAATTGCTTAGCATGGTGCCTGCTGTGTGTTAAGTGACCCATAAATAGTAGCTACTGAGGTCATCATCGTCATCAATATTAAAGCACCAGAGGGCCGTGACGCAGACGAGTTTATCCACAGAGACTGGATTTGTGAGGCCTTTCAGCTCAGTGCCCTTGGGGCTTTGGGCAGCGTGTCTGGGCCCTCGGAAACCCTAGTAGCCTTGGGCCCACCTTCTGGCAGGGAGCGACTCTCCCATCTCTCACATAAATGGAGAACATTTCCTGTTGGCCTCTGCCCAGCAGTTGCATTTGGCGTTGGTGTGCGTTCTTGGGTCAAGTGCGTCTGGCTCTTCCTCCTGGGCCTTGCATCATCCTGGAGAGCCATGTTTGCTCTGTGATAACCCCCTGCATCCACTACCCAGGCTTCTGGGCTCCGGAGGCCAGCTCCGGGGAGCTGGGAGGACAGGCTGGGGAAGGGTCCGCCAGGCCCCCCCGGCCCATAGACCTGGCTGGAGTTTCATCCCATTAGAGGCTCAAAAAGCACTGCTTCTTCCCTGACATCTTTGTTCTTCTGAGAAGTATGCATAAGCGTGAACGCGCATGCCTGTGATGTGATGACGTGAGGTGGGATGGGTGTGAGAAGAGAAATGTGTCCCTTTCCTTCCACTCCCCTGTAAGATGAACAGGGCATGGGGTGGCCACGGACGCCGTGCTGGGGAGACTGTAGGTAGTGGTGGAGACTCTGGTGAACCAAAGCGGGCTGTTGTCACCCAGCGCCCGCTGATTGTTGCCAGGTGGAACATGTGGCATGTCAGTGTGGCCGGGTCTTCTGATTTCTCACAAGAAGCCAGAGATCTGGGTTTCTAAGGGAAATATCCTTAATTTTAGATCTTGGCACCTCGCTTGGTGGTACTTTCGGTTTTTCAGGCAGGTTCTGCGTGAGCCTGATAGAACATGTCTGCAGACCTCTGGTGTTAGGAGGTGGCCTCAGACCCACCTGGATTAGCATCCTCCATCTCCCACTTTGTAGGTTTGCAACCTTGCCCAGCTCATTTAGTTTTTCTCAGTTTCATCACCTATAAATCAAGGTTGAAGAGAAAGCAATTCCTGTACCACAGGGTCTGTTCCCAGCACGTGATGAACGCTCCTGGGTGTTGGTACCCTGCCCGCCCCCAGCCCATGTTAAATACCCTGGTTTTTGTCTCTCGGTTCCCAGCTCTTGGGGGAGCCAAGAGGAAGGTTTGGGGGTGTTTCAGACTCCAAGGACTACCCTCTACTTTCCCCCCAAGGACCTGCAGGCTGCCTTCTGGGCAGGCGTAGAGAGTTCGCTCTGCCCTGAGTCTCAGCCAGGGGAGGAGCCTCTGCAGAGAGGGGCCTTCCTGCTCGGCCCGCAGACCCTCTGGCCCTCCAGTTCCTGAGGATCTGAGGCGAGGCGGGCAGAGTTCCAGAATCTCATCTCCGCCGCGTTCCCTTCACCCCCGTGGGTTGCTGAGACCAGTCCCTCCTGATTCTCACTTGTGCTCCGCTGCTTGTTTCTTTAGAAATTAACAGAAAGAAAAGATCTGCCTTTGATTCCCTGTGCTCTGACCTTGTCATGAGTTTCTGTTCTTCATCGCATCATGGCAATTTCTCCCGAGTTTAGCCTTGTTGAGGGATGGGCTTCTCTCTAGAAATTTGGCCTGGGGGAAACAAGGGAGGATATCGAGCCCTTTTCCCTATCCCAGCTAACAACTGCAGGCGCCTGCAGGAGCCAGGCAGGATATGGAGGGAGTCAGGGCCTTGGGGCGAGGCGCTAGGGATGGGTGGCCACTGCAGAAACTGGGAGCGCGCGTGCCATTGGGAGGGAGCAGTTGCTACCCAGCCTAGCCTGCGGTGCCTGGGGAGACGGGCCCAGTGTCGCCAAAGCTGCTGACTTTTAAGAGAAGTTATAAATCCGCACTTAATCTGTTGAATATTTTAAAGCCATATCTATGTATTTTATTTTGGAATAGTTTTAGATTTACAGAAAAATTGCAAAGAGTTCCCACACAGCCCTCATCTAGTTTCCCCCGCTGTTAACCTCACCTTCGTACCTTTGTCAAAACCAAGGAACCAGCACAGATCCTTGGCTACTCACTGAACGCCACACTTGGTTGTGATTCCCCAGCTTCCCGTTAATGTCCTCCTCCTGTTCCAGGATCCATCAGACACCACGTTGCCTTAAATTGTCAGGTCTCCTTAGGCCCCTTTAGTCCGTGACAGTTTCATTCTTTCCTGACTTTCCATGACTTTGGCAGCTGTGAGGGGTATTTGGTATTTTGTAGAAGGCCCCTCAGTTTGGGTTTGTCTGATGTTTTCTTGTGCTTAGACGGCGTTGTGAGCTTCTGGAGAGAATCCCCAGAGCTGAGGCGCCTTCTCATCACATCACATCAGGGGCACGTGACACCCACACGGCATCACTGGGCTGGTGGCCTGGCTCCACAGTAGCATCACCACATCCCCCTTTCTGCGACCCGTTCAGTGCCTTGTTCCTGTCACATTCGTGTGTATTTATCTTATAGTTGGGGATATCGTCCAATGTTACATTATTTTGTTGCTCAAATTGTCCCAGTTTGGGCCATGTGGCTCTTTCAGGCTGGCTTTTGTGTTCCTTTGACCTGCCCCATCCTTCTTTTCTTTTCTTTTCTTTTTTTTTTTTAACACTTTCTTACTTTCTGGCACTATGAGATGCTCCAGGCTTTTATATGTTCCCTGCCCCAACCCTAGAATCAGCCATTTCTCCTCGGAGCCCCACTTGAGTTTTTTTTTTTTTTTTTTTTTTTTTTTTCCCCCCACTTGAGTTTTAAAGTTGGAAATTAAGTCAAATTTAAACACGAAAACACTTTGTGGGCCAAATGAGCCACATATGTGGGCCACATGCAGACATGGACGATCTTGTATAATCCCTAAAGCATCCTTTCGAGAGAAGCACTAGTCTGATCCCCACTTTACAGATGAAGAAACCGAGGCACAGAGAGGTCAGGGCAGAGACTGAGGCCAGACAGCCTGGTGCCAGATGCCACCCTCTTGGGGCTGCTTTTTGGCCCCAGGGGGTCAGGGCATGGGAAAGGAGTGTGCCTCAGGACAGTGGGCTTAGAGCCAGGTGCCCAGGGAGATGGCAGTGCCCTGACCAGAGGAGGGGGACCAGGAAGGAAGGGTTTGGTTTTAGACATGCAGGTGATGGAATGGCTACCCAGGGCAAGGAGGGAAGTGTCATCCTGAACAGTGATGGGAGCGGAATGGCAGGAGAACCAGAGGTCTCATATACTTAGGCAGAAAGAGGAGGGAAAATGGGTATAGTTTTCAAAAACATTTTTAAAATTAAAATTTTTTGCTGAATTGTCACCTTGTATTAGTTAGCTATTGCCGCATAACAAATTCCCCCCCACCCTGCCATACTTAGTGACTTAAGCAATGATCTTGATTATGTGCTAGTGTCTGTGGGTCAGGACTCTGGTACAGCCTAGCTGGGTCCTGTAGGTCAGGGTCTCTCACAGGCTGCCATCGAGATGTTGGCCAGGACTGTTGTCACCTCAGGGCTCGACTGCGGCAGGATTGCCTCCAGGCAAAGTCAGTGTTTCTGGGCAGGATCCAGCTCCTCACGATCATTGAACTGAGGCCCTCAGTTCCTCACTGGCCCTTGGCCAGAGGCGGGCTGCTCCATCACGGCAACTTGCTTCTTCACAGCTGGCAGGAGAGGACAAGTGAGAAGGAAGAGGGGGTGGGGGGAAGCATGCATGAACCAGGCGGTGGGAGAGACCGCCAGCAAGATGGAGTGACAGTCTTCTAGTCTCAGGAGGGCCATGTCTCACGTTGGCTGACTCCTCTTCATTAGGAGCCAGTCTCTAGATCCAGGCAATGGTCTCGGGGAGGGGATCACACAAAAACATGAACACCAGGAGGTGGGGCTTGTTGAGGACCGTGTCAGAAGCTTCCCGCACACGCCATGCCAAACAGCCTGCTAAACGTTCTATCCTCACTACATTCCAAGGAAGCAAGGACTGTCTTGATTGCTTCCCTGTCCAGACAAGCAAAGGAGGGCTCAGAGAGGTGCAGTGACTTGCCCGAGGTCACACAGCTCATGGTGGGTAGAGCTGAATTCAAACTCCAGTCTGAATCCTAGTAGCCCACTGGTGTTTCTCTGACTGTCCCCGGACCGCCACTCCAGCACAGCCTTGGAGCTTGGCAGAAAACAGATTGCCCGCCACCCCCACGCAAGCTAGACCAGACTTGGAGGAGCCTTCAAGTCAGCATTAACAGGCTTCCCTCCAGGGGATCCACATGCTCCCTAGAATCTGAGAGTGGTATGTATTCTGCCTCTCTGTGTGGTCAGGACATGGTAACATGGAAATGGAATCTCTCTGTCTCTCATACACACACACACTTAAGGGTTAGGCTTGGCACTTTTGGCTCTGCAGGAAAACGGAGGCTTAAGTGTCCGATCTCAGTGATCAAGGGAAAGATGTGGCTTCCCAAAGTTCTCAGTCGCTTTTGGGGTCCTTCCAAGCAGAAGAATCTTGGAATTAAATGAGATGCATGATGCGCAGGAAATGCTTAGCACAGTGGCTCCGTGTAGGAAGCAGCATGATGACGAGACTCGTCATTAATGTTAATGATTATTGTTAACTCTTCTCATTGACATTATTAGTTCCAGTGTAACAAAAACTTGATTTACCTCGACTTCAGTTTAGAGAAGAGATTTTGATTCTTTCCATTTGGTCCAGTTCACTGGTTTACAGTATAAAGGTATTTAGTTTGGAGCTGGTGGTGTTGGGTGTTTGGTCAGGGGGAACAATTAATTTGCAGTTCAGTAAATAATACCTGGTTGGGTCTGGGTGCCGAGAGGCAGTGAGGTTGGTCCCCACCCGGGACTATGGGTCATTCCTGGGCCTGTCCCTGGGCAGGATGGCATTCGGTGTCTCGGCCATCAGCGAGGTCTCTGAAGAGCCTGGCCGCCCCCAGGGCAGCAGGAGGACGCGGGGCTGGGCCAGAGAGCCTGATGAGCTGTCTTGTTCCCTGCAGATCAGGAGCGATACCTCACAGATCTTGGAGGAAAACATCCCCCTCCTTAAGGCCAAGGTGATGGAAATGCGTGGCATCTACGCCAAAGTGGACCAGCTAGAGGTGAGTCCAGGATAATGAGCTTTCTTTGTGAGCTCCATGGACTTGTTCTGGCTCTTTCATTGTCTCTTCCAAGATGCTGATCTGGCCTTGATAGTGTCAGGCCTTAGACCCAGTGGAGTGGGGTGGTAGCCAAAACGGGGCCTACACAGTATCTCTAAAATATGACAAATATGAATTTATATAAAGTACCCATTTAAAAATCAGGGTACTTTATACAAAAATCTGAATTTTCAGCTGCTTTTGGAAATTCAGAAGCTTTCATAACCCTAGACCCACCTTTCTTTAAATACTTTATTCTGTTTATTTTTTAAGGTATAAATACATAAAGTGCACACATAGTGAGTGTACAATTCAGTGAATTTTTACACATATAAACTCCCAGGTGAAGATGACCCAAACTGAGAAATAGAACATCTCCAACCCCTAGGCTATGTTCTGGTAGAGCTGGTGGCAGCCGCCCCTCAGACGAGACATGTGTTCTGCATTTCACCACAATCCACACCATGCCCTATTGCCTCACTGCTGACTTATTTCACCCGCCCTTTACCTGTGTGGGCACCAGGCTAAGGTGCATGGTATCTCATTTCCTCTTGGCTGCACTGCAGCGTCAGTATCCTCACCGTCCCGTCTCCTAGAGGAGGAACACGAGCTCTGAGAGGGTAAGCCACTTCCCTGGGGTCACACAGCTAATTCTGTGAAGCTGGGACTGCAGCTCACATCCTCTGGAGCCCAAGCTCTTACTCAAACTGGGGCCCTTGGCTTGGGCGCCTGCCTGGCTTCTTGCACAGTGAAGGACCGGGAGGCTGGAGGAGCCTGCAATTTAATAGCTGTCACCTAGACCAAGGGGATGTGTGTCCCTCTGAGCTGTGGAGGAAAGGAGCCCGGCAGTGGGCCCTAGAGTTAACAGAGAATTAACATTCTTGTCAGCAGAGAATGAGGCAGGAATATAATTAAAACTTTGCCCTTGGAATAGCTGATTCATTTGAATTTTATTCCACATGTTTGAAAGAGGAAAGAAAATGTGAAGATTTGTAGCCCAGGTTCTTGCCTTGCTTGGGCTGGCCCAACTCTCAAGCCCAATTTTTCCCTTAGTATTCAGTCCGCTAGCATTTATTGAGGACCTACTATGCGCCACTGCAGGGCTCTCACAGTGAGAAAGACAGAGTCCAAGGGTGTGTTCCAGCCAGGAGAAACACAGCAACAAAGCATGACCATAGCATTTCCCAGGGCTGCTGTAACAAGTTATCACAAACATAGTGGCTTAAAACAACATGAATTTAGCATCTTACAGCTCTTGAGGTCAGAAGTCCAAAATGTGTCAGCAGGAGTCAGCAGGGCTGGTTCCTTCTGGAGGCTCTGGGGGAGAGTTCACGTCCTGGCCTTTTCCAGTGTCTGGAGGCCGCCTGCGTCGCTCAGCTCATGGTGCTGTCCTCCACCTTCAGAGCCCACAGCGTAGCATCTTCCAGGCTCTGTCCTCCTCTGACTCTCCTGTCTCCATCTTATAAGGATGCCTGTGATTACCCGGATAATCCAGGACAGTCTCCCCAGCTCAGGATCCTTATTCACACCTGCCAAGTCCCTTTGGCCACAGGTTCTGGGAACGAGGATGGGATATTTTTGGGGCCCATGATTCTGCTGACCACATTCACCAAGGGTGACCTAGAGGGAGTCGAGTGCTCTGGAGGGAAGTAGCGAGCAAGGAGCGGAACCTTCTGGCCCCCGGAGGGTGAGTGGAAGGAGCTGTGCTGGGCACATGAGGGCACAGCTCGGGCAGAGGCTCAGAGGCGGGGGGCATCTGCACTCTGGGGCAGGAAGGAGACGGGGACACTGGAAGGATCCGGGGAGGGCCAGGCTACAGGGATGAGGGAGGTCATGACCTGAGCGGGGCTGGAGACATTGGGCAGCAGGAGGCCCGTTGTCTAGGCCTTCCACTCCAAGGTCAGCATGGTGGCCTTTTTCCTGAGGAGTAGGAAGCCACTGAAGACACAGGATGGCTCATTGGTTAGCAATCATTCCCCACTCCTGGCCCCTGGCAACCACTCATCTACTCTGAGTCTATGCATTTGTCTCTGGACATTTCATATCATATGTGGCCTGTGGTGTCTGGCTTAGTTTACTTTGCATAATGCTTTCAAGGTTCATGCAGGTTGGAACGTGTCAGAACTTCATTCGTTTTTATGAATGAATAGTATTCCATTGCAGGGATGGCTGTACCGCATTTTGTTTATCCATCCATCAGTTGATGGGTCCTTGGGTTGTTTCTACTTTGGGGCTGTTATGAATAAGGCTGCTATGAACATTCATGTTCAGGTTTTTGCGTGGCTATACATTTTCATTTCTCTTGGGTAAATACCTAGCACTGGAATTGCTGGGTCATGTGGTTAAGTCTTTTTAGGAACTGCCAAGATCGGTTTCCAAAGTGTTGACACCATTTTACTCTCCCACCAGCAGTTATTGTAAGCTTTAGATGGAGATTGCAAACTCAGATGCCAGCAGGATCCAGGACTGTACTGGGCAGTCAGGTATTAGAAGACCAACCCCAAGCCACAGCCCCTTACTTTCTGGGAAGAGCTGGAGCTGAGAAGCAACTCTCCCCTTCAGTGGGGTGTGAATCTCTCGGCTGCCACAGTCCCCACTCTGCCCTAGAGTCTCCCCAACATTGAGGCTAAGTGGCATTTGCCTCTTGTCAACCCCCCGGAACTGCTGCTTTCCTTAGACTAGAGATATTTCTCTGTAACTGTGTCTCCATTAAAAGGAAGAGGGCTTCCCTGGTGGCGCAGTGGTTGAGAGTCCGCCTGCCGATGCAGGGGACATGGGTTCGTGCCCCGGTCTGGGAAGATCCCACATGCTGCGGAGCGGCTGGGCCCGTGAGCCATGGCCGCCGAGCCTGCGCGTCCGGAGCCTGTGCTCCGCAACGGGAGAGGCCACAACAGTGAGAGGCCCGCGTCCGCAAAAAAAAAAAAAAAAAAAAGGAAGAAAAAGTTAGTCCAAGAGGGTCATGGATTTCAAGGCAAATGGGAGAATATGTATTTCCCACTAAGCTGCATGTGACATGAGAACAATAAAACTTAGGACCCGATCAGACCCCAATCTGAGGCGGATGGATTCCAGAGCCAGACCACCTGGGCCTCAGATCTGCCCCTTGGGTAACTCACTCACCCTCTCAGCATCAGTTTCCTCCTCTGCAAATTGTGACCATGTCATCGTGAAGGTGTTAGTCCAGCACCTGGCATCTTGTAGATGCTCGCTGAGGACAGGCTATCGCTATGGTGGTGGCCGTTGCCCACAGGCTGAGAGCCAGAATCTGGGATGCCTGCTTAGCACTCGGCCCAGCCGACTGGGGGCTCCAGGGCCTAACATGTCAGGGGGTTCCAGGGAGCCCAAGGCCACTCAGCTCTCAAATCAGTGTGACCCATGGCAGGGGAGGCTTGGGAACCATGGGGGTGACCTTTCAGGCCAGAAAAAACTAACATTTACTGAGCACCTGCTATGAGCCAGGGACTCTTAAGTGCTTTAGTTGAAACAACTTGCTTTACCTTCACAGCAACCCCATGAGGAAGGTCCCATTATTCGTCCTATTTTGTAGAGAAAGTGGCTGAGGCACAGAAAGGCAAGGTTATTTACCCAAGGTCACACAGCTGGGAAGTGGTGGAGCTGGGATTACAAAAGTCAGTGCTGGCGTTGGCACCCTGTCTGGACTGGGCCCTGCTCTGAAGCTGGGGGCCTTTGCCGCAAGGATTCAGATACATCATTCAGGACTCACAAATAAAATTTAAAACAATGTGACTTTCCCTTCTCTCTCATCCCTCCCCCCCTTTCCTTCTTTCCTTCCCTCCTTCCCTCCCTCCTTCCCTCCTTCCCTCCCTCCTTCCCTTCTTCCCTCCCTCCCTTCTGATAATAAAAGTGGTTCATTTTCATTGTAGAGAAAATTATATAGAAGTCACCTATAGTCCCAAGGGTGGTCCCGATGAGCGCTCACCCTCCTTCTGTCCCCTCCTCCCCTCTCGGTGTGGATGCGTGTCCGCGTCTTTCCAGTTTCCCGGGATCAGCTTTCCTGGCCAGGTTTCGGCCTCTCCCTGGCTGCGGCTTGGCCGGGCTGCCCTCTCTGGCAGGCACTTTGGAGGCGGTTCCGACCTCGTGAGCGCACATTCCTCAGCATCCCTCATACTCCCCGCCACATCGGTATTAACGGTATTAACGCAGGGAGTGTAAAATTGGAATCGGCTGGAGGAGGGACTGTAGAACTTTCTTTTGTGTCTTACAACCAGATGTGCAGGCCCAGCAAGGCCAGGGGAAGCTGCCCAGCCTGTGGCTCCGTCTCCCCGCCCCCCAACACGCACACGCACGCACACACACACGTGCGCACACACACACACACACACTTGATGTGGCTTATTCAGAGCCTTTCAGCTCTGCCCCTGCCAGAGCCACAGGGCGGCGGCAGCACAGCAGTGCCACCATCTTGTGTTCATCCAATGTCTTTTTGCTAAAGATGCGGTCATGCGTGCGCGCGTGCGTGTATTCATTCCTGTGTGTGCACTGATTCCTACATGCACGCGTGCATTCCTTCACGCGTGCATGCATTCATTCGTGCGTGCGCACTCGTTCATTCATTCATGCTTGCGTGCATTCGTGCCTCCACCATCCAGCTGAGCCCCTTCCAGCTGACCAGGCCCTGGCTGTGGCCTTGTGAACAACACTGACTCAGCATCTGCTCTTCCAGAACTCACATCTAGAGGGAGATGGACCGTGAACAAGCAGACAGGAAGTTCAGAGGGAGAGGAGAGCTAGGAAGACGGGGAAACGGGGTGGCTCCGCCGTGACGTGGGGCATGTTAGATTAGGTGGTTGGGGAAGGCCTCTCTGTCGGGGGACAGTGGATCCAGGGCCTGAGAGACAAGCAGGGTTCACCCCCTCGAGAACAGAGAAGTGCTGCCGGTCTGGAGAGAGCTGGTGCAAAGGCCCTGTGGAGGGTGAGGCTTGGCGTTTTCAAGGAACAAAAGGGCAGCCTGTGTGGCTGGTGTGTGGGACACGGGGAGAGGCAGGGCTGGGTGGTGGTGGGCCTTGCTGGATGGGCTGACCGGGGCTTTCCATCCAGTGAAGGGAGGCTCCCTCGTGGGGCCCAGCACTGAGAGGGTCTCCTGCCTCTTCCTGGTGCAAGAAAATCTCTTGCATTTTACTATTGGAACAGGGAGGTTCCGACAGTAAAAGCCTCCGCAGAGGGGGGCTTGTCTGAAATGGCACCGGAGCCGCCACCTTTGGCGGCCTTCCCGGCTGTACGTGCAGTGCTTGTACAAGCACATGCACGTGTACACACCACACAGACACATGCACACAACATATGGGCACACACGCAAACATACACACAACACACACAAACACATGCACACAACACACAAACGTAGGTACCCACGGAAACACACAGGCACACCAGAAGTCACAAATGAGTCTCACCGGGCCTGCACGGTACTTTCTTAAATTGTGAAATTATTGCTAACGTTTTTGAAAACTGGACACTTTTCATAAAATCTGAATGTCCTTTTTTTTCTTTTTAAATGATGTTATCTGATATTAATTGAGCTCTTAATATACCCTAAGCACTTAATTATTATTATTCCCATTTTACAGATAAGAAAATTGAGAATAATAGAAATGAAGTAAGTTGCCAAAAGGCACACAACTAGTAAGTGATAGAACCTGGATTCTAGTCCAGAGAATCTGACCCCAGCATTCTCTTTTTTTCTTTTGAAATTGGAGGTTCTGCACTAGAGACCCAGAGCTGAGTGCCCCTTGGGGGCCGGGACCCGGCGTTCCGGTTCACCCTGTCCGCACTCATCCTACTTCACCCGCTTGTCACCTGCCTGCCCCTTGGCACCTTCTGAGTTTGAGACCCCCCCAATATCCATCAAATATTAAAGTGAGCGATTTCTAAAAACTCCATTTTTCATAAAGAAGGCTGTGCAGCCTGAGTCCCCTCTCTGCCACTTCCTGGCTGTGTGACTTTAGGCAGGTGGTCCAACCTCTCTGAGCATCAGTTTACCTCCTCTGTAAAACAGAGGCTAAACAGATGGTCACTAGGGGGAGAAGGTGAGAGGACACCAGTGGAGGCTCGGCCAGGCCAGGCCTCCAAGGGGGAGTGTCACTGTTACTGTCAGGGTTTCTGAAGGTGCCCCCAGCTGGGCAGGTGCTGCCTGAACTCTCCCGGAGTCCATGGGGCCAGGTGAGAGGGAGGCAGCCAGGAGCACACCCCAGTCTGCGCAGATGTGGCATCACTGCTTTCCCCTCTCCCACCAGGCCTTTGTCAAGATGGTCGGGCACCACGTCTCCTTCCTGGAAGCCCACGTGCTTCAGGCCGAGCGGGACCACGGGGCCCTCTCACAGGCCCTGCGGAAGTGGCTGGGCTCCTCGAGGCTCCCCGCCTTCGGGAACGTGAGTATCCCCTACCTCCCTGCCCCCTCCCAGACCCTGGAGCAGGGAGAGGGGCTCAGGAAACAGGAGTTCAAAGGGCACGGCTGGCTTCTGCAGACAGGAAACAGCATCTGGCCAGCCGGTGGGGAGCTGGCTAGGTGGCTGGAGTGTTGCAGTGCCTCCCTCGTGCGCCCCTGCGTGCCCTGAGCTGCGTGCTTCGGTGCCGTGACTGCCCGCCGCCTCACCCACCAGTTAGTAAGTGCTGCTGTTTGCCAAGCAGTGTGGTCCATCTGGGGTTACCATGGCGAAAAGAAGCAGCCCCTGCCCTCCTGTCCCTTCCTTCCACACCTAAGGACGTGCTCAGAGTGAGTTCCAGAATTTAGGCGGGGTCCCCCTTCCCAAGGCACAAGTTGGCCTCTAGCAGACCAGAAAACAGGGGACAGTGAGAGGGGCAGCCGGCCCGCAGCTTGCAAAGGCCTCGCTCTCCCACATCGCTGCTTTCCTGGGATCCTCCCTATAAGAAAGGAAGGGTCATTGTGTCCCTTTTACTGATGGAGAAACTGAGGCCAGACTGATCCTGCCTCGCAGAGACCTTCAGTGTTTAAGCACCTCTGTCTTTCCGGCTTACTGATTCCCTCGTCTAGGGAACATTGGGCAGTGTCTGGAGATGTTGCAATTGTCACAACTGGAGGCAAGTGGGTAGAAACCAGGGATGCTTTTAAACACCCTAGAGTGTACAGGACAGCCCCCCACACCAGAGAATTATCTAGCCCTGAACATCAGGAGTGCTGAGTTTGAGAAACCCCACTCCAAGCTGGATTTGATAATTTTATGTCAGGTCTGCTTTCAGCACTTTGTGTGCTGTTGTATATGGCATCTGGTTCTCATGCCAGTCTTTGGAGGAAGGCACTTTTGTCATTTCCCCATTTTACAGATGCGGAGACCAAGGCTCAGGGTGGTGAAGGGACTTGTCCGAAGCCACGCTGCCTCAAGTAGCAAGGCCAGGTTGGAGCACTGCTTGACCTATCTCCAGGGTCTTGCCCTTTCCAGGAAAGGGGTCTTGCTCAGCCAGCTGCTCTGTCCTGCCCCCCAGTGGGGTCTCTCACTGTTCCTTGGGCCCTGCCTGGGGGTCCCCCTCTGCTCCTCTGTTCTCTCTGTCCCTCCTGCATGCCCCCCTTCCCTGTCTCCTCTTAGTGTTCTCACAAAGGCTCATATATCGAGCGTTTACAGTGTTCCAGGCACTGCTGAGGTATTTCATGTGCATTAATTCACTTACTTTTCCCAATCATCGTGTACGCTGGGAATGAATGTTATCCCCGTTTGACTGATGAGGAAACGGAGTAGTTGCAGTGTTGCCACTCTGGCCCCGTGTGAACTCATTCTGTTTGGCTTGGGATGCCTGCCTGGGTGTCACTCTCCAGTCCCTGTCAGGACCCCACTGCTCTGTCTTGTCTTACACCTGCCTGAGGCATGTGCTGCTTACCTGCCTGCCTCCAGGTGAGGGACTTGCCCAAGGCCAGTAGCAGCTAGACAATGGCCTCACAGATCTCATGATCTCGGAACTCCTATTGATCCTTCAGAGCCAACTTAATACCACCTCCTCTGAGAAGCCCTCTGGGATTGCCCCCTCTCCAGCCAAATGTGGTCTCTCCTGCCTTTCAGTGAAGTCAGGAGTTGTCTTCTTGGTCCCTTGAGTTATGGTGACTGTTCCGGGGTGACCAGGAGCCCCCCAGTCACACAGTGCTCTGCCCACTGATGGCTTAGAAGCACCATGGGGGAGGAAGGACAGAGGACCTTGGCTGCCCGTGGTCTGCAGCAGGAATCCTAACAGTGGGGCCTGCTGGGTCCTTGGTCTCTGTACTTTACAGTCTTTTTCTATAGCCTGCACAATTGTCCCTTTGTGGTTGGCACTAGTGTCCTCATTTAGTGGCAGAGGCCAAGGCTTGGAGGGGGAGAGTCGCGAATCCAAGGTCAGCGCCGGGGTTGGAACTCAGGCCCGTGGGGCTGTGAAGTGGGGTCCGCCGCCCACTCCTGTTGAGGATCCCATCGGGGTGTGGCTGGGCATGCGGGGATTTGCATCCTCTCATCTCTACCAGAGTCGGGGCACCCCAGCCCTACCTGCAGTGACTTGTTCCAGGAAATGCGTCCCAGCCAGGGGTGGTGAGTCATTCAGCAACCCCGGCGTGTTGATCTTGGCCCTGGGAGGGCTTTGTGTGGAGCAGGCAATGTAGGCAAGTGTGTGCACACGCGTGTGCAGACCCGAGGGTTTCCAGGGCTGCACCTGCACCCGGGGGTGCAAGCTGAAGCGGCCCTTCTAGAATAATGGTTGTCACGGCTTGTACTGGGCTCTGACCCGGCAGGCACCTCACATCCCACCCTGTGACATAGGTCTAGTCACTGTCCCTATTTTACAGATGAGGAAACTGAGGCACTAAAGGGTCGAAGTGCTTGCCCACCCAGAACGTGGTGGAGCTGGGATTTGAACCTGTGAGACCTAGGCCTGGAGCTGGAGGCTTTTTATCTGCACCACTTGGCCCTGCTGCGTCTTTCTGGGCCTGGTTCCGACCACTGGAGCTGCAGTCCGGGGGGTGGGGTCCTTGAAGAGCACCTGGACGGGTCTCCGTCTCTTCCACCTGGAAGAACCCACCAAGCCAGGATTTCACACTGTCTCCGGTCGGTTCCCCTCAGTGCCCACCCAAGGTGGACGCTTCACTGACCACTGCCCGTACCTGGGCGTCCACACCAGGCCCCCCCAGCAGTGGGAAGCCCCTCCGCACAAGCCCAGATTCTGCCTTCTTGTCTCCACCCGCCCTCCTCAGTCTCCGGGAGCTGGCGTGGGGCAGAGGCTCTTGCGCAGAAGGGTCCTGTCCCCACTCCTGTGGAAGCCCATCCCCCCAAAGGAAATAGGCCACTCACTGCTGCCCCCAGGCCCTCCCAGAATCAGGGGGATCAGTGGGGACTCCCTCACAGGGCCCAGGCAGGAGGCCCTCAGCCCTCACCCCTGGCGCCGGGCAGGGACCTTTGGGGGTGTGTTTTCCACCCTCCCTGCTGCTCCATCAGCTGGAACAGGAGTTCCTGGGGAGGGAGAGAGATGGGGAGAAAATTGGTCTGTGTGTTTTCTAACTCTGCCAGCCCCTTCTGCCCTGCTGGCCTCATTTCTCCCTCCCTCCTCTTCCTCACTTTGCAGCTGTAGTGGGGAGGCCCAGGGAGGGTGTGCAGCGCCGGGGCTAGGGTCTCCCAACACACCAGGAGTGGGGCTGGGAAGCAGTCCGCCAGCCCCCCACCCCTCCCCAGCACCGGAGGCCCAGAGCCGCCCCTGCCCACGTGACTTGGTGCTGGCCGAGGCCTGGGCCGGCCGGGAATGCCAGCCTGAGTGTACCTCCTCGTCACGAGATCCCCCGCAAAGGCCAGGCCTTTGGCCTTTGACTTGAGCTGCCGAAGAAGCGCGCAGTCAGTGCCCAGACTGGGGTGAGAGCTGGCCTGGCACCCTGGGCCCTCTGCGCCCGGACGTAAAAATGTCCATGCTTCCATGCTTCAGTTTTAATGCTAACATACGTATTTTCATGGTACAAAGGTCCATATTTCCATGCTGTACTGCAAAGAAGTTTTCAACTATACTTTTACATTGATTTTA
Source organism: Delphinus delphis (assembly GCF_949987515.2). Classification (NCBI taxonomy): domain Eukaryota; kingdom Metazoa; phylum Chordata; class Mammalia; order Artiodactyla; family Delphinidae; genus Delphinus; species Delphinus delphis. The sequence continues at coordinate 10,702,914 of NC_082697.1, read as the reverse complement.
ACTCAGAACTGCGCCTCTCTTTCGCTGCGGCATTTTTTCAGCTGTGTGACTGTGGGTAAGTCTCTTAGCCTCTGCAGGCCTCAGACAGCTTAACTGTCAGTTGGCTGACACGGGCTTGACCAAGAAAGGCTCTGCTTGCTAGAAAACTGGTTTCAATTTGCTGTGAGATGAAGAGGGCCTCCTCCACTAAAGCTGTGGGGAGTAAAAGACTCCAGAACTCTCAGACGGAGGGTTCTGAGCATTGGTGGGTCTGAAAAGCCAGCTTTGCCTTTAAATAACGGTTCAAGACAGACTGCCTAATCCCTCAGCGGTGAGCAGGTATCGGTAGTGGTGACAGAGCCAGCCCTGCAGCGCCAGGTGCTGTTCTCAACCCTCAATACCCCACGGGGGAGGTGCTATTTTTATCCCTATTTTACAGGTGAGGGAACTGAGGCACAGAGAGGTTTAGTAACTTGCCCAAGGCCACACAGCTGGGCATCAGGATATGAACCCACATTCCTAACTCTGTTGCCTTGGGAGAGAGCTGTGATCTCTTACTTCAGGAAGCATGTATCCAGCGGAAGAATAGAGGCAATGACCAAATCCTAAGAAAATTCAGTAGCTAGTCATTTCTAAAGAGGGCCCTGGCTTGCTCTGAGGGAACCAGGCATGGCCTCCGAGGAAGGGCCGTGTAGGCTGAGACCTGGATGGTGAGTGAGAACAGCCTGAAGTCAGAAGAAAGGGTGCACCCAGCAGTGGGGATGCAGGCACCGAGGCTCTGGGGTGGGACTGAGCTTGAGGAGCAGCGGGGAGTCCAGCATGGGGATTGAGCCGGGGGGGTGGAGTGTGGGAGACGAGGTTGGGGCCAGATTGGTTGGGCGGGGTCTCAGGCCACACAGGGGGACTGGACACTATTCTAAGGGCAATGGAAAGCCATGGAAGGGTTCGTAGCAGGGGAGGGACTTGGTAAATTTGCTTTGCTTGGGGAATTTCCAGGGCACGTTCTCTACCCTGAGCTAAGGCTGGCATTTAGGGTCAGCGATGTCTTGTTTAGACTTGACCATGAGAGCTGAGCAGGGTGCGTAGGTGCCCTTCAAGCCTCAGAGTTCAACGGTTAGGAGTGCGTTTCCTCGGCCTGGAAACATCTCATGCTGTGCCTTGAGATCACTGGAATCCTCGCCTTGCCGGGTCTCGGGGCCTTTGTCCAACTGGAAGAGAGAAAAGGTGCTCCAGTCAGGGCGCCCAGGTCTCCTGGCCATGTGTCTGGGTCCCAGAGACCCTGCCTGAGGAGGCAGCCCTGTCTCTGCACATAGAGGGCCCCTCTCATCTGGAGACGGTTTCAGACATATGTGGAAGCGAAAGTGAGATGGAGGTGGAGCCGTACGGGCCGCAGGCCTTGGAGGGGTGTGGAGACCATGTCAGGTGGCCCCATGTCCCCTCGGTCCGGGCCTGGTCATGGCCAAGTGGCTGCCACAGGTGTTCTGACCACGCCAGGCCCTCCGCTCGGGGCCCGCACCCAGGGGCACAGAAGAGCCGCGCTAAGTTGTTGTAGACCGCTGTTTGTTTTCCGCCGAGCCAAAACATCGTGTTGACGAGGTGTCATTTTTTCTTTTAATTAATTAATTAATTAATTTATTTTTTGGCTGCATGGGGTCTTCGTTGCTGCACATGGGCTTTCTCTAGTTGCGGCGAGCAGGGGCTACTCTTCGTTGCAGTGCGTGGGCTTCTCATCACGGTGGTTTCTCGTGTTGTGGAGCACGGGCTCTAGGCACACGGGCTTCAGTAGTTGCGGCACATGGGCTTCAGTAGTTGTGGCTCGCGGGCTCTAGAGCGCAGGCTCAGGAGCTGTGGCGCACGGGCTTAGTTGCTCCGCGGCATGTGGGATCTTCTGGGACCAGGGCTTGAACCCGTGTCCCCTGCATTGGCAGGCGGATTCTTAACCACTGTGCCACCAGGGAAGTCCCTCGAGGTGTCATTTTGATTAATTTTCCAATGGATAACAGTCAGGTGCTCTCCAAGGAAGGCTCTCTGGCTAATAGCAAAACCACTTGGGGCCAAGTCCTGACACCGCACAGAGCCAGGCTGCCGGGGTGGACTGTGGCCTTGGGCCTGCCCGGCTCACCCCGCACATACCCAGGGGGCGATCTGGTAACATAAATGAATGTGTCTGCCAGGTGTGAGACAGTAAGGAGCGGTGGGGACTGTGGCGAGTTGCAGAGCCCCTGCCTTACTTATAGGGGTGGAGATTTCCAGAAGCAGCCTTGCAGAAATGGGATCAAGAATGGCTAGATTTTTCTATTTTGGGGAGAAAGCTAGGCATGTGGAGTTTTATATGAATCTTCTAATGTCTAAAAGTCAGCAACTAATTTTTCTAAATGTTAAACATCTTGGGGAAGAAAAGTCTGTTGCGCCTGTGGGTCACACCCAGCACACTCCCCAGCTCTGGACTTCAGGCTGATGGCCTGTATCCCACAGGCCCCACGCCTTCAGAGGCATTTGGGACCAGGGAAGAGTGGAAAGCCCATGGCGTCTTCCTTCACTTTGCACCAGCCCCAGCAGGAGCCCTCAGCTTTTGGGAGCAGCATGACGAACACATCTACTATTGCTCCAACTATGGTGGTTGTATTGAGAGCATTCATGAAGGATTTTCGGTGCCTCGTCTCGACTACCCGTAACAACCTCAGAGGTAAATGATATCATTTGAGAAAGGGACCTGAGGCTCGGAGAGGGCCGTTCACTTGCCCAGGGTCACACAGCATAGGCAGCAGAGCCAGAATCTGATCCAGCTTAGACCTCGTTCAGTGTCTCTCCCCTTCTCTGTGATCTTCCCGAGTGCAGGACCCACAACCTAGAAGGTGGAGGTTGCAGCTGGAGGTCCTTGGACCCAGTCTGCCCCACCCACATACATTCTTTGGCCAGCTTGGCATATGTTTAATATGCATGTGTTTAATTTGAATTAGTTGCCAGCATTTAGAAAAGCGAAGTTCACAGAAGAATGTACACCTCTGGCTTTCGCTTGAAAAAGCAGAGGTCTCGGCCCCTGAGCAGTGTCCCTGCTGAGCCGCCATCTGGCCTAAGACACCCATTGTCATTACCTGCCTGTGGGCATTTGAGTCTCCTAGCCGGGCTGAGCATGCAGTAGGTGTTCAATAAATACTAGTCAATGGATGCTCTGAAGGCTTCCATGGCCCTTGGAAGCCCCCGTCCCCCAGATTTCTCCGGAGGTGGTCTCCAGGCCGTGGAGAGCTGAGATGAGTGCCCATGCCTGCCTCTCTCCGCAGCGGCTTGGGGCCGCGTCCTGGGCTTTCCTGGAGGTAGCAGAGGCTGTGGGCGGAGCTGTCCTGCCCAGGCTTGGCCTGTAGGAGTCGTCAGTGCCAGGCTCGGCGCCTCCTCCCCTCCCCGCTCCGTACCCGGACCCCCCCTTCCCCTCCCCTCCCCGCCCCACCCAGGGAAGGGGGAGGCTCTGTCTGGCTGGGGCCGCCTCCCCCTCCCTCTCCCTCTCCCTCTGCCCAATCCCCCTGGAGGGGTGACTCCCGGAAGGAGGCACAGCCTGGCCGGGGCTTTATCTCAGTGGTGGAGGCCTAGCAAGGCAGCAACACAAAGAAGGCAGAGGAGATTCCATGGCGCCTTCTCCCGGCCCTGCAGCGGCCTCTCCTTCTGCTTCTGCCCCCATCATCCCTTGCGGTAAAAATGCAACATGAGCAGATGGCAAATATTAACGCAACAATGGAGGCCGAGTGGTGCTGGGTCCCCAGCCCCCCTGCCAATCCCCCACCAGCCTGGCTCTCAGGGAGTCACTCAGCGCTCACACGTTAACAGATTTGTTTGACTCCAGATATCTGGTGGCACACGTGCAGGGGAGGGACAGAGGGCCCCTGGCAGGCTGGTTTGGGGGTCAGATTTTTTTTTAAGTGTTGCATTTTTGTTAAGATTTTGAGTGGGGAGGAAGTTCCTTACAACAAGGAGGAGTTTTTATTTTGGGGGGCACTGTTGAGGCCTACGTGGGAGCACCCCAACTTCTCTGTGGTTGGAGGGACACAGTGCACCATCTCCGAGCACCGCCACTGTCAGGGACGTCCCCCGTGAGCATCCTCAAGCCCAGTCCTGCCATCCCTGGATCTGGTGGACACTGCCTATGGCCTTTGCATACGCTGGTCCCCTGCTCCCTGCCTGGCAATGTTTATTCATTGTTCAAGGCTAAATTGAATGTTACCACCACTGGGAAGCCACCTGGATTCCCCCAGGCAACGTTCCTCTGGACTCCCCAACACCCTGTTCATTCCACTGTTGGCACAGCACCTCGGGGAGTCATCTGTGTTTTCACCTGTTGTTCCCCAAGACTAAGAGTTTCTCAAGGGTAAGGACTGTATTATCTTTGACTTACTAATAGTAGTTACGACAGTAACTGGCCAGCAGCCAGTTTTCTGGGCTCTTCTTTGGGTTGACACAAGCTAGTACTTTACCTGCCCTAGCTTGGTTCATCTTCATGCACACCTGTTACATAGGTACTGTCAACATTCCCACTTTACAGATGAAGAAACTGAGGCTCAGAGGAGTTAGAACATTTTAGCCAGGCATTGGCCCCATTTGATTTCAGAGCCCCGTATTCTTCATGCCCCAGGGGTCGACTTCGAACCCTGGAATCAGGTAGGGCCCTGAGTGAGGCCCAAGGGCTGTGTGGGGACGGTGGCCAATGGGAGAGGCAGGTGCCCTCCCCTCCAGCTGGGAACAAAGGCTCAGAGTGGCCTGACCGTGCTCTTTCTTAAGGAAGGGAGGTTGGGGATGCAGGTTTTTATGTGACATCAGTTGATTTTGAAAACTTGCCTGAGAGCCTCCAAGAAGTCTCCTCAGGGGGCCTGTTGCCTCACAGGCCTCCATCTATGTCTTGGCAAAGACCTACAGTAAATTGGTGTCTACTACAGAGTCTGGAGGGTCAATGCCCCTTTACCAAGGGAGGGAGAGAGGGGGCTGATATCACAGCAGCGGGGATGGGCCTGGAGAGCTACAGGCTGTGCTGAGCAGGCAGATGTGAGGGCTACAAGGGCCCAGGGCTGGCCACGAGCTCTCTTCTCGAAAGGGGCTGGTTCTCCCCAGAGGCAGTGCCGGCAGAGGCACTCGGTGGGGCCCTCTCCAAGTACTCTCCACGGGCATCCTTATTTTCTGAGGATTTGAAATTTCCTCAGTCTTCTGTGAAGTGTTGACAAATGCAGCTCCCAATACCCACTTTCTAAGCAGAGCATCACTCTCAAGATCACCCTTCCTAGAGCGATTCTGCCCTCCCAGGTCCCAATATCATGGCGCAGGCCTCTCCCCTTTCTCCCAGTGTGTAGACCAAACTCCTGCAGCACTTGGAGAGGGCGTAGTTGAGAGCATGGACTGGACTCAAACCAGGGCTTTGCACCCTCGGCGCTGTTGACATTTGGGACCAGACCATTCTCTGGGGTGGGGTCTGTCCTGTGCATTGTACGGTGTTTAGCAGCATCCCTGGTCTCCACCCACTAGATGCCGGTAGCACCATCCCCCTGGTTGCGACAATCAAAAAGGTGTCCAGGGCTTCCCTGGTGGCGCAGTGGTTGAGAGTCCGCCTGCCGATGCAGGGGACGCGGGTTCGTGCCCCGGTCCGGGAAGATCCCACATGCCGCGGAGCGGCTGGGCCCGTGAGCCATGGCCGCTGAGCCTGCGCGTCCGGAGCCTCTGCTCCGCAACGGGAGAGGCCACAACAGTGAGAGGCCCGCGTACCGGAAAAAAAAAAAAAAAAAAAAAGGTGTCCAGAAGTTGCCAAATGTGCCCTGGAGGCCCGGCTGCCCCGGGTTAAGCGTCACCGGCCCAGATGAATGACCGTCGTCAAAACCAGGCAGCAGCACGTGGGGCTGATCATAGCCCCCTCTTGGCTTTTGCTTGTGTTCTATGACTATGGAAAATTTCCGGAATAAAACATTTAAAAATAAATGAAACGGGCTTCCCTGGTGGCGCGGTGGTTGAGAGTCCGCCTGCTGATGCAGGGGACACGGGTTCGTGCCCCAGTCCGGGAAGATCCCACATGCCGTGGAGCGGCTGGGCCGGTGAGCCATGGCTGCTGAGCCTGCACGTCTGGAGCCTGTGCTCCACAATGGGAGAGGCCACAACAGTGAGAGGCCCGCATACCACAAAAAAAAAAAAAAAAAAAAAAAAAATAAATGAAACCATGGGCTCTGGAGCCCAGTGGCCCTGGGTTTGTACCTTGGCAGTGTTGCTTGCTAGCTCCGTGGCCTGGAGCAGGGTCCCCGCTTCCCCTCTGTGAAATGGGGCTCACAGGGGTTCAGGTTGAGGGTTTGGACGTGCGTGATTCCCTTTTTATTCGGTGAACTTCTGTCAGGCACCTACCGTGCCGTGGGCCCTGTTCCAGGTGCCGAGGCTTGTGGATCACAGAAGGAGGAGCCAGGTGCACGGAGAATGTCTACACAGCAATCGCCGTGCTTGAGGGCCCTGGGCCGACCTCGGTGCGCGTGACTCAGTCTCTGCTGGCTGCAGTGAGGTGGGCTGCCATCACTGGCCTCATCTTATAAAAGACAACTGAGGCAGGAAGAGGCAGAGTCACTTGCCCACTATGGGCTGGGGGAGGGAAGGGGAGCAGCCGGGATGCCCCCAGCTAACTGGCTCAGCGCCTGCATCTCCGAGCATTCCTCTGGGCACCAGAGGATGCAGAAGTGATGAGACTGGTCCCTGCCTGAGCTCTAGGTCACCCCAGAAAGTAAACACCCAGAGGCGGGCGTTGCAGCAGATAATTATGAGGTGGGCTGCATGCTTCTGACTCCTGTGCATGACAGAAAAGGGGATAAGAGTGGGACTTCCCCGGTGGTCCAATGGTTAAGACTCCGCACTTCCACTGCAGGGGACGCAGGTTCGATCCCTGGTTGGGGAACTAGGATCTTGCATGCCGCACAGTGCACACACACACACACACACACAAAAGTAAAAAGGGAGAAGAGAGGCCAGGAAAGGGCTGTGGCAGGGGACAGCATGGCCCAGTGCGTGGCACCAGCTTGGCACTGGGTCGCACGGCATTCCTGAGCGAGGCAGGGCCGCGCAGAGGACAGGCAGCTCCCGTCAGCGATTGCAGGTTCCGGGTGACGTGATGAGTGGAGGGAGGTGAGTCCCTCCTTAGTGCAGAAACCTGTGTGATGCCTGCAGCTGGAGTTGCGGCATCTGGAGAAAGTGTGATGATCCCTTTAATGCCTAAGGGGCCTGGGAAGTTCTTGAACTTGGCTCCATTCATGGTCAGCTTTCTGCTGGGAAAATAAACCACGTCTCATTAAGCAGTAAATTCATCCAGGTGCGTGTTCCAGCTGATACCATCACACCTTGTCACGTTGCCAGACGGAATGTCAAGACCAAAGTTCCCATTACTTGGAGGGTCCTAATAATTAACCTGGGAAATTTAGAGAGAGGGGAATCCTGGCTTTTACATGGAGTAAGAAGCCAGAGCAGGGAGGTGGTTGCTTCAGGGCCGGACATCACTGAGCACCGCTTGGGAGGTGCCCGTGGTTACCTGGGTTGGGGATCTCAGCATTGTGGCCCTGTCACTGCCCCTTCCCCTCCCGTGTCTGGCAGCTCTTTGCTGGCCTGGACCTGGTTCCGGAGGCCATGGACAGTGCCCCCAGGAGTGTGTGTGTGTGGGGGGTGTGGGCAGGAGGGGCTCAGATGGCAGCAGTCATTGCTGGGAGAGAACTCAGAGGCCACAGGCCAGGGGGCTGCTCGCAGGGCTGGTTGCCAGCATATTCGTGCCCGGTGTGGCCCCCCGTAATCTGTCACTGGCCAGCAGGCATTATTGAGCATCTGCGGCGAGCCTGGCCACCTGACTGAGGATGAGCCGTGCCTCTGAGGGGTTGAGAGATGTTCTGGATAATCTTTGAGGCTCCTTGGACTGGCTTCCACAATTGTGATTCACTTTAAATGTTCATGTTTCGAAGCTGAATGCATTTAATACTAAAAACGCAGTGTTACAAAACTGTACACTTGGGCTGTTCACAAGCTAATGACATCGTTTAAAAGAATTCAGGGGGCCGTAATAATAATGAAATTACCCAGCGTTCATTGAGCACTTACTGTTTTCTAAGCACTTTGGGTTATTTGGGCAAAACACCCTATGAGGTAGAAACTATTATTAGCCCTGTTTCCAGATGAGAAAAATGAGGCACAGAGAGGTTAAGTGACCTGGCCAAGGTAACACAGCTAGACAGAGGGACCACTGCCGTTTACTGTGCTGGAGGAAGGGATCCTCCTCTCAGCACTGGCAGCCCCACGCAGGGCTTTGGAGGGGATGTTAAGAGTGCAAATCCAAGGTCCTCTGTGACCCCTGTCCGCACGCCCACCCTCATTCCCACAAGCAGCTTGAGCGCAGCACTTCGGCGGGAATGGCCAGGCGGTGGGAAGCCGCTGAGGCTTGGCCCCTCGGCCCCCGGAGGCCCCAGAAAGTGAGCTCGGCCTCCACCCCAACGCCTGTTTCTGGTTCTCTTGAGAGCCTGCGGGGCGGGAGTTGGGTGGACAGCGTGGCCCGGCCTGCAGGGTATTGCCCTGGCTTCTCTCCCTCCGTACCTTGGGCTTTTGCTCCTGGAGGCCTAGAGAGATCTTGTGCTTGGAGGACAGCCCCGCCCATCCCCCTCTGTACTGCGCACATACCGGCCTCTTCCTCCCCCTACGGTCCCCTTAAGTCCTTCTTGGCTGCTCGAGGAGCTGCCACGTGTGCAATCCCAGCCCTTTACCCTTTCCTTCCCCAGCCCTTGGGCCGGGCTTAACTCCTTTGATGCCAAATCTGCACCCACCACCCCTCTTTTCATTCATGTACTCATTCATTCATTCACTCAACAAACACTTGTCATCTACCATCTATACGAGCCCGGTGCTGTTTCAGATCCTCGGAACCCAGGGAGGACAGAGAATGTTCCCGCTCTCCAGCAGCCGATAGTCTAGTGTAATATATAAAGTGTCCCGGGGAGAAAGAAAGGTGAAGGAGGGCAGGGAGAGGTGGGTCTGGGGGCAGGAGGTGGTCAGGGAAGGCTTCACTGAGAAGGTAACATGGAGCACAGCGGAGGAGGTGGCTGGCGCCCTGGGGGAGGTGGGGAGGGGGCTGTACAGGTGTCTTGGGCTGGAAGGGGAGCGGTGAGGCCTGGTGGGCGGCGTGTTGGAGCTGGAGGTGCAGGTCGGGGTGGGGTGGGGAGTGGATGGAGCAGGGCGTGGGGCCCGTGCAAGGACTCGGCCCTGGAGGGTTTTGAAATGTGGAGGAAGATGCTGGCAGTGCAAGGGTGGAGGTTGGGTGGTTGCAGCTGCTGGGATGGTCCAGAGGGAGATAGATGCTGGTGGCCTGGGCTAGGGACCAGGGTGGAGGTAGGGAAACGCGTGTGTGTCTTTAATTGAAATTCTTTACTGAGGCAATTATAGATTCACAGGCAGCTATAAGAAATAATACAGAGACAGCGGCCTCGTACGCTTGGCCCGGTTTTCCCCAATGGTAACATTTTGCAAAACCGTGGTACAACGTCACAACCCTGATGTCAACCTGGTTACGATGTGTTGCTCATGCTGGGATGTCCCCAGTTTTACCTGGACTCACTTGTGTGCGTTTTAAGTTCTGTACAGTTGTATCCATTCTGTACAGTTTTATTTTATTTAGGCTCCTGTCTCCTGACTCTGGACTGTCCCAACCCCACAGGGATTTCTCAGGTCCTCTTATGACTACCTTGACCCTTCTTCCCTCAGCCCTCGCCCAACCCCTGGCAGCCACGAATCTGTCCTCCATGTATAAAATTTCGCTGTTTCCAAAATGTTCTATAAATGGAATCATACAGCCTGTAACCTTTAGGGATTGGCTTTTCTCACTCAGCGTAATTCCCCGGAGATTCATCCAAGTTGCCTTGTGAATCGAGTCCGTCTGGATGCCTTTGCAGGTGGAGCCGGGGTTGGAGTGTGGGGTTCAGGGCTGGAGGTATCCAGCATGGAGCCCGAGGCCTTAGCTCTGAGGCTGAATGGGATCACCCGGGGAGGCGGAGTGAGCACTTACCGATTAAGCGTCTGCTGTGTACCAGGTGCTGTTCTAGGCGCAGGGGATGCAGCCATGCCTGAGAGATGGGAAGAGGTACCTGCGGGGGCCGCCAGGCTGATGCGGGGCTGGAGGCCTGGGCTGGGTGGGATGGGCGGGGGGCACCTCAGGATCTCTCTCCCTCTTTTCTCGCTTTGCAGCCAGGGAAGGTGGGGACCCCGATGAGGCCAAGAGCTCCTCCCTGGGGTGGAGGATGCAGACGAGAGGTTTCCAGGAGTCCCGAGTAAAGTGAGAAAAGAGCAAAGTGTTGCCCCTCAGGCCAGATGGAGTCCATTCAACAGAGACTGACCTGTCTTCTGAGACGGCCTTTGTCCTTTCAGAATATTGTTATTTCTTTGACACAGGGATGGGGTTTAAGGCGGGGTGAGGGTGGGGAGTCTTTCAGTGTCCCTGCGTGCACACTGACAGGGTTCGGGGCCGGAGAAGCCCTGAACCCGTGGACCGACTCCCCAGCTCCCAACACAGTCCGCTCCCACACCCTGGTCCCCACCGCTGCCGCTGCCTCCTGGCTGCCTCACTTTTCTGTCAGGGCTACTCATCGCTTCCCTCTCCTTTCCTCTCTTATTTCCTCATTTTTCCCTCTCTCCTCCATCTTTTCCTCCTCCTTTTCATCCATTTTCCCTCTTTCTGAATCCCACCCCCCTTATCTGGTTTCCACATCTCTATCGATTTCAGTTCTCTCTCTTTTATATTTTTCTCTCTTGGGTTTTGTTTGTTGGTCGTTTGTTTCTGCCTCTACCTCCCTTTGTCTGTGTCTCCTTTTCCTGCTCTAATTACCTTCATCTCTGTTTCCACCAGGCTCTCTCTGTCTCTCCCTCTTTTCCTTTCTCTCGCTCTCAAACGTTATTTCCCAGACTTTGGAAACCACCCCTTTCCACGCTCAGGGGGCCCAATGGATGAAACGTCCTGGTCCGACCAGGACAGCGCATGAGGTGAGTTCCTGTGAAGGGGCTTCGTGAAATCAGTGCCCGGGCCCCTGGGGCTGCAGAGATGGGATTGGTGCAGTGACGGTAACCGTCCAAGGCTCATGGGCCACCCGGTGGCAAAGGACGGGCTGGGGCTGAGACCAGGCTGGAGCTCTGAGGGCACCGGAGTCTGAGTCAAGGGTGGATTGGGAAGGGCTCCTGAGGCCACCCAGATGCCTGGAGTGGGAGAGAAGGGGCCCAGGTGACAGTCCGGGCGTTGCCTCAGAAGCAGGTCCCTGCGGTCCTGGGTGAAGAGTCTTTCTGGGCAGGGGCGAGAGGTGGGCCCGTGGGCGGCTCCTGAACGCCTGCTGGTCCCGGTGGACGCCTCTGTTTTTGCCCTGTTGGCTTGTTTATTTAATGGAGAACAGCTGCCCGTGTTTGGGATCCCGACAGAAGGGTCGATTGTGTCTGTTTGCTTTCTGCCTCCCAGAGCTAATCGGTGCTATTTCTAACATCCTTTTGTGGAGTCAACCACCTTCGAGGTCAGCCAACGAAACCTTGAGGATTCTCTTGATAATCAGCACCAGAGTGAGAAATGTACGGCTCTGGTGTGACAGTCGCCGGCTGCTGGGCCCTGGCCAGCTGTTGGTTGGGCTCGCGGACGTCAACGTGGAGAATCTCCGTGTGACGGGGAGGCCGCCCGGCAGAGTGTGCCACTGGGCATGGGCAGCTGGTGTGTTGTCCTGGCCTGGAAGAGGGTCTGCCTCTCCCTGCTCTAAGCCAAGAGTATGACAGTCCCAGCCCCAGCCAAAGCCATCCACTGATGTCCCCCCAAACTCTGCCGTTGATCCTGCGGCCACCCTTTGCCCCATGATGTTTTCTTAGCCAGGAGCGCTGGCTCCGCGCTGTGCACGGAGCCGATCCCGAGTGACCTTTCTGAGGATGGAGAACACCATTCCCTGTTTGGAATCCACCTCTGTCACCACGACCCGCTACAGAATTGGCGGGTGCAGAGCAAAATGAGAATCTGGGGCCCCTTTGTCAGAACTTACTAAGAATTTCAAGACGGTAACAGCAGAGCGTCAGACCAAGCCATGAGGCCGGCCCTGCCCGTCACTTGCAAGCGTCATGCTTTGAGTGGATCTTAAGCTTGCTGCGTCTTAGTCTCCACATCTGTAAAATGGGATTTACAGTCTTATCCTCTGCATAGGATTGTCATGAACAGTGACTGAGATAATGTAAGGTTTAGCTGCCATTATTATTATTATTATCAGTGACATTAGTATTATTATTTAATAGCTCATTATCTGTGTTGTTCCCTTCAGTGCTGCACATACGCTGCCGTGGATGAGTTTTATTTTCTTATTTATTATTATTATTTTTTAAATATTTATTTATTTCATCGCATGGGATCTTAGTTGTGGCTCCAGGGCTCCTTTGTTGCAGCACGGGGGCTCCTTTGTTGTGGCACGTGGGCTCATTAGTTGCGGCTCATGGAATGCATGCAGGATCTAGTTCCCTGACCAGGGATCCAACCCAGGCCCCCTGCATTGGGAGCGTGGAGTCTTATCCACTGCACCGCCAGAGAAGTCCCTATTTATTTATTTTTAAATGACCTTTTATTTTGAATAATTTTAGATGTGCAGAAAACTTGTAAAGACCGTACTACTGAGGGCTTCCGTGCCCCCCTTACCCCGTCTCCCATATCCTGTCATCTCGCGTCACCTGGAGAGCTGTCAAGACCAAGACCGCACATTGGTCCAGTACTGTTCACTGAACACCAGGCTTTGGATGTTACCGGATTTTTCTTCCTCGTCTGTGGTCTGTTCCAGGCTCCCGTCCAGGGCAGTGCATTGCTTTTACTGCGTGCTTTATTGATTTATTTAGGCCACGCCACATGGCGTGCGGGATCGTAGCTCCCTGACCAGGGATCGAACCTGCGCCCCTGCAGTGGAAGCGCAGAGTTCTAACCACTGGACCGCCAGGGAAGTCCCCTGTGTGCTTTTTATTTATTTATCTATTTTTAATGATTTTTTATTTAGGCTGCATCGGGTCTCTGTCGCGGCACACGGGATCTTCGCTGCGGCGTGCATGCGGGATCCAGTTCCCCGACCAGGGATCGAACCCGGGCCCCCTGCATTGGGAGCACAGAGTCTCACCCACTGGACCACCAGGGAAGCCCCTACGTGTGCTCTATTTTTAATGTGGGTCACAGACCTGGCCAGGGTGGGGTCACCAGCCTTGAGCCACCCCGAGACTCCAGAATGGGTCCGACCGGGAGTCCTCAGCCGGAGACGTGATTTTCATCGTTGGTCTCAGGCTCCGGGGCCCCGACTTGGCGAAAGGCCAACCCCCAGGCCCTTCCTGCTCTGCCCGGGGTGGTGAGAAGATTCATCCGTTTCCCGTTGCCTGAGTGTCTCCTGTGCACCAGGCTCCAGCTGCTGCTGGGGCCCTGGCCCTAACGACTGGCTTGATGCCCGTCCCGATGGAGCTCGGCCTGGTGGGGAGCCGGGTGGTAACCGAGGAGAGAGGTAAACAGGCTAGGCTCCACAGTGCTGCCGTGAAGGAGGGAAGGTGACACAGATGAAACTGGGCCTCCCTTAGGAGAGTCTGAAGGAAGGAAGGAACCAGCAGAGGAAGACCTTGTGGAAAGGCCTTGAGGGGACAGCGGGTGCCAAGGTCTCCCGTCACGCAGACCCTGGTGAGATCCAGGAGCAGAAAGAAGGCCCCAGGCTGGAGGGCTGTGAGTGATGGCAGGTGACGGACGGAGTTTAGAGAATCAGGCTGGATCATGTGGGTCTGGGGTCAGATCCCCCCAGCTCCAAGGTGGCAGACAGCTAGCAGACAGGTGGCCACAGCGAGACCGCACGGGCGAGAGCACGCAGCTCCTGGAAGGAGGGGCCGCTGCTCAGTGCCGGTTGCCCATCACTCTTCAGTGGCCCAGAGCTTGAGATTTTTTTAAAGGGAAGCTTGAAATCCTTTTTTTAAAGAGAAATGGCATTTCGTTCAAAAGTATGAGAACACCAACAACCAAACAGACAACAGTCCTAGTAAACTTAGCCCAGTGGAAGCCAAGCAGGACACGCCTGAGGACTGCTTATGCGTTGGGGACCACGGTGGCAGGGCCTGAAGGCCTCGTGGAGGAGTTGGATTTTATTCTAACTACAGTGCGGGACTTACTGGAGGATCAGACTTGTTTTTTACGACGGCCCCTCAGGCTGCCACGTGGAGAATGAGTTGAGGGCAAGAGCAGCGGCTGGGAGACGGGGTGGCAGTGGCGAGGGGGAGAGGGATTGGGGAAGAATTAGCAGAGGGGGTTGAGGATGGGCTGGATGTGTCGTGGGAAGTTGGGTGGCCCCCAGCTTGCCGGTTTGGGCAACCTGACTGAGGTTCCGGTTAGTGGGTGGACCCACAGTGAGTCAACTGACCCCTGAAAGCCTCAGTTTGCTCGTCTGTAAAGAGCCTTTGTGATCTTCAGATTTGAGTCTCTGGAATGTAGCAGGTGCCCAATATACATATAAGGCCATGGTAATTAGACAGTTACACTCAGTGGCCAGGTGGTGAGAAGCAAAGCCCAGGTCAGACACCTCCCTCCTCCAGGAGATGGTGCTGGGAGGGCAGAGGGCCCAGGGCGGTGGCCAGAGGGGCAAGGTTGGAGAGATCAGACTCCGGGTCAGAGACCTAGTTCTGGAGGGGTCTGTGCCATGACTCCGCCTACCTGGTGTCCTGTCTTTCCTCCTAGACCCCATATGAGTTTGAATTCAGTAGCCAGTATCTTGGCAGAACTTCTGGGGCTCCTTCTCTGCTGGTTTCCGTGTTAAAGCTTTTCGTCCAGCTAAAAGCCGAATCCACGGGGACCTGGAAGCCGTCTAGGGCTGCTGCCGGGGTCAGCACCGCCTCTAACAAGATTACACTAGCTTGTCCCTGCTGCTGGGGTCCCCCTGGGTAGGGGCTGCCCCATCTGGGAGCCCCCAGCCCTGTTCCTGTCGCCAGGGCTGCAGCAGCCTCCCGCTGCCACCAGCAGCCGAGGTGACCGGGACGGCAGAGGCAGGGGCAGGAGGGCAGCTCCTGTGCAGCCACCATGAGGCCGGCCAGCCCAGCCCTCTCGGCAGGAGCGGACACGCAGGGCTGCTTAAGAGAAATGGGAGGGGCTCTGCTCCCAGCTGTCAGGGTGGAAGCCTGGGGGCCCTGGAGCAGACACAGACGTTGCAGGCAGGACGGGCAGGCGTGGTCTGAGGCGCAGAGAGCCTGTGAGGGGGGCCGAGGAGGGAGGCCAGGACCCGCGGTGAGGGCCGTGTGGGCTGGCTGAGGTGGGGGCCGGTGCCAGGAGCTCAGAGGAGCCCGCTTGACTCTGTGTGACCCTGGGCACGCGGCCTACGCTGTTCCCTCCGAGCCAGCTTTCCCCTCCACAAAACGGCCCCATTGCCATACCTGCCTCCTGGGCCCTGGAGTGCACTGGAGGGGACCTCGGGTATAGGGCAGCAGCCGCTGGTCTCGGCAGCGGCCCAGGCGGGCCGTCCCCACCCCAGGGGGCCTGGGCCATGGATGGGAAGCATCCAGCTCCTCGACAGCCCCACGGTGACGTGAGCTTGGAGCCGCTGCCGGCTCAGATGCCCGCGGGGCGCGGCAGGTGCTGCGGACAAGTGAGTCAGGCCTGGCGGGGACGGTGGCAAGCCTGACAGCACATGCCCAGTGGAGAGGGGCCAGCTGGACGCACCCCGCAGGAATATGGGCCCAGTGCGGCCAGGTAGCTACATTGTTCAAGAGAAACAGGAACTTGATTTTTAATTTAATTTTATTTATTTATTTTTTTGTGATACGCGGGCCTCTCAATGCTGTGGCCTCTCCCGTTGCGGAGCACAGGCTCCGGACGCGCAGGCTCAGCGGCCATGGCTCACGGGCCCAGCCGCTCCGCGGCATGAGGGATCTTCCCGGACCGGGGCACGAACCCGTGTCCCCTGTATCGGCAGGTGGACTCTCAACCACTGCGCCACCAGGGAAGCCCTTGATGTTTATTTGAACCATCCTGGTTCTTCCATGTTGGCAGGCAACTCTTTTTTTTTTTTTTTTTTCCTGGGTACCAAATTACTTTATTTGAAGGAATGGTACTAAGGAAAGGACTTGTAGGTGTTTTGGTACAACTTACAGAAAAGGTAAAGGTAACCCAGACATGCATGCACTGGCTTGGGGACCAGGGAGGCCACCCCTGTGGCCTCGGGAAGCCAGCCTAAGGCTTGGCTCTCATCATCACTATTTCCCAGGGTGTGCTTGTCTAAGAGATACTGTGCTGTGCCAGGTTCGGGGGCCCCCATCGTGCGCAAGTTGGTTACCTGGTCACCCAGTTCTTTAATGGATTTCACCTGCTCATTCAGATAATGCGTCTCAATGAAGTCACTCCAATGGGGGTCATTTTTCTCCGTGGCCAGTTGGTGCAGTTCCAGTAGTGACTGAGTCACACTTTTTTCCAAGTGTAGTGCACATTCCATTGCATTCAGCCCGTTCTCCCAGTCCTCACGGTCTGGCTTCCTGATATCCTGAAGGAAGATTCGGCCACCCCGGTGGTGCTGCAGCTTCATCAGTTTCTCAGCCTGTTCCCTCTCCTCACAAGATTGGTGAAGAAAGTATTTGGCAAAGTTCTTCAAAGCCACACCATGGCGGTGAAAATAGTACCACACAGACAGGTAGACGTAGGAGGCGTAGAGCTCCAGGTCGATCTGGCGGCTGATGGCGGCCTCCGAGCCCTGGTGGTAGTTCTGGCGCACCTGCGAGGGGGACGCGGTCGTCGTGGCGGGCGGCCGAGGTGAAGCAGTGGCGGGGACCTTGGGGCTGTCGGAGGGCGCTGTGAGGTGGTGGCGAGGGCTGGCTCTGAGCGGCCAGCCGGAGCCGGGGACGAGCGCCAGGTTCCGTCCAAGCGCTTTTGAAGCAGGACTCAGGTAACTCATTTTGAAATTTGCATAAGCCCATCCAGTCATGCCTGCGGGCCAGACGCTCCCCAAAGGCCGCCCGTTTGTGATCTCTGAATAGACTAAAGGGGGCGCTCCCGAGGGTCCCAAGGTTGGCAAGCAGACGCTGGAGGGACATCCCAGGTCCTGGGCGAGAGCTCAGCCCCCAGCCCCACTCAGCCCCAGGGCCACCTGTGTCCTGGCTCAGTGCTGGGGCAGGGTGGGCCTGGGTTTGAATTCAGCTCTGCCAGTTCCCAGTTGGGTGATCTTGGGCAAGTGTCTCTCTGAGCCTCAGTTTCCCCTTCTGGAAAATGGGAGTAGGGACACCTGCCTCTCTCAGCGGCTGTGGGCACGAATGGGCCGGGAGCCTGCAGGGCCCACCAAGGGGCTGGGCACTCAGGAAGTTCTCACTACTCAGTCACTGTGGTTGAAGTGAGAGAGGCCGGGGGCTTGGTCTGTGCTGATGGACGGAGATGTTTTTTCTCTGTCTGCTTCCCTCCACGCCGCTCCCACCCAATAGAATCTTTTATTTTAGAATTAGAGACAAGTTGCTGTGATAATACAGAGAGTTCCCATACGTCCCTCACGCAGTTTTCTGTATTGTGAACATCTTGTTTTACTGTGGTACGTTGTCACAGCTAAAGGACCCACGTCGATACACGGCTATTAACTAACCTCCGCGGTTTATTCAGATTGCACTAGTTTTTCCCTAATGTCCTTTTCTGTTCCCTATTATATTCAGTCGTCACGTCTCCTTAGCCACCTCTGGTTTATGACGGCTTCTCAGACTCTCCTTGTTTTTGATGACCTTGACAGTTCTGAGGATTATTGGTTAGGTATGTTGTACACTGTCCCTCAATTAGAGCTGATCTGATGTTTTTCTCGTGGTTAGACTGGGGTGATGGGTTTGGGGGAGGAAGACCACAGAGGTGAAGTACCTTCTCATCACATCAGATCTAGGGGACATGCTGTCAGCGTGACGTAGCTCTGATGATGTTAACCATGACCCTCTGGCCGAGGCAGTGTTTGCCAGGTGTCTCCACCAGGCTGTCACTCCCGCCTCCACCCCCTCCCCCCTGCCCTACTTTGTGGAAGCAAGTCACCGCGCGGCGCCCCCTCAAGGGCAGTGGAGCTCCTGCAGGGGGCAATGCATGCGTCAGTTATTTGGAACTCCATTTTACCTTTTGGAACTATTGCGAGATCTACAAGTTTTCACTTTTTTGGTGATCGTTCCATTTCATCATACAAACAACCTGGGCTGAGTCCTGGCTCCACCCATTTACTACCTGTGCCACCTTGGGCAACTTGCTATGAACTGGAGTGATGGTGAGAGTAATGGCACGTGTCCATCAGGCTGTGTTCGGCGGCATAACAGAAACCTGACTGAAGTGGTTTAACCAAATAGGGTTTATGTTTTTCCCTCATGGGACAAGAAGTCCTGAGTGGCCAGTTGATTCTCCTGGCTACTGCCCTACCATCCTTAGCCGGTGGCTTTTGTCCTCATGGTCCCAAGGTGGGTACAGCACCTCCAGCATCACTGCTGTGCCCCAGGCAGGACTCCATGAAGTCGACGGTATTGTCCTCATTTTACAGAAAGGAAAGTGAGGCTCAAGGGGAAGAGAAACCTCTGCCTCGAAGGAGTGCTGGAGGGTTAGAGACAATGTGTGCAACTTGGGCCACAGGAAGTGTAGTTGTTGTTTTCCCAGTAGGATGGGCCTCTCCCAAGTCCCCTGGGGCTGGAGGTGCCTGGTAACCTGGGGGATGAGGGTGAGTCTCTGGCTACCTGAGCTTCCACCCGTGGTCAGCCTGAGGCCTCAGCCTCCCAGAGGATGACCCACACTTTGGAACCTCAGAACCTGGCCCACACGTGGGACAGCGGTGTGGCCTTTCTTTTGAGGTGGAGGATGCTTAGCCAGGACAGGCTGGAGTTGCAGTGATGACCCAAGAGCAGCCAACCAAATAATACTCCGGCCTGGGGACAGTCAGCAAGGTGGGCCTGGGCCTAAATCCTGCAGCCTGTGTCTGGTGACCTATCACTTAGTGCCCACTTGCATGGGAGATACAGAGATGGGTTTGTCATTCCTGTTCTATTTAGGAAGATAGATTTAATTCTGGGGCAAACTGAAAAAAACAAGTCTGGCCTGCCCCCATCTTTGTAAATAAAGTTTTATTGGCACGCAGCCATGCCATTACTTTCCACGTTGCCTGTGGCTGCTTTGGTGCTGGGAGGGCAGAGCTGAGTAGCTGTGACAGAGACTGTGGGGCTTGCAAATGTTTACCATCTGGCCCTTTGCAGAACAAGTGTGCTGACCCTGGCCTGAACAGAAAGCAGTCCAGGGAGATTGGGATTGACATATATACACTAATATGTATAAAGTAGATAACTAATAAGATCCTGCTGTATAAAAATAAATAAGTAAAATTTAAAAAAAAAAAGAGAAAGCAGCCCAGGATCGGGAAGATGCAGCTGGGGCTTCCCAGAGGGAGATACGAGGCGGGCTAGGACTCACGAGGAGCCGTGCGGGATTTCTGGGGGCAGGAGTGGGCAGATGGCACAGGCCCTGAGGTGGGTGGGCAGACAGTGATCCGACTGGGGGGCTTCAGAGGAGAGACCCTGAAGCCAGGCTGGCCCGAGGCTCCCCCTTGCCACGTGCTTCAACAGCCCTCTGGGGGCTTTGTCAGGAAAGGAGCTGCTTGGTGGTGCAGACAGCCCAGAGGGCCAACCCCGAGGCACCCACCACCGGAAGCGGCAGGTTCCAGAAAGGTGACGTGGCCCCGTGGGCCCTGGGGCCCACAGGGGAGCACCCGTAGCTCCTCTGCCCAGCCACCGGGAGCTTCCAGATCATCTGATTTTCCAAGAGTAGCTAGCTGGCAGTCTGGTTTTCCTGAGAAATCTGCTGACTTTTTACATGTTTGCAGTTAATTCCAGTTTTTAAAAACCATGCAGCCGACCAAGCACACACATGCATCTGGTGTGTGGGCTGCAGGTTTGGGAACTCGGGGGTCTGGGGTGGAAGTGAGGAAGATGTGGGAGGCTGTGTAGACCTAGGAGAGCATGCCAGGCCCAGCGCCCCAGCTCCAGAGACCCTCCTCCAGCTGGGAGCTCGGGCTGATGGGGGCATGGGGGACTGGGAGGGAGGGCAGCGGAGCCCTGGACCTGTGGTGTCAGGTTTCTGTGCCTCCCATCCTGTCCCGCTGGTGGAACCTTCTCGCCTGCAGGCGAGAGTGGGAGCCTGGAGCAAGCGCCAGAGAGTTGGGCAGTCCTCCTAGCTTACCTGGCCGCCACTGGAGCAGAATCTCAGTACCAGCTGCAGGTGAGGGGGGAGAGGGGGAGCTCTCTGAAGTCCCTTCTGAGATTCTCCAGGATTTGGGCTCGAGGCAGGAGCCCAGTAGGGCGATGGGCGGGGGCTGGACCTGGAGCCAGAGAGGCCTGAGTGGACCCCGGCTCTGTGGTTCCCTGGCCCCTGTGACCTCTGAGATGGGGACAACTCCTCCTGTTGCAGGTCATCCTGGGTGTGAGAGGGCTGGGTTTCCTTGGCGTCCGGGGTGCCTGCGACTGGGGCCTGGCCTCTGGTGTGTGGTCCTGCTTTACCCTGACAGCATCTGGGGCCTCGGGCTGCTTTTAGCCTCACACGCCGGCCCTTATCTGCCGATTCCGCCGCTGGTTTCCAAGCGCTCGTCCGCACTACTGTGGATTTACTCTTTGCTTTAGGCAGGAGGCTTGGTTGCAGGTGACAACAGCCCAGGTCACCTTGGCTTAAGCAAAGAAGAGAATCCCGTGGTCTCAAGAACAGGACAGGTCCCAAGGTGACACTAACCCCGGGCAAAATTCGATTCAGGTGCTCAAATGATACTGTCAGGACTCTGTTGCTTCCCCTCCCAACTCGGCTTCCTTGTGTTGGCTTCACTCTCAGGCAGGCCCCTCAGTGTGTCAGAAGTGACTGCCAGGTTCACGGGTGCGTCCTCACTGGGACCTGGGAAGGGGGGACGGGGGCAGGAAGCAGCCCTGTCCCAAGAGCCAGAGTCCCAAGGCTGATTCTCATTGGGTGAGCTGGGGTCACCTGCTCACTCCTGGACCAATCACGGCCCAGGTGGGTCAGACCTCCTCTCACTCATCCTTCAGCTGTGGAGGTGGGCAGAGCAGCTCCGCTGGGGAGCTGGCAGCAGTGATTCCACAAGACGGCCAAGATGCTGATACCAGAATGGGACGTGGAGGCTGCACAGGCCGAGATAACATCCCACGCCCTTCCCATGCCCACCCGCTCTCCAAGAGCAGCATTTGGGGCTGAAGTGGCTACTTTCGGAGCCCCCTGGCTCAGCTCAGGGCCCCCCTTCCTGGCTGACTGCAGGCCCAGATCTCCAATGAGCTGTGAGTCACTTTCCCACAGATTTTCCACGTGCCCCAAGATGTTGGCAGGGGCTTGGTCCAGGGCCAGCATAGAGCTGCACCAGCCTCTCTGCGGCCTTCCTCGCCACCTTCCCGGCTGGGGGCCCCTTTGAAAAGGAGCAAGCTCGTTTGGAATGGCTCATTCTCCTGGGCCCCTGTGGGGTCCTGGCGAGCACGCGTAGCTGCTGTCTAATAACCACAGTGCCGCCTGGCTGGGCGCTGGCACAAGGCTCACCTCTC
The DNA here is from genome assembly GCF_949987515.2 of Delphinus delphis. Taxonomy (NCBI): domain Eukaryota; kingdom Metazoa; phylum Chordata; class Mammalia; order Artiodactyla; family Delphinidae; genus Delphinus; species Delphinus delphis. Next base: position 10,681,386 of record NC_082697.1, on the reverse strand, counting down.
CCTGCGTCCCCCTTCTCCTTGCTTTCTGAGTGCGGGAAGGACGTTTCCACTCCATCACCAGCAAAGACGCCACCACTGCTTGCATTAGATCTCGCTGGAACTCAAGATACGATTATATCCAAAGCTGCTAAGGAGTCTCTTAGGATTACTTCTCCTTGGTTCCTTCGTAATTATATTGATTTTCTCCTTTTTCGGAAGGCTGTCTCCTTCAGGGAGGAGGCAGAAGCCCCATCCCTGTTGGAAGAACCATTTGACAAAGAACAGGGAGTCCAGAGGCCCAGGATCTCCAGGAGAGGGACACTGGCTCTGGCCCGGCCTGGCCACTCACCCTTGGGGCCCGTGAGGCCTTGCCTGGGTCCTGAGATCAGGAGAGAAAGGAACCTGTCTTTTCAGGATCACCAATGTGCTTTGGCCCCCAAGCCTTGTGTCAGGACAAGGGAGCTGGTCTTTGAACTGTCATTACTTGAATCTTGCATTTTCTAGATACTACAACGGCCAGTTCTCAGGAGGAACTGGGTGAGGATATTCTAAAACGATGGCTTATCCACAGACTGCATCCCTCAGGCTGTGAGATGCATCTTGGGGCTCGTTTCCCCGTTGTGCTTTGGTCACAGCGCTGTCAGAGGACTCAAGTCCAGCCCACAGGGGTGGGTGGCAGCCCCGGGAAGGTGCTGGGAGAAGGGGGGACAAACGCGTCCCAAGTATCCCCCAAGCGGGCTGAGCCGAGTGGCTGACCCGGGGCCGACTGGTTCAATGTTCCCTGTGCCCTTTTGGGAGGCAGACCCTTGGCCAAGGTGAATTGTTCGTCCTGGCCTTCCAGATGTGCGTGGAGACTCAGGGAGGTAAGCGGTCCCCAGGCACCTGAGGGCCCGAGTGTGGTCCACCTTATCTGAAGCCCTTTTGTGGTTTCCTTCTGCAGCAGAGAGAGGGCTGGGGGGTGCGGTAGCTCAGGGCTTCGGGGCTCAGACATTAGAATCTGTTCACTCTCACCCCAAATCCAGCCACTCTCACCTTGAAGGGATGCCTACCTGCAACAGCTTCCACTCTGGTCCCGTTTCCCCTACAGTCTAGTCTCTGCTCTTTCTAAAACACTTATCTCACACACACACACACACACACACACTCTCTCTCTCTCTCTCTCTCTCTCTCTCTCTCTCTCTCTCTCTCTCTCTCTCTCTCTCTCCCCTCTCCCTCCCTCCCTCCCTCCCTCTCTCCCTCTCTCCCTCTCTCCCTGTCCCTGGTCTCTTAGGATAAAGTTCTTAGCTCAGCCTCCAGGAGCCCACATCATCCGGCCCTGCTTTGCAGCAGCATCCCTGTCTACACTCTGACCCGGCCTGACTCCAGACTGAGCTGCCTCAGTGCCCGCGGCCCACCACACCACTCCGCACTGTGCACAGGGTGTCCACAGCCTGGACCACCGCACCTCCGGCTACCCCTCCACGCAGCCCCTCCGGCCGGGGGTTGGGGTCCTAGGTGCTCAGCCTCTGAATACCTCCTGATCCCTCCGGGATGAGATGGGCCTCCTCTGGGTTCCAGGGGCCTTGGTGCTTCAGCGCATGCTGGTGGTGTTTTCCTGTTGGTTCCTTTGTCTCCAGATAGAGAGGGAGGCCCCTGATGGCTGCGGATGCGTCTACTTCACAGCTGTGCCCTCGGCCGGCCCTGGGCATTCAATGAGGTAGTGGTTGAGTGGACAGATACTCGGACAGGTGGGAGGTGGGTAAGGCACCTCCCGGCGTGTAGTCTCCCCCGACCACCCACGAAAGGGGGGATGGTCACGGTGTCACCGTGGGGAAGAAGCATGGGGGTGGGTAAGTACAAACCCAGTGCAGCGCAGAGCTCGTGGACGGGCTGGGCTTTGGGGGAGCGGTTATTAACTACGGGCTGGAGCCACACACCTGTGCGCTGGCACCTGTGACTGCAGCTGAAGGCTGGGGCAGAGCTTGCTCTGGGCTGAGCGGGCAGAGGTGGCCAGGAGACCAAACAGTAGACGGAGCTGCGGGGGGAGGGCGGAAGGGTGGTGAGAGGGACCCCAGGTGGAGACGTGCAGAGCCCTCCTCCCTCTGCACCCCTGGAGCCCCACACTCCTGCCCATCTCCCAGCTGTTCCGCCCCGGAGCCTAGCAGACCCTCCCTCCTCTGAGCAGGTCACAGTTATTGGGATCGGCCCTGGCTCTACGTGAGAATCACCTGAGAGCTTTGAAATACCCCGATGCCCAGGCCACACCCCAGACCAACGACATCAGACTCTGGGGGCGGAGCCTGGGCATAAGCATTCCATAAGTCTCCCAGGAGGTTCCCTGTGCAGTCACATTTGAGAAGCACTGTTTGAGGCCATCCTCTGTAAAACTGGTTTGACCTTGAGATGCCTGGGTAACCCGCAGGGTTACTAGAGCTTGAGGAGGGTTGCTTGATGCAAAATCTCCCCTCCCTAACCTCCCTGCAGCAAAAATCCACACCAGAAATAAGTAAGCACTTCTTAAAATGGTTCAATTAAAACAAACAAAGTAACACATGCGTGTGGCCCAGCCTTCGGGCAGCACAGATGGGCGCACATTCAAAGAAGCATCGGCCCGACCCCAGCTTTCCCAGGGCCTGGCCCACGGTGCTGTCTCGGCTCGAGGCCCTTCCTGGCACGCGGTGGCACGAGGTACACCTGGCTTTCTCAGTCATCCCTCCTCAGAGCCCGGTTCTCTCTAATGCTGCGGAGGGCCCCGTGGACACGGACAGCCCTGCCGACCTAGCTCCCCACCACGTTCCAAATGGGCCGGCTTTGGCTGCCACAGGCAGTGTCACCAAAGAATCATGGAGTCTTTGGTCAACTGGGCTATTCTCCCTGCAGGATGAACTCCTGCAAGTGGAGTTCTTGGGTCTCAGAACAAGTGGCTTCACGAGGCTGATGGGGCACCTGGTTTTCTGTCATTCCAGAAGCTGTGGACGCCGGCGGCCCCGACCTTCGAGCTGCCCGCGTTGTACAGAACCGAGGACTATTTTCCTGTGGACGCCGGGGAGGCAACGCGCCGAGCCCCCAGCTGCCAAAGGCGTCTGTGAGCCCTGCGGTCCTGCCGTCAGGGACATCGGGAAGTGAAATCTGTGTGCCGCGCAGATTGTTCGTTTTGTTTTGTTTTGTTTTGTTTTGTTTTATTGTTGTGGATGCGTTTTCTGAATTTTCCCCCTTGCTTCACATGGGCCCACAGGGTTTGGAGAAGCATTTAGAACCCACAGGTGGGCAGTGCCTCAGAGATGAGCTGGAGAAGGCCTTCTCCACCGGCGTTTGTCCTGCCTGGTGTTCTGGACAAGGTGGTCACCCAGGGGGATGGGCTGTGGGGCCTTGGATTTCCCTTTGCCTTGGAAGGGCTGTGCACAGAGGTTGTGAGGGGCTCGCGCGGTGCCCCCAGGGTGCGTGGCTCCAGGTCCATACGTGTCGGCCGGTTTGTGTGAACCCCAGTGCCCACTGGCCCTGTGAACCGTCTGAATAAACGTGTCCAGGTCGCCTGGATGTAAATGTTTCCCTGATGGGTGCTCCTGCCGCCGGCTCAAGCCTGATGCTCAGAATCTGCTTATGATGAAGCCCCTCGCCTGAGGGGAGGGTGCAACTGGCCTTCAGATTCCCAGCAGAATGCAGAGATCATTCAGATTCCCTGGAGTCCTCCAAGGTGTGTTTGCTTTAATTTCTTCTCATGTAGATGAGTTTCCTGCTATTGTTCTGAAATGTTGGATTCCTCACTTTGGTGATGGATATTTCTAGTTTCTGGAATCCCTCCCAGAGCCAAGAACACACACACACAGACACACACACACACACAGACACACACACACACACACACACACACACACACACACACACACACACACCCCTGTATTGCAGACCAGCATTTGAATTTCAAGGAAATCTGACATCATGAATCTAGTGAGATAGTGGTAGCAAAGCAAAAAAAAGAGTTGAGTCTTGCCAATTTTAGAACAATTTTTTTAAATTTTATTTATTTTTGGCTGCTTTGGGTCTTCGTTGCTGCCCACGGGCTTTCTCTAGTTGCGGTGAGCGGGTGCTACTCTTCGTTGCGGTGCAGGGGCTTCTCATTGCGGTGGCTTCTCTTGTTGCAGAGCACGGCCTCTAGGCGTGTGGGCCTCAGTAGTTGTGGCACGCGGGCTCAGTAGTTGTGGCTCGTGGGCTCTAGAGCGCAGGCTCAGTAGTTGTGGCGCATGGGCTTAGTTGCTACACGGCATGTGGGATCTTCCCGGACCAGGGCTCGAACCCATGTCTCCTGCATTAGCAGGAGGATTCTTTTTTTTTTATAAGCAAATCACTTGGCTTTTCTTTTTTTTTTTATTTTATTTATTTTATTTTTGGCTGTGTTGTGTCTTCGTTGCTGCACGTGGGCTTTTCTCTGGATGTGGCGAGCAGAGGCTACTCTTCATTGTGGTGCATAGGTTTCTCATTGTGATGGCTTCTCTTGTTGCAGAGCACGGGCTCTAGCCGTGCGGGCTTCAGTAGCCGTGGCACACAGGCTCAGTAGTTGTGGCTCGCGGGCTCTAGAGCACAGGCTCAGTAGCTGTGGCGCACGGGCTTAGTTGCTCCGCAGCATGTGGGATCTTCCCGGACCAGGGCTCGAATCCGTGTCTCCTGCATTGGCGGGCGGATTCTTAACCACTGCGCCACCAGGGCAGTTCCTTAGGACAATTTTTTGAACTAAAAGATATAAGTGAACCCCTTGTTTCAAGTACAGCCAGCGTTTTGCGGAGATAATTGTTGTAAAGTAAACATAATTCTTTATTTAAAAATGTCAAGACGTTATTTTAAATTATTGAAGTAAAGTTTACAGGCGGAAAGGTGCACCTAAGTGTATGGGTCACTGAATTTTCACACACTGAACACATCTGCTTAACCCTCACCCTGATCTAGAAACACACAAGCATGATCAGCACCCAGAAGCCCCCTCGTGCTCCCTTCCAGCCAGTGCCCCACCCCCATCCAAACTAACACTACCCTGACATCTCACAGCATAGATGGTGCTGGTGTCGCCGGCTTCTGTACCTTGTAACTGGAGGCGGAGTGGCGTGTGTATACTCGGCGTGTCAGCTTTGTCCCTGGCTCCCCCGGCGGACACTGAGCCTGTGGCGGCATCCCAGTGGCTACTGACCGTTCATTGTCGTGGCCGTGATGTATTGATAGGGACTGTTTTTAACGAAGGAAGCTTAGATCTTCCCCGTGCCCTGGTCTGCTCAGGGAGAGCAGAGATTCAATGGAAAGTTCCTTTTTCAGACAGGTGGTGAGGACAGCAGTTTCTGGAAAACCGGGTATATGTTGATTGCTCAAGATGCCCAGGCTTCTTTCTCCTTCCAGAGGCCGAACCAAGGGTCTGGCAGAGGTGAAGGGGAATGTCACAGGATGAAGCCACAGCAACAGAGGTGTCCTAAAATAGAGACCCACAGGACCGTGACTAAGAGCTTATAGGCTGTGAGGTCAGCCTGCCTGGGCAGCGCCATCATCTCCTGCACGTCTCAGCTGTGTGGCCCTGGGTTAGTTGCTTACCTTCTCTGAGACTAGCCTCAGTAAGATCTTCCACAGTAAGAGACAGAGAATAATGGCACCTGCCTGTTGGGGTGTACTGAGGAGGAAATGAGATGACCTGTGTCAGGGCCCGGCGAAGGGCACTGGGTAACAGGTGGCTGTGATGGTGACCAGGCTGGGTGGGGGAAAGGCCCACTGTCCTGCGTTTCTCAGTTGGCTCGTGGCATCCAAGAGCCTCAGCAGGGAGTGGCTTCAGAACTGCCTTACATTTCAGAGTAAGAACGAGTCACGGGAGAGTGAGAGCTGCCAGAGTCCAACTCGCACCCTCTGGTTTTGCTGTCCTGGGACTCTTTTGGGGATACCCCCCCACAAGGCAGTGAGGAGGGGTAAGGTTGTATGACAATATCTATGGGGAAAAGGTGACTAATGAGCTAGAACTGGCCTTTCCAAGTTTCCTGGAGTTGCAGTGCCAAACAATGAACTTTCAGGGACACTTGGAGACACTTAAGGGGAGGGAAAGCCAGGACACAGAGCCTGCCAGGAATTCCTGACCTCAGTCCTCTGAGCTGCTGGTGCTCTGTCCTGGTGCCAGGTGACCTGATGGGTGTCCCCCGTTAGAGCAAGTGTCGGATGTGTCTCCTAGCAAATCAGCGAAAGCCTTGACGCTGACTTGAGAGGGTCAAACCCAAAGCCCACGGCAAGGGTCACTTTGCAGCCTACGAAAGGGTGATCGTTTTCTTTCTCTTTTTCTTTCATTGGTGGCTGTTTTTGACAGGGGCACCAGGGTATAGGCCATTGCAAGTCTTCATAAGAGCAAGGCCCTTTGGTCGATCATTCCCACTTGCCCCGTGGATGTGAACTTCACGTCTGTTCAAAGTAAGAGGTTTCAAGACGGTGGCCCACAGGCTGGCAGAACTGTATGGTTTGCCCTGAACTGTTTTAAAATGATTTTCATGTTGAGACAACTGGGTAACCATCTGGAAAAAATAAAGCGAGTTCCATACCTCATTCTGTACACCAGGAACGGTTCCAAAATTCCAAATGGATTAAGGAGGAGTTAAATGTGTAAAATGAATTTATAGAATAAGGAGGCAGAAACATTGGAGAGTCATAAAAAAAAAAATTCAGAAGCCATAAAAGATGAAGAATTGGATTATATTAAAAAATTTAAAATCCTCTGCATGGCAAAAACAAACAGAAAATTCAACCAAAAAAAAATCTTAAAACAGAACGACAAAATCCTAAGCAAATTCAAAAGACAAATGACCAAAAAGACAAAGGACAAACTGGGAAAATATATTTGCAGCTTGTATTACAAAGGGGTAATCTCCCTAATATATAAACATCTCTTACAAATAAATAAGAGGAAAACCCCCAGAAAAATGGCAAAGGTTAGGAATAGGTATTTCACAGAAAAGAAAATGCAAAAGTCATTTTAAAGATATGAAAAGATACTCAACCTCAATCTGTAAGTATAAAGAATATTGAAATTAGTTTTCACTTATGCAGGCAAAAATAAAACGTTTTTGATGACACTGTTGGTGAAATTTTGAAGAAATGTGCATTCTCATACGTTGGTGGTGGGACATGATTCTCATGGAGGTCCATGGGCAGTACCTATCAAAATTAGAAATGTATATACCCTTAGACCCCTAGGGCCCAATTCCGCCCCTAGGGATCTAGCCTCCCAATATATATACACACACAAGAGAAACAATAAATGCAAAAGTTTATTCACTGCTCATTGAAATAGCAAAAGATTGGAAAGAACCTAAGTATCCATCAGTTAGGGATTGGTTCAGTTACAGTACCTCCACACATGCATGCATGGGTGGAATCCTATGAAGATGTAAAAATGGATTGAGAGTTCTTTGTGACTTGGTATGGAGATATCACAAAAGCCAAAGTGGAGGAAAAGGTACCTGATATGCTACCATCTGTGTGAGAAAGAAAAGCATTCAACTTCTCTGGGAGGATAAACAAATATTTGAGAATGGTGAATATCTACTGTGGGTGAGAAGTGGACTTTCCATTTTATTTTAAACTTTTGGTATTTTGGTGTTTCCCTATTCAAAAAATTCAATTAAAATCAGTTGCCAGCAATTAAAAATCAGGGCAGTTCACATTAAGAACTGGATTTCCAGCTTCTCTTCAAAAACGAAAATAAGGCAATATGGGGCTCATATTCTTGCAAGAACGAGCCACAGCTGAGTCCCTTTAGCAGGGCCACGCTCTCCGGGTCTCTCTTGTATCTAAGTTATCTCACTGATTTCTTTACTGCCTGGCCCCACAGGTATTTGCATTTGCAGAAGTCCTCAACAAAATAGCAGCAGACTGAATCCAGAAATATATAAAAAGGATTACACACCATGGCCAAGTGGGCTCTCTCCTAGGAACGCAAGGTTGGTTTAACACCTTAAAATCAATCAGTGCAACACACTTGGATTAATAAAAGGAAAAAACCCACATGGTCATCTCAAGAGATGCAGAAGAAAGCACTTGACAAAATCCAACATCCCTTCATGATAAAAGCTCTCCTTCTTGGGGTGGAAAGGGGAGTTCTCAGAGAAGAGGTTAGAAGCTAGGCAGACACCCCCAAAGGGGTCTTGTTCCAGGATTACCGGTTCTCTCGAGATGACCTGTTGACCCAGGCACCTGGAGGCATCAAGGCATTTCCTTCCCATCTTAAAGCAAAATCCTGCTTTGTCTTTTTTTAAAAAATAAATTTATTTATTTTATTTATTTTTATTTTTGGCTGTGTTGGGTCTCCGTCGCTGCGCACGGGCTTTCTCTGGTTGTGGCGAGCGGGGACTCCTCTTCCATGCGGTGTGCGGGCTTCTCATTGCGGTGGCTTCTCTTGTCACGGAGCACGGGCTCTAGGTGCGTGGGCTTCAGTAGTGGCAGCACGCAGGCTCAGTAGTTGTGGCGCACAGGCTTAGTTGCTCCGTGGCATGTGAGATCTTCCCTGAGCAGGGTTCGAACCCGTGTCCCCTGCATTGGCAGGTGGATTCTTAACCACTGCACCACCAGGGAAGCCCCCCGCTTTGTCTTATGGTCAAGAGCACAACCATCTTTGGGTTTGAAAGAATTCAAAGCAATTCTGACTCGGAGTAGCTGTCACAGAATTTCCTCTGTGAGGCCTGTGTGCTCGCTGTAGATTTAAAGCATCAGAATTCTTATCGGTAAGCACCAGCTGGATGCACTTTAGGCTTGCAAGCCGCTGGGGAGGGGCAGCGGTCTGAGGCTTATTTCTGCCTTCTTTGCGGGGACTTCTGGGGAGTGTGCTTTGCTGGCTGCCTGGGCTGCTGAGGCGGAGGAAGGAGTATGGAGCCGACTGCAGTGGGCAGGTGTACTCGCTCTAGATAATCACATGATTCCCTCAGAGAACCAAACCAGGCAAGCCTGACTCTGCTGGAGGTCGGCCCCTCAACCGGAAGGACTTTCTCATTGGGTCTTCCAGGGAGCAGTTCCGTCATAAATGTAGCATTCAGCGTTTCGCCAGCAAGGCTCTTCTGGGGGAGCCGCGCCCGAGGCGCAGGAGAGGGAGGAGACCTGCGGGAGCGCCCTGGACGATGAGGTTTGTGCTTTTCCTTTGTTGGCACCAGGACTGGGACTGTTTGCAGCGGTGACCCCGCCAGGGCGACCCGTGTAGGCCCGCGGTCTCATCATTGCTCCTGGGGAACCGGCGAGACCTCAGGGCATTAGCTTACACGTGTAACATTGTTTTCTACACACAAGTTCCATCTCTGGGTGTAGAGATGGGGGTTCTTAGGCTGTCCGGCAAGTGCGTGTTTGTTGAATGGAGAGAAATAGAATAAATGGTCTTAAACGGGAGACCACTGGTAGCAAATACATGAATCAGGGGAAGGCTCACGCTGTAGCCTTGGTCCTTGTGTCTTTAGAACGATGGTTCTCAGGTTTGCCTGGGAACCACATTGGAGTCACCTGGGCCACAGCTCAGGCCAATTGCATCAGAATCTCTGGGGGAGGGTCCCCAGCCTCTTTAAGTGTTAAAAATCCGCAGGTGATTTCAAGATGCAGCCAGGTCTGGGAATCCGTGCTTTGGAAGAATAGCAGTTAAGAGACTTTTCAAGGAGGTTTCCTTTGAAGAGTGTAGAGGCCCCAGTATCCGTCTCACACCCTCCGGAGTGTAGTGGGTAGAATCGGGCTTGAGGTGGCTTCTGGTTTGGGTTGAATTGATTGCACCCCAGCTCCAGAGATGGGTATTGCCTGATCTAAGCCCATCGAGGTAATCCTAGCTCACAGTGACTCACCGAGGCTTAGGTCTGGCCTAAGCCTACCAGCCACAGAAACTAGTTCTGGAGTGGTCCAATTAGCTCCAAGTTCAGGACTCTCCCTCTGTGGTAAGGGAGGGGAAACCCTCTCTCAGGGCAGGTGAATGGGAAGCAACACGAACACCAGGGTCCCTCCTTAGGATGGTGACCGTGTGGGTGGCAGGACGGAAGCACGGACCTGACACCCTGCTGACATCACTGAGCAGCCTGCCCTCCTCAGCCACAGCTGTTACCTGTGTCCCCTTTATTAAGCCCAATCTGAGTTGGAGTTCCCGTTACTGCCAGTGAGAGCCCTATTTCATAAAAAGGAGTGTAAAGCCAGGTAAGAAGAGCTGGGTAATGACTGGGCAAAGGCTTCCCTGGGAAGCACTCTGAACCGGAGCCATCTCTTGACAAATGGTTTGGTGCCACCTGGCATGCATCAGGTAACACGAGTCCATGGAGACACATCCAATTCTTCCAGTCTCGTCTGGGCCAAGGAAAAAGTCTCATCTTGGTGCTAGTGTGCCCTGGGCCCTTCTGATTTTCCTTTTTAACAAACAGAGCAAGTCTCAGGCTCACAGCCCTCAGCAAGCAATGACAGGTGGCACATTTTTAGTCTAACGTTTTGTATGTGTTTTTAGGGATGCCTTCATTAATGGCAAATTATGCTGGTGGTTCTTTTTTTGTAGAGATGGTTTTCCCTTTCACAAAGGGGAGTTGAAACGTATTAAGTATGTAAAGCAGCTGTTAGGCAGATGTGGCAAAAGTGACAAAGATGGCAATGTGAACAAGTATAGTTTGGGAAACGCTGTGCCAGGGAAACTATGATGTGTTGGTTTAGAAACCAAGGCTCACATGTCTTTGCATTCATAGCAGGGAAAGCCTTTCTTAAGAGGATAGTCTTCAGCCAAGATCAAGGCTGGATGGTGCGGCTGGGAATTCCAGGGGCTGTGGACTCAGATATCCTGAGTCCAAGTCAGCATCTCCCCTCTGCCAGCTGGAATCTTGGGACAAGTTGGCTTCTCTGAAACTTCATGTCCTGAAACCCAAAACCTAGTACTAATACTCCCTTTAGAGGACTTTTTTTTGTGTTGGGGGGTGGTTTAGGGAATTGGGGCAGGACTGTTTTGAGGACTCAAATTATCTTGGAATCTAATGCCCTACAACTAGTCCCAGGAACACTTCTGTGATGTTGGGAAAGTCCTTGAGTAAATATGTACTCAGGATGTGTGCTGAGCCCCAGGCATTTTCAGGAACAGTGCTGAACTCCTAGGAAAGGTGTAATCTCACCCCTGGCCTGGAGGTCCCCTCCTTGGAGGGCTCTGTGTTTAAGCCTCTCTCGGAGTCCTCTTCCCGGGGAAGCCCGTAGAGCTGTGTGCCAGCAGTTGCAGCCACCAGCAAGTCGTGCAGTGATCTTTTCGCCAATGGTCCCCAAGGCAAGGTCTTTTAATTTTTAGATTCCCAGATGGCTGCCCCATGTACGCAGCTGTCACATTCTGCTCCATTCTAGATGGCAGCCAGTATGGCGCTGACATCGAATGCATTGGAAAAGCCCTTTTATTTCTAGCCTCTTGCTCTATCAGTTCCCAAAAGTTGAACAATTTGCTTATTAGGCTATCCATTTTGCTTCACTTGGTAATAAGACATTCATAAAGGTACAGCAAGATTTTTATTGCAAAAACCAGTTTAGGTTTAAATGGCCTCGCACCTTTCTAAGGTATACTGATAACACTGTACATAGCTGGAAAAAACCAGAGAATGTGTCCTGGAAATGACTATGGACTTTCCCTCCTGTGTCCTCTTAGCTGGAGCACTTTGAAATCATGACTTACGGATTTTCAGGATACATGCAGTTTTTGCCTTATATGCCAATTTTTGAACACAACTCCATTAAGCTGTAATTCCACTAGGATTTGTTATAGTGAATGTTAAAGTTAACTTTTTAAAGTGGAGTAACTTGATGGGAAGTAGCAGGATGCAAAAAATTACCAAACGGTGATCCAAGTTTGGATCCGTTTTTGAGCTAGCCTTCTAGTAGTAGTTGGCAGAAAACACCTTTTTTTCTAACTTGACTGTCTAGTTTCTCTCAGCTGAGTCTTTCCCTAGACCACGTACATCATGGTGGCCAGTTAATAACTGGTATGTTGGAATGCATTTCAGAATGGTGAGAGCAGCCTCTTCCTTTTGTTTTCAGTCCTCTGGGGGTTTAGGAGTTTGAAATGTTCCTACATGACACTTTGGTGAAACCTGCCTGCTACTGGTGCCAGGCCAGTGAGCTACAGGGTGGGTTGGCAGTTAAGGGTCACAATGGCTTGAAAAGATCATTGCCTAAGGGAGGGGCAGAAGGCTGACCGGCTGCTCTGTGGAATCCAGATTCAGTATGCTCTACCTAGTCTCGCTGGTGAAAGTAGATTTTTCCATCACTCAAGCTAAGTGGTTCTCCAGCTCGCGTGGCACAGAATCACCTAGAGGTGATTTGGGATTCCCATCTCAAGGTTGGGTGCTGGTAGCCCACAATGTGGGGAACCACTCCTCTATGTGGCAGTACTCACTTGGCAAAAGCAAGCTGGATGGCTCCCGGGGAAGTGTTTCGGGCGGGGCACGCCCAGTCTTGATGGAGCATTTTCGAGTCAGGCACTTACTTTGACCCCTCCTGAAGTACTGTGCGTCTTCGCAAGTGGGTAGGCATTTCGAGCAGACAGAAACACAGCTACAGGGGAGAAAAGGAGGCAGATCCTTTTTTACTTGGAATTTAAGAGGGGACAGAGAGCTGTTTGCTGAAGACCCTGTATTGCTCAATGACAGGGAACCAAAGATGGGACAAGAAAATGCTTCAAGGTGCTGAAAAGGGAGAGAAACCATAGTGCTACTCAATCTGAGTCTGAAACTCATGGCCACAGGAAACTGAAAGGGCAAAAAGTTCTCTGGAATTTTGTTTTTCCTTGTTAAAAAGCAAATCTACACGATTATTCAATCTACAGTTATAGACCTTCTCTAATTAGAAGATGGCAGAATGCCAGTTTTTATTTCCAGATTATTCCAAAAGCAAACAGTAGCAACAGCATTTTTTAAAAATGGCTTTTATTGAGACACTTTTAGGGCTTCTGCAACATTTCTACTTGGAAATCTTCTTTATTTCCAGTTCTTAGGTGGCTAAACTCTTCTCATATGCCAACAAGGCCCATTCACACCACCTCAGGAAGGAAGCATACTCATCTATCTTTGTTCAAATGTCCAACCTGGAACGTCCCCCCACCCCGCCCCACTATTTTGCACAAGTCTCACTAGCACTCCATGTAGGCCTCATAAGCCCAGGCTAAATTCTTCCTTTTAATTAGGCAGTCTAATTTCAAAACAAATGTGAGATGGCTTAAATGCAGCTGGTATTACTGTCCTCAAGGGAAAGAGACCTTCTCAATGCCGGTTTTTCTGATTGGGTAATCTGTAGCCTCTTAACTTGGGGACATCCTGTCCTAAATGCTAGCTGGTGTCCACAGAATTTATAATCTGTATAATGGAGTTAAAGTAGCTCCGTGCCAGCCCCGAACACCCTCAAGGTTCTAGTCTATTGTTGTGCTTTCTCCTGTATTGTTTTTTGAGAGGCACGACTTTACATCTTAGGGGAACGTCGGTCAAACCTTTATTCCTGTGTAGCAAAAGCATTAACAAGATGAACCTTCTGGGAAGAGTCTCAGAAATCATGGAAACTAGCCACTTCAGAACTCTTTAGGCCAATGTCCCTGAGAGGTGACTGACCAGCCTCTGCATGGATTGGAGCATCCATCCCATCACTGTCCTAACTGCCAAAAACATCGGCCTAATTCTGCCTCTTTGTAACTTTCTGTTTAGTACGGGGTTGGCTCTTGGGAATCCATGCATAGTAGACGCATCATACCAGCTCCTTGTATCTTGACAGCCCTCCAAACGTGTGATCTCCAAAGCCTTTTTCATAACAGCAAGATGGTCCAGAGAGTTATAACAAAAGCAGAGAATAGCTGACTGTTTAGTACAATTGTTCCCATTATAAGGTGAAAACTAACATTTACTTCATTTAGACAAAAGAACACCAGGGCATTAAGATTCTGCTTGCAAATGAATGCTAACTTGTTTACATCCTTTTATCGATACATTTACATATATAAGCAGGCTCTGCTCCTTAACAAAAGGGGAACTGAAAAAACTCGAGGATGTTTATTTTAGCAAGTAAAAAGGGAAAAAGACAAAAACCAAACCAAAGAATTTGCAACAGGTGCCTTGAGAGAAAGCATTCTTTATGCCAACGGCAGCAAATCTTGGTCTTCCACAAGTTTCCTCAGTGGCTGTACCTCCATCTCTGATGAAAGAGAGCCATGGCATCAACTGGCACAAGACATAATGGACACACAGGACTGTAATGTGTAATAAAGCAAATATTTACATTAAGCACAATACAGCAATTTATTTAGATGCTTAAAATGAATACAAAGGGAAATAAAGATCACAAAATTATACATACTACAACAGTGTGTCATATATTAGATGGTATAAATGACTACACCAGGGTGGTGTTTAACTAAAGAGAAAACTAAATATCCAAAAGGCAGCAGTCATTGGTTTGCTGCTTCAACACAACACACTTTCATACAGATCTAAAAGGTGTCAAAATTAGTAGCTGCAAAGTCAATTCTTGCATGTGATTTTAGCTTAAAAGATTTCAGGAAACATCTGAAATACCAGTTTTTGTTTTTGTCAGCTGTAATGTCAAGGATATTCAGAACAAGAAAAATTCTATAATACAAGAGAGTCCAGATATATATCTTATGTGGCTGGCCTCTGTTGCGAGATTGTACAAGGTTATGTGCAAAAACTAAGTCTGTCCCGAAGTCCACACTAGCGTAGTTTCAGGCTTTTGCTAGGTCAACTAGATACAGCGCTTATTAACACAGCAAGGGCAACACTAAAAAAAGAAACAAATCTATGATGGGTACACAATAACAATATCAGAAGCATCACTTGAATAGGTCTAAAAGACTGTACAAATATACATTTCAACTATTCAGAATGAATACATGAAAAAAAAATCAATTTCCCCAAAGTCTACTATACACATTGGACTGGTAGCTTGTATGTTGGCCCTACACTACCGTTTGAATCAAGAGAACGCTTCTCAAGGACATCCAACCAAACATTTTACAGAGGGAAAGAAATGTTGAGAAGGCAGATAAAATAAACCTCTGCTTTTTCTCGTGTGCGTTCATGAGCCCCCAACTTACTGGTTTTTCACATTTAGTTACTGTGCCTGTCACAGCACGTTCTAAAGCAAGATCAGCCAATCATGTGTCATAGACTTAGAAATACCACGTGGATCGGAGTGGCCACATGTCCCCACAGCCTGATGACCCAGCACTCAAAAGGCGGTACCAGTTAGAATACAGCTTTGCAGTCATACTGAAAGGAGCACAGAGTTCCAGGCTGCAGCATCTGTCACCAATGGCAGAGAAGCTGGCCCTTACGCCTGCTGGCTGCTCAGTTTAACTCCGGTCAAGCTGCCGTGCATGGGCTCGGCTACTCCATCAGTCATGTTGTCAAACTGCTCCCCGTCCTCACTGTCAATTGTGCTATTCTGCCACTCAATCTGTGGGCTGGATAAGCGCTCATCATTTTCAGTTGCATTCTTCCATTGTGACTGGTCCTTGGACCAAAACCCTTCAACTTTTCCATAGGAACTATTCTTCCATTTCAACTGCTCTCTGTCACCTTGCATGGTAGCCTTTTTTTTGGCAGCTGGCTTACTGCTCCTTGCATCTTCACTCTGGGAAGACTCATCGGACCAGGTTCCTGTTTTCATCTCGCATGTGTTGTCCTCGAAGTCTGACACCTGTTGGGAACCAGGGCCGCTCTCAGATGGAGAAGCAGCATCTTTCCACTCAACAACGTCATCTTGGTCCACCTCACTATCAGAGGCGTCATGCATTAGTTTGGTTGGTTCCTCAGTCAAATGAATAGTTTCATATTTTGAACCATCCTCCTCTTTTTGGTCTAGCTTCTCAGACTCTAAAGCATCCTCAGAAATTACCTTCTGTATGTGTTCCTCTGGGTTATCATTAGGGATTTTAGGCTCAACTTCAAAAACAGGGTCAAAAGGGCTATCACTTCCATTGGATTCTTCTTCCAAATTTTCAAAACTGTCTGAGGAACTGTCATCTTCCTTCCCAAGGTTGAGCTTTTTGTCAGCAGTTTTACTAGCATTGACTCTGGAATCCTTCTCATCATGATTTTCAAATAGCCACTCAGCATCAAAATCCATCTCATGCTTAACTTTGTTTAATTCTTTCATGTTGAAGCCCAGTAACACACCAGGCTTATACTTTTCACAGTCTCGGACACACTTCTTCCTCTTGTTACTAAAATGGGAAGCAATGTCACTCTTCCACAACCATAAACTGGCCGCCAGCTTCTCAATTTCTCTCCTGGTGGGATAGGGCTGCTTGTTGAAATATTTTGTTAGGAAGCTTTTCCTGGCTTCATAGGAATCATCTTCATGACCCTTGGGGTCCAAAGCTAAAACAACAGGCTCCTCAGGCTTCTCTTCAAAGAAGCTGGGCGAATCGCTGTCATCATCTAACTTTCGCTTTTTCAGCAAGGGAAATTCCATTTGCTCATAAGTGCGCTTCACAGGTGCCAGGCCTGGTGACTGGTTAAGCCGAGAGGGTGCATTTGTCTTATCTTGGCCATTCTGGGTCTTTCCAACACCCCTGCAGTGGACCAGATGCAGAGTGATAGTCGAGGCGGTCATGTTGCTGGTATACACGCCAAGGCAGTGGATGCATTTGTAGGTAAGCTTTTTCTCCACTGGGTGAACCGTCTGAATAACCTGGTGCCTCTCTCTTAAGTGATGTGCAAGTGCATCAGATATGGGTCCTTTTAGGATTGAAAAGCAAAGAGGGCAAAGGGTTTTCCCGACATCCTTTTTATAGGGCACTGCAGCTTGAGGTGAACTTTTAACAGGAACATCTGCCTTTTCCTGAACTTTTGGCTGAGGCTTTGGGGGGACTGGAGGGTTATTCTGGGCATGGTAAGCAACAGATTCAGCAGGGGCATCTCTCAGGTTGTACGTAGTTACAAGGAGATGGATGTTAGTGTGACTGCCCTGCTGCAATGTCAAATCAAAACTCAGAGTAGAGTCTGTTTTAGGTCCCATCTCTTCGTCAATGTGAACCATCCGCATGTGTGCTGCCATCTTTTCCACATCATTGAAAGTTGAACGGCAATATGGACAAGACAGACCATGAATTAACATGTGGTTGAGCAGAGTGTCTGTGGGCAAATAGCGATTACAGTAGAGGCATTTGCTAGTAAAATTGTGTATTTTCATAATGTAGTTGGCTACTGCTGGGACTTTCTCAGCTTTATGTTCTTTTTCGAAGTGCACACTATAGACATTTTCAGGAAAAAGCTCATTACAGATTGTACATATTTTCCACTTCTGAGTTGAGGAAGTATTGGGTGGGGGAGGGCCAGTGGCAGCTGCAGTAGGTTTGGAACTGGACTGACCTAATACTCTGGATGCCTGTGACTGGGAGAGGGAAGGAGACTTTAACTGGCCCGATGAGAGAGACGAAGCATTTGGAGACTGCAGCGAGTATCTTGCTGGTGCCTGGGTCCTCTGCTCTGACCCAAGTCCGTAAGATCTTCCATTTCCACTTGGAAGTAACTGCTTCACAGACTGAGACTGTTGAGGGATGGAAACTGGTGCGTTGCCACCTAGACCCAGTCTCATTGACTGACCAACGCCATAGCCCTGGCCTACAGATTTGACTCCGTAGTTGTTCTGCTGTAGGTGAACATTGGACATCATGTTGACTCCTGTAGAATTTAAGTTAGGCTTTGGTATTGAGAGTCGATTCACCATCTGCTGTGATGGTAAAGACCGGACGTTTCCAGAAGCGAGGGAACCAATTCTTGATTGGAGTCCCATGCCCTTCTTGTCTTGAGGTTTGGGAGCAATCAGCATCAAGGGTTTGGATCGGGGAACCACCACATTTGTGTGCCCAATCATGGCAGTGACCTGATAGCCTATGCGTTCATGGTCTTCAATGACATGCTGTACCAAAGCTTCGTAGGACTTTGGCATGAAAAGGCATCGCTTGCAGTGAATACTACTTTCTTCCCGGGCATTTGTGCCTAAGGGGACTGCACCATTGAGTGATTTTTCTCCTGCCTTTGCTATGTAAGGTGCTGCCACATGCTGAAAATGTTCCCTGTAAATGTGCTTCCTAACTATTTCATAAAGAGGATCTCGGTAAGTGCACTTCTTACAGTAATAAACAGCTTGCTCTACACTGTCAGCCTGCTTAGGTTTAAGGCCATCGCTTTTGCTTTTATCTTTGAAAGTGCTGAGGCTGCTACTTGGTGCGCTGGCGTTTGGAGCATGAAATATTTTAATGTGTGTTTCCAAAGTCTTTTTGTCTGCATTGAAGGTACAGTAGGGGCAATTAAGGAGAATCCTATTTTCAAAGTCTTCACTATGGACATTCCGGAAATGACTTTTGTAGGCAGAGAAAAATTTTGAAGAAAATGGGCAAGCACTGCAGCAAAAAGGTTTTGTCCGATAGTCCTAAAGAAAAGACAAAAACTGGAATCAGAATGCCACTTCAGATAAGCAGTAACAGGTTTTAGGCTATTTTCCCCCAGACAGTCTTTTTTGTTTTTTCTTTTTTTTGCGGTACGTTGGCCTCTGACCATTGTGGCCTCTCCCGCTGCAGAGCACAGGCTCCGGACACGCAGGCCCAGCGGCCATGGCTCACGGGCCCAGCCGCTCCACGGCATGTGGGATCCTCCCGGACCGGGGCACGAACCCGCGTCCCCTGCATCGGCAGGCAGACTCTCAACCACTGCACCACTAGGGAAGCCCCCCACCAACAGTCTTTAAGAGACATAATGCTATTTTTAGAACTGAAACTCTATAATGCACTGAGATTTGAGTATCATTTTTTCCTTTTGCAAAATGCAAAATAAATTTATAAAATATTCAAATGAGAAAGCTGTTTTAAACGAAACACTTGTTTTGGCATCACAGTGTAAATAAAAACTCCATTCAAAGTTCTTCCTCAGTGTTTTCAGAAAAGACCAGTCACATTTGCTCATTAGTTTTAGAGAAACCAAAGACAAACGGCTTCAAGATAAACATTTTAGTTAGAAAGGATAAGAATAAGCTAGGTGAAATCACTACAATTACTCTGTGAACTGATAAGTTGCTGAAGGCTTCAGATTCACTATATAGTAAAACTCAGGGCCCAGAGTGCTGTAGTGCAATTAGGCATATGATATAAAGACACACCTTTGATCCTCCCCATCATGGAAAAATTTTCATAGAGAAAAAGGCTCATCTTCAAAAATCTCAAAACATTTCCCCCCTCTGATCAAAGTATAGTATTCAGTTTTCACTGAGATCAAAAAACTAATGATTTGAAAAGTCGGCTTTCTTCTACAAGCCATGCTGTTCCTTCTTAAGAGCAGCTTCAAAAGAAGTAATGAAGTGACAGCTGCTTTGATTCAAATTAAGAAATTAAATAAAAATTTCCTACGGACTGTGAGGAAAGCAAGGTGTTAAAAAGCCAATAAAAAAGTAAAGCATTGCAGAATATAGTGGTATCAAAGAGCAACTTACAGAACCATGCTCATTAACATCTGTGCAGTTGGTCCTTTGAAGATAGGTGAAACACAAGTTTGGTGAGAGGTGATCTTTTTTCCCCTAGAAACCTAAGAAACCTACCTTGTTTCAGATACCAATTCAAACCAAAATGAAATACTCTGGTTTTCCTTTAAGCTCAACCCTTTTTTAGTATTTGTAAAACTGAATTAACTAAGTGATGTGTCCCACTGGAAAGCTTTCATATTTTAAGACTGCTGGTTAATACCCTTTCTTGGGGTATTTCTAAGAAAGAAACACATGACTATATTATCAAATTTCTGAGGTGGATTTTAAAACTACTGATTCCCTGCCAGGTATGTTCCAACAGATGAACAGATCAATAATCCAGAATTACTACAATCACTTGAAATAAACAGTGGTACAGTTTGAATTGATAATCACTTCTCCCTGTGGAAAAAAAATCACCTATAACTTCATTTTTGTTATATCATCACCTATTGATATTTGCCGGCATAGCTGGTGCCCTTGATTACCTAATACTGTTTTTAATTCCAATTTGTAAAAATTAAGCTGCACCACTCTGCCATCCTACAGAGCCATCTGTCCCATCCCCCATGTGCTGGCTTAGGCTACCCGGAGAGGTTGGGTGACAACACAGATGAGTAAGAAAACGTAAATGGAGGCAAGAGCCCTGTCTTCTCTTCTCTAGAAAAAACAAGGATTGCAACACAGAAAAATGATGGATACCCTAGGTGAACAGAATGCTGGAGGGAACATTTTAGAATTAGAACCAAAAAACTTTTGACAGGGGTTAGGGGAGGAGAGGGGAATGCTGGTATATAGTGGGCTTCACAACTTTTAAGTAACAAACTTTCCTATTCTTCTTACACTTGAAGTTTCAGTACAATGACAAAAAAAAGACCAAAAGTTCTTCCTAATTTTCCCTACCTCTTAGGAATATATGAAACAATCAGTTTCAACACTTCCCACGTTAGGTTGTTGCCTACAACAATGCAGTACCATGAAAAATAGAACTGAATAGAACTGGGGAAGTCTCCTGTGCCACTTACCTGGTTTTTTGTAAGTGAAGGGTCCCACAGTCCTACATCCTCCCATGTAGTGTTTTTCAAATAAAAGTCATTAGGTTCAAACTGTTTAAAATCCTAGAAAACAGTGAAAGAAGTTTCAAAAACATTGTATCAACTCTAGCTCAACTTTACATATAAATCCTATCTCTAACTAGGGTTGGGGAGATGCATAGGAAAATCGACACCACCAAGAACTCAACTAGGATCTAGGATCGATAAAGCTCTAGGAAATACAAAAGGGCATATGGATGTTACACTGAACTTTTTATATCAACTAAACATTCCCCTGATGGTCACCAGGTTTCCAAAGAAACCACTGGAAGTTCTAACTAAGTAAGTAAAAAATTCAGCCACATATTAATACCAAAGCACCCTTCGTAAGAGTACTATATAACTCATCAGTTGTAATATTAGAATGGAGTGTAAGAGAGCAACATTCACTTATAGTGCTACAGATGAGATATTCTGGTTCTGTGCAAGAAAAGTCTTTTGTGGGAGATGGGGGTGGGGTGGGATTGGACTGAAACGAAAACTCAGGATTTCTGAACCCCAAAAGGAGGAAAGCTATTCAAAGAAAGCAAGTAGTATTATGTTAAATTTACACTCTTGTGTAAAAATTTGATCCCCTCCACCCTGAGACAGGAACATAAAGAGTTTTATGGTAAAATTCCTCTTGTTCCTAAAAGGGTCACAGTTCAGTGTGGAAAATCAAGTACACATATATTCCAGAGTATGTAGTGGGCGCAATAATGGGAGGAACAAATCAAATGCAGGATAGAAAAGGTACCTTTAACATTTGCATTATTTATTCTTGTGAAGATTACCCCACTGCATGGGAAGTAAATGGACTGTTTCATCAGGCAGATCTACCTGAAACTGAGGGACTGAACTGCCACACCAGGGACAACATAACTAGAGAAATCCAATTTTGAGAAGCTTCAGTCTTCATGATATACCCCTAAAGTAGGATTAATAGGAACCAGGAAAAGAAAACCTGTTGCATGAAGGAAATTGCTTTTTTACTTTCAATTCCATCCAAACATTTACTGAGTGCCTATTACGTGCCCAGCACTGTGCTAAGTGCTGAGGATACAAAGATGGACAAGGTAGTTAAGGTCCCTGGCCAGCTGGAACTTAAAAGGCTAGTGGGGAAAATAGCTTTAAACATTTCTTTCCAATCAGAGGTTGTTGATCAACTAACCACAAGACCTGGAGTAATGAGATCTAGAAGAGGAGACCACTACACTGGCTATCCCACAGGGCTGTTAATAAAGCTCATAGAATAAAAAGGCTAGAAAAACAGTTTGTGAAGTCCAAACTGTTACCTAGGGGAAGATAATAGTCTACGATGGGTCAAAAGGGCCAACAAATGCTCAAATCCCAAGGAAAGAGACAACAAGCACCCAAACCACCACGCCTCAACAATCAGAAGGTCAATCAGAACATTCAGGCATATCAGAATGAGAACAGGCTCTGGAGTCTCACAGACAGACCCTGCCACATGCTCAGCTGTGAGGTGGACCTATTTCTTTACTGGTTCTTCATCTGTAAATTGGAGATAAGAATTCCTATATCCCCTAGGGGTTGTTTTAAGGATTTGAATTTAGAGACCATTTTAAAGCACCTAGTAAAAAATGACTGATGTGGTACGTCCTCAGTGGTAACTGCTTTTGCTCCAGGATGCAAAGATGAAAAAGCCCATTTTAGGGAGAAGGGAACAAGTTAGGCTACTTGAGAAAGCTCAGGCAAAGCTAACGCTGCAGTTAAAATACAGAATCACCCCAAAGAATTAACGATCCTGGCCACTGACACAAAGTAATGGATCAGAAGCTGAGTCATGTTAAAATTAAAAAAATGACATGCTACTTACTTCTATGTGTTCTTTACAGTATTCCAACCCAATGTCACTAAGTATTTTTTTCACAGTTTTCCGGGCTTTTCTTAAACTGCCAAGATTGTTGACAGGAAGTTGGAACATAGTTTCTATTGGAAAAAAAAATTTAAGTCAAGTCAAAACATGTACAACTTGTGATATTTACTAATTCCACTGATGGTAGGATCACAAACCCTGGCCCAGTCTGACAAAAAAGGTGAATAGATATCCTTATCCAGCATGTTCTGAACACTTAGAGCAGGCAGGCAAAATAAGTACTCTCTGATCTTTTCTATTTTTAACAGGACATTTTATATCACAGGTAACATGAATCTAATGTGGCACAATTCTGATTAGACTTTTAAAAAACTAGTTTGGTGATGAGCTTATTTAAAGTTGAGAATGAGGTTTATATACCAACCGATTACTTCAAAATCAAGTGTGAGTGCTTTTCTCCTTGTGATGCTGAACCTCTGAGAACAGAAAAATGTTCACCATTTCAGCATCATTACCACATAATTTTGAGTGCCAGGGGAAATAAGTTTCTGTTGTCTGGGAGCTACCCTTCGTATTGCTGTGGTAACCGTAAGTTTCTGCACACCACCCAAACGAAAGACAAGAATGGCTGTGTAACTTGCCCCCCAGCCAGCACCACACCTGGACAAAGGCACTCACTAATGCCACGGAATGAATGCTGAGACGGGGAAAGCTGGGCACTCAGCACCAGAGCAAATAATAACTGTTACAGACTTTGGGGGGGGGGGTCCCTTTTGAAAAATGAAAAGCTTATGTGTGTATGAGGGAATTGAAAAATTATTTAAATGACCCAATACATTAAAGAAGAAATTTAGACCCACTTTCCCAAGTTCCTTAGAAACAAAGGTTAAGAAAATAAAATTAATAAAACTTGGGCAGCTGAGAATTTGTATGGCTTCCAATGTGACCATAAATGTTTCCTACAAAATAGTGTAAAAACTAATCATCGACTTAATAATCCAAATAAATTTTGCAAGATATAAAGTAGTTCTAAAAATCAAAAACAGGCAGAAACAAAAGCCAATGCATCTGGATTTAAAATTTAGTATTCAATACATGAAAATCTGGTTTTCTAATTAATCAAGGCTGTCACTCTATAATACCACTACCATCTGTAAACCACAATCATAAAGTCAACTAATACACATGTAATAAGATATCATGTTACCTCACTTATTATTCAAATCCAAACATCAATATTAACTATGAAAAATGGGAAAAAAAATGAAGCCTACCAAAATGTCCCAGCAACTTCTAGAAATTCTAAATCTCAATATGTTACCAGAACTTCGTATACCTGAGGCCAAAAGATGAATGCAGTTCACTGCAAAACACACCCTCAGGATGGAACTCCTAGTTATGAAGCATGACTATGGTATCCTCTGCACTCTGCCATCTAATAATCTGTGTATCATTTAGCTAACAGACTTAGAAGTCAGTTCTGATACAAATTAGTGTGCGTTCAAGGCCAAATCCATTATTCCTTGTGGAAATTTTATTCCTAAATTGTTCTGAACCATCTTTTTGATGGTTTAAAAAAAAATCAGTTGCTTAATAAACTGATTAAAAAGAAAAATCTAGGTTCGCACAAACTAGGTCATTTAGAGAGAACCACCTGATAGAAAAATGTTTCAGAAATACAAGAAAAGTGTTCCAGAAATACAGGAAGTGTTACAGGCTAATTCTGAAGAGACCAGGCATCAAAATGAATGTCCATAAACACCCAATTCTGAAAAGAGACATTTTGTTTCTCCATTCATTTTATCAACTCTCCACGGGCCAAAATCCAGTTCTTCTGGAACATCCCATGTGAATCCTGTTTCACTTCAGAGCACAGACGTACCCCAGAGGCAGCCCTTTCTGGCTTTCCCTGCCTCCTGGATAAGCACAGCAAAACACACACACACAGATTTGGAAATGCCGCCCCTCCCCCCCCAGCCCTACAGAAAACATCCTAGGGAGCCAAACTGCAGCTCAGGCTAAAGGAAAACCCAGTTTCCTATGGAAAATACCAGGTGTTCTAAGTGCCCACCCACAGCTAACAAAGTTGTTTCAAGACCTCCAAGTGAAGCACCTCGCTGCTTCGTTGTACCCAATTTATCCACCTACGGTTCTGAAAAAGTAAGAATATGCTCTAAGGGAGCTTAGTTACAAAAAACTTATTTATAGACAGTGATATTTCAGCAATAGAATAAATCTTAAGTTTACTTATTTGAGTTGAATTAAACAGGTTTATAAATAAAAGTTACATTGCTTATTGGAAAATGCTACAAAAACGTTATTTGTTCTATGATTAGCTAGGAGGAATCCAAGTTAAAGTTTACATCAGGACTTCCCTGGCAGTCCAGTAGTTAAGAATCCACGTTTCTGCTGCAGGGGGGTGCGGGTTCGATCCCTCGTTGGGGAACTAAGATCCCGCATGCCGTGCAGTGCGGCCAAGAAAAAAAAAAGAGAGAAAAAGTTTACATTGAAAAATGTAGAATATTCTGAGTTAAGGTTATAACTGTCTTCATAAGCAGATTTCTGACATTTCTAATGACCTTGGGAATTCTATCATCTGCCCCTTTCCCCAGATGGAGGTACCCTCTGCGGAGGCCATTTCCAAGATTTTGTCCATCTGGAGCTAGAATAACACATTCATATGTGTTGGCATCCTCAAAAGCACTTAGAGATTCTTCTGGTTTTTCGCTTATTAAATAAAACACTTCTCTCAGTATATAAAGCAGGTATGTAGTATAGGAATATAATAAGCAAAGAAGGCTCCCTCCTACTCCCATCCTCCATTTCCTGTGTCTATTTCTTAAGCTTTTCTATGCCTGTAACAAGCCAAACGTTCCTTGTAAGAAAGTCTCCAACAAATTCTTACCAGTTAGTGTTAGAATCATGGGTGATAAGAAAAAGAACTCAAGGGCCCTATGTTGTTGTTGTTGTTGTTTTTCAGCCCATCACCTGCTGTTAAAAAACAACTTCAAATCAACAGCTGCCTTCAGGGTTCATTGATGTTATCTATCTGATTCTTGGGGCCCATACCTTTCTATTTACTCTGTTAACTGAGGGGTAAGGACAGAGTAAATAGGAAGTTGACTGCCTGAGATTAAGGGGTGTTCCTCACTTTTGAATAGGAAAAGATGAAAACAAATTCTTACAATCCTTACTCTTAGGGAGGAAGATGTCTTACAATAATGTCAAAAACTGTCTAGAGATGGGCATTGAAAGGAATGCAGAAGGGTGGGATTACTTTCCACATTTGTCCCCAGTGGCTAAACCTTTCTCTTGAGCCTCCCTGGCTATCAGGATGGCCATTTTGACGAGGTCAGCACCATTTCCCAATACCAAGGAGAGCTCCCTTCAGCCAAACCATAAATTTCTCAGCTCATGGCATAAAAAAGGGAAAAACATCCAAATTAATAGAACGAAACCACTGTTCATCAATCATTTTTGGAGCACCCTGCCCATTAATGTGCTAGAAACAGAAAGCTGAACAGGACACAGCTCTTCCCCTTCAACAGTCCATCGCTTCTGGGGTATACAGCAGGCACTGGGTCACTGGAGTATAAAGATGCTTGCTTCTCCCTGCCCAACTTCCTCTTGGAGCCACTCCTGCCGCAGTGGAGGTGCTGTCAGTTAAGAGGCCCTTCCTCCACCGTGCATACGACACAGGTTAACCAATTAGTGTTCTATCTCTGCAGACACTGGTTAGTACAAACCTGGACATGTGCCCCAAACAGGGCGGACAGTGACGATGCGAAAAGCACAGAAAGGGAAACACTCCTGTTGATACTGCTTAAGGTCCTCAATCTAGCTGTGCCTGAAAGATAGCCCCCTTGAACCATCCCTCCCCCAAACTTTTCATGAACAAGAACAAAAACACATGATCAATTTTGCTTAAGTTTTGGTTCATGTTACTTGCAACCAAAAGTTCTGGTAGACCCACTGGGTAGTGGGACAGAGAAGAAGTGAAGTGAATAAGTAAGGGAAGATGGGGAATTTTATGCAAAATAATTATTCTTGTGAACTGGGACTAATAGGAAGAATAGGAATTTGTCAGGGAGATACAGTTATTCTGAAAGAGGCGTTGGCCCATCGTTTCATTAATCAAAAACACTGTATGGAAAGAGTAAAACATTTTGTAAATTCTAAAAGATTTTGGGGAAAGCTCAAACCCATTAATAATGGAGTTAACGTCTGCGATTTATTAACTGAAGTTAAGTAACTTTTGGTTAAGCATATGATGAACTAGACTTAAATTATTTATTTTTGAGAATGATTTAAATTCACTGTTGAATAATTCAGCCACACTCCTTATCAATCTGCAAATTATACCCACACCTACTAATTAGGGCCAAAACATTAAAGTTTTACCAATAATCCCGGCCAAATTCCCACTCAGAAAGCAATTCCTTCCTCAGAAAGCAAGAGTCAGATGGCTGAAATGAAAATCTGAGATCTGTAGCCATGATGACTTAAAACCATATAAATTATAACAATACGTAAGACTGATCAAATACATGTACCTCTTTTCTCACCAAATACGAAAAGCAAAAGTACTCCTTTACACCAAGTACAAAGAGGGTAAATAAAGGCCGAGAGAACCTATCTCACGAGGAAATATCTACAGGCCAACTCTGTATAAGAGGACTGTACAAGGATGATGATACAACATCAATGACTGTGAACTTCATTTAGGCAAAGAGGTCATTAACTGAGAAACGTAATTATAATCATTTATGAAACCAGAGCTCTGCCAAAAGGCTTGGATCTAGTCAGGGGCTGTACTCAGGCTCATCTGGGTCAGGAAGATGGAGGGGAACCCAACAGATGAGAGGACTAGTTTAGCAGGCTTAAGGCAAGATTTGCAGGACCTAATGTACCAATAGTCAATGGGGCTTGTCTGTGTATCACAGTTCCTCTGCAAAGCCACCATATCAAGGATGGCATCATTTAGTCCCTGTTTTTAGGGGCAGAAGTATTTATAACTGTGCCATCAGAAAGTAAAAACAAAACAACAAAAATAACCCCCATAAAACCCAATCTTAAACCTTTGACTAGGCACAGATAATCAAGCCAGGAGAAAAAAAAAAAGCCTCCAAATCAAACTTCTACAGATTATATTTTAAACGACTCCAAGTATGGATCTAGCGTGGCATTTTCCAGTATACAAATTCTTCATATTTTTACGTGCATTCTTGTATGTTTCAAGTTCCTAATAAGAACATATGGTGCTAATTTAACATGCCAGTAAATATGATGGTGTGTCCTAGTTTCCATCACCTGCAGGCATAACCCTGCTACTTTCTAATATTTGGGAACTGAAATTTGAACATATACCAGAATGACAACTACTGCATCAGTTATACTGTGAATGCAAATCTAGAATTTTCATAGAAAAAAACATTTCTAACACTGTACTGAGAGCTAGACCAGGATAGACACTTCTTCCTGCTAAAACCTAAACACAAGTTACTTAGACTAAACCAGTGGTTTCCACCACCCCACCTGACCTTAAAAGGGGTGAAATCCTTGTTTTTAAAGAAATCTTAGTTGAAATATAAAAAAGATAAAAAGTGGAGGGAGGGGGTCAGGTTGATGGAAAGAGGAAGAAGGAAAAGTTCTCCGTTTCCAAGTATCTCCTTGAAATAGTTACTTGTCTAAACTAAGCTCATAATACAAATTTATGCCAAGGTGGCAGACTACTGAAATGTAGAATCTGGACCTAGCGGACAGTCAACCAAAGCATGACGTTTGATGGCTACAGCAGAATTCCAACAGTTCACTGAAAATCTCCCCTAAATTACAGTTTGATCAGAATATGGTTATAGGAAGCCCACAGTAAGCCTAAGGATTAGAACGTAGTTTATACTCTGTTGTTTTTTTAAACATTTCTACATTAAAGCTGTGAAGAAAGATACAGCCTCTCTGGAAATACCTTTTTGGTAGGGGGCGGGGGGGAATCAAAGGCTGGAAATGATGCCATTACTAGTGAAGAAAAAAGGCAGCAATATTTTCTAAGTTAATAAATTAGGAAGACTTTCAAACTACTACAATATAAACAATTTCATTTTTGGTACATCATCAACCCAAATTAATATGTAAGAAATTCAGATCCTAAATCCTTAAAACAATACTCCACTTAATGCTGGTGCACATATTTATATAATCCACACTGGGGTTTAAGAGTCAGATATTTGAAGTTTCTATAAACCACTGATCTAACTAAAAATATTAAGTTATGCTATTTTCTAAGAGACACAGGCATTTTAAGAAGATTCTCACGAAGAGAATCAAAGCATCAGTTACTTCATTGCTACCCATGATGGCACTTAAAAAAATCTGTGATATCTCTGTGGATTTTGAACCCATTAAGTTAAAAACTATTTAGGCAGAAGGAAAAAAATCATTCCCATATTTCTGCTGTTTTCTCCTCCTGCTACCCCCTCAACAACATATTTAATACCTGTCAATATCACTCACTGAGTAAAAAAAAAGTGTGGTCACTGTAAAACACTTTCTTTTTATAACCAGCAAGTGTTTATCTTTCCTGACTATTCTGGGATCCAAAGTGGTGAACACAGACACCTTATTTGCTTTTCAGGATGTCACTAGCCCTACATTTAAATTAAACCAGATGTAAAAAGCTTTATGTAATATTTGTATTTGAAAAAAAATGAACCTTGTAAAGTCTTTCTAGAACCACCCTCCGATGAGTGAACACATCGAGACCCTAGAGCCTACATTCAGTCTGGAAGCAATCACCCTACTCAATCTTTTTCTAAAACACAGTCCTGAACAGAAGCAGCTTATCTTTCAATTTCCTATAAGGTTTGGCAAAAGACCTTCTGGATGCCACAGGCTCGGCTCTTCACATAAAGGCAGCTCGGTCTCCTCCTTTTCCTCTCTTCCTCAATCCCAAATACCACGAAACAAGGAACTGTCTGACCATCCAGGGGCAGAATGCTCTTCTGGATTAGCAGATAAAACTGTGCAGCATGACAGAGGTAAAAAAGCAAAGTTTTAGTCTTCCCTCTCTTCCATCTCACCAGAAAATGTTCAGTAGTGTTGAGGCTAAAAAAGGGAGTATTTGGAAAGCCGAGAAGGATTAGAAAGAGAAACTACTTTGCCAATGAAGACATACTTGCACCAAAAGCTAAATTTAAATAATGAACATCAATTATGTTGCTTAGGATAATCATATTAGAACACTGTTAATAAAGATAAGAAGCAGGCAGGAAATGTAACTAATTTTTCTTCTGTTCTTAACTACTAACTGCATTAATTTTTTACTATTCTTTCAGTTTGGTAATAAAAGAAACCCAATTAACTGAGTAAGTGTCAAATATAAAACTGCCTCCACTTCAGAAAAAAAAGGTTTTCTTCAAGTGTTTAACCAAATCAATTATTAAATTCCTTAAAATTAAGTTTTCGTAGGGTGGGATACGGAGGGTGGGAGGGAGGGAGAGGCAAGAGGGAAGAGATATGGGAACATATGTATCACTGATTCACTTTGTTATAAAGCAGAAACTAACATACCATTGTAAAGCAATATACTCCAATAAAGATGTAAAAGAAAAAGAAAAAAGTTTTCGTAACTATTTCTTTGGTAGGTAGACTATATTTACGCAAGGCAAAATGAGTGTATTCATCTAAATACAGCATCCTGTACAAAAATGTTTTATCACAGTAATACTTTTGGCCACTTTCTATGAACAATGTGTGAATCCTTTCCACAAACAACCCTGCTCTAAGAGACTCTCTGCCTGATTACTTTGTGAGGGAAGCACAAACCCCACCAGGCATCTTGTCCCACACTGGACAGCTCTGTTCACAAGTTTACTCTTTACAATGCTCTGTAACCTGCCCACAACTCTCAGTTCAGCTACAGACGTCTAATTACATAGCCACCTAACAGCCTCTCAAGTTTTTAAGACACTTCCTCCTTCCCTCTCAAGACTTCCCCTTCTCCAAGTTAACCATGCTCAGTTCTTTTCACCATTCCTTCTGTTATCGCCTACGCCAGTCTCCAATGAACAGACTCCAGTTGGTCAATCTCTGTGGTGCCCTGAATAAACTGTTATTCCAGATGTGACATAATCAGGTCAAGTGGGACAACACTTCTCTAATTCTGGATATTATTTTTAAATTAATGCTCCTAAAAGGTGCATTTGTGTTGGTGGCAGCCACTTTACACATATAACTACAGTCAATCCTTTTTTTTTTTTTTTTTGCATATGTGCTGCCTTTTTCAGCATTAGCTGGTTTAGCTGATGAGAAAGATATGCTATTCTGAATCCATGTCTGATTAGAAGAGAAAGAACTATCAACAGTCTTTAAGTATCTTCTCAATTGAAGGGGCATGAACATTCTAATTCCAAAATGAAGAACAAAGTACACGCCTTAGAAGACAAGAGATTGAGATTCATATTCCAACTAAAATCAGTTATGAAAAAGCAGCACTTTGAATCACTGAAAAGAACCTAGGGTTTTGCCTAATCTAAACTCTTCTCATTTTACAGATTAGCAACTGAGGTGAAGCAACTGGCTTAAGGGTGATGAGCATGTCAATGACAGAGCTGGGTCTCAAGGTCATCTTCAGACCTAGAATGCAGTGTTCTTCCCATTACCCATGCAGATGAAGCTCTGATCTCTGACATTAATTAAAAGTAAACAACAGCATGTTATATACACACATCTGAAAGTGCCAGAACTTTAATACCCAAGGTTGAAATAACCATAAATAATTCAGCCAAACCAGCTCAAGTGGAGATACGGAGATTAAGAATACACACACAGGGCTTCCCTGGTGGCACAGTGATTGGGGGTCCGCCTGCCGATGCAGGGGACACGGGTTTGTGCCCCGGACCGGGAGGATCCCGCATGCCGTGGAGCGGCTGGGCCCGTGGGCCATGGCCGCTGAGCCTGCGCGTCCGGAGCCTGTGCTCTGCAGCGGGGGAGGCCACAGCAATGAGAGGCCCGCGTACCGGAAGAAAAAAAAAAAGAATACACACACATATCTCAGGTCAGATGGTCCCATCACATCCAAAGAAGTGAAACATGAACTCAGCTCTGAGACCACTTGCCCTAAAGCGCTTTTAACATCACCGTGGATGCCAACAGTCACTAGATGGTCACATCTGACGGATATCTTTCTATCCAAACTGTAATGGTAATATATATATATTTTTTTTAATTAAAAAAAAAATTTTTTTTTTAAATTTTTTTGCTACACCGTGCGGGTATGTGGGATCTTAGTTCCCCAACCAGGGATCAAACCCATGCCCCCTGTAGCAGAAGCAAGGAGTCTTAACCACTGGACGGCCAGGGAAGTCCCTGTAATGGTAATATCTTGCAAAATGAAAACCACAATTTTAGAATCCTTCAATAAAACAATACCTTTTCAAAAACCAAATATATCCTGTCTCTCCTATTGATAATGGACCAGTTATCCATTATCAATACTCAAAGCACAGTCTTCTGAAAATTGCTTGGGAAAAGCAGAGGCTTTCGTCATCTTTTTTCCTTTTCTAAAGGGCAGGGGTAGGCAGGAGACTAGTCGGCTCTCAACTAACTACCTCTTAGTCTCCTTTCCCCTGCCAAATTCCGTTCATTCTTGTTACAAAAGCAATTGAGAAATGAAAACATATGCCCACACAAAAGCTTGTACACGTATGTTCTCAGCAGTCTTCATAATATCCGAGAAGGAAAATCAACCCAAATCTCCATCAACTAATAAATGGTTAAGTAAAACATGGTATTGATACAATGGGATATGATTCAGCCATAAAAAGGAGTGAAATACCGATATATGCTCCAACATGATGAACCCTGAAAATATTATGCCAAGTGAAAAAAGTCAGTCACAAAAGGCTACTTATTGTATGATTCCATTTATATGAAATATCTAGAATAGGCAAATCTCAGAGACAGAAAGGAGATTAAAGTTGCCTAGGGCTGGTGGAAATAGGCGGGGGGAATAGAGGGTGATTGCCAAGGGGTACTGGGTTCTTTGTGAAGAAAATATTCTAAAATTAATTGTGGTGATAGGTGCACAACCCTGAATATATTAGAAAACATTGAATTATACACTTTAAATGGGTGAATTGTATGGTATACGAAAGATATCTTAAGCTGTTAAAAAAAAAAAAGCAATTAGGCCTAGTATAAGATTACAAGATGTAGATAAGGCAAAGAACACAAATAATTTTACCCAAAGACAATAGTAAATACTGGGGTATACTTATCCTTCCAGATTTTATGCATGCATAATTTTTCTCAAACAACAAAAGGAATAGATGTATTTCAGTATTTACTCAAGCAGCAAGAAAACCAACGTTGCTTGAAAATTTTATAAATTCATTTTTAGGAACTATGCTTTCCAATACGGCAGATACTAGCCACAAATGGCTATTAGGCCCTTAAAATGTGGCTAGTCTGAACTGAATTGAGGTGCTTTAACCTTTTATTGTGCTACCCTCACCGCCATCCATCTCCACAACTCTTTTCACCTTGCAAAACTGAAACTTTATCTCCATTAAACAGTAACTCCCCATTTCTCCCCACCCATCTGCACCTGGCAACCACCACTCCGTTTTGCCTCTATGATTCTGACTACTCTAAGTACTTCACATAAGTGGAATCAAAGTATCTGTCCTTTTGTGACTACTTATTTTACCTAGCAATGCCTTCAAGGTTTATCCAGTTGGAGCATCATGTCAGATTTCCCTTCCTTGTACGGCTGAATAATATTCCATGCTATGTATGTATCACATTTATCCAGTCACCTGTTGGACACTTGTTCCGCCTTCAGCTATTGTGAATAATACTGCTATGACCATGGGTGTACAAGTATCTCTTCAAGACACTGCTGCTGGATCACATGGTAATTCTGTGGTTCTACCATTTACACTCCCAACGGTGTACAGTTCCAGTTTCTTCACACCCTCACCAACACTTTTTTTTTTTTAACAGTAACCATCTTAATGAGTGTGAGATATATTTTCATTGTAGTTTTAGTTAGCATTTCCCTAATGACTAGTGATGTTGAGCATCTTTTCATGTGCTTTTGGGCCATTTATACATCTTCTTTGCCCATCTGAGATATGCTTTTTTTTTTTTCCCATCTGAGATATGCTTTTAAGCATAAAATATACTTGGGATTTCCAAGACTTAGTATGATAAAAATGCAAAATATCTCATAAATACCCTTCCAAAAATAGACTACATGTTAAAATGACAATACTTTGGATATATTGGATTAAAAATTAAAATTAATTTTATTTTTAAAAACATAGCTACTGAAAACATGGATAAACCTCAAAGATACTATGCTAAGCAAAATAAACCAGTCACAAAAAGACAAATATTACATGATTACACTCATACGAGATACTTAAAGTAGTGAAATTCATAGAGACAGAAAGTAGAAGGGTGGTTGCCAAGGGCTGGTGGGGAGGGGAGAATGGGGATTTACTGTTTAATGGGGAGAGTGTTTCTGTTCTGCAAGATGAAGAAAGTTCTGGAGATGGATAGTGGTAACTGCTGCACAACAGTGTGAATATACTTAATGTCACAGAACTGTATACTTAAAAGTGGTTGGTTAACATGATAAATTAATTTTATGTTATGTATATTTTACCACAATTAAAAATAAAGTTAGAAAAAAAAGTGGCTACTAGAAAACATAAGACAAGAGTAGTGAATATGGAACCAGATAAGGCTGCTTGTAATTTTATCAGCAGGGCAATCTGGGTTCAAAATCAGAGACATTTATCACTGATGGGTCTCTTTGCCAAAACTATGAATATTAAGCATCTGTTAAGACTGTTTAAGATTCCTTTGAACAGGATAGATCCTCTAGAGCAAGTCCTGGATGTAACAGAACAACTTTGAAGGCCTTTACAAATTTCCAGACCATTTTGGACAATTTTAAACGAGTGACTCTATGGTAATATATCAACAGCCCCCAAACTGTTAAGCACTTAAAAAAAAAAAAAAAATCTTAGTAGAGAATTCACCTTCCTGGCAAATCTGCTCCACTCCAAGAGGCCAGGAACAGAGGAATATATCACTTTTGTCAACGTCAAAGGCCCAAATTCACTCTGCCTTAATTAATAGTTTAATCCAGCTAGAGTTACTTTAATGAATTCAATTATTTTTAATTTTGCAAAACTGAAATGATTCTAGAGCATGAAGCAGCAGTACAGAAATGATTTTCACAGAATTTCCATGTATTAAATTTTCAAATCACCTTAAGTTTCTTTCAAACAGTTACAGGATAGAACTGTAAAAGGGGAGAGGTCCCAGGAAAAATAAAACAGGAAGCCTTTTCAAAGGTAACAGAAAGAGGAAAAATTTAATTTTAGTCCTTTACGCAAGTTTTATTTTCTTTCATATTGGTGTGGCTCATTAATAACAAACCAAGAATCTAATGGGAAATAAAAAGCCTGGTTCACCACGTTATCAATCACCAAAATTACAATGACTCTGTGACTTAAAAGTTTTAATTTATTTTAAATGCTCATCACAGGTGATCTCAAGAGATTTAGTAAAATATGACCTGAAAGTATAATTCATACAACTGGTAAAGAGATATTTATGTCTTTAAATTAGAATCACTATGAATCATTTTTCGGCGCAGATTGTCCTTATCTCAACTGATAGGCTAAATAGAACTCTTAAAATATGCAGGAGGACAAGGATGCCATCTCACTATTCAAGGCAAAGAATGTCCATTACAAGGACCCTTACTGGTTTTTTTCCCCTGCTATATTCTCTAACACGTTCTTCATTGGCTGGCACATAGCAGGCACTCAGTAAGTGTAGAATGAATGAACAGTCCCTGCCTACAAAGGTCTTATAGAGATGACACCCCATAAATATATACAGGAAAAGATGCAATATGTCAGATGTGTCACAAACTAGATGCTCTGAGGCTTTGTAAGAGGGACAGTTCATTCTCAGCAGGGGCAGTCAGGAGAGGGCGGAAGTAGCTGTTGAGCTGCGGCCACTATGTTAGGTTGGAGAATCTGCACTCACTGCAAAAAAAAAGTCTCACTGGCACACTTCCAGAGGTGGAAAAGCAAGGAGTTTTAGGAACTACTGCAGAGAGTCAGAATGGCTGCTGTGTCAAGCTTCTGAGTAGTAATAAATGACAAGGCTGGAAAGGCAGGATGGGGATAGAATGGAGGCCTTGAGTGTGAAGCTAGAGCCTGCTGCCATGTCTAGCAGGCACTGAGGAGATGCTGCAGTTACTGGAGTAGAGAAGTGATACAATTTTAATGGCGCTTTGAGAGAATTAATCTGGTTGTGTTTGGCAGGTCCCATTAAAAAAGGTCTGGAGTAAGTAGATTAAGTAGAAGAGTGGATACCAGACCTAGCCATTGTGACAATCACCTGAGGGAGCTCACACCCATTCCAGACCTACCTACTCAATCTGAAACATCTGCAAAATAGCCAGAACTTTAGGTATAAGGTAACAAGATACTGAAATGACAGCACAAGGACGGGGAGAAAAAGTTTAAGTATAAAGCCTATAGCCAACATCAAAATTTGTGTTTTCCAGTAGGACTACACTGGTTTCATGAACAAATATTTAGGTTACCTCTCAGCCACGTGTAAAGATTTTTTCCCTCATAACTTTAAACTTCTATAATAAGTAGGGTGACATAGTACAGTAAAGCTTTCCCCTGCTAGAAAAGATGGTACAATGTAGTAAGAAAGAATACAGCTCTAGAGCTGGACAGATCTGTGTTTAAATCCTTGCTCTGCCACTTACTAGCTTTGTGACTCTAAAAATCTTACTTTACTTCTGGAGGTCTGTTTCCTATGGTATAACCAGTATAACACCATTCTACTGTTCAAATGTCAGAAGGATTAAATAAGATGATGCCAATTAATACTTAAAGCAGTTATTATTATTATTACCTTAAACCAGGTCAGATACTGGAGCAATCACTCTGAAATCTATGAGTTCATACCAGGATATAATCTCTTAAAAAGCACAGACTATCATTATTCCTGAGAATCAGATGTGGTTGCCACACATCTGTTCCTGTACACATGACAATGTGCATTTATACTTACACGTAAGAGTGTTTTTTATGTATTTGTGAGCCATTCATGTTAGAGTTAGCATACTAACTTTACAAGCTCTGTGGCACTTATAACGGTTATGCAATAGAACATTCGCAAGTACCCAAAATAAACCTAGGTGACTTAGAAATATAAAGGTGTGACCTAGAGTCTGCTCATTAAATATATATATATTTATATAATATAAAATTTGGGTTACTCCTCTTTTAAGGCTTTCAGACTAAAAAACTAGTGCCTACAACTAGGAACTGTTATTATGGCTGCTGCTTATCCTGTTGCTTTTGAGTATTTAGATTTCAGACAAGAACCCTAGCTGTGACCACCAGAACTTCTAGAACACTAATGGAACCAACGGTTTTCAGGGTGTACTTCTCAGAGTGTGCTGAGAGACTGTAAGAGATATATACAGATGGAGGGGAAGTTGACATTTAAGGGACAATGTGAAAGCTGCCCCTTTAATCAGTTTTATATACTAGAGTTCACATAAAATTTTATTTGAAAGGGGGAAAGATACCTCACTACTTAAAAAAGGACAAAAAGGATTGAGAGCATCTCTAACATCCCAATCTAGCTTCAGGGAGACTGTGAGATGGGAAGCATTTCCCAATTTACTCCATTTTAAATAGGCATTCCAGCAAGACATACTGTGGGAGTGATTCCAACACCATGCTGCCTACATAAGAACTCCATAGGCTTAGTGCTGCTTGCTGTCAATACAGGTGAACAACCTGGCTTAAGAGAAGTGTGAAAAAGGGAAATCAATTAACGAGCAGGCCTAAGAGAACATCCAGATATGTCCATTTATAATCATTCCAGAAGCATGCTACTGGTCTTCATCTAAATGGCCTAAGACAAAAAGTAGGTTATTTTCAATCCCTTAATAAGTGTTCCATGCTGTCTCAAAACTACTCAAAATAATTTTCCCATAGTAATGGGAAATATATTTTTCTCACCATTCTTGAGCAACAAAATATATAATTTATTTGAATCACCTTCTCACGTTTTTCTAAGCTATCTCCTAGAGTCAAGGCTTAAGCGAAAGCATTATTCTTAGAGCAGGTTTTGCCACTTGATGGCTCAATCCTTACTTTCCACAGAAGTTTTATTTATATTTTTCTGATCTCAAACCAGGATTCTAAGCACTCCCTGCATTAGGACACACCCAGTCTCAGTTCATATCTTTCACAAGAGCAAGAATTCTAATTGTTGACTTAAACGTACATTTAATAAATTCCACCACATTTCCACTAGATAGAAGTTTCTTCAGATATATCAAGTTTCAAGAGACCACTCATATAGGTCCTCAATTGTTGCCAGCTCCCATCAGAAAAGGAAAGCCTTACAGATTTTCAAGAGAAGCACAGGTTGCACAAGCTCTTAAATGGAGCATAGAGGGTTCAGAAAAAGAAAAGGCAGAGGGCAAAAGCCAGCAATTATCTGTCTAAGCAAAAATAACTGCTCAGAGGAGAGAAGGAACAAGACTGCCCTAAACCAAAACACTGGGAAAAGCAATGGACCATAAACAAACTTTCTTTTTAGATCCTTATACAGGCAACTTCAAACCTTATACAGTTGCTACTTCAACTAACTACCACCAGCACAATTCACTGGTAAAGAAGCTAGTGAAGCTAACTGCTTTAACTGCGGAGCCCACTTGGGATCCTTGGCTGTTAGCTAACATCCAAGCACAAAACATCACTAAGAAGTTATGAAGCACTCATGTGGGTCTTCATTAGCCAAACAGCTCACAGGGGCCCTATAAAAGCCTGTGTTCCAAACACAGACCTGGGAACCAGCCCAGACATATTCCATGGCTCACTTCATCACTGCACATGGTAGTGCCTTGATTTCCCTACTTGTGAAATCAGTCCTGAGAGAACTGAGAATGGTTTATGAAGTGCTTAGAAAAATGACACCAGTATTATTAATATTATAATACCATAAAGGTCAGCAAGGGGGCCTGTACACTTATAGTTCATCCTTATTAAAGACATCAACCAAGTCATATGAGAAGTAACAAACACAAACAACCCAAAGCTAAGTGACTCAAGTACAAATCTATACCCTTACTGGAAAAGAAATTAGGATGTGGAGGGATTTATTTTTAATTCGAAGAGATGGTCAATGCAGGAGTCTCTTACAGATCACGTGCATGTTTTTGAATGATAACTCAATCTTAAACTGTGGCATATGTTCAGGGCAGCCTTCCCTTGGTAATTCTATTCAAAGTCTTTTATGCTCTTCTCTTAATTTCCAAACCTTTATTTCTGGAACACTGCTAAAATTCTTGAGATATCAGGATTTCTCTCGCTGCTGTCCTGGAACTAAACTAGGGATCAATAAAACCAAAGAGGACTGTGAGTGCATCTCAAAGAAGTCCCAAAGGCAAAGGACAGGAACACATACATGGAGATGAGAGAACCAAGCACGGAAACAGTGAAAAGAATTTTGCATTTTACACGTATTAGAACAAAAATGTGCACCCCTAAATCAAAACTCACTTTACATAGTTGGCTCACATTTTATCCTTGACTTCCTATATATACACGCATATCCCCATATAATCAAGTTGATATATATATATCCCAATCTAAGAGGCCTATTAATATGTAGAGAGCCTTCTCTTTCCAGGGAGGCAGAATGTGGATTCTCATTTAAGCCGACCTCGAAACTGGCAGATATCAAAGGTAGGTCATGACCAAAACAAAGGTATAAGGGGTACTAAGACCGTAAGAGGCTGAGGGAGCATCCTTCTCCTCACTTTCTAATGGACAAGATCAGGCAAACAAACAACAACAACAAAAATGCAGTCACATGGAACTGTGGCCACTCATGCTGGGCAAAACATGGGTGGCTGTTCTTATAAAGTGTCTCAACGATCAAGGTGGAAAGTGCCAACATGTAAACAAGAAACAGCCTCTACATTCAAGATACCAATTCAGTTAATTAGTGTGGGGCTTTGGTTCATACCAGTTTCAAATGCCAAGTTTCCAAACTAACAACATAAAATGTATATGCACATCAGCCAAACATGGCATTTGCTCCAGACTTAATACCACAAGTTCTCACAAAACTAGGGGAGGAAAAAATTTTGTAAGTTCATGTGATGCTAATAACACATCAAGCTCTGTGAATCTAACTAAAATTATTTACATAGGTGAGCAACATTTTTCTTAATGTTCATGCCTCTTAGGCAAGTAGACGAAAGTTACACTCTTGTGGAAAATATTTTACCTTCTGGAAGACATAACAGACTTTATGACATTCTTTAAAAGTGAAAGTCCTTTGGAAGTCTAGGTTGAACAAGTAGCTCATTACACAACAGTACTGGGCACCTTGATGTAAACTACAAATTAGGTTCTAATAAGAATTTCAAAAAAACTTTTGTAGTTTCACATCATTTTTAAAAAGTTTATCTAAGATTTAAACAGAGTAAAAAAACTCCGACATTTGATTTTTTCTCTGCACAAATGTATTGTTTCCAAACATTATCGCCAATATTTGCACCTTTTATTTGTATTTAATGTCATTTCAACACTAAAAAAGTGAACTGTATTTTATGTATACACCCACCCAGCCATTAACAAAATCAAGGTCTACTACAACTTATGCAATTTGTTATTTATGCATGGTTCTCAAAAGAAAAAATACTACTTAAATTCTGAAGTTTTTCTTTTTTTCCCCTAAGGTAGGGATCCCTACTTGCTCCTTTATAACAAAATAGCTCTATGTTCCTTGTTAAACTGAAATTTTCACAATTAAATGTGAAGTCACAAAACGTGTACATCACCTTAAATATATTAACCACCAGATTGCTAAATATTTAACATTTCACAATTCTAAAAATTATTTTTAACATTTTCCAAAATTTATAAGCAGTTACTTTAATATATAATGTACCTAATATAATTATGCTTTCAGCAATCAAATATAAATAATAAATGTAGGCATGTATGTTAATAATAAAAATAAAAATACATTTTTACTTGATAAAAGCCTACTGATTATTTGGGAGCAAGTACATGTTCATGGAAAGGTTTGTTCTGATCAGAGAATGTTCAAGGTTTTTAGAAGCTTAGCAACTCTTGAGACTGGGTCATCAAAATAACAATAATCAAGAACTTACTTGACACTTAGTCTGTTCAACATGGTGGCGTTTTATTTTTAATATAAATAGTATTAGAACTTTTCCTGCACTCTGGTTTAAGGAAAAAAAGAGAAATTTAAGCAAAACAAATTCACAGTGGATATGTTTAAAATCAATGACTTTCAGAATAAACAGGAACAAGGGTCTTTAGAGATTCATAGCCCAATCTCCTCTATTTCCTACACAGAGACTATAAGAGCCAAAAAGCAAAGATTTAGTTAGTTCGAAGTATAGCAGCCTCTAATAAGGCAGTGTTAGGAAATTTTCAACAAGGGCCAAGACAAAGAAGGAACTTCTACTTAAAGTTCAATTAAATAGAATACCCACCCCACCCTCTAGTTAATTGAGGCTTTTTAATGAACCCTCACAGTTTACCTAAATTCCAGCCTTCAAGTCCAATTGTTCGACCTTTTTTCTTTTCTTTTTTTTTGGTGGGGGGCAGAGGGAATGCCAAAATCAGGGAACATTTAAAAGTGCAGAATATATGCTTTTTAAGAGCTCACAGTAAGTTTTCCCGTAGGGGGAAAATGGCTATTACCACTAAGGACATCGGTTAACATTATATCTTACGTATAATTTGCTAAATCAAACGAAAGCACCTTCACAAACTTCACCTCCAACACACCCTCAAAGAAATGCTATTCATATTACTCATTTAAAAAGTCGTATAATTCTATATCAAACACAAATTCAAGTCAAAATTATATCTACTTAATACTAAAAAGCATTTAAAGATTACAATACCCTTTAAATTATATATCTGATTCTTCTGATTACTAAATAAATTGTAAAAGCAATTAGTTAAGTCTCTAGTGGAATACCTGAACCAAGCTGCCTCCTTTTCACTCACCAAAATGTTACTTGGTAGCAAATGTCCAATGCAAATTCTCCCCTAAGGACCAACTGGTTATGTATCAAAGAATACACCAGTTCATTTTCCCATAAATTTATCTTGGTGTATCTTTATAAAATACCTGCAACAAAGTCTTAAAAGTACCCTTAAGTATCAACAACCACTATCCATCTTTGGTAGCAAGTACCTGTTCATGGAAAGGCCTGTTCTGATCAGAGAATCTTTAAGGTTTCTAAATGCTTAGCAACTCTTGAGATTGGGTCATCAAAACAGCAGTAATTGAATACTTAACATATTTTATACACAAGAGTGCAGAATACAAACGATTAAAACAATATTAGCAACTTCAAAATTTTCTCTTAAACAAGGCACAAGTCATTTCTCTGTTCAGAACCCACATCTGCAACCAGCTCTAACCCGTTCCTTGAGGAATGTGGCTAGGCTGAAATTTTGGAAGTGCTGGCTTTGGTGGTGACCAAGGAGGAAGAAGT
This sequence comes from Delphinus delphis, assembly GCF_949987515.2. Classification (NCBI taxonomy): domain Eukaryota; kingdom Metazoa; phylum Chordata; class Mammalia; order Artiodactyla; family Delphinidae; genus Delphinus; species Delphinus delphis. The sequence continues at coordinate 10,639,394 of NC_082697.1, read as the reverse complement.
CTCTGGCTTCCCTGTTGCTGCAGTGCCCACCCTCCAAAATGAATATACCCACCGGTGTGAATTGACAATGTGGTCCAAAGAGCAAGGCAGGAACGGAGTCCAGATCCTCAAAATGGTAGTACAGGGCATAACCACTAGGCCACCTATCAGTTCAGTACAAAAAGTACAACCCTGTGCATCATGGTGCAAAAGCTGGGGCCTAGGTTTCGCATTGTGCATCTCACACCTATGGAAATAACAAGAGGAGTAAAATCTATAGAAATCAACACACCCTATGAAAGTGGGTGCTCACAGAAGACTGGTGTCAACACTTTTGCAAAGGCGGTTGGCTACTGAGATAATGAACAGCAACCGCAAGTCCAAAGTTGGAAAGAAAGAAAACTTTACAATCAACTCTGTTGAGTCTGACAATGAAGAACTCAACATGGGCTTGATGTTTACCAACAAGGCTTTGCAAATCATGACACCCATCTACATACTTATGAAAATTGCTACCCCACTAAAATCTAACATCCCTCAAGGATTTTCAACTCTCAAAGAGCTGAAAAGGTTGGGGCCATGAAGAAGGGAAGTAATCAGCAATTCCCCCAAACCTGTTACTCTGAGGTTTTAAACTTTTCCCTTTACCATCTGACCTTGGGAAGATATGGTGACACATTCAAAGCTTAAGGTGGAAGAATTCCAGAGAAGGGGCTTTCTGTGTACCAAGGATGTGCCAAGATGATTCCTCAAGAACAAATGTGGGTTGTCTAAGGGTCAACAGTTTTGAAAAAGTAAAAAGAGAGAACTTCTAAAACGCAGGGTAAATTCTTTAAAAGAAATAAAATCACTGCTCTTGACTCACTTGATCCTTCACCATGTTGCTGTCAGCTCACCAACTAAGAGTGTGTGAGTGTGTCTTGCTGGGTCCATTTTCCCATGGTCTGTAGAAGGCGCTGTGAAGCACATCCTGTTCTAGCTCTGGGGCCCTTCCCCCCTCTGCAGCCTTACCCAGTGCAGGGAATGCGCCCCCTACTGACTCCAACACTCATCGCCTTTAGCCGACTTGGCTGCGGTGCATTTTGGGTGGGGGCTGGTATTTTCTTCAAGGCCATAAACCAGAAGCAACAATGCGGATTTATAAGGAAACTGTATCAAGCTACCCAGGAGTTCTTTTGTTTTTGTTTTTTCCCCATTCTGAAGGTTCAAGACACTGGCACAAGAAGCATCAGGGAAAGAGATTGGGTGTGTGGGGATGGACAGCATCAAAATGGCAAACACAGGAAACAGTTTGGTTCTTTTCCCTCCTAAGCCTTTGTCTGAGAAATGGGGTTATGGCAAGAACTGTCCAGAGGAATTGGGAAGGCAAGAACATCAAGAAGACTCAGTGTGGGTATGTGTGTGGCTGAAAAGACTATTAGACCTTAGCGCCTGGTCTTGGGCAGAAGAGGAAGAGAAGCAATCGCGCCTTTTCCAGCAGACAGGCATCCAGGTTTGGGGGGAGGGGAAGGCAGGCAGGCAGCCCAGAGGAAAGAAGAGGTGAATAAAAGGGTGCTCAAAGAACTACTCCCCATTCATTGCACACACACACACAAAAAGAAAAAAGAAAAAAATCTTTCGCAGCTTTCTGGATTTCCATTTTTTACCATCTTACTGCAAAGTTGGGGCTCAGAATGCTCGCAAGAGGTCGTGCTGACCAGGCAGCTGCGATTGAGAAAAGGGGGTGGTGGAGGACTCCGTGGTCAGGATAGGAGGGGAGCTGGCTTGTTGGGGAGGAAGGATTGCACAGGGGAGGCAAAGACTTTCACTCCGTGCCATGCATGCTCCCCGCCCCCCAATCTATTCCCCCCCTCCCCCGACTAAAGGTGGGTAGACCTGGCAGAAGGCTCGTCCCAGGGATTGGGGGTGTGCGTGGGGGGCTCATTTTGGGCGGGGGGCGGGAGTAGTTCCAGGGATGGAAGAAGCTCGATTCTTGCTGGGGGCGGGGTGGAGAGAGATGCCACTAGCCGCAAAAGCTCCGGCGGCCAGGGCGGCTGCTGGCCTCCGCGGGCTCACGGGGCGGGGAAGGGGGGTCGGGCTGCAGGAGGAGGCGCCCGGACCGCGGAGCAAGAGCCCGGGTAGCGGTCCGCGCCGGGGCGGGCGCTCCGTCAGCACCGGAGTATGCAAAGGAGCGTGTGCGGCCGGAGGGCTGGCGGTTTCAACAATAATGCGCCCGCGGGGCCGGCCGTGGGTCCGCGCGCGGCGGTCGCTGGGCTTACCTTGACTCGGCCTCGAGGCGCGCGCGGGGCCGGCGTGCTCGGGGGCCGGGCGGCGGCGGCGGGCGGATGGCGGCGGCACGGCGCTGGCGGCGGCGAGGGCGCGCCCGGGGCCTCGTCGCGCTCCGGCTCGGCGGCCTCGGCGGGGTCCGGCTCGCGCCGCGGCCGCGGCTGCTGCCGGGGGGCGCGGCGGGCGCAGCAGAGCGGCGGGCGGCGGCGGCGGCGCGAGCGGCTCCCTCCAGTCCCCGCGCGGGCGGCGGCGGCAGCGTCGTCGAGCGGTGCAGACAAAGGAGGGGCGGAGGGAGGAGACGGAGGGTGTGGGAGAGGCGGCTTCACCGGCGCGGGCAGGCGGGCGGCGACGGCCGCGCTCCTCTCACTCCTCAGCAGCGGGGACCGAGAGAGGGAGCTGTGTCTGAGGAGACGCCAAAATCCCCCTTAGCGCTGCCCGCGGGAGGGGGAGGGGGCACAAGATGGCGGCGGCCGGGGGGGGCGGGAGTTCAGTTCATGGATCCCGGCGGGCGGCGGAGGGGAGACCGGGCCGGCGGAGGCGGCGGCAGCAACGGGCGGGGGAGGGGGGGCTGATCCCGCGTCTCCCCTCAGCAGACAATACAAGCGCCTCGGAGCGAGTCCCCGAACCTGCCCTAGCCAAAATGGCGGCCGAGAAAGAGCGGAAGTGACGTAAGTATCTCATTAGCATAAGAGGACTCATTGTCCAGCTAACTAAGGGGGGCAGTGGGGGACAGTACCCTTCCCCCCCCCATAGACAACTCTTACTCCCACCTGTGTTTGCTCCTAACTTTTTCTGAGGGAGGGTGGCATCAGCACCCCCACCCCCACCTAAGGGACATTATATAATCCCCACTGAGGGGGAGCTCTCGCGAGAACCAAGAGGATTTGCCATTGACCCACTAGGAGGCGCCGCGGATAATGGCCGCAGTGCGCCTCCATGGCCCGTGTGCACGGCGGGCGCCTTCCTCTGGCCACAGCGCCGGCGGCGGAGGCACAAGCAGAGGGCCGCAGCACGCGCTGCACTCAGTCAGGTGGCCGCGCCGGGGATCCTTGCGCGGGCCCAGCTGGGCCTGGACTACATCTGGTGGGAGGGGGCGTGCGCGCAGCCCCGCGGCTCCACGTGCTGGGAAGCCCGCGCTCTCGGGCTGGGCAGCAGCCGGAAAGGCAGACACACCTGGCCGGTCATGCCCGACACCTCCTGCTTTAAATGAGGTGTGAGGGCCTCGTGCTTCACACACCCACTTGAGATGAGACCCAACCCCATGGATGCTTGACCCCTTGCGGGTGAGGTGCGCTATTCAGTGGACAGGCCTGCGTTTTACAGAAGGCCGGCTGTTGCCCTGGGACTGGACATTCTTCCGAATCAGTGATGGACTCTTCTCTTTGGCCTGAAGAAAACAAGTGGGATCCCTAGCGTTTGAGGCCACTGGGCTGGTGAAGCCCACGGATGTGAAATGATGTTGCCAGTGGGCCTCCACAAGATCCTTAAAAACCAGACTGTAGTCCCAAGCCTTTTAGTGCTCCCACAATTTGCACAGCATAGGACACAACGTGGGCCTTTGTAAATTTAGGTCAACCCCAACCAACACATTGTGTTCTCAACATTCTTGAATCCACCTTTTATGTTGAGTGCATATGAGTGTCTATCACTGGCTAGACATACTTAAAAGTAATAAATGTCAATTGTGAAGGATTAACCAAACCTGTTAAGATGTGCTCTGTACATCTTACACTTATCTTTTGCTGTTTCTCTAAATTTCATGTTAAAATAGTTTCAAACCATACGTAACATCCACAAAGAATCTGACTTTACTGAAAACAGAACAAATTGTGGTTACATATAGCTCAATGTCTAAGGCTTCAGTTAGCAGGTTTAACAAGCTGTTTCATCCAACACAGTATTCCGTTAATTTCTGAAATTGTGATAAACTATATCTTTAAAAGCCAAATCAGTATTTCAAGGGAAAACAGCTGAAAAAAGTTGTAAAAAGGAGGAAGGGACCCAAAACATTCAATTTAGAGAAACAAAGATGAAGAAGCTAATTCCATGTTGCAGAAGACAGGCAAGAACTAATATGAAATAAGCAAAATAATTTTAAATTTAGTTTTCCTTAGATATACTTAGATTTCATACAGAGATAATACCAATACAAAGGGAGAACATCTGGATTTCATCCTTGGCCCCATTTACAAAGTAAAAAGGGATGCTGGATTCACATGTAAATGTTTAAAAAGATTTTACAGTGTTTAAGTCACCAGATTTACTACAAAAATCTATCTAAATAGTCCAGATTCTTTTCTAAATAACTTCCAAATGGTGAAAGTTTTCACTGCTCAAATAATTTACTGTAAATAATGATAGTGTTGTAACGATTGTGGGAATAAGAACCAAAAGACTAAACAAAGGCAAAAGGTACCTACCCTAGTGAGGTCTGAGAAGACAGTATTTTATAGTGGGCTCTCTGAGGTGGTTATTTAATCTCTGCTCCACAGAGTTGACAATGAAAATTTAACTTTGGGCTCAGACGAGAAAGAATCTAAACACTCAAAAAAAATTATTTTACATCAGTGGTAATAAATTTTCTAGTTGTTAGTAGTGATGAGAGAAGTCACTTCCCCAAGGAAGAGGGGTCCATGGTGGGCCAGCTGTTCAGCTCTGCATAAAAGGGAAACAGAACAGTAGAGGCCCTTATTGGAATGTGTCCTATGGATTCAACTATGAGAATTGGTAATGTTCAAAACGATACCAAAGGTTTTATACTCTGGTATTCATTTCTGGTAGGATCTGTTAGAAATGCAAATGGAAAAATCAGACTTGAAGTTTCTTCAGCAGCCAAATTAAGCCAGGAAAATGCAGTAGTAGGAATACTGTTCACTGAATCTGCTTATTAAATGACTTAGAGACGCCCCTTCCTTTTACTTGCTAAGGAAAGTCTAATTGATCTTAAGCTTATTTGCTCAAAGTATGCCTTACTCAAAATTTTAAAAGACACTGCGTGATCTAAAAGCTATGCTATACTTGGAAATTAATCTTTTTTGCAATACCCACTTAAGGTGGGTAAATAGAATATTTCTGAGGGCTTTACTGAACATTTCAACTGGCAGAACAGTTTTCTCAACAGAGAGCTACAGGGGATTTAGTCACGTTACTAAAGATGTATGCTTTGTTAAGGGTCCTGAAATAACATGAAAAATATTTTGAGGAAAAAAACATAGTTGTTTAAAAATTACTACAGCTGGGAATTCCCTGGCGGTCCGGTGGTTAGGACTCGGCGCTTTTACTGCCGGGGGCCCCGGTTCAACCCTAGTTGGGGAACTAGGATCCCACAAGCTGCACAGCACAGCCAAAAAAAAACCCAAAAAGGTGGGGGGGGGGCCAGAGGTGTGTATTTCTTTTTTAGTTCATATAGAAACAGCCATGTATCATATGTGTATTTCATGAATATAATTAGCACTCCTCTTACTTCTGACATGTATTAGGTATGAATCCAGAGCTATGAATACAGTTTTTGTTTGTTTGTTTGGTTTTTTTTGCGGTATGCGGGCCTCTCACTGTTGTGGCCTCTCCCGTTGCGGAGCACAGGCTCCGGACACGCAGGCTCAGCAGCCATGGCTCACGGGCCTAGCCGCTCCGCGGCACGTGGGATCTTCCCGGACCAGGGCACGAACCCGTGTCCCCTAGCATCGACAGGCGGACTCTCAACCACTGCGCCACCAGGGAAGCCCCTGAATACAGTTTTTATAAAGAATATTTCAAAATCTTCCCCATGTAAGAAATCCTGCATTTGCATACGCTAATGAAAGCATTTTTATGCAAAAATTTCATATACATTTATTTATAGGTCTTAGTACAGCAAAATGTAAACGAAAATTGAGAACGCTGCTCATTTTTCTAATTTGACATATAAAATGGAGTTTCCCAGGAAAAAAGATTTGCATGAAATTTACCTTACCTTATGATTTATGTTCTAAGAGTACATTTTATAAAAATCAGCAACCAGGCTTCTTTTATGTTTAAATTGAACATGATTAAGTATAAATGAATAACTTTCTTTTATGTAGTAGCAAAGAGGGTCAATAGTCCTTTCAAGAAAGAGACTATTTCATTTCCTCCCAACTTGGATTCACCATAAACACGATCCACAAATGATATTGGAACCTAGTTAAAAAAATATATGTTAAGTGAGTCTTCAAAAATATTAGAAAGGAAGCATAGCAGGCATACAACAATTACTCATACAACAGAAACAAGATTAGTCCGCTGATAGCAAGTCCTTCAAGGTAAATCCGAATTATGGGATTCTTACAGCAACTGTGTGCACCTCCAAGTCTTCAAAATTAAACATGCATTTTACTATCTAAAAATAGGTCATCCAGCCAAAGCTACAAGTGTTTTGAAAAGCATTGATCCTGAATATTAAGTTGGTTTACTCAAGCTTCCAAGAAAAATTATATGCCCGAAGTAAAATGGCCTTTCACCTAATTTTTTTCAGTAGTCCATCAAATTTAGCTGTCACTGTTTTAGCACTAAGTTAACAATCTTATAACTTCCACAACAGTAGTAACATTCTAGTTAGCTATTTTCTTGCTCTGAATAAAAATATTATTGTTAAACAAGGAGAGTGTTCCCTAAGAACTTACTAGCCGGCTGGAAATATTACAAATCCCCTCTGCTCCCCCAATTCTTGCCCTTTTCATTTACTCATAGGCAACGGGCAAAAGGGATTCACCACTCATTTTTAAGTAGGGTGGCTGATGGCTGAGACAAGGGGAAAAGCAGCAGACTCATCCCATAATGCTGAGTGGTCAGAAGAAAGCGAAAGGAGAAAGAAGATACCGGTAACTTTTATTTATTTAAAAGGGAATGCTGCCTTCTGTTATGCTTTAAATCTTGGTAAGTCAAATATATTAATTTTAAAGAAATGTGAATTTTCACCCTTTTGCATGGACACCTGGAAGCCTTCCACATTTTTTTAGTAGTTTATGAAAATTAACCTTTTTATGATAAAGAGTATAACCCTATTGTTTCTTTATGAGGAGTATAACACTATTTACCATACCTCGCCAACAGTATAATTCAGCTGTCTCGCCCGAACAATCATCTCCATCTGGAAGACGTAGCCCTTAGAAACACATTTTTCTATTAATTTCTGTAAAACTTCTTTTCGGTATAACCTGTAAGAAATTAAAATGTATATGAACACCTGGATAAATATACATGCCTACATGTATCCTGACCTTACAAAAAGTTCACTGGTATTTATAAAACCTTAAACTTTCACCAGCCATTTGTATATAGAAAAGTTCTCACAGTTGATGATTATGATACATTTGTCCTGAACTGGAAAGGCCATAAAAATATTTGGTAAATAATTTGGGCCGATTTTGAAAATGAATTCTTAGTATCTTTTAGAGAATTATCTTCCTATCACACTATCAGAAATTATAAAAATATGGTGATAAAGTGAATCATGTGGAGCAGAACCCCCCCATCGTTTGTAGTTTTTATTTTCTTAATTTATTTGTAAAGCTGAAAGGGGAGAAACGGTTTCAAATACTGGAACAACAGAGTTGACAGATGATGAAGCAACAATATAAACTAGGTAACAAGAAATAAGTAGTTAACAGACATTTCCTCATACATGTCTATGAAGTTCCTATTTCCTGAGATCTAAATAAATTCCTGAGATAAACTAAGTCCCTCTAGGATGAGCTTGGTTAAGCTAGGTTAAGACAGGAAGTAGGGATCACAGGATGAGGCAATCCTGGTGGGAATCAGATATCAGCAACTGAGGTCACAGTTAGACACTTAAACTGGGCGAATGCACACCCTAACTTTAGATGGACTGCAGGCCAAAGGCAGAGCTCATCAGATTTACAAAGAAAGACAGGAGCTGGGAAGTCCTATCGGTGAACTCAGTCACGTTCTTCAGGAGCTCCCTATTTTCAGAGTCACTGAGGTTAAAAAACAAAAAAAACCCTGAGCCTCAGTGAGTAGAAAGGCAGCAATTTCTACCTCTTTCTTCTTGCTGTTTTTGTTTCTGAGAAAGCTAGGTGAGGCAGTAACTTCGTTCTCTTGGCAGTTAAAGCCACCTGGATCTATAATGCCAGAGGGCTTTATACCTGGAACTCACATATTTTCTCAGGCTTCCCTTCAGGCTACCCCACCTTTTGGTTTTCAAGCTTTTAGGTGGCTACCAGGCTAAAGCACAGCCCTTAGAGGCACCTGAGGGGGATTAGTGGTGTGCACTCCTTTACCCACACAGTCTCCATCAGAACTCAGAAGAGTAAGTCTGGAATAAATGTGAAGAAAGCAGATTCTGATGGTAGTAATAGTCATTCAATAACAAATGTTTATTGAGGAACCTACTGTGTTTCAGACACCTTTTCATGTTTTGGGATTTTAGCAGTAGAAACTAAAGATATATGTCAAATGATGTTAAGTAGGGGAGGGAGGTCTGGGATATGGGAAGAACTATGATGGTGGGATAATGGAATAACGTTTCAGCAGTACCTTTAAAACTAGGATTAGGCTACGAATTCTTTCCCTGTAAGAGTCACTTTATTCCCGTAAGAGTCACTTTGTAAGATTTATTTCTCTTCATTGCCACCCCTGCCTCCTCCACCACAATATCTTTTTTTTTTTTAATTACAATCTTTTTTTTTCTCTGGAAATCAGAGATCTTTATAACACATTATTCATTTGCCTCGAAGTGTAGAACTGAAGAGATGTATTTATGGGGTCCCTATCTTTTATACACCAAATTGTGCTTTCAAAATAATTTACATTTTAATTCTAGAGAGGTTTCATTTTCATTATCTGACCTCTAATTTGCGATGGCTCCTCTCTTCACTTTTGACTCTGTCTTACTATCTCTGAACTGCTATCCAACAGACTTGCAGCTGCACTAGTGGTACTAGTTAACCTTCAACAACCAGCTCCTAAATTTGTGTGTTTGTGTGTTGTAATGAAGTATGGAAGAATCAACATTATTTAATGGATAAAAGCAAATGCCAAGTAATAGAAAGTATTAACCAATGCATGGGTCTCAGCCTTAAAGCAGATGAACAGAAATTTTATAGTTTCAGAGATAATACACACACCCCCAGAAACAAACAAAAATAAAAAACCCCCAAGGACCTAGCAGGAGGCTTCGCTCCATTTAAACAAGAATTTTTTTTTAATAAAAAACATGGAGAATAAGGAAACTGAAAAAGCTCTATATAAATATTAAAGATTTTAAACTTTTCTGTGGACAATGCTATAAGCTGCAGAAAATTACTGGAAGAGGCACTGTTTTTGAAGCCCATCTCAGTAATATCCTGAATGAGCAGTCCATGGTCACCTCAGGCCCCTCAAGGGCTGAGCAGCGATACTACTGTTAACAAGCACACGAACCTGTCATCCATACTCTTTAAAAAGTACAATATTTTCCCTTAAGATGCTTACGCTTCATTAGCAGCTTCTAACCAACTTCAGTCTCTCTTTTTTAGCGTTCCAGAACAAAAATGGGATAGAAACGAAAAGTATTTCTTTAAGTCATTATAAAGCAAGAAATTTAGGCAAGAAATTGTAAATAGTAGAATACACACAATCACAGGTTTTCACTGTACCTGAAACTTCCTGTTAAATCAGACGCTCCTGGTCTCAGCAAGATCTGAGTTATAAAATTGGCCCCACGGCTGCCAAATAAAAGATTTTCTTTATAAAGTACAATTTCTAAACAAAAGAAATACACCCAAGTGTAGAGTGCTAAAAATGCTACACTGACTTCATAAATGCAACACTATTTCACAAAAATGTTAATTCTATGGAACAAACAGAAATCAGTGAAAGGAGATCTGGTAGTTCTCATTTTTCAGAAAATAGGGATTTTTATTCTTGGAATGTGACATGTAGAGGCGACCATAAAACACTCATTCTTCCAAACTCTAGGTGAGAATGGTAATAGATTTTTTAACTCAACTCGCATATTTGCCAACAGTCATGATTTAGAATTACAAACATCTGTCAAGACAGCAAAAGTGATCTATCAGGGATCTGGAGTTTCTTTTTCAGATTCAGATCACCAAGTGATGGCAGTTTCCAACTGGGTAATAGGTCAGTTTGCATTAAAATGGCTTTTTAAAAAATTTTTTTAAAAAGGTGTGCAGGTGGGAGAAGGTTTTGGTTTTTGGCAATCTCTGGAAATTGACCAAAAGTTCCATTCTGAGACTTTCTTAGTCTGCTTGGGCTTCTATAACAAAATACCGTAGACTGGGTGGCTTAAACAACAGATATTCAATTCTCACAGTTCTGGAGGCTGAAAAGTGCAAGATCAAGGTGCTGTAGACTTGGTTCCTGGTGAGGATCCTGTTCCTAGCCTACACATGGTACCTTCTTGCTGTGTGCTCAAGTGGAGGGGGGCAGAGGGGCTGAGGGTGGGGGTAGGAGGAGAAAGGCCAAGCTTTCTTGGTTTCTTCTTGAAAGGGCACTAATCCCACCGAAAGTGCCCCACACTCAGGACCTCATCTAAACCTAATTACCTCCTCAAAACCCCACTTCCAAATACCAACATTCCCTGCATAAGGTACTTTAACACATGAATTCTAGCAGAAACATTCAGTCCATAACAATGACTTTAGGATCTGTGTTTCAAACACAACTAGGTATCAATCAACTATAATCTATTACTGACTAATAGCTATTATTAACATTTCAAAAAGATGTGAAGTACACTTGGAAAAAATGACTTTGGTACTGCAGCTATATTTTAGTGGGCTCAGATTATTTTAGAGTGTTCAGATTCAGAAAAAAGGTGTTTTTTTTTTTTTGGCGGGGGTGTGGAGGGCAGCAGGGGAAGCAGCCTGGAGAAAACAGTTTCTCTGCAAAGCCAGGGTAACCATCAAGGGAATCCTTAGGAGTGTTTCTTTCTTTCTTCCTTCCTTCTCCTTCCCCCCTTCCTTCCTTCTTCTCCTTCCCCTCCCTCCCTTCCTCCCCCGACCCCCTCGTGCCCCACAGCACGTGGGATCTTAGTTCCCAGACCAGGGATTAAACCCAAGCCCCCTGCATTGGAAGTGCGGAGTCTTGACCACTAGACTGCCAGGGAAGTCCCAGGAGTGTCTATTTCATTAGTTGGCATAATGGCTAACAGAAACATTTTCCTTCAAATAGCTACAAAAAAATTCCAGGACATGGTTTACCCACCAAAATGGGTGTAATCAAAGGAATGTGAGTGTATATGTATTTATGTGTATGTGTGCGTGTCTGTATGTATATATTTGTACATCTATTTAAGATAATGCATTTTAAAATTGGGGTCTTTTAATTAAAATGCAGCAAGAGTCAGACAGACTTGGGTTCAATTCTGGTTCTGGACCATACAAATGAGACCTTGAGCAAGTGATACAGACTCTTTCTCAGGAGTTTATACTATAAAGTCAGTGCAGACATTAACAACTAATGACAGATACAACTCAATACAACTAAATGATCCAACTAAACGTTGTAAATTGTCTCTGACTGGGACTCCCTGATTTTAAATAGTAGCTTTAATGAACAATTCAGAGAGGCCTGAGAGATCACTGATTTGTTGCTCTCAACCTTGGCTGCACAACAGAATCATCTTGGAGCCTGTGAAAAATACTGATGCTCTTGCACCACCTCTGGAGATCCACTCAAATGGTCTGCAGTATGTGTGTGCACAAGAAAGGGAGGACAAACAGGGAGCAGTTGTGTATAATTTTCCCCCTACATGACTTCAGTGCTCAGGAGGATTGAAAACCACTGAGTCATCCGACCCCTTCATTTCACTGAAGACTGAGGCTCTTACATGTTTGAAATACTTGCCCAAGGTTTAACAGTTAAGAGGCAAAAGTGACATTAACCTAACAGAACCTTCAATAGGAATGAAGTGGGTGATAAAAAATACTATCAGTAAGAATTTATATAAAGTTATGTTGTTACACAAAAAGCAATAAGCTATATAGATCCTTTAGAGATAGAAACACATCTTCCCAACAACCTAGGTGCCATAGATTAAATATGGTCAAATATTCTTTGTGGGTCTTCCCATCAAGAGGTGGATTCTATTTCCCCACCCCTTGATTATGGGCTTGCTTTGACCAAAAATTAATTTGGTGTTAGCCCCAGAGCTTAGGACTCAAGAGTCCTTGCAGCTGCAGCCTTGGTACTTTTGGGTGCTGCCCTTAGGATGCCATGTAAAGAAGCTGATCTAGCTTCCCAGGTAAGCGGCCACATGCAGGAGAACTGAGATGGCCCAGCCAACAACCAGTACCAACTGCCAAACATATGAATAAGGCCATCTTGGAGCCTCCAGCTGAAGGAAACTGCATGAGTGAGCCCAGGTGAAGTCAGCAGAGGAACCAGTAGCCAAACCACAGAATTGTGAGAAACAATAAATTGTTGCTGTAAGTCACTCAGTTTTGGGATGGTTTGTTACACTGTAATAGAAAACTGAAACAGTTTGTTTTATTTCCATCTTATCATGAGGAAAGTAAGCCTAGAAAAGGTAAAATATGCAAGGGGACACAAGTAATTAAAAGACACAATCAGGACTTTAACCCAGGTCTGCCTCCAAAGCCTCACTACTTTATGCTGCTTAGTAAAAGCTGAAATCATGAAGTGTCTTAAATTATTGAAAAATATATATGGAAAAAATTACATATTTAGTCCAAAAATATAGATGAATAGTTCACTTAAATCAAAGCTGAAGGTCCAGCAGAACAAACTGTGCTGAATTAGACCATTTCTACGAAAGGTTCAAAGGTTTATGCAAATTTTTCCCAAGTGAAAACCATCCAAAATACAATACTCTAACACAGGAAAAACTGTGGGTAAGAAGCTATCTGGGAATACTTTCTGGAAGTTACAATCTGATCCCACAAACTCCAAGGCAGCATGGTAATTTAATCCAAATACCTGTTAAAAACGTATTTCTAGTAGTTACACTAAAAAAAAATTAGAGAAATCATGAGCACATACATATATACCTGATTATTTTCCTTTTCAAATCCCAGCCATATACACCTCCATTTCCTTTGTAGCGAGTTCCAGAGACAATGTCAAAATTACCCTCCTTTTGCTTCCTGCAGAAAAAAATAAATTAGCTGGCAATTAGAAAAAGCTGTTGAGCTTTCAACAGAATTGCTAAAGCAAAGCTTATGAGTATTTTTAATTCTAACAGATATCACCAGAAATTACTTTCCAAAAAGGCTGTAGTAACTCATACTTCCTCCAGCAATATCCATGTTCATCTTCTATCATCTTATTGGTGCTGGATGTATTGTTCTATATGTCTTTAATTTTGAAAAACTAATAGTAACACACGGTTATTTTAATTGCATTTCCCTGACTACATCCCAGGGTGAATATCTTCTCTTAGGTTTATTAGCCATTTGGACTTCTTCTACACATGGCCTGCTTGTATCTTTCACCCATTTTCTACTCCACTGGTTCTACTGCCTTATCAGGTCAAAGGAGCTTTTGTGTATTGGTGATCTAAGCAGAGAAGGTATTTCTGAGGTGACTTTTATGCAGAGATCAAACAAGGAGTAGTTGGCCATTAAGGAGCAGTGAAAGAGCACTTCAGGCAAGGGGGAGGGGCATAAGATGAGTTCAGAATGCAAGGCAGGGGCCACATCACGAGTGGTTTGAGGGGCAAGTAAAGGAGTGTGGATTTTTCCCCATGTGTTCACAGGAACTCCTGGAAGTGTTCTAAATAGGTGAGTGACCTGATCTGATTCTGTTTTTGTGTATTTAGCTTACATTCAGAACAGCTTCCAAATTCTTATTCTGAGAGGTGTCATGGTCTCTTGGGTTTTCTAAAAATATAGTTACATTACCTGCAAATAAATGTAATTTTGTATCCTTTACCAATATATACTAAACTCTTATGTTACAACATTACTTAAAATCTCCATGTTTAATGATAGGTGGTACGCCTATAATCATTGATGAGTTTATTGGAAATGACTCAACATTTTACCATTTAATAAGACCTTTGTGGGGAAATTCCTTGGTGGTCCAGTGCTTAGGACTCTGCTGAGGGCCTGGACTAAAACCCTGGTCGGGAAACTAAGATCCTGCAAGCCACGCAGTGTGGCCAAAAAAAACCAAAAACAAAAACAAAAAGTAAGACCTTTGTGTTAGGACCAGGTTGTCTTCAGTATGTTTTCCTTCAGTATGGTTTCCTTCTATTTCTACATTAAAAGTTTAATTAGCAATGGCTAGTGAATTTTACCAAATACGCTTTACCATCTATAGACTTAATCACGCTTCTTTTCTTTTCTTTTTAAAAAATATTTATTTATTTATTTGGCTGTGCCAGGTCCTAGTTGCAGCACACAGGCTCCTTAGTTGCGGCCAGCAGGCTCCTTAGTTGTGGCATGCAAACGCTAAGTTGCAGCATGCATGTGGGATCTAGTTCCCTGACCAGGGATCCAACCTGGGCCCCCTGTATTGGGAGTGTGGGGTCTTAGCCACTGGACCACCAGGGAAGTCCCCAGTCATGCTGCTTTCTTTGTTAATGTGATAAATGAATTTTTTTGACCAATTCCTGATTTTGGCATTCCTGGAATAAACCCCAGGTATTCACAGTGTTCTACTCTTACGATGCAGGGCTTAATTCCATTTAACAGGGAAGCTGCTTTTCATATTTTTCTGTAGTCTGTAAGAATTAGGTAACAAAGGAATTATCTGTTGATTACTCCTCTCAGGGCTCCTAAAAGATATCATTTAGTCACATAACTAAATATTTACATGACTCAAAGCTATACCTTGGTTTCATTTTTGATAGCAAACTTAAAATAGCATGAGTATTTTTAATGAATGAAAAATGAAAATAAGTACAAAATCAATATAAGGTGAATGATTTGAATAATTCTTTCAAATATTAGAAATACCTACCTAATGAATTCAGGAATAAATTTTGGCTGAAATTTAGAAAGAATAAAGAGTAGGTCAGTAAAACAGGCTAAGACTATCATAAATAGCCTCTAAAGAAATATACCACTCACATGGTGTGAGAGATCAGCATCCATGATGACTACGTAGTTTCCTGTGGCATGTTTCACCCCATGAATATATGCAGTTCCTAAAAATGAAAATATTTATATCCATTAAAGGAAATCACCAGAAATGCTCAGGTATATATCTGAACAGGGAAGAAATTGCTAAGCACCTCTGAAAAGCATACATTAGTCCTCTAACATCCTATTTGTTATTCTCCATCAAAAACATCTTTCGGGCTTCCCTGGTGGCGCAGTGGTTGAGAATCTGCCTGCTAATGCAGGGGACACGGGTTCGAGCCCTGGTCTGGGAAGATCCCACATGCCGCGGAGCAACTAAGCCCGTGAGCCACAACTACTGAGACTGTGTGTCTAGAGCCTGTGCTCCGCAACAAGAGAGGCCGCGATAGTGAAAGGCCCGCGCACCGCGATGAAGAGCGGCCCCCGCTTGCCACAACTAGAGAAAGCCCTCGCACAGAAATGAAGACCCAACACAACCAAAAATAAATAAATAAATAAATAAAAGGGCCAAGCATTTGAAGCCCTTAAAAAAAACAAAACTCTCAATTTCATTCTTTCGTCTCCAATTTCACTTTAGTCCCGGGCGCCATCTTCTGATGCGTGGATCCCTACCTAACCAGTCTCTCTGCTTCTGCTCAGCCTATCACCCCTGTCCCACAAAAGCTACGCAGTGAGTGTATTCTACACTGGAAGCCTGGTACACTAGAGCCCTGTATCTGGGGCCAAAGGTGCAACTAGCAATTACTTAGCCACCCTCAATGCTTAAATATTCCTCGGGGACTTGGCAGGTAAGGGTGACTGGTCAGGAACAGGATGTGGGAATTCCTGCATTCTCTAGCCCCAAATCACTACAGTATCTTATTAGAAAGGCAGAACTCTTCTGACTTCTTTTGTTAAGAAGTGATTATCCAGGGACTTCCCTGGTGGCACAGTGGTTAAGACTCCACGCTCCCAACACATGGGGCCCAGGTACGATTCCTGGTCAGGGAACTAGATACCACACGCATGCCGCAACGAAGGAGCCTGCAAACCGCAACTAAGGAGCTGGTGAGCCACAACTAAGGAGCCCACCTGCTGCAACTAAGAGCCAACCAGATTAATTAATTAATTAATTTTTAAAAAACATGACTACCCACAGCTTTTTGGATTTCCACTGACGGGTTAGTAATTCTTGGTGGCTTTCATGGCAGTTTCAAAATTATTTCAATCCCAAAGAACCTTCTGGATTCAGATATTCAGAACATTTGATCATGCCATGAAACTGAGGGTCTTCAGGACAGCAGATACTCAATTTTCAAGAACTGTGCTTCCTTCATGCTCCCCCAATTTTTCAGTAAAATTATACCACTTTTCAACATAAAGCAGCTGTGACCAACAATAGAAATAAAGGCATTCAAGATTTTCATCTTAGAATGACTGACCTCATCTGAGCTTTTCTATAACCCCTTACATTTTAAAGCTGGAAAAGCTTCCTTTTAAAAAAATAAACACCTTTTAAAAACTTGTAACTTCAAGAACTGTTCAAAAGACTTACAGCTAAGGCAGTGTGCTGGTCTAAATGTTTGCCCTTAGATCCCTTCTCTGCTCTTCGCAGGGGACTATATTTGTTTTCTTGTCAACTGGTTTCCAAGCAGCTTTGGGAGGCACAGGAAGAAGGAAGATCTCAAGGAGAAGGGGAAAAGTCCAAGTGTCCTCCCCTTTACTCTGCCTCCCAGCATGGACCAGATTCCATCCATGGCTCCCACTTCTGCCAAGCATCCCTGACTCCACCATTCTAGCTCCTCTGGGCAGCCCGGGTTCCCCGCTCTAAAAACACCATCTCCTCCATTGTTGCTCCAGCCCAGGAGCGGTAGTGAGCTCCAGCTGCTACTAATCTCTGAGTAGCCCCACTGTTCCATTTGGCTTCTCAGCAATTCCTTCACCTGTGTAACCAGAGTCTCTGTATTAAATTCCCTATATTGAAAGAATTACAGTGGTTTCTGTTTTCCTAAGTGGGCTTTGCCTCATACAGGCAATTCAAGTTAAACCATCTGAATATCATTAAGATCATTAAAAACCATCACAGGAGGTGACTGTATTTTGGCCCTGTTCCAAACTGGGGAAATACACACTGGATAATCTTACCAAGGCAAGGAGCAGGCATGAGGGGTGAGAGGTTCTACTTACCTAGTCCCAACTTTTGCTCCCGTGGTCTTAGAAGCTGTAAGAATAAGAAATGGCATTTTAACACAAATAATCGAAAATCTGACTAATAAAAACTCTTTTTTAATAAGTGCTCACTCATTTTAACAGAAATACAGCTGCATTTATTAGACCTTAAAGCAGAATATGCTTAACATTTTTTGCCAAAGTAAAAAAAGCATTTAGTAACAAATCAAATAATTTAATAGCTTTCAAGGAAAAGTAACATTCTTTCACCCAAACCCCACAGACCAAATCTTAAACTCCGCCCCCTGCCGCACCCCAGAGCTATCCACCAAAAAAACATTTTTTTATGTCTATTACTTGATTTATCATTTTAAGCAATATCTATTGATTCCTTCCTAGGAAAACTGAGTATTTAACTCACTTATTCTATACCTTTTTGGAATATTTGATAGCCATGCTTGTTTTCTCAATTCCCTTTGTGATTTTAAATGTTGATACTCCATCCACTTATCTTGACTCTATGCTTGGATGACCTCATCTTATTCTCTATTGGTCCAATGACATGATTTCAGGTTATATTCCTAAGATTAAATTCTTTCTCCTTACAGTTTGTCAGTTAGTCTTTCTACACTTCTTGCTTCATATATAAACACTGACTTAGTTGTTATTTCCCTTTTTCTCTAAATTTCTGGAAAAGTAGAATGCCAAGGTTTTAGTGCTAAGTCTCTGAGGTAGGGGGCTCAAGTAGACTAACTACTGAGCATTTCTTATCCTCCTCCCTCCCCCGCCCCCCGGCACTTGCCAGTGGGTAAGCAGGTTGCCTCAGACTGCAATCTCCAAAGTATTTGCAGTTTAATTTAAACAGGATAGATTTTCTCTTTTTTTTAAAAACTACACGCAAGCTGCTATAGGTCTAGGGGAGGAACAAAGATGATAAAATACATTCCTACCCCATGAGTTTTTATATAGAGGAGAACTAGACATTCAATCAATCATCTATAATAATTACTATTCACTGAACAAAATCAAACCAGACATGTCAGGTTTTATTTGATTTTGTGCTTGACTGTTACTGACAAAATACTGACCTCATCTGGTATTTGCCCTGAAAAAGCAAATCCTTTAAAGTTCATCTTAGATTTTCTATAACCGTATGTTTTAGCTAAAAATCTTTTTTTCAAACAAAGGATAATTTTGTTATTTATAATTTTCAGAACATTCAAAAGTTTATATAAAATAGAAACCACGTTACATAGATAGGGTACCATGGAGCAGTTAAAAGAATGAGGTAATCTGGTGACAAAAGACGACCAAGGTATAATTAAAGAGTAACAGAAGGCTTCCCTGGTGGCGCAGTGGTTGAGAGTCCGCCTGCCGATGCAGGTGACATGGGTTCGTGCCCCGGTCCGGGAAGATCCCACATGCCGCGGAGCAGCTAGGCCCATGAGCCATGGCCGCTGAGCCTGCGCGTCTGGAGCCTGTGCTCCGCAACGGGAGAGGCCACAACAGTGAGAGGCCCGCGTACCGCAAAAAACAAAACAAAAACAAAAGAGTAACAGAATGACACAGGAAGACTGCATTTCTGTTCAAAAACAAAAACACACATGTAAAACCACATTACCTGGTTCTATAGATGTAGACACACACACACGTGCACAAAAAGGTCTGGGGTAACATATACCAAAATGTGGACCGGGGTTCTCCCCCTGGAGAAGGGACTGGGATGCAGATCAAGAAATGCTCATCAGAGGCCTATTCAGTTTTACTGGTAATATTTACATTTGACAAGAATATACTTGTTGGGCTTCCCTGGTGGCACAGTGGTTGAGGGTCCGCCTGCCGATGTGGGGGACGCGGGTTTGTGCCCCAGTCCGGGAGGATCCCACGTGCCACAGAGCGGCTGGGCCCGTGAGCCATGGCCGCTGAGCCTGTGCGTCCAGAGCCTGTGCTCCGCAACGGGAGAGGCCACAACAGTGAGAGGCCCACGTACCACAAAAAAAAAAAAAAAAAAAAGAATATACTTGTTTACTTCTTATGTAATAAAAAGTTCAAATTGTTTCATCTCCTGTGCTTTACTTTCAGACTGCTAATTCCACCCCTCTCCTTTTTTTCCCTCCTCACATCAGTATGATTGCTTTTTCTTACACGAGGCAGGATGGCTTAGTAGATGACTATGGAACCCCCCTGCTAATTTGCTGTGTGACCCCGGGGCAGTAATGGGCACACAGAGCTCACCTCACTCAGCCGTCATCAGAAGAAGCTGTGAATTCACAGGAAGTGTGTGTAAGGGTACAGGGCACATACCCTGAAGAATGCTTACCACAACTGCTTAGAAAATACCATTCGACACTATGATTTGTTTGACAAAAAAACTTACTTTGTAAAAATCTTTATCGTAGAAAATCTTGGTGACGCTTCAGAAAACGATATCAATTTCCACTAGGATCAACACCATTTGAGTGGATCTGTTTTACTGTACTCTCGAAAACGGGTTGGGAGAAAGAATAAAAATAAATCTGCAGCTAAGAAAAGGCTAATCGTACTCTATTTTGCAATTCTTATCAGTGAGGCTCATATTTTTTTCACTTTTGACCATCTGTAGTTCTTTTTTTTTTGCATCGGCAGGCGGACTCTCAACCACTGCACCACCAGGGAAGCCCTGTAGTTCTTGTTTTCATGAATATTTATTTCTGTACATTTGATTAGGATACTGATCTCTTTGTCAGAGAAAATATGTTGGTATTTGGGGATGAACCAAATATTTTTAAGTAGTCAAATCTCTCAATCCTATAGTTATGCTTGACATTTAAAAAGTAATGAATGTGTGTTACACTTCATTATCAAAACAATTTTTAAAAATACTAAACTATAAATAATGACAAAATATAGATGAGTCTATCTGATCTCAAGTTGGGGGATGAAACAAGCCATGTACATCAAACATAATAGAAGCCCTCCAAATCTCATATCTCCCTGCCCTGTGATCACTGTTAACAGTTCAGAATATGTGCCTCCAATTCTTCTATGGTCCCACTCCTGCCATTTATTAATTACCTATGTACCCTTGGAAAGTCACTTAACCTCTAGTCTGTTTCCTCACCTCAAGAGTTAAATTTTTTTTTCTTTAGCTTTTTTTCTAAAATATTCATTTCAGCCAGTTTGAAAGGCTAACAAAGCATCTGTGAATATTTTATCTGAGGTATTGTAAAGTGGTTCCTAATTTTTCCCCCAACTAAATATATATATGTCACCTAAAAAGCAAGCAAGTGCCCTCCCTGGCATAGCTTGTTATTGGCGCGTGCGCACGCGCACACACGTAATGTTCTAGTTTAAATGACCTAAAAGTGATAAAATAATGAATGAATAGGGAATTTCCCTGGTACCACACGGAAATCATGATAGTAAATGATATTTTTTCCTCATTTTAAATTTTGTTGGATTGATGGGAAAAGTGGAACCCTTTGAAGACCATGTTGTTTTAGAATTTGAGATCAATTCATCAGGCATTCCTTAAGATCAATCAATCACACCTCAAGGCTGAGGTTCTTTGACAAAAGTATTCAAAACACTGTTAGGTTGATGTTCCCAGATTAAATGGAAGTGCATAATGAAAGTATTCTATACATTATGTGAATCAGTAGCCCTGGCCCAGAACTTAATAAAAACTGAGGAACTGTTGGCCAAAAATATGAACCTAGCATTACCGGAAGTCACTGCTAGAAGGATGAAAATCTCAGTTTTTATCTCCTCTGTACACTTGTACATCTGCAGACATTCAGAGAGGACTGAGGTGTGCTAGTTCTGTGAATTGCTCGTCTGTGAGATGGAAAGAACCTCTAGTACAGGATAGATTTACCATGTATATAAGAGTAACACATTTCTTTAAATGCTTCTCACCAACTAAGATCTCCTCCAACTGCATAGAAATTATTTCATTATTGGGACTAATCAAGAATATCTGGACCCAGAGCCTATTCTTTTTTTTTTAAATTTTATTTACGTATGTATGTATGTATGTATTTATGGCTATGTTGGGTCTTCGTTTCTGTGCGAGGGCTTTCTCTAGTTGCAGCAAGTGGGGGCCACTCTTCATCGCGGTGCGTGGGCCTCTCACTATCGCGGGCTCTCTTGTTGCGGAGCACAGGCTCCAGACGAGCAGTCTCAGTAATTGTGGCTCATGGGCCTAGTTGCTCCGCGGCATGTGGGATCTTCCCAGAGGAGGGCTCGAACCTGTGTCCCCTGCATTGGCAGGCAGATTCTCAACCACTGCGCCCCCAGGGAAGCCCAAGCCTATTCTTTATGATGCTTAATTGCCATTTCTTGAAATGCAAATATCAATAAAGGTTCTCCAAGAGACTTCTTCGTTCCTTTTTATGGCTGAGCAATATTCCATTGTATATATATGTACCACATCTTCTTTATCCATTCCTCTGTTGATTGACATTTAGGTTGCTTCCAGGTCCTGGCTATTCCAAGAGACTTCTTTATTCCTATATCAATCGTTCTCTGTTGGGAAGAGGGACAATTCTGCCCACAAAGGGAGGGACACTCGATGTTATCCAGAGGTATTTTTGGTTGCCACACTGAGGAGGGGGGCTGCTGCTGCATCTCGTGGGTAGAGTCCAGGGATGATCCTAACATCCTACAACATACACGACAGTCCCTCACAGCAAAGACCTATCAGGTCCCAAGGTCAGTAGTGCTGAGATTGAGAAATTCTGGTCTATACAAATTACAAAATACCCCAAGCCTAGAATGTGTTTTCTAATTAAACCTGGATTTAATGTATGCTTTTGGCCCAAGAATTAGCTGAAGTGATCTCACAAGTATGCTCCAACGTTTATAAAGCCAAAACACTGATCAAAAATAAAAATTACAAAGCTATTACAAAATGAACTCTACATCTGCCTAAGTTACTCCTGTAGAAGAACAACAGGCTTTAAGGCACAGTGGGAATATCTAAAGTTTAAGACTCAGAAAGTCAATCCAAATACTTCCACAAGACTGTTCTACAGATAAAAATAAAAATGCCAAGTTCCCTGAAAAATCATGTTTCACATGAAAACAATCAGTCACCTTTCCCAGCTACAAGCTAGCTGTAGGCAGGATTCTCTACTGACAGTATGAGAATACCTAGAGAAAGGGAGTGCTAAAGAACAAGACACATTACTAACTGCAACCTAGCTCTACCAATATTCCTTCTCATTTCAGTTTCATGCTTTAATTCTGCCCTTCAAGGAAACTGATCTGCAGAGTCAGACATAAAAACAGAGTTCATCCGAAGGCTCACTATCTTGCTGTAAACCTACCACTGGCTCAACATATCAAAGACATGTAAAATCTCAAGCACAATGAAAATGCATCTAAACCCCAGGTGTGTAAGTTGCTCTTTAACTTTTTCAGTTTCTAGACAGACTGAATTTAAGCACTGTTCATCCATCATCTTTCCCCAATATAAACATAACTGATATGATAGAAAAATGACTTACAATTTTGTCTGACCCATAGATCTTCTCCAACTGTTCAGCAACATCCCTTGTTCCATCTGGGCTTCCATCATCTATGATTATAATTTCATAGTTGAAGCCACTAAAATAAAAAAAATTAAATTTTTTTAAATTTAAACTACTGCTTGGAGACAGTAGTCTCAAATGAAAAAATGATTTTAAAATCACTAATTCCTCCCCAGTATAAGTGGAAATTTATTGCCATGTTAAGCACCAAGGAAAACTTTAATTATCAAATGACATAAATGTCAAATATTTACTATGTCACCTCCCAACTACGTACGTTGCTGGAAAATGCTATACAGTCCTGATATGTTAAAATTCTCACAGAAAACATACTCTTTCGTTAAAAAAATTATAGTGATCATATATATTATATACCATAGGATATCATATAAAATTTTATACCTACTTGGGAAATGGAATTGTGGAACTTTAATATCAAGTCTTAGTTACATAAAATATTTCAAAAATATATTTAAAGATATCAAGTCAGCTGAATAGCTCTGGGTGATTATTCTTTTTAATTTAATCCATGAATAGATAAATCTGATTTAATTTCACCCTTAAAATACCCACTTGAGAATGGTGACAGTCTTTTACATCACTATTTCAAACAGTTATACCCATTATCCCACACTATCAAAACAAACAAACAAAAAAACCCAACACCCCCAGAGCATAGAATGACAAAAGATGTCAGTGCTTCAAAATTAACATCTTTTCGTTGTTCCCATTAACTTCATGTGACAGTTTTTATTCTAAAAACAAGCCAGCACAATACTTGGATGTACCTGTGATCACCATCATATCTCTCCCCACCTCCCTTTAAAGAAAACATTCTTTTTGTTAACTTTATTGGGAAACTTAAGGGGAAAGAAAAGGAGATACAGACAAACCCCCGAAACCCAACATTCTGCTTCCTCTGGTCCTGCTTGAAGAAACAAATGCGAGGAAATCAACCAGAAAACACATTCTATTGTTAAAAGCTTTAAAAAGTCGGCCCCAGCAAACTTGGAAGAAAGCAAAACACATCCTATCTTCTAAGAGTACATAAGATGACTTCAGTTTCCAACAGTGCATTAAATTTGGCTCGTAAAGCCAAAAAAAGTTAAGATGTTGGACTTCCCTGGTGGTCCACTGGTTAGGACTTTGCCTTCCAGTGCAGGGGGTGCAGGTTCCATTCCTGGTCAGGGAGCTAGGATCCCACATGCCTCGTGGCCAAAAAAACCAAAACATGAAACAGAAGCAATATTGTAACACATTCAATAAACACTTAAAAAAAAAGTTAAAATGTTAATTCTAGTTGTTGTTCTGAAAGAGATATACTTCATAAACAAATGGAGTCATTCATAAGCAAAATTACTGCCCTCTCCACTTCAAAGCACCCACACCACCTGAGGGTGAGGTAGTTAAAGGAAACAAGCTGAGCACACTTTAGATTACCTGACTGCCGTCTGAAAAGAAAATAGCTGTTTCCGTCATTAAACTTCATTTTGATTAAAAAAAATCCACCCAGAAACTACTGAAAGGTAAACTGCACTACATAAAAAAATTAAAGAATAGAGCAAAAAATATTGTATAATCAGAAGACAAGCTTCAACAAGATCAGCTACATGACAATTTCTCTCATCTGGAAAGAGCTTGAGAAATCAAAATATAACTTAAAGAAAAAAGGGTTAAAAGCTACGGATAAAAAAACTTTGAAAAGCCGTGAATGTGAGGATAGTTATTTCATTCAAAGAATTATAATCAAAACAGCAGTATCTTTCACCAATTAACATTTCCAACAATGTAGGTTTAATAAAACTGGCTGGTTGGTGGGGCAACAGGCCCTCTCTGATGAATGTTGGAGAGTCCTAAGCCGGTACTATCTTTTTTGAGAGCAATTTATCATTAAGTATCAATCTAAGCACATCTCTGTCGACTCAGCAATTACAGCACAAAGACTTTATCCACGGTATACTAGTAAAAGTAAGAATGTGTAAGGAGCACTTCTTACATGTCAAGCACTTTTCTCAATGCTGTTAAATACGTTGTGCACAAAGTCCCTATTCTCATTTGTAAAGTTAAAGTCAAAAGAGAAAAACAGAAAAACTCTGGAAATAATCCGTGTTCATTGATATGACCCGGTTAGAAAAATTATAACACAGCCATATGATATTACCCAATTTCCACAATAATTTGCGAAGTTTGTATGTGCTGATATGGAAAGATCTTCAAAGATTTACACATGATCCCATTGGTGCAACCGTAAAACAAGTTACTTCGTACTGATACCACGATTTTCTGAAGTTTAAAAAAAACTGTATAACTCTTTCAAATTCAACTCCAAAATCTCTGTTTAACAATCACATCAAACATCCACCAGCGAATCTGCCCTTCTGCCCTCTCCAGAAAGGATGTCCAGCCCAGCAGCAGCTCCCTAACCCACAGAGCCCAAACCTCATGCTTACATAAGCCCTCAGCACCCGGGCGGGAGTGAGCGGCCTCACTGAGAGTCCTGGCTCCTGCCGCAGATCCTAACCACCTAGATAGAGGGAGGAGTGAGGTCAGGCTTTCGGCCTCGCAGTAATTAAAAGGGTGGCTAGGGACTTCCCTGGCGGTCCGGTGGTTAAGATTCTGAGCTCCCAACGCAGGGAACATGGGTTCGATCCCTGGTCCGGGAACTAAGATCCCACATGCTGCGGGCGCATGCCAAATATAAAATAAAACAATAAAAGCAAACAAGTAAAAGGGGGGCCAGCCCTTCTAAGAAAAAAGCGGGGTGAGGTATAAGGGAGTGTATAATAAAGGAGTGTGTCACAAAACCCAAGGGCAGATATAAGAACCCGAGACACAGAGAGAACCCGGGAAGTATCCGCCTCCTTCCTCGTAGGGTGGCTTCCTCCCCAAGGCTTCCAGCGGGAGACAGAAGAGAAGCCAGGCAGGGGGCCGCCTCTCGCAGCCAACTGCCGACACCCAGGCCGGGAAAGCCAGCTGATCTCATTCCTCTAGGAGGGCGGCCGGGCGCGCTACCTCTCGGAGAAGCTCTTCACCAGCAGCCACACAATGAGCGGTAGGTTCTCGCGCTCGTTGTAGGTGGGCAAAAGCACCGAATACTTGTCTTGTCGCGGGGTGCGCGGCTCTGGCTCCCGCGGAGACCTAGTAGACGGTCCACTCGCTTCCCCGGAGGCCATGGCAGAGCTGCACCAGGCGACGGAAGCGGAATGACGTCAACGCGGCGCGGGAAGAGGACGCGTCGGAACGTACTAAAGCCGGGAGGAGGGGATGGTCCGGGTGGCGAGTTCTAGACCTCCTAAGGCTCTCTGCGTAGTTCCATTGGAAACAGTCAGGACTTGTGACTCTTTCAAGTTGAATCTGACGGTTGCTTCAGAAAAATACATATCTGTTAATCACCTTTCCCCAAGCTCCATAGAGTTGTTTAGTTTATTCCAGTCGCAAGACGAGGGAAAGCCGGAAACGGAAATGCCTTTGACAACCTCCCAAAGAGGCTGCCATGGCGGCCAGGGAGGAGGTGCTTACTTTGCAGGCTGAAGTTGCCCAGCGTGAGGAGGAGCTGAGTTCCCTGAAGCGGAGGCTGGCGGCGGCTCTTCTGGCCGAGCAGGAGTCAGAGCGGTTGGTTCCGGTGTCTCCCCTGCCGCCGAAGGCCGCCCTGTCCCGAGATGAGATTCTGCGCTACAGCCGGCAGCTCGTGCTGCCTGAGCTGGGCGTGCAGGGACAGCTGCGCCTGGCGACCGCGTCCGTGCTGGTCGTGGGCTGCGGGGGGCTCGGCTGCCCACTGGCGCAGTACCTGGCAGCGGCCGGCGTCGGCCGCCTGGGCCTTGTGGACTACGACGTAGTAGAAGTGAGCAACCTGGCCCGCCAGGTGCTGCACGGCGAGGCACTGGCCGGCCAGGCCAAGGTCTTTTCGGCTGCCGCTACCCTGCGCCGTCTCAATTCGGCGGTGGAGTGCGTGCCCTACGCCCAGGCGCTTACGCCAGCCACGGCGCTAGACCTGGTTGGCCGCTATGACGTGGTGGCTGATTGCTCCGACAACGTGCCCACTCGCTACCTGGTTAACGACGCCTGTGTGCTAACCGGCCGGCCCCTGGTGTCGGCCAGCGCCCTGCGCTTCGAGGGCCAACTCACAGTCTACCACTACGGCGGTGGGCCTTGCTATCGCTGCGTGTTTCCGCAACCACCTCCGGCGGAGACGGTGACCAGCTGCGCGGATGGCGGGGTGCTTGGTGTGGTTACCGGGGTCCTGGGCTGCCTGCAGGCGCTGGAAGTGTTGAAGATCGCTGCAGGTCTGGGCCCCTCTTACAGTGGCAGCCTGTTGCTCTTTGATGCCCTCGGAGGTCATTTCCGCTGTATTCGGCTGCGGAGGCGCAGGCCCGACTGTGCAGCTTGCGGGGAGCGGCCCACTGTGACTGATCTGCAGGACTACGAAAGCTTCTGTGGCTCCTCGGCCACCGATAAGTGCCGCTCCCTACAGTTACTGAAACCAGAGGAGCGAATTTCTGTCGTCGACTATAAGCGACTTCTGGATTCCGGGTCACCCCACGTGTTGCTGGACGTCAGGCCTCCAGTGGAGGTGGACCTGTGTCGGTTGCCTCACTCCCTACACATCCCTTTGAAACATTTGGAACGGAGGAATGCGGAGAGCCTGAAACTCTTGGGAGAAGCAATCCGGGAAGGGAAGCAGGGCACACAGGAAGGGGTATCTCTCCCCATTTATGTGATCTGCAAACTGGGCAATGACTCCCAGAAAGCCGTGAAGATCCTGCAGTCCTGGACAGACTTAGACTCTTTAACAGTTCGGGATGTTGTGGGAGGCCTCATGGCCTGGGCTGCCAAAATCGATGGAACATTTCCGCGATACTGAGATGGCCGGTAGAGTCTGACCAGCGAAAGATGTGGGTTGTCATGTTACCTAAAGTTTTTTTGCCTTTATGAATGTATTTGCATTTTTTTCAGTAATGTACGGAACAGCCTGGGATTCTCCAATATCTGCGGATAGGTGGACTTCTTTTTATAAGGAGCTTTTTAATTGTAACTTACTGGGTGATGTAGCAATTAAGGGGTTATAACACTGTTCCTCTGAACTGTCTTGTGTTTGCAGCACTTGGATGGTGTGTTGAACAGGTGGGATAGAATGTAAGTGACAGGACTTTGTGTTTTGAACTGCAGGTCATTTGCGTGTCCTGCCTTTTTTAAAGCTCTTTAAAGTTGTCCATTTTATTGCTTGGAAAGGTGTAATATAGTTACTGAATTGATCATGGATGATATAGTTAAGATAAGTTTATTGTTTACTAAGACATTCTTTGGGTGTTATTTCTAATTCAAATGATGGAACATGCCCTAGAGAATTCAGTGTTTAAAATGTAAATTGTTAAAACATTAAAATGAAAATTAGCTGGGAAGTGGTCATTCGATTAAATATTTTCAGTTAATAGCCAAGTAAGATATTTACAGTCTAGCAAGATAGAAACCACCTTTGTAGCATGTCAGTTTCTTTTATAAATTGCTGTTGTTTTCTTAGACTTAACTTCAGGGTCCACCTTATGTGGACACAAACAGAAATTTCTAAACTGTGTGGTTTGGCTTGCTTTGGAATCTTCAAGTCCCAAGTCCCAGCCTTCTGCCCTCCCCTGTCCTTTTGTCCCTGTCCAACCTGTTATTTTTATTTTTGTCTTTACTGTATGGCCAGAATGCCAAATATAATATTGAATTAAAGTGAAATAATGAACATTCTTCTCTCCTTTGCAGTTTCAGGTGAAGAACTTTGAATATTTAACCAATATTACTTGTTATTGCTTTACTGTAGATAAATACCTCCTATCAGATTAAATAAAATTCTGTATAGTTCTGCATTTTTATGTGCTTTTTTCTTCTGTTAATGTTGTGAATTACATTTTTTTTTATTGTGGCAAAAATACCCCCACATAACTTAAAATTCACCCTCCTGACAGTCGCCACATGTACAATACAATATTGTCAACTCTGTGCACATGCTGGGCACCAGATTCCAGAAGCCTCCATCCTGCGTGACTGAGACTTTATACCCACTGAACAGCTCCCCGCCTCTCCCCTTTAATTTACCTTTTCTATTTTGATTTAATCTATTCCAGTGTTTTATAGCAGTATAAAATGTTGGTGTTTTTATGTTTGTGTACTTATTAAATAGCTTTTTCATGAAATGGCAGGTAGTTTGCCCAACTTCCAACGTATTATGCAACAAAATTAAAAGCAAAAATTGGGTATGTGAGTATATAGTAGAGGCAAATTGAACAATCCATGATATATCAAAAGGGGGCCTCTATTCTCTAACTGATTGTTGTGTGGCAGGCTATAATCATCAGAAATCACAGATGTAAATGTAAAATGTTTGTATCTCTGAGTACAATTTTTTTTTTTTTTTTTTTGCGGTACACGGGCCTCTCACTGTTGTGGCCTCTCCTGTTGCGGAGCACAGGCTCCGGACGCGCAGGCTCAGCGGCCATGGCTCACGGGCCTAGCCGCTCCGCGGCATGTGGGATCTTCCCGGACCAGGGCACAAACCCACGTCCCCTGCATCGGCAGGCGGACTCTCAACCACTGCGCCACCGGGGAAGCCCTCTGAGTACAATTTTTAAAGATTAAAAGCGTTGTGGGCCAGACAAAACCCTCTGCAGGTCAGAATTTCTCACCAGTTTGCAACCTCTGACACAGACTCTTGTTTTATGATAAAAGGATGGTATTGTTTAATAATCAAATTCAAAATTAGACATCACTTTTTGAGTGTGAGACATATTATAGCTCATTTTGGAATAGGCATGCTTAAAGTATGATAGGCCTTTGTTATAAAGACAAAGCAGGTTTCTTATGACTGTTTCTTCCAAGGAGAGGTGGAAATAAATGACAGACCTGGAGAGGAGAACAAAGATGGCTGGCCTCTGTCACACTTCTTACTCCTGGGAAGTGAGCTAATTCTGATATATATCAGGAAACAATCAGGTGGACAGAGGAGGAACTAGTTCATACTGTAAAGACAGATGTCCTAAAGTTAGGCAGCTTTGCTAGTTCCTGCAAACCTGGTTGTCAGTGGGACAGGCAACAGAAGTTGACCCTGACTGATTGAGAGAAGGGCTTACTAAAGTGATCTGAGGGCTTCCCTGGTGGCGCAGTGGTTAAGAATCCGCCTGCCAATGCAGGGGACATGGGTTTGAGCCCTGGCCCGGGAAGATCCCACATGCCGCAGAGCAACTAAGCCCGTGTGCCACAACTACTGAGCCTGCGCTCTAGAGCCCGCGAGCCACAACTACTGAGCCCGCGTGCCACAACTACTGAAGCCCGCGAGCCACAACTACTGAGCCTGCGTGCCACAACTACTGAAGCCCGCGCGCCTAGAGCCCGTGCTCTGCAACAAGAGAAGCCACCGCAATGAGAAGCCCGTGCGCCAAACGAAGAGTAGCCTCCGCTCACTGCAACTAGAGAAAGCCCATGCACAGCAATGAAGACCCAACATAGCCCAAAATAAATAAAATGTAAAAAAATTTTTTTAAAAAAGCTTTAAAGTGATCTGAGGTGTTTTTGAGAATTTGGGGGAAGACTCGAAACTGTACTTCCAGGAACGATGCCCAAGACCATGCACAGAACTGACCTGAGAACTCTATGCTGTGCTGTTCCATCTAGTACTAGAGGAAGCTGGCAGCACAGCCTCGCCAAACTCACTTGACTTGGCTCCATGCTCTTCCAGAAAGCCCAACACCTCAGCCACAGCCTAGGGGCCAGAGAGCAGAGTTTCTTTCCACCACTCTTTACTGAGTCAGTCTTATGAGGGTGTGTCTGGTAAGTAGAGCCTGGTCCCATGCCTTCATCCTAGCTGCAAGAGCCGCTGGGAATTTGAGTTCCGACATCTACAGTAGGGAGGCTGAACTCATGACCTGGGATTTTTCTCAGATTAGGGAATGATTTTTCAGAAGATTGGCTGTTAAGAATATGACAAGTATCCATCACAGGATCCAGATCTTTTTATTCTTTGAAATTCTCTTTTCTCTTGTAGCTAGCATTTTACAATCAGATGGGATTTGAACCAGATAACTTTTTCCTTTTCATTGACCCTCAAGTGTACCAGTTACCATTCTAAGCTCTGGGATAAAGAAAGATGAACAAGAGGGAATTCCCTGGTGGTCCAGTGGTTAGGGCTCTGCGCTTCCCCTGCTGGGGGCCCAGGTTCAATCCCTGGTCAGGGAACTAACATCCCACAAGCTGCGAGGTGCAGCCAGAAAAAAAAAAAGAGATTTCCTATTGCTATGGAGTTTACATTTAAATGGACAGGGGGAGACAAGTCAACAAGTAGGTTAGTGATAAGTGCTATAAAAGACAAAACTATGTGATGTATTGGAGTGGGGAGGGGAAGCTATTTTGGATAGATTCAGAGAAGGGTTGACATGAAACACAAAGCCTGAGTGGTGAGAAGAAGCCAGTTAGGTCTGGGAGAACATCCCATACTGGAAGGAATACAAGTGGGAAGACCCTGAGACAAATAAACCTGTAATGTTCGGGAAACTTGAAGAGGCATGTGAGGCTGTGAACGGCTGGGGAGAGTAGAACAAGGTGAGGTTTAGGGAGATAGGGAACGTACCATGTAGGTTGTAGACCATAATAAGGGTTTTTTATTTTAAGTAAAATAACAACTAACATTTATTGAGCACTTACTGGTGATTTGGGATTTGAACCCAGGTGGTCTGGCTGGAGAGCCTGTGCCCTAAGCAGTATGCTATGCTGACTCTCAGTGAGAACTTTGTAATTGTTGTATATGTTTTCATTTTTGAAAAACAACCTATGCCCTGATAATCGCAGAATGGAAAGAGCTTGTATTTCAGATGCAACACAATTGTACTCTGATGCACTTGGTTTGCAGACCTCTCTCTAGGGAAAGAACCCCAGAGTGAAATCCCTGGGAGCCCTCTGACACACCTAGGCAGTAATATCCAGTTAATCAGGAGCCACTTTGGTCAGGGAGGGTGAGAAATAAAGTCTCAGCGTAAGGAGTCACAGCTAGTAAATAGAACGGTGGCCAAGGAGGGGGGTCAAAAAAGGGCAGTAAGTCGCCTGAGAATGTTCCCATGGGAGATGAGGTGGTTTTTTTTTTTTTTTTTTTTTTTTTTTTGTTGTTGTTGTTGTTTAAGCTTGTTTATGTTTAATTAGCTGCTCCCCCCCACAGAAGCAGAGGGTCCCCTGGGAGCCTGAGGTCAGGTATGTGGCCCAGTTTGTTCTACCCAGGAGATTTCTTTATTTTCATAGGTGTATTTTCTCAGGGTTCCATATGTAACATGAGGTAGACCTGTCCAGGTAAGAGTAAAATCTCATCACTAGAAATCATGCACCTGCTGAAGATTCAAGATAATTCTGGAGTTGGTTGGGAATATTAGGAAGACTACTGTGGTGCAGGAGTGGGAAAATATTTTGCAATAAAACAGTAAAAGGGGTTAATTCATACCTTTGATGAAATATAATTTCCAAAGCACTCAGGATGTGGGAGAAAGCTAATCAAATCAGCCCAGAGTTTGGGTGATAAATAGTATATATACAGTTTACTATAATTCACTATGAAGTCCTATATATTGACACTGATTCTGGTTTCTAATCTTTAGTCCAATTATTCAGAATTTAAAAAACAATAAATTGTGACTTATCCAGGTGTTTTTTTCCTGACTATTAACGCCATCTGTTGGACACGTTGCTGAAGAAAAGGAAAGAGAAAAGGCTTATATTTTAAAAGTTCCCCTCTTGGTGGCACCTTGGTTTAAAAGGTGTCAGAGTAGAGTGACATTGATGGAAGATGTGTGGGGCATTATTTTTAATTAACAGTATTTTCCTTACCCAGTGCTTCCAGATGAGGGAGGCCTGAAACCAATTGGAATTGAACAGACCAAAGTTCAGGTGAGTTGAAACAGTTGACCCTCAAGTAGAAGAAATCTCCCAGGCAAGGCTTGCTATGTGTAAGAGCAAAGGGAAGCAGTGCCTTTACAATCTTGACTTGGTCATCCGTGGTAAGCTCTGAGTTGTCTACCCAACAGCCTTCCCACTCCCACCTCCTTTTTCCTGGCAGTGCTGAAAATGTCAGACTCCTTTCCCAGCCTCCCGTGCAGTTTTGGAAGAACCTGCACTTCTAAACAATTTATTCCATCACATACAGTTCAAATCTGTCTACTTCTCACTGTCTCTGCTGCTGCCACCCTAATCAAGCCATCTCTCCATCAAATGTATCACTTTTTAGGGACACACGCAGCATCAATCGCACCGTGGAGCACCAAGAACCAAGTATCGCTCTTAGGTCTTCAGATAACGAAAGAGGTACCTGTGTACAGCAGGGACTGCCGGCCTCATAAATGTCTTTTTGGTAATCTTGAGACCTGTGAAGGAAAACAGGACTTTTAGATCACGTTTCTCTTAGTGACGTAATGAACAAGACTTATCTACTTTGTACAGGGCTCAAAGGGATTTGCAAACTCAGTAACTCCAGGGGCTAGGCAAGTAAAGAAATGAGTAAAGGTGGTCAGCTAGGGACCATGGTGAAGCAGAAACACAGGTCCCATCGAAAGCCACTATACAGCTAGCTCACTTTGCCATACAGGAACGTGGTTACAGTGTTGACAAATGTTTCAGTGTTTTAAGAAAATCTGAACATTTGGAGTTTTCCACGAGATCTCCTAATTTTAAAATGTTGAAAACAAAGTTTAAAATTCCAAAACTCTTTTCGCATTGAAGCATACGCATAGGAGGCTGAAGAGAGCCTTTAGGCTTAAACAGGAAAAACCAAACCAAACCAACCAACCAACAAAAAACCCAAAACACATGATTTGCATCTTATTTAACTTGGTGGCCACGGATGTTACTGAGTGGTGGGAGACACCTAAAGCGGCTTTAACAGTTTGTTAACACCTGTAATTTGTGTTTTTCATTCTTTTTGTATTTATAAGCTAATCATCTTAGTTAAAGTTTTGAAGGAAAGTATACTTTTTGCTCATTTTAATGTCATGTAAGTTAATATGTAAAGTGGTTTGAGTGATATTTTTCAGAGGACTGAGAAATTGGAATTGGGAAGCTGCATGTGCTATCAGGCAATATCATTTGCTTTTCCTCGTATTCTGGTGAATTGGTGATTGAATGTAATTTTTTAGAAAAACGTACCTGCATAATAGAAAATCAGAGTGAAGATGGAAGAGTATAGGGACAGAAAGGAGAGTTTGCACTTGATACTTTGGGAGATTTGCACCTGTAGTGTTTTGGGCTGGATTAGACCCATAAACGAACGTTTATTTAATAACAGCAGGAAAAAGAGTAGTAAATGGATTGTTTAAAAAAAAAACTGTTGAAAGATGATTCACAATGATTATCTGAAAAGGAGTTTTTATTATCCTCTAAAACATTTACTTCTAATTTAAAGAAGCAATATGCCTTCAAAGCATCAATAGCACATCAATGTTATGATCATACTCTTTGTTTAAAAACATGCTTAGTTTTAAAAAAGTAATTCATGCTCATGGTAAATTTGAACAGCTCAAAGGTATATATACTAAATGCAATGTGGTATCCTGGATTGAATCCTGGAGCAGAAAAAGGATATCAGTGGAAAAACTGGGGAAATCTGAATAAAGTCTATAGTTTAGCTTAGTTAATTTCTTAGTTTTGGAGAACACCATAATTTGAAAAGATACACACACCCCAATATTCATTGCAGCATTATTTGCAATAGCCAGGACATGGAAGCAACCTAAATGTCCATCAGTAGAGGAATGGATAAAGATGTGGTACATATATACAATGGAATATTACTCAGCCATAAAAAAGAATGAAATAATGCCATTTGCAGCAACATGGATGGACCTAGAGACTGTCATACTGAGTGAAGTAAGTCACATAGAGAAAGAAAAATATCATATGATATCGCTTATATGGAATCTAAAAAATGGTACAAATGAACTTATTTACAAAACAGAAATAGAGTCACAGATGTAACAAACAAACAAACAAAAAAGTTATGTTTACCAGGGGAAAGGGGGGAGGGATAAATTGGGAGACTGGAAATGACATATACACACTATTATACATAAAAGAGATAACTAATAAAGACCTACTGTACAGCACAGGGAACTCTACTCAATACTCTGTAATGGCTTATATGGGAAAAGAATCTTAAAAGGAGAGGATAAAAAAAAAAAAAGAGAGGATATATGTACATGTGTAACTGATTCACTTTGCTGTACAGTAGAAACTAACACAACATTGTAAATCAACTATACTCCAATAAAAATTTTAAAAATAAAAAAAAAAATAAAATAATTTAAAAAATTATAATTCTCAAAAAAATTGTTTTTAGTTTTGACACATGAACCAGGGGTATATAAGATATTAACATTAGGAGAGACTGGGTGAAGGGTATACAGGAACTCTGTTTACTATCTTTGCACTTTAAAATTATTTAAAAATAAAAAGTTTAAAAGCAAAACAAAAAATAGTGTATTGAGAAAGTGCAAGTCTTCCTTCCCACTACTAACTCCCATCCTTTCAGTTCCTTCCCTAGAGACAATCTCTGTAACCAGCCTTATACATGCATTTTTGTAGATATAGCTCTTTAAAATAAATGATATTTACACTGTTCCTATACTTTGTTTTTTTAAAAACAAGTGTGTACTGTCCACTGTTCCAGTTTCTCTCATTTCACATAGATCAGCCTCAATCTTTTACTTATTTATTTATTTGGTTGTGTCGGGTCTTAATTGTGGCCAGTGGGCTCCTTAGTTGCAGCATATGGGGTCCTTAGTTGCGGCAGGCGGCTTCTTTAGTTGTGGCTTGCCAGCTCCTTAGTTGTGGCATGCAAACTCTTAGTTGTGGCATGCATACAGGATCTAGTTCCCTGACCAGGGATTGAACCCAGGCCCCCTGCATTGGGAGCTTGGAGTCTTAACCACTGTGCCACCAGGGAAGTCCCCAGCCTCAATTTTTTTTTTTTTTTTTTTTTTTTTTTGCAGTACGCGGGCCTCTCACTGTTGTGGCCTCTCCCGTTGCGGAGCACAGGCTCCGGACTCGCAGGCTCAGCGGCCATGGCTCACGGGCCCAGCCGCTCCGCGGCATGTGGGATCCTCCCGGACCGGGGCACGAACCCGTGTCCCCTGCATCGGCAGGCGGACTCTCAACCACTGTGCCACCAGGGAAGCCCTCAGCCTCAATCTTTTAAACCGACATTTAGAGTGCCATATACATGCTCTCGGTGTTCTTTAACCAGTTCCCCCATTGAACGACATTTAGGATTTTCACAGTCTTTTGCTATTAGTAATAGTACTTCAGAGAATATCTTGATATGTATATCTTTGTACAAATACATTTAACAATAATGATAAAGTGCTTACTATGTACCCCACAGAGTTCTAGGGTTACCTGTGAGAGTTCATTTGTAGGATGAGTTTCCTCAAAATGGAATTCTGCCAAAAAATATGTCCAGTTCAAATTTTGAGTAGGCAGTGCCGAAGTCCCTTTCCAGGGGGCTGTATTAATGCATACCAACATGCCTAAGAAAGGCTATTTCCCAACACACTCGCCAGCATAGTCTTTTTAAACTTTTAGATCTTTGCCAATCTGATAGTTTTTTAAAAATCTCGTTATTTTACATTTTTTATTATAAGTAATTCTGAGCAGTTTTTCATGTGCTTAAATGTCTTCTCAAATTTAAAAAATCTGTTTATTCTTAGCTCTTTTTTTCCTACTGAACTGTGTGTTCTTATTCTTATTGATATATACAGTTAAGAAAGACTGCTTAGGGGGGAAAAATCTGTATTCCTTAGCAAAAGAGATTGGAATGAATTCATTCTGCAGACATTTATTGAAAG
The DNA here is from genome assembly GCF_949987515.2 of Delphinus delphis. NCBI lineage: Eukaryota > Metazoa > Chordata > Mammalia > Artiodactyla > Delphinidae > Delphinus > Delphinus delphis. The sequence goes on along the minus strand of NC_082697.1, from coordinate 10,602,611 downwards.
TCTACTCTGTACCAGGCACTAGCCAAGTTCTGGGGATACCAGATAATTAGAATATGGGGCTTGCCCTCTAGGCGTTCATATCTCAACTTTATACGGGTAATTTATAGAGCCCTTTCCCACCTGCATTATTTCATTTAATCCTTCAACAACTCTGAGAAAAAGGTAACTCCCTCTTGTTCATAGGCTCCTCTTCTCTGTTTTTACCAACAATAGATTTCCCTGAAATAACTTCATTGGCAGGATGCCTTGTCCTCAAAGTGGAATCCTTCTGTCACTAACGAGATCAGGCTCTCTGTTCCTGTGTAGCATTTTAGGGACGTTTCTATTGTAGACTGGATAAATTTTTCAGCTGTTCTCGAAGTATTTTATGTATCTTGATCATCATCAGAAACTTGGAGCCATGGTGGGACATTGTGAGTGCAATGAATGGCCGCTATGAAGCTTGTCCCTGTTGGTCCACTGTTGGTCTCCTGATGGGGTCAGATTCACTTCAGTGCAGACTCTGATCTTCTTTTCAGAGTAGATGGTTGGAGTCAGGGCACTTGGGACACCTAGACCATTAGCTAAGCACAGATATTTCTGACACACATTCTTTATTCCCAATGCATGGCTTGCATAGACTGTTTCATTTAAGATTCTCTGTGTACATATTTTTTTCAAGATTTTTAAAAAATTTATTTTATTTTATTTATTTTTGGCTGTGTTGGGTCCTTGTTGTGTGTGCACTGGCTTTCTCTAGTTGCGATGAGCAGGGGCTACTCTTTGTTTTGGTGCATAGGCTTCTCATTGTGGTGGCTTCTCTTGTTGTGGAGCACGGGTTCTAGGTGTGTGGGCTTCAGTAGTTGTGGCCCAGGGGCTCTAGAGCGCAGGCTCCATAGTTGTGGCACACAGGCTTAGTGGCTCTGCAGCATGTGGGATCTTCCCGGACCAGGGATCGAACCCGTGTCCCCTGCATTGGCAGGCAGATTCTTAACCACTGTGCCACCTGGGAAGCCCCTCTCTGTGCACATATTTATAATACAATTTTGCACTTGAGTTTCCTGATTTGGAAACAAGCATTTCATGGGAACCGTTTTTCCTTGGTTGAATTTCTGAAAGCCAGATATACAGGGATAATGGCTTTAGCACAATGCTTTTCCAGGTCCAAGGCAATTTTGAAGTTTTGGTATTAGAAACTCCTATGTGGGCTTCCCTGGTGGCGCAGTGGTTAAGAATCCGCCTGCCAATGCAGGGGACACGGGTTCGATCACTGGTCCGCGAAGATCCCACATGCCGCAGAGCAACTAAGTCCGCGAGCCACAAGTGCTGAGCCTTCGGTCTAGAGCCCGTGGGCCACAACTACTGAGCCCGCGTGCCTAGAGCCTGTGATCCGCAACAAGAGAACCCACCGCAATGAGAGGCCCGTGCACCACAACGAAGAGTAGCCCCCGCTCGTCGCAACCAGAGAAAAGCCCATGTGCAGCAACAAAGACCCAATGCAGCCTAAAATAAAATAAATAAATAAAAATTTTTGAATTTTATTTTACTTATTTTTTATACAGCAGGTTCTTATTAGTTATCTATTTCATACATATTAGTGTATACATGTCAATCCCAATCTGCCAGTTCATCCCACCACCACCACCCCTCTGCCACTTTACCCCTCAGTGTCCATACGTTTGTTCTCTACAACTGTGTCTCTATTTCTGCCCTGCAAACCGGTTCATCCGTACCATTTTTCTAGGTCAAATAAATAAATTTATATTAAAAAAACCCTCCCACATGTAATAAAATTATACAAAAAGGTCTATTCTTGAGTTCTTGATTTAGTCTTTGTTCTAAGAATGAGGTCATAGTTTGCAATAACTTAACTTCCATTAAATAAAATTATTTTTAAAAATTTATTTTGGAGTAATTAGAGATGCACAGGAAATTGCAAAAAAAAAAAAAAAAAAAATGTACAGAGAGTCCCTGTATGCTCCACCAGTTTTCCAAGTCCCCATCTTGCATAACTATGCTACAATATCAAAACTAGGGAAATCACATTAATGCAATCCACAGACTTTATTCAAATTTCATCAGTTATACATGAATTCGTGTGTGTGTGTATGTGTGTGTGTGTAGCTCTAGGAAGTTTTATCAAGTGTAGATTCAAATAACCACAGTCAAGATACAGAGCTACTCCTTTACTGCAAGGCCCCCTCCAGCTCCCCTTTTATTGCCATTCCACCTCTCCCCCATCCCTAATGCTTGGCAACCACTAATAATTTTGTTATTTTAAGAGTGTTATATAAATGGAATTATACAGTATGTAGCCTTTAGCAATTGGCTCTTTTTCACTCAGAATAATTCCCTTGAGGTTTGTAGTGGGTTGAATAGTGTTTCCCAAAAAGATATGTCTAAGTTCTAATCCTCAGAACCTGTGACTATGACCTTATATGGAAACAGGGTCTTTGCAGATGGAATTAATTTAGGGATCTCAGGATGAGGTTATCCTGGATATATGGTGGGCCCTAAATCCTATGACTAGAATTCTTCTAAGAGAAAAGAAAGGGAGATTTGAGATACAGAGACACACAGAGGGGAAGTCCACCTGAAGAAGGCAGAGATGAGAGTGAAGAAGCCACAAGCCAAGAACTTCTGGCATCCACCAGAAGCTAGGAGAGAGGCATGGAAGGATTCTCCCTCGGGGCTCCCTAAAGGAACCAAGCCTTCTGACACCTTGTATCAGATTTCTGGCCTCCAGAACCATGAGAATAAATTTCTGCTTTTTTAAGCCAGTAAATTCATGGTAGTTTGTTGCAGTCATCCTCGGAAACTGATACAAGGTCCGTCCAAATTGTCGCATGCGTGTATCAATAGTTTGTTCCTTTCTGTTGCTGAGTGATGTCCACCTTGTGGATTGCACTGCAGTTTATTTGATCACTGATGTGAGTTATTTCCAGTTTTTGGCCATTATGAAGAAAACTGCTGTGAATATAGACTTACTTTTATAAATTTTACTTTCGTTTATCAAGATAAAGCCCCAATCAAACTATTTACTCCGAAAAGTTCCCCTTCACTATTTATTGTGAAATCTGGGTCCCCATTTTAAGTAGACTTGCCTTTTTCTAGTGCTGCTTGTACTTGCCTCACTGGGGCCTGCAGTCCTCTGCTCATCTGGCTATAAGACTTGCAACCAGGTCAACTCCGTTTTGTGGATGGGAGCACAAGCTAAACTGGCCAGAATTAATGCAAAATGAAGGCCTCCTTTGAATGGGTGGAGCTTAGAAATTCAGCGTGAAGGCTCCCACCGGGGCCCTTATCTTTTACACCTGGGGATTACGGCTCCGTCCAGCTGACACGGCACATGGAGGCTGCGAGAAACGCCCACAGACCACACAGGGTACATTTGCTGCTCCACACGCTTGAGGAGCTTGGAAGAATGTTCCGGCAGCCTCGGGAAGGAAGGTATTGAACAGAGCGATTTACACAGGCTGGCTGAGGTTATATTTCCTTCTGTTCCTCAGTCGGGGAAAGAGGTGGGGGGTCTCCATTCAGCTTCTCCCTTGCTCCTTGTCTTTGCATATTTTCTGAGCACTTTCTCTGTGCCAGCACTGGGGGTGCAGCAGTGAATAAGGTAGACCCACTCTTTGCTCTCAAAGCCAGTGTTGTGGGAGAGAAGCTTTAAAAAAATGAGGTGCACAAACAGGACCAGCTACATAATTTACGGGGCCCCTCGTTCAAACACTATTAAGAATTTCACGACAGAGGCAGCAGAACATTAAAGCACACGTGGGATACTTGGCAATGTCCGGAGACATTTTGGTTGTCACCCTGGGGATGGGCAGGGGAGTGGGTCACCAGCATCTAGTGGGTACAGGTCAGGGATGCTGCTAAACATCTTACGATGCACAGGACAGACTCACAACAAAGATTTATGCGACCCCGAATTTCAGTTGTGTCAAGGTCCAGAAAGAAAAACAATGCAGAGGGGTTTATGAAAACATACAGCCAGGGGATCTGCCTTGGTCTGGGGAAGGCTTCTTGGAGGAAAGGCCTTTTGAGTTAAAACGTGAAGCCCGCATATGCCCTGGAGGAGAGGAGGTGGTAGATGTTGGGGTCTTGGGAGGGAGTGTCAATTCTTAACATCCTTTTCTTCTTTAAGGAGGTTCAAAACCAACAGAGAAAGAGACATGGGGTTTAGGGAGACGAAGGTGAAAATTCTACCTTTATAACTAAGAAAGCTACTTAAGGACTTCGCTTAGGTTCTGCCAAACTGGCTAATTCTCTGTCCCCGTCCCACCTCGTCCCCACCATGTACTTACTGCCCCAGCGGGTAGGCCCACCCCAGGGAAAAAAGATGCCCTACTACCCACTAGAGTGCACCCCCGCCACCAATCTCAGAAAGACAGGAAGGGCCAAAGCACATTTGCCCAGTTCCCTCGCCCCAGCTCACCAGCGGAATAAATCAGTCACAGTCATCCTCTCCGTGGAGGCATGAAAGGGTGAGCGAGGGCTGAGAGAAGCTGGGATTGATGGGGTCAGGCCTTGGTAGTTTTTTAAAGTTCTCCCTCCTAGGCTGGTCAGATAAACTACAGGACGCCCAGTTAACTTTGTACTTCAGATAAACAACAAATACATTTTTGTAGTTCAAGTAATGTCTCAAAGATTGCCTGGACATACTTGAATTACAAACGTATTTGTTGTTTATCTGAAATGCAAAGTTAACTGGGGCGTCTTGTATTTTTATTTGCTGAACGTGGCAAGCCTGTGAGCCCAGGTGATTCCCACCTGCAGCCAAGTTGAGAACCGCTGACCCAAGGAAACGGGAGGAGTGGGAAATAGGTATCCTCCTCCCACCTTTGTTCTTCTGACCCTAAAGCACAACTATTAAGCCTGTGGACAACTGGGGTTGGGCTGTCCCCTGGGGCGGGTGGGCAGCGGGATAGCAGTCTTTCATGCCAGTCCTGGGCCTGCCGCCTTTTTTTTTTGGTACGCGGGCCTTTCACTCTTGTGGCCTCCGGAGCACAGGCTCCGGACGCGCAGGCCTAGCGGCCATGGCTCACGGGCCCAGCCGCTCCACGGCATGTGGGATCTTCCCGGACCGGGGCACGTACCTGTGTCCCCTGCATCGGCAGGCGGACTCTCAACCACTGCGCCACCAGGGAAGCCCTGGGCCTGCCTTCTTGAACCCCAATACCAGCCAGTGTTTCTTGTGGATCCTCCTAGAACGATGGCTCAGCAGTGGACTGGGAAAAACACGGTCTTTAAATCAACACAAGCCTACTCCCCACTGAAAATGAACTCCCTATTCTTTTCCCATCTCACATTATGTCCAGCTTTGTTATCCAATATGGCCTACCAGAGGTGCGGTCACGAGATTATATAGACTCCCATAATTCAAGCCAATGGTATATTGCCTCGCATTCGAATATAAAGTCTTTATGATAACCCTTGGGACAAATTCATGTCCAAAGATCCCTTGTAACTGAAGGTGCAAGTAAATTGAAGTCGAAAGGAATAAAAGGCTGAGCTCAAATCCACTGGTGCCTGTGAGCTGTAAGACCAAAGCAGTTAGGGGCCAAATTCATCTGCCCTCATTTCTTATTTTGCTCAGACTCAGCTGTTTAGGGCCTGTAAGGATACCAGGTAGAGTAGGGGGTCCTTCAGCAGCTGCAGTGTGGGCTGTTTCCCTCTGAACAGGTGCAGCTCCTTCAGGGTCTCAGAGGCTGGACTAGTCACATGAGACCCCTTGTTTAAAGAGCTGAAAGAGGGAAAGTGAAACACAGGTATGGTGGCCCCCGGCCCTGTGCCCATAGCATTTTCTAAGGAAGCAAATTCCAGCCTTGAACAGCCCCCAGGCAATGATACTGCGACATCCACCTCCTGGTCTAATCCAGACCCATGTTATTATTGCTAATGACAGCAGAAAATGACACTGGTACCAGCTTCATGCGGATGCAAGCTGAAGGTCCAGACATCACAGCCAGTGAACATAAATCCAGTTGGAACAGAGAGCTTGTTCTGTAAAAGGCCAGAAAGTAAATTTTTTTGGCCTTGTGAGACATATTTGTCTCTCTTGCATCATCAAAGGAGTCAGAGACAATAACTACTTAGCCAGTGGGCATGACTGTTTTGCAATAAAACTTTATTTAAAAAACAGATGGTTTCCCCCCACCCCCCACCCCCCCCAAAAAAACAGATAGTGGGCTGTAGTTGGCTGACCCTTTAATTAGGAGCAATATCTCACTAAAAGTTTACTTTTGGTACTAGCCACTTATCGTATTTAGAGGGAACATCCATTTACACATATGTCCTAGGTTTGTTTTTTTTTTTGCCAAGTTTTAAAATGTGAGGGTCTTGGAGCATTCCCTGGTAGCCTAGTGGTTAGGATTCTCGACTTTCACTGCTATGGGCCTGGGTTCAATCCCTGGTTGAGGAACTAAGATCCCACAAGCCACGCGGTGTGGCCAAAAAAAAAAAAAAAAGCGAGGGTCTTATTTGAGGTCTTTTCCTTCATACTCAGGATAATCATTTATAGCAAAGAATGATCCAATTCAGTTGACTGAACGCCAACACTGTCCTATGTGCTTTATACTTAGTAATTTGATTTCTATGAGAACTCGTCAGGTGGGTTCTATTATTGTTCTTGTTTTATAGGCAAGGAAACTGAAGTACAGAGAAATGGAATAACTGGGTCAAGTCTACCCAGCTAGAACGTGGGAGAGACAAGATTTGAATCCAGGCAGCCTGGGCTGGTCCAAAGCCTCTTTCTGTTTGCTACCCGCTTTCGAGCCCTGTGTTTCTAGGGTCCTTATGGGAAACGGGCATGAGCTCTTGGTGAGCAGGTGTGTTCGTCCTGGGCCCTGACTCTTTTTTTTTTTTTTCAGTACACGGTTCTCTCACTGTTGTGGCCTCTCCCGTTGCGGAGCACAGGCTCCAGGCGCGCAGGCTCAGCGGCCATGGCTCACGGGCCCAGCCGCTCCGCGGCATGTGGGATCTTCCCGGACCGGGGCACGAACCCGTGTCCCCTGCATCGGCAGGCGGACTCTCAACTACTGCGCCACCAGGGAAGCCCCTGGGCCCTGACTCTTGATGGGAAATTTCTTTGGCCTGCAAAGCCTGCCTGCTGGGGATGTTTCTTACTCTTCCTGAAGCTGTTGTTTCAGCTGCAGATTCCAGAACTGAAGTTATTGCTGAAATGTCTGAACCCCAACCTTGGAAGGCTGGTGAGGACCACACTTCTGCAGGGGCTCCTCCAGACATTCCACTCCTCTTTCCCTCAGTTTGAAGGAAATCCCAAACATTATCATTCCTATTCATTTTCTATTGCTGTATAACAAATGACTGCAAACTTCGCAGCTTTAAGCAACACAAACTTATTATCTCACAGTTTCCGTGGGTCAGGAGTCTGGGTGTGGGTTAGCTGACTCTTCTGCTCAGAGTGTCACCAGGCTGAAGTCAAGTTCTTTGTCAAAGCTGCAGTTCTCACCTGGGGCTTGAAGTGCTCTTTGAAGTTCACTGGCTCTTGGCAAAATTCATTTCCTCGTAGCTGTAGGACTGAGGTTCCCGTCTTCTCCCTGCCGTCAGCAGACTCTTGCGGTCTGCTCCTAGAAGCTCCCCATAGTTCCTTGTCATACGCCCCCACAAGCAGTTCAGGACATGGCTACTTGCTTTCTTCCAGGCCAGCAGGAGCACATTCCTCTGACTTCTTCTGTCCCTGATATCTAGATAACGGTTAAAGAACTCACCTGATCAGGCCAGGCTCACCAAAGCTAATCTCCCTTTTGATGATGAACTCAACTGATTAGGGCCCTTATTTACAACCACAACAATCCTTTTTGCCTATAATGTAACATATTGGGTGAGTGGTATCCCTCGTATCACACTCAAGGGCATTAGTGGTTGGGGATCATCTTGGATTTCTGCTTACCACATCATTTTATCCATACATGTTTTTAAAAAAACAAAGGACTTAGAAAAAGCAATAACTGAAATACCATTATTGTATGTTGAGTAATAACTCTTTAATATTATTAAATATCCAATAAGTATTCTAATATCCAGTTGTCTCATAAATCTTAGAATTCTAAAAATGTTTGAATGAGGATTTAAATAAAGTCTACAAATTCCAATTGGTTGATATATGTCATCTATCTTTTTTAAAAAATTTTTTTATGTTGCAAACATTTTAATGATTATTGTTGAACATACATTTTAGAACTTTTTTTACTTCAAACTGCAACAAGTTAAATAAATGCTTATAATATACAAGGAAAATACAACCAAAAGTAAGACTTGCATTAAGTTTGCCTCGTATCTAAACCAGTATTTACCACCACCCCCGCCTTAGTATATCTTTATTTTTGAATTGCACAAACACACTTAAGAATTTGATCTTTACAGTATGGCATTTAGGAAATAAAAATATACTCCCACCTCAAAGAAATAAAAAGGTTGTGCATGATTTTATGCCAAACAAAAGAGAGAACACTAGATATACTCTGATAGTGCAGGCATCATTAAAAAGGAAAAGAAAAAGCTTGAGATGCTCATTAACTCTCTATGTCATCTATCTTTTAATCTACAGATGTCACCCTCCAACTTTTCCTTCTCCCTGGCAGTATGTTTGTTGAAGAAACTGGGTTGTGTGTCCTGTAGATTTTCCCACAGTCTGGATTTTGCTGATTGCAGCCCTGTGGTGTAATTTAACATGTTCCTCTGTCCTCCGTATTTCCTATACATTGGTGTTTAGGTTTAGTGGCTGGTTCAGATTCAGGACTGATTTTTTTTGGCAAGACATCTTTACAGGGGGCGGTGTGTTCCTGCAGCAGGAGGCAGAGAGTCTGGGTGTCTCTTTGTTTATGATGTTAGCAGCCCTTGATGATGGACATAGCCCTTGCCTATACTGATTTGTTCACTAGGGTTTGCAAAATTGTGACCTGTATTGATTTTCATTCTTCCACTGTTCCTGCTCTGACAGTAGGAATGAAGCTCATATGTTTCAAACCACCTTCATTCCTCCTTAATTCCCTGATCAAATTGGATTTGGGGAAACAGAGTTCCAGGCAGAGCCCATTTTGATGGTCTTCTCAGACTTTGGATTTGCCTTAATTTCATCAAACGATTTCTTTACTTCCATCTAAGAAGTTGGCATATTATCTCTATATTAAGGCTCTTGTTCCTTATTTGGTTATTAGTAAACTCTATCACCTGTCAGTGGGTGAAGCCACACTATGTGAAGTCATGGTCATAGTTCATGTAATTGATAAATTGATAAAGACACACGGAGGATGGTGCCCTTGAGAGCCTGTGAAGCAGCCATGTGAATTCCAGAAGCTTCTTCTCTCAGTACCCAAAGCCATTAAAAACAACAATTCTCTCAAAATAGTAATAGAGTTTGGGGCAGCCAATTGGGCAGAACCTACTTGGGCCGGGCAGCACTTCTTTAAAGCCAGACTCTCTGTAATGCAGTTGAGAATCCCAGCCTGCAGACCGGCTGAAAGCCACGGTAAAATCCACAATCATTGTTATCAAAACCCTGCCTCTTAGAGGTGAAGCGTTACTGGAACCAAAAGATGGTCACTTATAATCAAATCACAACCTAGATTTCCCAGACCTGATCTCATTACCAATAATCAGTCATGTCTCCTCCATAACGAATTTCAAGGTCCTACCCAATGGTGGATTCACCATGAAGACAACGAAGTTTAAGCTTTGGACCTCTCACCTGCCTGGACCCTCTTCAAAGCCCTCAATGAGATCCTACTGATTTTGTAAATTTTTTTTTTTTTTGGCCACACTGCATGGCTTGCAGTATCTCAGTTCCCCTACGATTAAACCCGGGCCATGGAAAAGTCTGGAATCCTAACCACTAGGCCACCAGGGAACTCCCTGTAATACTTTTCTTAATGAGAGTCCCTAAATTATATAAGCATCAGGGTCCCCAAGCCTGGCTTCACCCCGTTCCTAGCCTTTCAACTCACTCCCTCTATTGCCTCAATTCCAACAATGCCTTGGCCCACCAGACTGTACAAATCCATGGCCCTACAACCTACTCACTGTACTCCCCAGCTCCCCTCTCCCCATATTTTCACTTTCCTCTAACCCATTTTAGATTCTATTTTCCATTGCTTTAATCACTTTCTAACATACTCCACACCCTTGCCCCTTTTGCTACGTTTATATACTCTATTGGCAAAATCCCAGCCCTAATTAAATTCAGCCTTCTGGTCTACTCCTGCACCTGTGCAGCTCAACGTAGCAGGAGAAAACACCACCCTGCTGGTGAGCTGAGCCAGAAGATCAAAGCAGAGAGAGACATCACCCTCTCAATGACTCTTTCCCAATCCTTCTAACTAAAATCTCAGGACTGACTCTCATTGGACATTTAATGATGGCAAGCAGGGATGGGATACTCTGATTGGCCAGGTCTGGGTCACATACCCACCCCTGAAATGGGGCTGGGGGTAGGGTAAGCTCCATCCAGACCCACGGACTGCAAGTGGGGGAAAGGTCATTTTTGTTTTGAAACGTAGGTTTTTATTATTATTCAGGAATGATGAGGCTAACAGATCAGGAGATGGCTGCCATTGAAAAGATGGTTTTGTACCCACAGATTCCAAAAAAAAATAACGTGTCATGGGGGAGAATGGGGGTTGGTCAGAGTGAGGGGGTGGGAGAAACACTGCCAAGAGCCTTTCTTGTGGTTTCCATGAGAGGAAACAAGGAAACAGGGTAAGCAGCCTCAGGACTGGCTAGTTTGAGTAACTTCAGTGGGCTCTGGGGCAGAAGGGCTGTCCCTAGTGGCTTGGCCCTTGGGCCAAGTGATCAGAGCAGGTGGATAGTGGCCTGGAGTGTGAGCCCAGCAGGGGAGGTAGTGCGGGTGTGGCTCTGAATTGGCTGGTTTGCATATGAAAAGCAAGCTCCAGGGCAAGAAATTTACCATCTTTAGGAACTGACTAACTCTGGGAGGGGCAGTCCCTCCAGGGTCTGCAAGGCCCCAAACGTCAAAGCATCAAAAATACAGAATAAAAAAATGTAATTAATACAGTTCTCCAAATAAACATCGAATTTCTGTGGCCAGAAGTGGAGACAGATGCTGGGCAGGCAGAAACAAAAGATCCACTACAGAAATACAATTCCAGCCTTTCTCACCCCAAATTAGGACTCTGATTACCTTGTCAATTTTTTATCCTTGATCTCCCAGAGGGATGCTCTTTCTTTGTCACTGGGATTTAGTGCACCCTCAGGCCTCCTGCTTGGTCCTGTCCTGGGATCCCTCACAGAATGTCTAGGTCTTCTCCAGGTTTCTCAGCCTCAGGTCACCGGGTCCTGGGGCCGCACCTGCTCCTGCCATATTCATTCTGGATCACTGTGGGGAAAAGCTGACAGTTGACAGTGGCCGTGGTTCTCACTTCCCCTGGCACCAGGCCCTCTTGTTTTGTTTAATTGTGACCAGAAATTGTGCCTGCTGTCGCCAGGAGCAGGGGGTGATGCGAGCCACGTGAGATGTTTGTCTTCAGGCGGTAACGGGATTGTCAGTCACCTCAGAGGCACGAACATTGGACAAAGTGAGAGACGCACCATCAGGGCACCTGCCATTCGTTTTGAGACGCTTTGGGCTGTTCAAGGGACTGACCCCTTTTTGTTCCCACATCCGTATGTGTGTTGAACTCTTTCCCAAGGGAGCGGGGCATTCATTAGAAACTGCGGATTAGAAAGTGCCTCCTTTGTGGTTTTGAGGTTGAATCATGTCAGAAGTGGGAGCTGATGAGCCAAGGTGGCAAGAAGCGGGGGTCCGGGATTCTGCGTGGGGAGGGGGCTCAGGTGCACCCCCTTTCTCCTGCAGGAGGCTTTTGTGCTCAGCAAGCATCCTTCTCTTTTCTCTAGCAGCCCATTTTATCTCTCAGCTTCTTCCAGCAGGAGCTTCTGAAAACTGAATTCAACAGTTTTCTCTGCTGCTTGTAAATTGCGTGAACTGAGCAGTTTCCCTGGCGCTGGCCTGGTGTTTGGGGTTTTGTCAGTGGTTGTTTTGGGATCACCTTGATCTAGATGAGCCCAGATGAGTCTGGTTTACTACGCTGATCTTCCCCCAAACCCACCCTTCCTACAGCGGAGTCCCCAGCTCTGAAAGTGGTACCACGCTTCCAGGTGCTGGGGCCACGAACCTTGTAATCATGCTCCCTCTCCCTTATTCCCACATCCCATATGCCATCAAACCCTGTCCGCTCTACCTGCAAAATACACCCAGAATCTGGACCTCTGCTGGCCTAAGGACCATCACTTCCAGCCGGAACTGGTGCATCCCTGGTCTCTGCTCCTACCTTGCCTGCCTCAATCTGTTCTTCCAAAGCAGCCAAAGGGAATATGTTAACGCCTAGGTGGGTCCTGCCACACGGGTGCTCAAACCCCTCCCCTGGCTCCCATCTCACTCAGCGTAAAAGCCAAGCTGTCCAGAGGACTGCCAGCTGCCCTCTCACTTCTCCGGCCTTGTCTCCTTTGCTCTCTCCTGCTCACTCTGCCCCAGCCACACTGCCTCACAGCTGTGCTGCCAACATGCCAGACTTGTGCCTCGGGGCCTTTGCATTGGCTTTATCTTCTGTTTTGCCCAAATGTCACTTTCTCAGGGAGGCCTTCATTTACTTAATTAAATTAAAAAATCAAAAATTTAAAATGCAATTTTAAGTTACACATTCTCTCGGACTTCCGTGCTTTGTTTTTCTCCATGGCATGTCACCCTCTGACATAATTATATTTTTCCTTGTTTATTTGTTTACATCTGTCTCCGTCACTAGAATGGCAGCTCTGTAAGGGCGAGACTTGTGTCTGTTTTGTTCCCTGCTGTATATCAGTGCCTAGAACACAGGAGGTGCTCAATAAATATTTGTCAGATGATTGGTTGAATCACTCTGGCAACCATGTTATGGTCTGAATAAGGGTTTGGAATTGGTGATGACCCATCAAAAAAAAATCTGCGTGTGTGTCTGTTTTGAGGATGCATGAGGGTCCCCTTTTGTCCGCTGCTCTGAGGCAACTCACTTGCCAATTCGGTGGCTGAGGCAAGGAGTAAACCGATTACTCTTCCCTGTGAGTGAAAAGTTCCACTGATACTGCATCTACACATTCCTTGCAAATGTCAGCGGGGGTGAGTCATGGGCTGAGGGATTGCTCCATGGAGCTGGCCTGAGCCGACTCGATGACTAAGTCTCCCCCATGTGATGTCACCCGAGTCAGAATGACCCCCCGACCCTCGCCAAAAGGGAAAAGCATTTTCAGTGAGGATGTCTGAGCTGACTCGGCTGCCGCCAGGCTGGACCTGGGCAGTGTGGCATAGGTCAAAGGTGTGACCTTCGGGGACACCTCTAACTGTCTGGCAAGTCACTCCTCCTCTTGGAATTTCCTTGTGTGTAATACCATTTATTCATTCAATAATGGAGGATACCATTTATTCATTCAACAAATATTCATTGAACACTGAGTAGAGGCTGGAGATGTTTAGTGAGCCAGACAGACAGGTACCCGTTTTCAAGGAGCTCACAGTTGGCGAAAGATGCAGATGACAAACAGGTGAGGAGAGAAGGACAATACTTTCTCTATTGGGAACGTCATGGAGGGAATAAAACAGGATAGTGGCAGAGAGAGTTGGAGGCCAGCGTCAGCAGGACAGCCAGGAGGAGATGGCAGCAGGCAGAGACCTGCAGGTGGGGAAAGAGCCATGTGAAAATCTGGGTGGGGGCACCAGCAGGGGTAAAGGCTCTAAGGTGGGAGAAAGCTCTGGGCATTTGAGGACAGAGGCTGGTGTGGCTGGAGGTGGGAGGGGGTGAGGGGAGGAGACAGTGTAAGGTCAGGGTCAGAGGACGTAGGCACTGGGAAGGTACAGTGAGAAATTTGGGTTGTGTTCTATGGACCTACCAAGTGCTAACTGCCATGACGTATAAAGATCACAAGGGCAAGAAAGGTGAGTCCTTCCTTCTGATGTGTCTGGCGGGGCCTAGACCCCTGCTGGAGTGGAAGGACCTCTGGTGAGCGTTCCCTGGGCTTCCTCAAGCCTGCAGACATTCCGGGGAGAAAATCAGGCTGTCCAGAGCAGTGCCATACTGGGGAACCAGAGGCGGATCCTGGAGTGGGTGCAGGGTTAGCACCCACTAACCCTGGGTGGGGAGCATGGGTTACCTTCACCTGGGCCACATCGAGCCCTTGATTACCAGTGAACAACAGTCTCTGACGAAGGTGAGCTACGGAGCTGACATGGTCCGTCTCTCTCATTTTCTGCTTCTCAGTTAAGAGGATCAGCCCGACGCTGCTGCCCCAGTACCAGAAGGGGGCACTAGTTTGCTTTGAAAAAGCTTGTCATTTTGTACACTTGTACTTTTAAAAAAATGGAACATTCTGTAAATCAACTTTTAAAAATTCAGAACATATTTTAGTCGAATTTTAAGCAACTCTATTCACGAAGTCATAGGTTTGCTGTACTGGTTTAATCTTTTCCCTAATATACATGAAAATAAATATGTCCCAACCATCATAACCATAGCCATCCTTTATATAGTACTTCCTGTGAGCCAGGCATTGTTCAAACAGCTTTATTAATAGGGCTTCATTTAATTCACACAAGCTTGTGAGGTGAGTCCTATTGTCATCCCTGCTTCACAGATGAAGAAAAAGAGGCAGAGGTTACCTGACTTGCTCTGGATCCCACTGTGGCCAGTGGCTTCAAGGCTTATATGAGGTACCTTGAGTAGATAAAATCATAGGAACAGAAGGTTGAATGGGGTTACCAGGGGCTAGGGGGAGGGCAAATGGGGAGCTGTTGTTCGATGGGTATAGAGTTTCAGTTTTGCAAGTTCTGAAGGTCTGTTGCACAAAAATATACTTAATACTAATGAACCGTGCATATAAAAACAGTTCAGGTGGTAAATTTTATGGTATGTGGCTTTTTAAAACAACAATTAAAAATTAAGGGACTTTGGAGATTGGTTCAAGGTGGCAGAGTAGAAGGACGTGCGCTCACTCCCTCTTGTGAGAGCACCAGAATCACAACTAACTGCTGGACAATCATCGACAGGAAGACACTGGAACTCACCAAAAAAGACACCCTACATCCAAACACAAAGGAGAAGCTGCAATGAGACGGCAGGAGGGGTGCAATCACGATAAAATCAAATCCCGTAACTGCTGGGTGGGTGACTCACAAACTGGAGAGCACTTATACCACAAAAGTCCACCCACTGAAGTGAAGGTTCTGAGCCCCACGTCAGGCTTCCTAACCTGGGGGTCCGGCAACGGGAGGAGGAATTCCCAGAGAATCAGACTTTGAAGCATAGCGGGATTTGATTGTAGGACTTTGACAGGACTGGGGGAAACAGAGACTCCACTCTTGGAGGGCACACACAAAGTAGTGTGCACATCAGGACCCAGGGGAAGGAGCAGTGACCCCATAGGAGACTGAACCAGACCTACCTGCTAGTGTTGGAGGGTCTCCGGCAGAGGCAGTGGGTGGCTGTGTCTCACCGTGAGGACAAGGACACTGGCAGCAGAAGTTCTGGGAAGTACTCCTTGGCATGAGCCCTCCCAGAGTCTGCCATGCCATTAGCCCCACCAAAGAGCTAGGTAGACTCCAGTGCTGGGTCGCCTCAGGCCAAAGAACCAACAGGGAGGGAACCCAGCCCCACCCATCAGCAGACAAGTGGATTAAAGCTTTACTGAGCTCTGCCCACCAGAGCAACACCCAGCTCTACCCACCACCAGTCCCTCCTATCAGGAAGCTTGCACAAGCCTCTTAGATAGCTTCATCCACCAGAGGGCAGACAGCAGAAGCAAGAAGAACTACAATTCTGCAGTCTGTGGAAGGAAAATCACATTCGCAGAAAAATAGACAAAATGAAAAGGCAGAGGACTTTGTACCAGATGAAGGAACAAGATAAAACCCCAGAAAACAACTAAATGAAGTGGAGATAGGCGACCTTCCAAAAAAGAATTCAGAATAATGATAGTGAAGATGATCCAGGACCTCGGAAAAAGAATGGAGGCAAAGATCGAGAAGATGCAAGAAATGTTTAACAAAGGCCTAGAAGAATTAAAGAACAAACACCTAGAAGAATTAAAGGACAAAGAAACAGAGATGAACAATACAATAACTGGAATGAAAAATACACTAGAAGGAATCAATAGCAGAATAACTGAGGCAGAAGAATGGATAAGTGACCTGGAACACAGAATGATGGAATTCACGGCCGTGAAACAGAATAAAGAAAAAAGAATGAAAAGAAATGAGGACAGCCTAAGAGACCTCTGGGACAACATTAAACTCAACAACATTCGCATTATAGGGGACCCAGAAGGAGAAGATAGAGAGAAAGGACCTGAGAAAATATTTGACGAGATTATAGTGGAAAACTTCCTTAACATGGGAAAGGAAATAGCCACCCAAGTCCAGGAAGCACAGAGAATCCCAGGCAGGATAAACCAAAGGAGAAACACATTGAGACACATAGTAATCAAGTTGACAAAAATTAAAGACAAAGAAAAATTATTGAAAGCAACAAGGGAAAAATGACAAATAACATACAAGGGAACTCCCATAAGGTTAACAGCTGATTTCTCAGCAGAAACTCTACAAGCCAGAAGGGAGTGGCACAATATATTTAAAGTGATGAAAGGGAAGAATCTACAACCAAGATTACTCTACCAGGCAAGGATCTCATTCAGATTCAACAGAGAAATCAAAAGCTTTACAGACAAGCAAAAGCTAAGAGAATTCAGCACCACCAAACCAACTCTACAACAAATGCTAAAGGAACTTCTCTAAGTGGGAAACACAAGAGAAGAAAAGGACCTAAAAAACAAACCCATAACAATTAAGAAAATGGTAATAGGAACACACATATCGATAATTACCTTAATGTGACTGGATTAAATGCTCCAACCAAAAGACACAGGCTCGCTGAATGGATACAAAAACAAGACCTATATATATGCTGTCTACAAGAGACCCACTTCAGACCTAGGGACACATACAGACTGAAAGTGAGGGGATGGAAAAATATATTCCATGCAAATGGAAATCAAAAGAAAGCTGGAGTAGCAATACTCATATCAGATAAAATAGACTTTAAAATAAAGAATCTTACAAGAGACAAGGAAGGACACTGTATAATGATCAAGGGATCAATCCAAGAAGAAGATATAACAATTATAAATATATATGCACCCAACAGAAGATCACCTCAATACATAAGGCAACTGCTAACAGCTATAAAAGAGGAAACTGACAGTAACACAATAATAGTGGGGGATTTTAACACCTCACTTACACCAAAGGACAGATCATCCAGAGAGAAAATTAATAAGGAAACACAAGCTTTAAATGACACAATAGACCAGATAGATTTAATTGATATTTATAGGACATTCCGTCCCAAAATAGCAGATTACACTTTCTTCTCAAATGCGCACGGAACATTCTCCAGGATAGAACACATCTTGGGTCACAAATCAAGCCTTGGTAAATTTAAGAAAATTGAAATCATATCAAGCATCTTTTCTGAAGACAACGCTATGAGATTAGAAATCAATTACAGGGAAAAAAATGTAAAAAACACAAACACATGGAGGCTAAACCATACGTTACTAAATTACCAACAGATCACTGAAGAAATCAAAGAGGAAATTCAAAAAGTACCTAGAGACAAATTACAAAGAAAACACAACTATCCAAAACCTATAGGATGCAGCAAAAGCAGTTCTAAGAGGGAAGTTTACAGCAATACAATCCTACCTCAAGAAACAAGAAAAATCTCAAATAAACAATCTAACCTTACACCTAAAGGAACTAGAGAAAGGAGAACAAACAAAACCCAAAGTTAGTAGAAGGAAAGAAATCATAAAGATCAGAGCAGAAATAAATGAAATAGAAACAAAGAAAACAATAGCAAAGATCAATAAAACTAAAAGCTGGCTCTTTGAGAAGATAAACAAAATTGATAAACCATTAGTCATCAAGAAAAAGAGGGAGATGACTCAAATCAATGAAATTAAAAATGAAAAAGGAGAAGTTACAACAGACACGGCAGAAATACAAAGCATCCTAAGAGACTACTATAAGCAACTCTATGCCAATAAAATGGACAACCTGGAAGAAATGGACAAATTCTTAGAAAGGTATAACCTTCCAAGACTGAACCAGGAAGAAATAGAAAATATGAACAGACCAATCACTAGTAATGAAATTGAAACTGTGATTAAAAATCTTCCAACAAACAAAAGTCCAGGACCAGAGGGCTTCACAGGTGAATTCTATCAAACATTTAGAGAAGAGCTAACACCCATCCTTCTCAAACTCTTCCAAAAAACTGCAGAGGAAGGAACACTCCCAAACTCATTCTATGAGGCCACCATCACCCTGATACCAAAACCAGACAAAGATACTACAAAAAAAGAAAATTACAGACCAATATCACTGATGAATATAGATGAAAAAATCCTCAACAAAATACTAGCAAACAGAATCCAACAACACATTAAAAGGATCATACACCATGATCAAGTGGGACTTATCCCAGGGATGCAAGGATTCTTCAATATACACAAATCAATCAATGTGATACACCACATTAACAAAATGAAGAATAAAAACCACATGATCATCTCAATAGATGCAGAAAAAGCTTTTGACAAAATTGAACACGCATTTATGATAAAAACTCTCCAGAAAGTGGGCATAGAGGGAACCTACCTCAACATAATAAAGGCCATATACAACAAACCCACAGCAAACATCATTCTCAATGGTGAAAAACTGAAAGCATTTCCTCTAAGATCAGGAATAAGACAAAGATGTCCACTCTCACCACTATCATTCAACATAGTTTTGGAAGTCCTAGCCATGGCAATCAGAGAAGAAAAAGAAATAAAACGAATCCAAATTGGAAAAAAAGAAGTAAAGCTGTCACTGTTTGCAAATGACATGATACTATACATAGAGAATCCTAAAGATGCTACCAGAAAACTACTAGAGCTAATCAGTGAATTTGGTAAAGTAGCAGGATACAAAATTAATGCACTGGAATCTCTTACATTCCTATACACTGGTGATGAAAAATCTGAAAGAGAAATTCAGGAAACACTCCCATTTACCATTGCAATGAAAAGAATAAAATACCTAGGAATAAACCTACCTAAGGAGACAAAAGACCTGTATGCAGAAAGCTATAAGACACTGATGAAAGAAATTAAAGATGATACAAACAGATGGAGAGATATACGATGTTCTTGGATTGGAAGAATCAACATTGTGAAAATGACTCTACTACCCAAAGCAATCTACAGATTCAATGCAATCCCTATCAAATTACCAGTGGCATTTTTTACAGAACTAGAATTAAAAATCTTAAAATTTGTATGGAGACACAAAAGACCCCAAATAGCCAAAGCAGTCTTGAGGGAAAAAAACGGAGCTGGAGGAATCAGACTCCCTGACTTCAGACTATACTACAAAGCTACAGTAATCAAGACAATATGGTACTGACAAAAAAACAGAAATATAGATCAATGGAACAGGATAGAAAGCCCAGAGATAAACCCATGCACCTATGGTCAACTAATCAATGACAAGGGAGGCCAGGATATACAATGGAGAAAAGACAGTCTCTTCAATAAGTGGTGCTAGGAAAACTGGACAGCTACATGTAAAAGAATGAAATTAGAACACTCCATAACACCATACACAAAAATAAACTCATAATGGATTAGAGACCTAAATGTAAGACTGGACACTATAAAATTCTTAGAGGAAAACATAGGAAGAGCACTCTTTGACATAAATCACAACAATCTTTTTTGATCCACTTCCTAGAGTAATGGAAATAAAAACAAAAATAAACAAATGGGATCTAATGAAACTTAAAAGCTTTTGCAAAGCAAAGGAAACTACAAATAAGATGAAAATACAACCCTCAGAATGGGAGAAAATCAATGGACAAAGGATTAATCTCCAAGATATATAAACAGCTCATGCAGCTCAATATTAAAAAAACAAACAACCCAATCCAAAAATGGGCAGAAGACCTAAATAGACATCTCTCCAAAGAAGACATACAGATGGCCAAGAAGCACATGAAAAGCTGCTCAACATCACTAATTATTAGAGAAATGCAAATCAAAACTACAATGAGGTATCACCTCACACTAGTTAGAATGGGCATCATCAGAAAATCTACAAACAACAAATGCTGGAGAGGGTGTGGATAAAAGGGAACCCTCTTTCATTGTTGGTGGGAATGTAAATTGATACAGGCACTGCAGAGAACATTACAGAGGGTCCTTAAAAAACTAAAAATAGAATTACCATGTGACCCAGGAATCCCACTACTGGGCATATACCCAGAGAAAACCATAATTCAAAAAGACACATGCACTCCAATGTTCACTGCAGCAGTATTTACAATAGCCAGGTCACGGAAGCAACCTAAATGCCCATCGACAGACGAATGGATAAAGAAGATGTGGTACATATATACAATGGAATATTACTCAGCCATAAAAAGGAACGAAATTGGGTCATTTGTAGAGATGTGGATGAATCTAGAGACTGTCATACAGATTGAAGTAAATCAGAAAGAGGAAAACAAATATCATGTATTAACACATATATGTGGAACCTAGAAAAATGGTACAGATGAGCTGGTTTGCAGGGCAGAAATAGAGACACAGATGTAGAGAACAAACGTATGGACACCAAGGGGGGAAAGTGGAGGGGGTGGTGGTGGTGGTCGGATGAATTGGGAGATTGGGATTGACATGTATACACTAATATGTATAAAATAGATAAGTAATGAGAAGCTGCTGTATAAAAAATAAATAAAATAAAATTCAAAAAAAGAGAAATAGATTTAAAGAAAAATATTGATTATAAACAATAGTAATACATGCAACAAAAACTGTGACAATGGTAGGCAAATAACAGAAGTTTGCTGAGTACTGCCTTATCTCCTAACTAGTTTGGGACATTAGCCAAGTTAAAATCAGTAAGTGCTATAAACCACTTTATAATGTTCTTGTCAGATTTCACCACCAGGGTGATAGATGGTCTGTGTTTGAAATGTATACACAGCTTGTGTAGAAAGGTTTGAATCAGTTTACAGCTTAAACCAATCCAAACAAGCCAAGTGGAGACTGAGTCCAGGCACGGACTCAGGAAGAGTGGACATCGTCATGCTTCGAGATTCACAGATCACTAGCTACAACTTGGCCCCAAAGTCATGGCAAACATTCCTGGCAGCAAATGCAAAAACAATAAATGTTGTGCATAACCATTTCTGTTTTCTTAAAAAAAAAAAAATTAAGGGACTTCCCTGGTGGTGCAGTGGTTAAGAATCCGCCTGCCAATGCAGGGGACACGGGTTCGAGCCCTGGTCCTGGAAGATCCCACATGCCTTGGAGCAACTAAGCCTGTGTGCCACAGCTTCTGAGCTCGCGGGCCACAGCTACTGAAGCCCGTGTGCCTAGAGCCTGTGCTCTGCAACAAGAGAAGCCACTGCCACGAGAAGCCCATGCACTGCAACGAAGAGTAGCCACTGTTCACCGCAACTAGAGAAAGCCCACGTGCAGCAATGAAGAGCCAACGCAGCCATAAATAAATACATTTATTTTTAAAAAAAGTAGAATAAATTTTTTTTCTTATTCAAGGTCCAGCCGCTTATATATTCTCCAACAGAATACAAAGGTTCAAAGGAAAAAGGGTGTGTGTGGGATACTCCACAGCATGGTATCTGTGGGAGAACACAGAGATTGGGGACCTCTCCATCCACTTCGTGACAGCCATGCTCCACTGGTGTCACCCCAAGGGCCCTTTTCTGGGAGAGGATTCTGAGCAGGGTAGACCATGCACTTGACCTAGTAACGTGTGTTTTTTTTTTTTTTTTAAGTTTAAGTATGTAGTCATTTTATCACGTATTTAATCTCTTCCCAACAAATGTCACGAGACTCTATTAAGTGTTTTGGCTTCAAGGATTAAGCCTGAGATTTATTTAAACTTTGCAAATTGAACTTTTAAAAAAGAGATGTTTGCAATGTTTAAAAAATTCCAAACAATTCAAAAAGATAAAGAGTAAAAAGGAACTATTATTCCCACCCCCAACTCTCAGACCCCCAGTTCCCTTGCCCAGAGCAGCATGGTTATCAGCATCCCGTGTCTCCTTCCCGAGATGGTATGTGTGTGCACAACCACAGATGTAAAAATACCCTTCTCTTAAATATAAATGTGACCATAATACACACCATTCCACACCGTTAACAATGTCCTTTCAAGATTGTTCTAGCTCAGTACATGTAGATAACCTACTTCTTTTAAATAGCTCAATGACTATTCCACGCTATGCATGTACCCCAATCAAATCAACCAGTCTCTTTGGATGAAGGGGCTCTTCAACTTTTTTTGTGCCATTGTTACTGAACACAACTTCGTGTGCCTGACACATAGTGAGGCCAAACAAGTCGAAATATTGGAGTTTGGAGCAGAGAAGGTTTTACTGCAGGGCCAAGCAGAGAGAATGGGTGACTCACGCTCAAAAACCCTGAACTCCCCAGCGGCTTTTGGGGGAGAAGTTTTTATAGGCAAAATTTGGGATGAAGGCTGCAGGATGTGTGACTTTCTCCTGACTGGTTGGTGGTGAGGTAACAGGGTGGTGTTCCAGGAATCTTGTGCTCAGCCTGAAGTTACCATCCTCCACCTGGGTGGGGGCCTTAGTTCCAGCAGAACTCAAAGATATTGTTATGTGTATCCGTTGAGGAGGAACCAGGATCCTACTTTAATCGTTGCACTATCATTTCTTTCTTTCTTTCTTTTTGCGGTCCGCGGGCCTCGCACTGTTGTGGCCTCTCCCGTTGCAGAGCACAGGCTCCGGACGCACAGGCTCAGTGGCCATGGCTCATGGGCCCATGTGGGATCCTCCCGGACCGGGGCACGAACCCGCGTCCCCTGCATCGGCAGGCGGACTCTCAACCACTGCGCCACCTGGGAAGCCCTGCACTATCATTTCTTGATTGCTCCGCCTTTGTTTCTGCATTTTCCTACTTCCCTGATCTGTAAATGTTTGAATCTGCCCTTTGGTACTCCGGGAAGGCCTAGGAGGCTGAAGCCTTTATCCTGAAAATAGAAATGGGGGACCTGGAAAGAAATGTGCCCAGGAGAGCCCCACAGGGTCCTGCTGGGTTCCACCATAGTTCCCTTTGACAGGCTGGTGAAACTAAAGGACATGTCAGAAAAAAATGTTTTTAAGAGCATAAAGTAAGATACATGGGGACACAAGAGAAACCAATTACATGGAAAAACATATCTGTCCATGGACACTCTGGGAGTCTGTGGACCCTGGGATAAGGACCCCTAACTGGTTCCCAGTCTTTTCTTCTACTATAAACTGCTTCAGTGAACATCTAGGTACATATACTTATTTATTTCTGTAAAATAAATTTCTAGAAGTTGAATTGCTGGGACAAAGATCTCAATTTTCCATGAAAAAGTACTGCCTCTACATTAAAAAGTGTATTTATAAAAGTAACACTGTCATTGGGAAAACACTTTGTATTCTGTTACAAGTTAATCACTAAAGGGATGTTGCCTATAAACTTAAATTATCCATAATGGCCCATCTCTGGGAACCCTGCCTCCCAGGTAACAAGTGTTAAACTAAAATACTTTTGTTTAGCTCACAGGAAACATACTGACCAGGCCCACCTGTGAATGGCTTCAGGAAGGAAGAAATGAACACATCCCATTCAGAGTCTGGCTGGAACCAGGACTTTACCCCCTCCCCTTTTAGTATGAAAGAAGCCTAAATGAATTCTAGCTCGGGGAAGATGGTTCTTTGAGACACTAGTCTACCATCTTCTTGGTCTGCTGGCTTTCCAAATAAAGTTGCTATTCCTTGCCCCAGCAACTCATCTCTTGAAATATTGGCCTGTCACGTGGTGAGCAGTATGAGCTTGGACTCGGTAACAACACTAGTCCCCGAAAATGATAGTGAGCGTCAAATTAGACCAAAATAGAAGGATGCTTACCTTATGCTTGGATCAACAGGTGATCAGGAAGAACATACATAGGTGATAACTAATTTTATCTATGAGGGAATTCAATCCTTGTGATGTGATAAGGAGGTTCTAGGTGGGCAGGTGGGTGATAGCTTCTTAGAAAAGGATGGCCAAGGCAAAACTATAGACGGGGTGGCACTTGAGTTTGAGGACTAAAGAATGAGAAGTAGCCAGACATGTAAAGATATGGGAAGAGACTGTATTTTTCTCATGCTGACATTACCCAAGTTTTAGGATTGATTTCTAATCTAAGGTTGAAACCATGAAACTATTGTGAAGAGAGCCCATCAAACGTCTACATGACATGGAACAGATGTTAGAGACCACTTGAATGATTTCCCCCTGCCGGCATGGAAGGGTCTAGAAGAACATGGAGAATAAAGGAGAACCTAGGAGAGAACTTCTTCCGGATGCACAGGTATTTTAGGGTTCTTACCTCCTTTATGGAACTTTACAGACCTGAACCTTCACAAGCAGGGTCAGTGGGAAGAGCGGTCTTGACTCCAGGTTGTAGTTCTCAGAAAGACCAATAGGTGGGGCTGAAGGACAAGAAACAGCACTTCGTAGCGTCTATAATAGATGGTTGCCGTTCAGGTTGAACTAATTACTCCCAGAGTGTAGCTCATGAGTACACGAACGCCAGCTTCTGGTAGATTAATACGTCTGAGGACATGGGAGCTCCAAAGGAGGAAATTAATAAGGGTTTACGTAGCACTTGTTATGGGCCAAGGAACCTCAAGCTTATTTGCTTGCAAACCTTTTCCTCCCTCCTCCCTCCTCCTTTCTACTGCTAATCAGGCTTGGTTCTAAGTTCTCCCCAGGCCTGTGCTTCTTTCATCCTGATTGCACAGCCATGAAGTTTAGACAGTGCGTTTCAAAGTTTACCGTGCACACCAGTCCCCTGGAGAGCTCATTAAAATGCAGCCTCTGATGCAGTGGGTCTGGGTGGTGGGGCCTGAGAGTCTGCCTTTCTACAGGCTCCCAGATGAGCCTGGTGCTATAGGGCCTTGGACATTGCTTTGCACACTGGGGGTTCATTAAGTTTGAGTAAAACAGGCACAGAGGCCTTAAGGAACTTGGCCAAATCCTCATATACGGCCGAGCTGACATTTTTTAACTCACTCAGGTCAGCTACACATCAGGGGAGGTGGAGAGGCCACTAATTGATGCTGAGCGGTTAGCTAACTGTTAAGTGTTTCTTTGTGTTGGGTCAAGCGTTGTTTTTTACTGAGGGTGTAGAGTTAGCATTCAGATGGGAGAAAAAAATATCCATCTTTATTTCACTAACCTCTAACTGAAGTTTAGTATTTCCTCCCACCACGAATGTAGCAGCAAACCTCTGTAGTATTAGCCATGTCCCGTGACCTAGGATGGAGTTCAGGACCTGCAGAGGAGTTCAAGACGTGCCACCTCCAACTGCGCTGCTTTGGCACATTGATAATGTTGGGCTTGAAAAGCAGCAGGTGCAAAGAGGGCTCTCTGGCCTCTCCTTTTCTTCCTGAAAGCAGGGGATAAACTCCCAGGTGAAAGAGGCCCTCCCTGGACCAGGAGGAAAGAAACAGTCCTATCACCAAAGATGAGGAGGCCGAGAAAAATCTGTACAAACAGACCTTGTGAAAATATTTCACCTTCCTTTATGTTTTTATTTTAGTTACTTTTATTTTTGGCTGTGTTGGGTCTTTGTTGCCGCGCGCAGGCTTCCTCTAGGTGCGTCGAGCGGGGGCTACTCTTCGTTGCGGTGAGCGGGCTTCTCATTGTGGTAACTTCTCTTGTTGCGGAGTGTGGGCTCTAGGTACGCGGGCTTCAGTAGTTGTGGCACGCGGGCTTCAGTAGTTGTGGCTCGTGGGCTCTAGAGCGCAGGCTCAGTAGTTGTGGCGCACGGGCTTAGTTGCTCCGCGGCATGTGGGATCTTCCCGGGCCAGGGATCAAACCCGTGTCCCCTGCATTGGCAGGTGGATTCTTAACCACTGGGCCACCAGGGAAGTCCTTATCTTCCTTTAGTCTCCCCATAATTTTAGTTATTTTTTCCATAACTGTTACTCTTTCTTTAACCTAGTATATAAGCACTAAGGCCTGGTCACTTCTTTGGGTCTTCACGTCCTTATGAGGGAATGTCACATAAAACTTTTATTAAATCAATTTCTATGCTTTTCTCCTGTTTATCTTTTGTTGCAGAGCCCAGCTGAGAACCTAGAAGGGTAAAGGAAAAAGCTTTTTTCCTAGATCTATCCCCTACATCTATCATAGAGAAAATTCCAGATATTTTCATATTACATTACACTTGCTGCAGGTATCTTGAAATATTGTTTATGTTCCTCAGTGTCTCCAAATTATGGTAATTATTAGAACCACTGCTATATCTTATTAATTCATGGATAACAAAGAAGTTCATTTACTACTGAACTACCTATTCATTTAAAAAATATTTAATAGGGCTTCCCTGGTGGCGCAGTGGTTGAGAGTCCGCCTGCCGATGCAGGGGACATGGGTTTGTGCCCTGGTCCGCAAGAGTCCCACATGCCGTGGAGCGGCTGGACCCGTGAGCCATGGCCGCTGAGCCTGCGTGTCCAGAGCCTGTGCTCCGCAACGGGAGAGGCCACGACAGTGAGAGGCCCGCGTACCGCAAAAAAAAAAAAAAAAAAAAAAACAGGCTCCGGACACGCATGCTCAGCGGCCATGGCTCATGGGCCCAGCCGCTCCGCGGCATGTGGGATCCTCCCGGACCGGACCACGAACCCGTGTCCCTTGCATCGTCAGGCGGACACTCAACCACTGCGCCACCAGGGAAGCCCCTATATATATATTTAATAGCTGTGTTTCAGTATGATAGGCTTCCGTTGCAATCCTATACATTTTATTTTATACATTGAAAACTATTGTTCTGAGCAGGCACCCATGGTCGCTGTTTTAGTGCTGTGCTCTCCATGTCCTGTCTTATTTAACTTTCAAAACAGCTTATTGAGGTTTGGGTTTTTTGTGGAGGAGGATACGGAGGCTCAGACAGGTAACTTGGTCAAGGTCACCTACCTGGAGAGTTGGAGCCTGGATTTGAATGAGGCTCTTCCTTCAAAGGGAAGTGTTGGTGTTAACGGGTGAACCTGTTTAGAAGGATTCTCCAAAGACAGAGCCCAGGCGCAGAGCAGGCACCAAGAGGAAGTCTGAGCAGTCCCTGCCTCTTCCTGACCTTCGCTGGCAGCTGCATCTGATTGGTGGATCCTAGGTCACGTGCCTGTGCCCTGGCTGCAAGGGAGGCTGGGAAAGCGAGTCTAATAGTGGGAGGCTGGCTCTGCACCATAAAGTTGGGGATTCCTCAAAGCTGGAAGGAAGTTCAGAAGACAAAAACCAAACCAAACCAAACCAAAAACTAGTTCACTACAAACCCTAGCTATAGACCAGGCAGCCCAGGGGATGCAAACTTCTGGCAGCGCACAGGCTATGAGCTGTGGTTGGCAGATAATAGTAATTACAGCAATGCTAATTGAACACTTACTATGGGCCAAGCAATATTCTAAGCACTTTACATGCAGTAACTTATTCTATCTTCACAACCCTATGAGAGAGGTATTATCATTAGCATACCCATTTTACAGAGGTGGAAACTGAGGCTCAGAAAGGGGAAGTTGTTCCCTCTTAACCGCCTGTAGTGTCATCCATTGAATGTACCTATCTTTTGAGTGGCTTGTGTACTCTCCAAGCCCTGCCACCCTCTATTGCCTGATCCTGTTCCTAATTCACACATGCAGGCTGCCAGTCCGGGCTCTTCAGTTTTACATTTGAGTTTCCCACCCCTGCCCAGTTCTCTGAGATTTTTGGGATAGAGATGAGGGGGAGAATGTCTTGCAGGTTCATCTGAATGGTTCTTGACCAGAATCTCTGGCATTGAGTCCAGGTATCTATAATTTTTCAAAGCCCCAGAAGATTCTAGTGTGAGCAGGGCTGAGAACCTCTGGATTGCTTAAGAATCTTAGGCCGGCTTGTGTGATGAATCCCGGTTACACACTGTCGCCTCACTGGATTGGCTGTGTCTCTTTGCAAATGTGTACAGAGCAGGGGTCAAGGTAGGCACCAGGATGCAGCGCTGGAGGTGAAGAGAGGCAGAGCCGCTCACAGTGGGGTTGCTGGGGGGTGGGGATAGGGAGTGAGAAGGCAGGTGGGAAGAGCATTCCAGACAGAGGGGACTCTGCACACGCGAAAGTCTGGGGTCAAGAGAACTTGGAGGGTTTGGGCATGAACTCTTATGCCATCAGCTGCCACTTGCCTGTGCCTGGCCCCCTCTCCCTCTGCCTGCATGCCCGTGTTCCTGGTTGCAGACCCCTACGTGCCTGGAGCTTTCAAGAGAGGTTGGAGCAGTGAAAGAAGAGGAGGCTGGGAAGCGGAGCTGGGGCCAGGCTGTGGAGGACTTGAGACCACCCTTAGATGTTAGCCTGAGGGCCCTGGGGAGCTGGGTGTTTTATTTGGGACTTCTAAAAAGCATCTGGGCTTCCACAAGCTGGTAGAGGTGGTTTGGAGCAGCAGCTAAGGTAATCAGGTGTCCTGGTTTACTCAGGACTTTGAATTCTAAAGCCAGGAAAGTGTTGGGCAAACTGGGATGGTTGGTTGCCCTACTGGAAGCTAAGTGTCCCCTCACCTTTGTCTCCGCAGGATTCTGGTCCCACCAAGTGTAGGTGTAGGCCAGTGTTCCTCAAACTTCACCATGTGTACAAATCACCTGGATTCTTGTTGAAATGCAGACTCTGATTCCACAGGTCTGGGATGGGGCCTGAGAATCTGCATTTCTAACAGGCATCCAGGGGGCACAGGTCCATGTTTGAGTAGCAAGGGTTGAGAGCACACTCAGGCTCACTGTAAACCAGCTACTTTGGATCACAACTAGAAGAGAGAGGCTGCGATCACCCAAAAAGCGCATCTATCTCCCAAGGCAAATGCAAACCAGTCCCCTCTCTAATGGCTTGCTCAGGCCCCAACCAGACAGCAGAAAAATTAGCTGCTGACTATATTTTTGTTTAAAATCCAATGCACACCTCTCGCAGGCAGCACCCACCACAGGCACTGTCTACTTGGTTTGCTTCCCAGTCATTGGGTCCCCCCTGCTTGGGTGCAGTGGGGCTGCATTTTGCATCTTTCTCTCCCCTCTCTTTTTCTTTTATCGCTTGTACTTTTCGCTCCACAGCAGCCTGGGTCAGTGTGCAAATGAGACAGTCCCCTGGAAAATGACAACTCTTGCTGGGCAGGCTGTTGGAAAGAGATTGAAATCAGTATTTTTTTTTTTCTTTGTCCTCCTGTGCAAGTAGACATAGGTTTGTTGCAATCGCTGGAAGGAACGACATTGACCTTTGAGCTTCTAGGAATGCTTTTTTGAAGAGTCTCTGTTATAGCACTGACATCACCCCTGCTTCCTCTTGCTGCTGCTTACATAGAATGGCTCCAGGGCTGGGCAGTTCAGCGCGGTGAAGCTGGGTGCTATGTGAATTTGGTAAGTTTCTTGTCCTAGCTGTAAATGGGGATAGCGACTGTGCCTGCTGAGCTGGGCATTCCCTGTTGGCTCCCAGACCTATTCTCTGCCTTGAGAAGCTGACCGTTAGGGACTGCATCCCTTGGGCATCCTGTCTTCTGGCTTTGGGCTGGGTTTACAATGGGAGGTACTTGTAGAAGACAGGTGTTGTTATTTATTACCCGTTCCCTCCTTACTATAGGTTGCAGCTGTGCATTTCTGTGACCACAGCTCCTGCCAAGCAGATGCCGCTATAGCTCCAGCCCTGGGTTGTTTGCCAATTACTTATTATTGCTTCTCAGCTCCAAATTCACCCTTCAATACCTGCTCTGCCACGATGGAGAGTTCCTTTCCAGCATCTCCCGTTCGAAGTGAGTGCAATGTTAAGCTTTATCAGTAGAGGGAGCTAGAAGGACACTGCTGGCTCTGCTTCTGTTTTTATCCGTCATTCACTTTTTTTTTTTTTTTTTTTTTTTTTTTTTTGCGGTACGCGGGCCTCTCACTGTTGCGGCCTCTCCCGTTGCGCAGCACAGGCTCCAGACGCGCAGGCTCAGCGGCCATGGCTCACGGGCCCAGCCGCTCCGCGGCATGTGGGATCTTCCCGGACCGGGGCACGAACCCGCGTCCCCTGCATCGGCAGGTGGACTCCCAACCACTGCACCACCAGGGAAGCCCCCGTCATTCACTTTTACTCCGTGAGGTGGAACACATCTCCAGGACCTGGCCAATCAGAGCACCGCCTCCTCTTGGCCTCACTGATTGACTCAGGGATGTGCACGTGATGTAGGCTCCCAGTCAGAGTGAATCTCAGGGCTTATGGCAGGAGCTATCCCAAAGATACCTTGATCTTTCCTGTTAGACTTGAACTTGAGAAGATGAGAGGCTGGGCTGCTGCAGCCATGTTGTCACTAGGGAGGGAGCGTCTTGAGCTGCCAGGTGAAACAGGAGCATTCACCACAGGGATCATGAGAGTGACGCCGACAGGGTGGGGATCGTAAGGTGGGGAGAAACAAGACTCCTCATGACACTGAGCTGTGACCTTGACTCTTCAGTGATGCAAGCTTATAAATGTCCTCTCTCCACATTCCTTCCTCCACCACCACGTTCCCTCCCACCCCCCTTAAGTCAGTTTGAGTTGGATTTTCTGCTATTTAGAAACATAGCAATCCTGCCTGATAGAATATCTGTTTCGATTTTTACAAAATGGCTTTAGGAAAAGAACTATTGCTAAAAATCTGCTTTTTGCCAGGCACTTTACTGCATTATCTCATTTAATCCTCTCGCCATCCCCTCACAGCCCTTGTAGGGTGGAAGGAAGGTGTGTTATCATTATCTCCATTTTCAGATGAGGAAACAAGGCTCAGGCAACGTAAATAACTAGTGAAGGCCACCCAGCTAGTCAGTGATGGAAGCAGACGACGGACCGTGCAGAGTGGAAGCCAGTTGTCCACCTTCTCAAGTGGCCAGAGCCGTGCATCGCAGCAGAGGGGGTCCACACTGGCCAAGGAGGAGGGCAGGGGTGAAATACAGATCCCTGAGTAATCGTACAAAAATGCAGCTCCACCACATTCATTCTCTGCTAACGAAAAGATCTCCAAATTGTGGTTCTGCCAAGTCTTTTGGAATGAAGTGTGAACGTGCATTTGTAATTAGCAGCCGTTGTGCAGGCAAATGAGAAAAGTGCGAAAGTCCCTTGAAATGTTATAAAAAGTTGGGCAAAAGCATACCTCTATTACCTTGTGTATGCTATGAATTTATCAGTCCCTTTTCATTGTTGCTGGCTGAGTTTGGGGAGAATAATGAACAATAATAGCAATAGCTACTGTTTGTGGAGCACCGACTATGGGCCAGGTTCTGTTCTTGGTGCTTTGTATTCTCTATTTCATTTAATCCTCATGTCATCCCAGTATGGTGGGTGTTGCTCCTTTTTTTTTTTTTTTCTTTCTTTTTTTTTTACAGAGGATGAACTAGACATTCATTAACTTGCCCAGGGACATACTACAAGGCAGTGGCTTGTCAGGGAGTTGAACTTCGAGATTCTCTGGCTCCAGAGCCCAAGTTCTTTCTGTTTGTCCTGGGACTTGCAGCATTTCCTGCTCCTTCAGGGTGTCCTACTCACATAAATTAAGAAAACCATATGGATTGACTCCTCTGAAGACCAGTGTTACTGGCTGGCTAGAGTGCTAAGTTCAGCTTGAAGATGCTCGTATTGTTAAAGGTGTCTTGACAGATGCTAAACTTCACAGGACCCTTCCTGGACTTCTGATTCAGATTCAGGTATGTATCAGTCAGTTAAAATGACAGAAGCCCAATTTATTGGATCACATGAATGAAAAGTCCAGGGGAAGGGATAGCTTCAGGCACTGCTGGTTCCAGGGATTCATTGTTGACATTAGAACCTAGCTTCTCTCTCTCCATCCTTTGGTTCTGTTTCCTCTGTATTGGCTCCGTTCTTTGGCTCCCATATGTACACCATTCAGATTTATATCCCGTGAGGAAGAGAGAGGTTCTTTGCCAATAGGGCCTGTATAAATCCCAACATCCATTTGGAGGATGGAGTCCAGGATGTGGCAGCCCTAAGATGCCCTCAAGGACCCAGGTATTCACGTTCCTGTTCTGTCATCCTTGGTACTTGGCTTATATCTTCAGAGTCACTTCACTGTCCAAGACAGCTGTTAGAGACCCAGCAATCACATCTATGTTCCAGGAACAGGGAGAACTGAAGAAGGACCATTTTTCCCCTCTTCAGGAGCCTTTTCAAAGCCCCTACAAGACTTCACTTACATCTTACTGGCCAGAACATTTTCATTTGGCCCCATCTAGCTGCAAGGGAGGCTGGAAAATATAGCCTTTATCTCAGTGGCAGTGCACCTGGATAGAACTGGGGCTTGTTAGTAAGGAGGAAGGGGAGAATGGGTGGTAGATGAGCCACTAGGGCTTCTGTCCCAGTGGCCACTGCCAGATGCTGGGGGGATGGATGCTGGGGAGGCAAACTACAGGTGCCCACTAAACTTGGTAGTTAGTTTTCTGCTGGGGTCTAATAGCACCTCTTCAGTGAAACAGATATTTCTGAAAGAGTTCTGGATTAGACGTCAAAAGTTCTGATTGCCGATTCCAGCTCTATTAACTGGCCATGCGGCCACATACACCTCATTTTGCCTCTTGTGTCTTAGTTTCTCCAACTGTAAAATGGGGACTATAGTCATATCAGTCGGATATGCCTCTGCCTGCGAGAATGCCTGACTGACTAGCAGTAGGGTGACCAACTCATCCTGGTTTTCCTGGGACTTTTCTGAGTTTAGCACTGAATGCTAAATGCTAAATGCAGCATCCTGGGAACACCCTGAGTTCTAGGCAAACTGGGATGATTGGTCATTCTAAGTAGCAGTAACTTAAATGAGAAAGGCATTTAGCATTTGGAGGTAGGTGTCCCTGGGTGAGTTCAGCGGCTTTACGATGTCTTTATGGACCCAAGCAGGCCCTTTGCATCTTTCAGATCCACCCTGCAGGTTGGGTTTCCTTCCTCCAACTTGCCATCCCCTGGTCATGAGTATGGCTGCCCCGCTTCAGCACCTGTTGTCTTAGGTTGGCCTCCCTAGAAGCAGGGGGCTGAGATGGGGAATGAGGCGCATGTGTTTTATTCAGACGTGCTCTCAGGAGAAAGCTGCAATGGAGAAGGGAAGCAGGATTGGGCAGGGGAAAAGGTGAGCAAAGATGTGGTTTTGCCTAGAGTTTAGTTTCTGCCTGATCCCACAGGGAGCTCTGAAGCCTGAACAGCATCACAGAACAAGTTCCACCTTGAGGCCAGGGGCTGAGGACTTGCACCTGTGTCAGCCAGTCGTGGCTGTGAGCTGGTTTGGTGGGGTAGGGCTGTCACCTCGAAGGCATCCCTGGGTGCTGTGATTCCCTGGAGAGGGGGCTGCCCTGAGTTATGACAACACAGCATCTGGGGGCTGGACAACTACAGCTTCTTCTACCCATGTCTTCACTCAACAGCATCCAGGGCAGAAAGGAGGAAAGAGGAGAAAAGGGCTTTCTCATATCAGAGGGAAAATCTCCACAGTAACCTCAGACAGACTTCCTCTGGGGTCTCGTTTGCCAAAATTGGGTCACGTGCCCACCTCTGACGACTCATTGCAAAGGGTGATGGGATTACCATGGTTGGTGTAAACCCTGGGACTGGGCAAACAGGGGACCTGCTGGTGCGGAAGATGGGGAACGGCTTTCACATGGGCAACTAGCAATGTCTGCCCCCAACACTGCCCCAACTCTGGGGCTGTGGTGAGGTCCAAGCACCGATCGCAACTCTGTAGACACGAGTGGTTGTTACTTATTTTCCCTCTACCTCTTTCCCTGGTCCCTGCAGGCAAATAGGTTAGGCCTCCTTAACAGAGATGAGGCTACCCTCATAACTCTCCCAGATCGTTTGCTGAAGTTCTGGGCAAACTTGGGCTCTTGCCTTGGGCACGTGGAGGAGGCTGGAGGGCCCCTCGCCCAAGTCTCTGCCAGAAACCATAGATCTTAGCGTTTGGGGATGTGCTTTCAGCTGGGCCTTCCAATTTATTCTCCTTCAAAAGCAAAGCACAGCCCAGCAGCCTGGGATGGGTAAGACTCAATAGCTGTGGGCAACATTGCTTCACTTTTGCCAGTTCCCTTCCCTTCCCCAGAACTGCCCCTAGGAACCTTGGTTGACTCTCACTGTTGAGTAATTTTTATGCCTGTTTCAAAAGCCTCTGAGCTTCTAAAATGAGGCATTTTCCATCTAATCTTCTTTATGGAAAAACAGCGTTTATCTATTTAGCAGCTATTCTGTTAAATGCGGTCACATACCCACCTCCTTGGGCTTGTCCTTATTAAATGGACTTGTCATTTAGAGAATGATTCTAAGGACTTCTTTTTTGTGTCCCATGTATATATAATAATAAACACGGTGGAATGCCAAGAGCTACCAAGAGGTATGGAATGAAGTGTGGACGTGCATTTGTAATTAGCAGCTGCTGTGCAGGCAAATGAGAAAAGTGCGAAAGTCCCTTGAAGTGTTATAAAAAGTCAGGCAAAAGCATACCTCTATTACCTTGTGTATACTATTAATTTATCTGTGCTGTGACAACACAGCATCTGGGGGCTGGACAACTATTAGGGACGTAGTCCTATTAGGTTCTTTTTGCCCCCTATTTTTAAAGGCAAGGCTAGTTGGTGGCTTTAAATTTATTAAAACAAATTTATTTATTTGAACATTTCCAGGTCATTTGGGTAAATGGCACGTTCTCTCAGAAAAGAAAATGAATAAAATATTTCGGGGGCTTCCCTGATGGTGCAAGTGGTTGAAAGTCCGCCTGCCGATGCAGGGGACGCGGGTTCGTGCCCCGGTCCGGGAAGATCCCACATACTGCGGAGCGGCTGGGCCCGTGAGCCATGGCCGCTGAACCTGCGCGTCCGGAGCCTGTGCTCCGCAACGGGAGAGGCCACAACAGTGAGAGGCCCGCGTACCACACACACACACTATATATATATATATATATATTTCAGGCTCTGTTTTATGTTTTCAAACAAACTCCCACGTTATCTTTTTATACATTTGCTTAATGATTTTTTTTTTTTTTTTTGGTACGCGGGCCTCTCACCGTTGTGGCCTCTCCCGTTGTGGAGCACAGGCTCCAGACGCGCAGGTTCAGCGGCCATGGCTCACGGGCCCAGCCGCTCCGCAGTATGTGGGATCTTCCCGGACCGGGGCACGAACCCGCGTCCCCTGCATCGGCAGGCGGACTCTCAACCACTGCGCCACCAGGGAAGCCCTCTTTTTATACATTTAATTTAAAATACATGGATGTTGATGGAGGACTAAATTCACATGGTGGAGGGACTTCCCTGGCGGTCCAGTGGTTAAGACTCTGCACTCCCAATGCAGGGGGCATGGGTTTGATCCCTGGTTGGGGGCACTAAGGTCCTGCATGCCATGCAGAGTGGCCAAAAATATAAAATAAATAAATTCACATGGTGGAGATGGTTTCCAAGCAGAAATCATCGGGTGACGTGGGGGTGGGGGTGGGTTATTTGACCGCTTAATTGTGGTGCCCTTTTACAGGAATAGATTGTACTGAGAGTCATGCCACCATATGTATGAACAAATATGGTTGATATGTGTATGTAATTTGTAGGACTTTGTATAGAAGTAAGGGATCCACAGATTCATTTATTCAGCAAATATTTATTGAGCACCTACTACGTGCCAGGTGCTGTCGTAGACTGGGGATACTGCTGTGCAGGTCCCTGCCCTCATGGAGCTGACCATCTAGTGGAGAAAGAAAGCCCATGCGCAACACATATATAAGGTATTGGGTGATAATAAGGCTCTCAGAGAAGGATGAAGCAGGCTAAGGGGCTGCGTGTTTTAAATATAGATTTTATTATTATTCAGGTACGGCGAGGCCAACAGATCAGGAGACAATTGCCATTGAAAAGACAGTTTGTTATACTCATAGTTCCCAAGAGAAGGGGGCATGCCACATCGTGGGGGGACACATGGGGAAGCACAGGGCTGGTCAGAGGCAGAGGGAGGGGGTAACTGTGGGCAAGAACTTTACTGAGGTTTTTGAGGGAAGGAGTGGGTGAGGCAGGGTAAGCAGGCTTAGGATTGGCTAGTTTGAAAAATTTCAGCGAGCCCTGGGGCGTAGGGCTGTGCTTGGTTGTCTGATCTGGCCCTGGGGTGATGAGGGCATGTGGACAGTGGCCTGGTGTGTGAGAGCCCCAAAAGGGAGGTGGAAGGAGGTGGCTAAGGGTATGGAATCCGGATTGGTTGGTTTGTATTTGAAAAGCACGCTTGCGGGTGAGTGGTTTACCATCTCTAGGAACTGGCTGTCCCTGGAAGGAGCAGTCCTTGCAGGGTCTGCAAGGTCCCGGATGTCAAAGCATCAGAATACAGAAAAGAAAAGCCATGGTTAATACACTGGGGGCATGCTAGGAGTGTGGTCTTTTATACAGGCTGTGGGGATGAGGTCAGATAAGGGCTCTCTGTTTAAGTGACATTTGAGCAGAGACCCTAATAAAGAGAGGGAGCACGTGGATATCCCTTAGGGAAGAGTCTTCCAGGCAGAGGAAACAGCAAGTGCAAAGGCCCTGAGGAGGGACTGTATTTGGTCTGTTCATTGAATAAAGAGTTTGGTGTAGCTGAAGGGAGAGATGAGAGGGAGACAAGGACACCAGGTCAGGGAGCTGGGGCCGCGAGAGGCACTGGCTTTGACTGAGTGGGATGGAATGTCACCAGGTTGGGGGAGACACTCTGTGCAGAGGATGAGTATGATCAGAGTTGCGTTTCAACAGGGTCTGTCTGGTGCTGTGCAGAGAACAGATTGGAGGGGAAGCAGGAGAGCAGGGAAACCAAGGAGGAGGCTTCAGCAACAATCCACGTGGGAGAGGATGGGGGCTGGACCACTGGAGGAGGTTAAGTGGCCAGATTCCTGATATAAGTTAACAGGACTGGATGGAGAGATAGGAGAACTGGTGTTAGGAGGAATACTATTTTTTTTTTTTTTTTTTCTGGAGGAAAATGTATGTGAGGCCGTTTTAGCAAATGTAAATCTGAGTGAAGATCACGCTTCCTTTAGCTGATGTCTTTTTTTCTTTTTCTTTTTTGGCTGTGCTGTGAAGCTTGCAGGATCTTAGTTCCCCAACCAGGGATCCAGCTCAGGTCCTGGCAGTGAAAGCACCGAGTCCTAACCACTGGAACACCAGGGAATTCCCAGTTGATGTCGTTCTGCATGCTCGTACAGCTCCCTGCGCCTGCACCCCCATCATCCCATGTGCGCAGAAATCTTCTATTCACGTGTCTTTCTCTCCATTAAATAATAAGCACCTCTGGGGCAGGGACTGAGTCCAGTTCTGTTGTTTTATTGTTTTGTCCCCAGCTGCTCTGAGAGGGCCTGGCTCAGAGTAAGGTCTCTGGAAATGTTTGTTCAAAGAGGGTCAACTTTGCAGATCTGAGTTTTCTCCCTAGGAGGAAGGATTCTCGCAGTGGGGCCATGTGCCCACAGGCTCCCTCGACAGCTGGTGGGATGTCCAGGGCTTCCCCACCTCTGGGCTTTGCACTGGCTGTGCCCTCTGCTTGGATGGCTGCCCCTTCGCCTCCTCCTGGTCCCCATTTCAAAGTCACCTACTCAG
The DNA here is from genome assembly GCF_949987515.2 of Delphinus delphis. Lineage (NCBI taxonomy): Eukaryota > Metazoa > Chordata > Mammalia > Artiodactyla > Delphinidae > Delphinus > Delphinus delphis. The sequence goes on along the minus strand of NC_082697.1, from coordinate 10,564,915 downwards.
AAAGTCCTTCCTTGACTCTCTTCAGGGGCTGCTCTCCACCTCTCCTCTGGCCCCCGTCGCTGTCTGCCAGGTCACCCTGTGCTCACCAACATCAGAAATTATTTTCTTCAATTTGCATTTCACTGTCTCTCTCTCTCCCCATCACTGTGCGGGCCCCATGAGGGCAGGGGCCTGGTTCTCAAATGTTCACTGGGGTAGGAGGTGGGGTTGGTGGCCATTCTGATCCCCTCCAGTGGGAAGGGTGCCCATGCCCAGCAGCTGCGGTGCCAGGTGCTAAAGGCTCCCATGTGTGCTTCCTGGGGGACTGGCTTGGCTGGCTGGGACTGTCCTATAGGATACGGCAGGGGTGTCCATTCAGGACCGGAACTAAAGAGAGGTATGTGGGTCAGAGTTATGCAGTTGCAAAGGCAGAGCCTGTCTTTATTTTGTTCATCATGGGTTTTTAGCATTAGTCTTGAGTTTTAAAAAATATTGCATTGAAATATGATTTATCTTGATTACTAAGGTGTTTTATTTTTTTTGACTCCCCCTTAAATTCTGTGCCCGAGGTGAGAGGTCCCAGCCCTCCTCAGAGGTGGGCTGAGAATCTGTACTGTGAAATCAGCCTTTCCCAGTCCCCACTGTGAGTCTTAGGGAAGCCCTGAGCTCAACTGTAGATGGGGGATGTCCATGTGACCTAAAAAATAAGACAAATTTGGGAAAGGTCTGCTTTGCCGTTTCCCCTAGAGCAGTGATTTTCACTCACCGTAATTTTCACTGCATGGAGTTAGCTGTCTGAACCGGGGTCAAAAGGGAGGTCCCCTTAGGACCGGGAGAAGAATTGTGCCCCCAACTTCCAACAGAACAGCCCTCATTCAGTCCAATTTTTAGCTGGGCTTCTTCATCAGATTTCATATTGCTAAAAAAGAGTGGAAAAGCCACTATAGTCAAGTCGATGATGGTCCTAGAAGTGGCTAGTTAGGTGTCCTGAGGCCTCCGGATTCTTAATTAGGGCAAAGGATCCTTAAGCAACACTCTGGGTGTGAAGGTCAGTATCTTGAGCCCCTTTGTCCCTCAAGGGAGGTCTTGAGAGGCGCCTGCGTCTGGGCCTCCACCTCAGCCACCAGCACAGATGAGAATCTGGGCAAGAAGATGCCAGAAACCTGGACCTTCAGTGACCCAGCTCCTCCTCTGCCCTCGGTGTGGTGGGCGCGTGACTCCCCTCCCAGCGTGGCCCACTCTGGGCTCCCCCCACCTCAGATGGTATTTGCTTTCCCCTCCCTGGAGTTTTAAAGGCTCTTTGTGTGTCACGTTTCTCTCTGTTCTGCGTTTTCAATCGTCTTCCGTTCTCTCTTAGCCACTTCGGAGGGGGGCAAAGCTCATTCCATAAATCTAAGGTATTATTACAGGTGACGGCAGTGCCTGATCTCTGTGACACCCACCGGGTTCCAGAGGGTAGAGCTAATTAGTCGGAACACTTACTTTTCAGGCGTGAGTCACTGGAAGCAGGTGTCAGGGGGAGGCTTTAACGAGGCCCTCGTGACTTGCATATTTCCAGTCGGCATCACTGCGTGTACACTGTGCAGAGGTAGCCCTGCCCCTGCCTCCCCACTGGGTAGGGGGAGAGAGAGAGAGAGGGAGGGAGAGGGAGAGGGAGAGGTGCTCGGACGTCCCGCTATCCAGTGTTAAAAGCAAAAGCCTTTCTACTTTTCTGGCCCTTTTTCTTGCTTCCCCTCAGTCTTTCATTCATTCCACAAATGTCTGTTGAGTACCTGCTGGCTGCCGGGCCCTGTGCTAGCTGTTGGGAGTCAGCCGTGAGCTCTATCGCTGAATCCCTGCCACGATAGCACTGACCTCCTTGAGCGGGAGACAGACCCTAAGTGAGGAGCAGAGAAATAAACAAGGCAATTCCAGAAGCCGATAAGTGGATGGAGAAGATAAGCTGGGTGAGAGAGCGCGGGCAGCGCGCGTGCTGGAGAGGATTCTCTAGGCAAGTGGTCAGGAAGGTGATGGGAGGAGGCAGCTCTGCCGTGCTCGGCAGGACGGAGGGATCTGAATGTGTGAAGGCCCGGGGCGGGAAATGGGCTGGGTGCTTCTAAAGAGCAGTGTGGAGGCCAGCGTAGTCGGATGGAGTGAGCGAAAGAGAGACACGTGGGAAATGGGGCTGGAGAGGGCAGCAGGCCCAGGCAATGCCGGGCATTTGCGCTTTATTCTCAGCGTGATGGCTGCCGCTGTGGGTTTAGGCAGGACAGTGATGGGACCAGATTTATTTTAGAGCTTGCTTTCCGCAGCTGGCCGAGGGGAGGAGCCGGGGCCAAGGCAGCAGGTGTTTGGGGCGGAGAAGCCAGCGATGCTGCGGTATCTGTGAGGCGGAAGGCAGGCATGTGACCGCCACCTGGGCGCCAAGCCCCCTCTCCAGACTGGCACCGAGGGGCTCTGAACTCTGCAAGCAGAGTAAATCTGGTGGGCTGCCCTGGGGCTCCCTCTCTACCTGGCACCATCCACACTGCATGAGATCAGGAGGTGTTCCTGGTCGGGTGGGTGCTCTGTAGGTCTTTGAGGGGCCCAGGGAGGCCTTTGGGGGCTTCAGACTATGCTCTCAGATGGCCCAGGAAACTGTGGTCCACCTTCCCAAAGCATCAACCTAATGTCATCTAGGTTTACATTTAGATTCAGATAAACAGTCTGAAGCATTTTTTTTTCAAAAATTAAAATAAATGTGGCATAGAATAAAAAAATCCACACTATTTTTTTTAAAGAGAAAATCAAGTGATTTCACCTTTGTAGTCAGCAATGCTGACTTGGTGTCTACAAGGCTGTTAGGGGTGCCTTGGGGGAAAAGTTTGAGAAACAGGCCTTAAGGTGCAAACGAGGAGAACAGCAGATGGGAGAGAAGGAAAAAGGAGGGAAAGAGAGGCCTGGAGGTGGGAGGAATCAAAGAGAAAGAAGAGCGAGGGACTGCAGTCTTTACCAGCAGTTTCCCAAAGGTACCTGCCCTGTTTTCCTCCAACCCCACGGGGACCCCACTAGGCATGAAGGACCCAAGGAAACAGGCCCTTTCACTTCTGGCTCCCACACTGGCTGGCCTTGCTGGGAAGTGCCGTTTCCTCTCTTAAGAGAGCTCCGTGGAAGGCTTTTTCTCTCTTTTTCACCGGTCTTCTTTAATCGCACGTGATCCACACTGAGGACAGACGTGTAGCTGCTGCTGTTGGTATTTTTTCTCTAGGCAGCCCCAGAAAGCAAGTCTTTGCTGGGCATGTTATTTACATGGTGGAAAGAACAAGCCATTTCCTTATTAGGGAAACAGGCATGGGGGCTGGGGCGGGCGGGGGGACCGACAGGGCTGTGTGCTGGGCTTCACTTCTGGACTCTGAGGACCAGGGACCCCCTGCGGATGGACGCTGGGACATCCTCCCTGGGGCGTGGCTCGGTCACTCCTAGGCCAGGGCTGCGCTCAGAAGCAGCACGTGCCTTCGAAGGCTTCTGCAGTGATGGCGATAGCTTCAAGCCTCAGAGGGCGGGTAGGGCTGGGGGTGTCCTCGCGGTGGCGGTGGCGGGGTGTGTCCTCTGGGCTCAGTTGTTGTCTCTGGTGTCTGAGGAGGCACTTCCAAACAAGATGTCACTGTCGTGGGACATGCTGCTCAGCTGCGACTTGGTTTTGATGAGGAACTGGGTCCTCCGGAACATCACCCTTTCTTGCTCCTGCTTGAGCTCCAGGTAGGAGCGGGAGAAGGTGTGGAAGATGGAGGTCACGGGGAAGGCCATGAGGAGGATGCCGCTGAGGATGCTGCTGAGCGCCACCACCTGGCCAGGCGTGCTCCTGGGTACCATGTCGCCATAGCCCACAGTTGTCATGGTGATGACGGCCCACCAGTAGCAGGCAGGGATGCTGGTGAACTCGGGGCTATCGGCCATCTCGTTCTCGATGACGTAGAGGAGGGGGGCAAAGAGGGCGATGGCCACGCAGAGGAAGAGCAGCAGGAGGCCGAACTCGCGGGTGCAGCGGCGGGCTGTGAGCCCCAGCGTCTGCAGCCCCAGCGAGTGGCGGGCCAGGCGCATGACGTACAGGATACGCAGCGCCCGCAGGACGCGCAGCACCAGCCCCACCTTGTCCAGGTAGCTGTTGCCTGTGCCGGGCTTGCGGCGGTCCGCGGCGGCGCCGTCCACCAGCAGGGTGATGTAGTAGGGCAGGATGGCCACCATGTCAATCAGCGTCAGCGGGCTCCGCAGGAAGGCAAACTTGCTGGGCGCCTGGATGAGACGCAGGAGGAACTCGAGGGAGAACCAGCCCACACACACAGACTCCACGATGAAGATGTTGCGGCACATCTGGGAGCACTGGCCCTGGGAGAGAGGGGAGAGGTCAGCGGTCCCACCAGCAAGGAGCATGAGGCTCTGTCCTGGCTGGGCTACGCGGGTGAAGGGTGGTCTGGGCATGTGCCTGTCCGTGTCCTGCGGCCCCGAGTCCTCTCTTTCTCTGGCTATGCTCACTCCCTGGTTGATCCCGTGCAGACCTAGGGCTTGAAGTACCATCTCAACACTGACCATTCCTAATCTCTCTCTAGCCCAGACCTCGCCCCTGAACTGCACACCCCAGACGGGCTGCCTCCTGGGATGTCTGGTAGGTGTCTCAAACTCATCGTGTCCCGAAACGGGCTCCTGATTTCTTTCTTCTTAAAATTTATTTTTATTGAGATGTAATTGACATATAACATGGTGTACAAATTTAAGGTGTACAATGAGTTGATACATGTATATATTGCAATATGAATAATTATCGTTCCGTTTATTGTGTCGAGAACATTTACGATCTAGTCTCTTTGGGCTCCTGATTGCCTGCACACCTGCCCACTGTGGATTCCCTTCTTAGCGATCAGCAATCCTATTTTTCTGGGTGCTCAGGACAGACTTGGCCTCATCCTGACGCCTCCCCTGTAATCCTCATGAAATCCCACTGGTGCTTCGTTTAAAATGATTCCAGAGTCAAAGCACTTCTCACTCTGTCCACTGCCCCACCTGGGTCCAGCCACCGCCCTCTCTGACTTGCACAGTCGCAGGCACCTCCTCCCTGGGCTTCCTGGTCCCTGCAGTCCACTTCGCACACACAGCCAGAGGGACTCAGAACGTGAATCGGATCCTGTCCCTCCTTGCTGAGCATCCTCCATGGCTCAGAGAGATGGCTCAAGTCCCCCAGGGGCACAGGTGGCCAAGCCACCACCTCTCCCACTTCCTTGCCCCCTGCCTGCCTCGCTCACCTGCTCCAGCCCCACGGGCCTCCTCACTGCTCCTCCAACACCCCAGGCTCACCCCCAGCTCAGCGTTGACTTTTCTTGACTTTCCCTGCAGGATTCCTCTTCCCCCAGACACCCGTATCACTCTGTCCTCCCTTCCTCCAGCTCTTTACTTCCATATCACCTTCCCAGGGAGGGCTTTTGGGACCTGCCCTGTTTAAAAGCCCTCCCCCTTTTTCCGGTACCCCGATTCCCCTTGCTCTATTTGATCGTAATGCTCATCATCTTTTAATATGCTCAATAAGTTACTTATTTACCATGTTTATCGTCTGTCTCAGCCCTGCCTGCCTGCCCCACTGCCCCAGGAGACTGCAGCCCCACAGGGCAGGACAGTTTGTGTATTGTTCACTCTCAGGACCCCAGTGCCTGGAAAGGCCCAGCACGCGCCCAGTGATCCATTCATATCTGTTACCAGGATGGACGGAAGAGCCCTGGCCTGGTGTTTAGACGGGGTGTCAGATGAAGGCCAGGCAGGCAAAGGGAAAGCCGCGGAGGTGGCCCAGGTGGGACGGAGGCCTGCTGGGGTGCGCAGCCATCTAGCTCGTCGCCCCCGATGGCTGTCCCAGGAGAATTCGGTCTTGAGGCTGCCTCACCGAATTTTTCAAGAGAAGCTGGAAATTTGGAGTTTTACATGAAATCTCCTGGGTTTTAAATGTTGTGACAATTCAATACAAAGAAAGCACTCCATGGTTCACTCAAACACATCTGTGCGCTGTATCTGTCATGTGGGCTGCTGCCAGCTGTTGCTCTGGTCTGCAATACAACTGGACGGTGGATCGTCCCCAGTGGGTTTGGACCTCAACCTCAAAGGGGCCTTTGGCAGAGAGGGAAGGCACAAATGGTTCTACCTGGGGCATCTTGTCGGTTCCCGGGCACAGCTGGGTTCTACCAGACCTGCTCTGCTAGCTTTTCCTCTAGGAATATGTGAGAGGCTGGAGAGATGAACTAGTACTGGGTGAGGCTTTGAGATCTCAGACCTCTGGGACAGGAAGCCCCCTCCTCTGGGAAGCCTTCCTGGAGTGCTTCCCCTCCAAGTATCCCCAGCACAGTTGGTGGTCCTCTCACAAGAGCCCCCTTGGCTTGTGTGTCATACTTATGGTCACGGGGCTGTCACCTAGACTTGAGCTTCCTGAATCTGGAGACCCACTCTGGTCATCCTGTCTGCCCTGTGGAGCCTGAATACAGTAGGCACTCAAACGTGTACTCAGGTGAAACAGTGAACCCCACTGGTCCCCCAAATGAAGCAGAAGAACAGCATTTTTACTGAGTCATGAAAAAGGCCGGGTATTTTTTTTTAAAGCAAGTATCAGAAGTTGAATAAAACTGTGGCTTTGTTAGTATTTTCCTGATAAAATCAGTATTGTGTATGTTGGAGCCAAGAAGAAATCTACACTAAATACAGGTGCTTCCAGACAGGTCTCAACTGACGGGCATTTTCTCTTTTTTTGGTAGGCACGTATAATCCTCATGGTGAGCACTTCCTGCACGCACATCGCCAGGCAACGTTCCAGTCACTTCCCGTAGACCCATTCGCTGAACCCTCAAGTGCTGTGAGGTGAGCCTGTTCACAGCCTCTTGGACATGTAGGGAAACTGAGGCACAGAGAGGTTAAGTAACTTGCCTACAGTTACACAGCCAGAGTGGACGAAGTGGGATTCAAATTCAGGCCGTCTGGCTGTAGCCCTGCCCCCTTCATCACTACCCCTTATGCTTCTCAAAAGTTCATTTTACTGGTTGAGTGCTGTTTTCTTAACACTGGTTTTTAAAATTCAGTGTATTAAAAAAGAAGTGTCAGAAACTCCCTGCGAGTTATAAAGGCAACACTATCGCTACTTTTTCCATAATATATGTGTTTGGGAAAACCCTCACGTGGTGAGTGGTTCTAATGTTTGATCAGAGAGTTCATGTAAAGCCCCTAGCACATGCAGGGTACACAGCCAGTGCTCAATAAATGCTGGCTGGCATGATATTTATGTTGAGTTCCTACCGCCATACTACCTATTTCTCCAATGCCTACACAATTTGCACCATCTGAACCTTTTGGTCTGTCTTGAGACCTGCTTCCAGAACCCCTATGTATGGGGAAAGGGTCCCAACTCAAAGGCTGAGGGTCTCATACATAAGGAGGCTGAACTGTGGGGCTAGATGAGGTCTCACGCTGCCATGTGGCACCCATACTTCCACGTTTAAGAACCAGACTAGGGACTCAGTCAGACCTGGGTCTGGGCAAGCTGCTTTGCCTCAGTGTTCTCAGCTGTCAAGTGGGTGTGAGAACACCTCCCATACCAGGATGCTGGAAGATTCGCTGAGGAGATAAGATGCAGGCAGAGTGGCAGCCCAGCCCTTGGCTCCTAGTAACTGCTGGCTAAGTGAGTGGTATCCCTGAGAATTGGACACACACCCCATCAGGCCCTGGAGTGAACACTTTATGGGAATTCTCTCATTTAACAGAAAGAGATGCTCACTATTTGAGGTCATGTGCACACACACACATCTATCAATAAAACTCATATTCAGGACCCAAAAAAGCTTTCTGGGATATTTTCATGCAAGGGAATTAGGAAGGCTGAGAAAGGATGCAAGTTGGTGAAATAAATTTTGATGGTATATGTCATGTGCTTAGCTTGGGGCCAGGTACATCATAGATCACATCAGCCAGCCATCCATCCAACAGGGAGTGGCTGAGTGCCTCCTCCCTGCTGGACAATGTTGGGGGGGGCAGGGCACAGCGCAGACCTGCACAGGCATGGAGCTTGTGTTTGAACGTGGAGACGGGCAACACACATGTAAACACACTTATAAACAGATGTAAGCACAACGATGGACTGGGGTGTTGCTCAGCCAGTGCACTCAGGGAAGACCTCCTGGAGGAGGTGACAGTGCAGGTGAGAAGGCTGTGCACTTCTGGGAGGAGAGTGGTCCTGGGCTCTTACCTTCTCCTCCTCCTCCCTCAGGCTGGGTAAAGTGCTGATGGAGAGGTTGACGGCGGTGACGGTGACAAAGAGCACCGACAGGCAGGCGAACACCTTGCCGGGCAGCCCTGAGTGCGGCCTCTCTACCATGTCGCGCAGTCTCCGCATGCAGCGGCCCAGGCGGCCCTCGCCCTCCGTGGGGCCCTCGCTGTCGTGGTCCTCGCTGTCCAGCGGGTCGTCCTCATCCTCCCGCTCCACCATCTCGGCGAACTCCTCGATCTTCTGCAGGTAGCGGCGCTTACAGCAGCCGTCCAGGTGGTCCTCGGCGATGCCCCAGTAGAGCAGCTCCTCCTGGAAGGACAGGGCGCACATCTCCCGCAGCAGCCGCAGCTTGCCGGCCCTCAGGAAGGTCAGGATGGTGCCGAAGGCCCCCGGGTTGCGGTCGAAGAAGAACTCGTTGCAGGTGACGTCGTAGTCATCGCACACATTGAGGATGTCGTCGAAGTTGGTGCAGGCCTTGAGCTGGCCCAGCCGCGTTAGCGGGAACTCCTCCAGCGTGGTCCAGGGCAGCGAGTACTTGATGCCGCCCACATTGATGATGATCTGGCGCCTGCGGTCCTCTGGCTGGCCGCCCTGGCGGGGCTCGTCTTGTGGCCGCAGCCGCTGGGCTCGGCGGTAAAAGACGCCCTTGAGTGATTGGCTTTGGGGGAAGAAGGCCGGGTGGAAGGAGGCGTCGGAGGCGCAGCTCAGCGCGCTGTAGTCGTAATCAGAATTGTCTCCCGGTAAGAGGGTCATTTTGGGCCTTCACATCCCTCTCGGGCCTGGGGGGAGAGGGGAGGAAAGACCCACAGTGACTCCTGCTGATATGGACTGAATTGTGTTCCCCCAAATTCACAGGGGGAAGCCCTAACCTCCAATGGGTTGGTATTAGGAGGTGGGGCCTTTGGGGGGTGATTAGGTTTAGATGAAGTCATGAGGGTGGAGCCCCCGTGGTGGGATTAGTGCCCTTATAAGTAGAGAAAGAGACACTAGAGGTCCCATGTGAGGGCACAGTGAGAAGGTAGCCACCTGCAAGTCAGGGAGAGAGCCCCCATCAGAACCCGACCATGCTGGCACCCTGATCTCAGACTCCCAGCCTCCAGAACTGTGAGTTATAAATGTCTGTCTGCTGTTGTGGCTACAAGCATAGATTTTGGAGTCACGTGGCCTGGGCAAGTTACTCGACCTCAATGTGTTTCAATTCCTCATCTGTAAAATGGGTATGACCATATGATCTACTTCACAGTATTACTGAGAGGATTCAATGAATTATGTACTGTCTAAGACCACTTACTACAGTGCCTGGAACATGGTAGGTACTCAATACTTGCTGTCTACTATTATTTTTTAAATTATTTTATTTTATTTATTTTTTGGCCATACAATGTGGCTTGCAGGATCTCAGCTCCCTAACCAGGGATTGAACCCGGGCCATGGCAGTGAAAGCCTGGAATCCTAACCAGTAGGCCACCAGAGAACTCCCACTGTCTACTATTATTAGTATTTAACTCAAACGGACACCTTGTATTCCTTCCACACATGGAAAACTGATATCACTTGCCATAAATCAGGGTCAATGTCCAGAAAATGCACAGTTATCACAACGGTGCCATGTTTGCTCATATATCAGTAAACATCCTCTTGAGGATACAGGAATGAATTGGACAGGCATGCTCACTCCTCCAGAAAGCCCTCCTTGGCTCTTCCAGCTAAATAGAATGTCAGCCCCTCCCCCCATTTATCTTCACTGCACTTGTCACCTGTTTTCGAATGACCTGTGTGCAAGCCTGGCTCCTTTAGTAGACTGCTTGCCCCCTGGGGGAAGAGTGTGCTTTACTCGTCTCTGAATCCCTGTGCCCAGCAGCATAAAAGCTCCAAGAAATGCTTAACAAATGATTACGTTTCCTGTTGGTGAGGCCAACACGATGAGGGCACTTCTGAGAAACTGACGTCAAAATCTCAGCTTCTATAGACTTCTTCCTTCCCAACCCTCAAAGCTAAGGGTTTGTGCCACTAGAATGAGATCGCTTATTCATTCATAGCTCATGGGCTGCATTTGGTTCACAAATATTTTGCCTGGCTTGGAGAAGATTTTGAAAATGGAGACATTTCCTGTAAAAATTTGTATATCTTGGTTTCTTTTGAAAAATCAGACTATCTGGTAATGTTTGGCCCAAATTCCAGCTGAGAAATGACTGCCCCCTTTAGGCAGGGCATGAACGCTACAGTACACCACAGTCCCTACCCCTCCCTGTTGTCTTCCTAACACCCACTTTACTTCTCTCATGTATGTTTCCTTCTGGCCCCTGTAGGCATTTGAGTTTGAGACCCCTACATGACAGCAACAGAGCTCTCCAGAATTCAGCTGATCCAGGGAAAAGTAGTAAGGGTCTAATACTTTGCTTTTAAAAATCACCATTCCTCTCCCCAGCTCAATTCCCCACGGATGCAAGTGGTACCAGCAAAGCCTATCAATTACAAACGGAAACTATTTCCGATACCTGAGTGTCCATCTGTGCTATGGACATGTTCAGGGGAAACACACGCGGGTCCACACACATACACGCAGCCCTGCACGGATGAGAAGCAGTGCTTAACAGGAGCCACGGCGGTTTCCACATCTGAAAGGGGCGCCTTCCTAACAAATTCTTGCACAAAAGCAAATCCTCACTCCACTCATTTATCTTTGGGGCAAGCTATAGTTTCACAGATCAGGTTTTGGAAAACTAGGGTACACCCGTGTTTGAAAAAAATGATTTGATTTTAAAGAGTTGAGTGTTTTTAACTTCACCTAAAATTGGAACTCATCTCCTCAGGCAAAGCCTGCTAGAATCCCTTGAAGGGGAAAGATCGCTTTTAAGTGGGACCGCTTTTCAGCTCTGCTGCTTTCTCTTTGCCACCAAAGACAAGAGGGAAAACGACATTCTGTTTGGCAAGAATAGTGATGAAGGTAAAGGAATATTCCTCTCATCCTGCAAGCCCTGGAGAGCTCTTGTGAAACCCCACATCTGTAATCACTTCTCTTCTTGCAGAATTTCTTCTTTCAACCCTCCTCGATTTCCCTCCAGCAGAAAGCACCCCCAATGAACAATTCCTCATTTTTTTTTTCTCTCATGACCCACGTCAATTGTGAGTTAAAGCCTCAGCCTCCTATGTGGAAAGTTGTCCTGTCTCAGAGACTTGTTAGAATGGAGAGGAGAGAAAAAGCATGCTTCGTTCAGGCTGCTTGTATGCAGAGGGCCAGAGGGCCCTGGGGAGGCCCAGATGCTGGAATTTGCTAAGCGAGGAGGGGGGAGCACTTCTCCCGAGCCTTTGGTCTTGGGGTTACCCAGTCTGATGGGTGTGGGGTGACAGTTCTGCACGCTAGAGTCTCGGGTGAGGATCATAGATCAAACAGGCTCCAAAGTCCTGCTTCTGGAATGTAATGCTTCTTTTCACCCAGCCTGATACCCTCACAAAAAGGCTGATCTTTTAAAATTACCCTACAGTGTTAGGTCTGTCGGCTCTCGAGCATGGTGAAATTCAATGATTTTGCCTCTTAGGGTCTATATGTGTACTTGGGAAGAGGCAGCCATTTGAAAAAGGGGCTCCGATGGTGGGCATGAAGAGGAGTCGTCCTGAGGGAGCCGTCATGCATTCAGTCAACACTTATCATGTGTCGGACTGGGCTAGGTCTGGAGGCACAGCAGAGGACAAGACGGACCCAGCCCTGTCCTCACGGAGGTGACGTTCTAGTGGGGGAGACAGTCTCTAAGTAAGTACACAGGCTGTAGTGGGTGCTGTGATGAAAACAGAACAAGGTGACAGATGGGAAATGACTGGGGGTCAATGTTAGCTGGAGGGCTAACCCAGGAGGGCTTCTCGGAGGAGGGGACCCTGGGGGCAGAGCCAGCCCTGGGAGGACCTGGGGGAGGGTGTCTCAGGTGGTGGGAATGGGAAGAGCCTGCTCCCCGACCTGGGGATGGGCTTGGATGGTCAAAGACCAAAGTGAAGCCCGAGTGGCTGGGCAGAGTGAGTGAGGGGAAGGTAGGAGAAGATGTGTGTGGGGGCATCGGCAGGCATCAGACGGAGCTGGGGTTTATTCCTCGTGGGCGAGGCATCCTCAGGAGAAGATTCAGGCTGGGTTGGGGACAGCAGGCTGAAAGCCCCTGTAGTCATTCTGGAAAGAGACCATCAAGGTTTGGATCAGTGGAGGGGTCTGGAGAATTGGATGGATTTGGGGTGGACTTTGGTGGAAGAGCTGACAGGACCTGCTGCAGGACTGGAGTGTGGTGAGGGGGAGAGACTAGGCTGCAGGATGATTCCAGTGGTGCCATTCACCCAGGTGACCGATAGGTGGTGCTGTGATGAGGCCTGAGTTAGAGGCAGCCTTTCCTGGCTGTGGGATGATGGACAGGAGAGGGTGTGGGCAAATTAGGGAGAGAGAGCAGGGATGGGGGCCTCACACATGGATGGATGGGTGGTGTCAGACCACCAAAGCTGACCTGATGATCATGTGTGGTCGGGGAGGGGATGGTATTAGCTGGTAGCTTTGACCTGGCTGGGCTGGGGTGGGCAGGAGGGCCAGGCTAGCAAAGATACGGCGAGGCGCAGAAGCCGGTATTCCCTGTGCTCAGTGCCTGCTGCCCAGCACCCACTTTCCTGCTGAAGATGCACTCCACCCCAGGCCCGAGTGGTCAGTGTGGGTAGACACCACTAGGGGGGCTCTGGTAGACAGAATAATCCCCCCAATCCCCACCCTGCCCCGCCCAAAAGATGTCCGTGTCCTTATCCAAACCCCTAGAACCCCTGAATATGTTAGATTATATGGCAAGCAGGAATCAAGCTTACAGACAGAAATAAGGTTGCTAATCGGTTTCCTTTGAGGTGGGAAGATTTTCCTGGAGTCTCTGGGGCCTCCATGCAACCACAAGAGTCCTTAAAGATGGCAGAGGGAGGTAGGAGGGTGCATCAGAGTGATGCAACACTGTGAGAAAGACCCGACTGGCCAATGCTGGCTTTGAAGATGGAAGGGGCCACGGGCCAAGGAAAGCAGGCAGCCTCTGGAAACCAACACAGGCAAAGAATGGACTCTCCCCTAGACCCTCCAGAAAGGAGCACAGCCTGCCCACACCTTTATTTTAGTCCTGTAATGCCCATTTGAGACCTCTCTTCTCCAGAAGTGTGAGGTAGTAAGTTCGTGGTTTTTAAAATTATTAATTAATTTTTTTTTGGAGTATAGTTGATTTACAATGCTGTGACGTTCCTGTTGTTTTAAACCACTCAGTTTGTGGTGATCTGTTACAGCAGCAATAGGAGACAAATACAGGGGCTGTTGAGAAAAAGCTGGTTAGACTCCAGCTTGGGGGGCAACTTGCTGACTACCCCAAGACGGGGAAGCAGAAGAGCCCACTAGCTCTGAAGTCTGAACATCTGGGTTCAAGCCCAGTCACTCTGTGACTTTGGAAAAGTCATGTCCTGCCTCTGAGATGCAGTTTCCTTCCCTGTAAAATGGGAATATGAGTTGCTCCAACCTCCCTGAGTTATGCTGAGGACTAAAGCAGATTTCACAGGCGATGTGCTTGGCCCAATGCCTGACACCCTGTGGACCCTCAGTGGGCCTGCTGTATTATTATTAGCTATGAGGGAGGTTTGTCGTCCTCCCCCTCCACCAGCCAACTGTGACTCCTTTCTTGACCTGATCAAGCAGGACTGGAACCCAGCATTGTCTGACCCCCAGAGCCCCTTGCTGGAGGGAGTGCAGCCTGGTATAGCCTCTGGGAAAGCCATCAGGGGTACTGAGGGGAATGTACCTTATGATACAGGAAACCCACTCTTTGGTATATTGCCCAGACCTGGGTCCACAGGGGTTGTGATAGACATTGTCTATAATATATTATTTCCACTCAAATAGTTGACTCAGCATCTGCTTCTGGGGACTCGTATCTAAGCGAGGAACAAGGCACAAGAACGTGCAGCTTGTGTTGCTTTGGTGCTAGGAGGTCTCCCAGTGTCCCTCCCAGGGGGGAAATGAACAAGCCATGCAGATGGCGGAGGCCTGGAGGTTGCACAGGAATTAGAAGCAACGGACTAGATGTAGGTTTAGCAACACATTTAGGTCTTAAAAACATGGTGCCGAGTGGAAAAAGAAACAGAAGTTTATAGCACTATGCTATTTATGTAAATGAACACACACACAACATTACATATGTTACGAAGACTTGAGCACATGTAAGGACCTCTATCAACCACAGGGAGGGTGCCTGGGAGGGCAGGGGGAGGGGAATAAGCATGGGGATTGGGATGAAGGGAACAGTGACTAAGGTGGCCTGGCACAGGCCAGTGATGAAGAGTGGTATGAAGTAGAGTGTGGTTAGTACAACCCTGGGTTTTAATCCAGGTTTTAGAAAAAAGAAGAAGAAGAAGATGAAAAAAATCAAGCCACTGCGTTCGGAATCTCCCCGGACTCAGTGGAGTTAGATTCCCAGGCCCCTCCCCAGAGCCTCTCCATCAGAATCCCCAAGGGGGAGGCCCAGGAATTGGCATTTTCGAAGGCTCCCTGAGAGCCTGCTGACGTTTGAGAGAGAGAAAAGGGAGGGGGCCAGGAAGGTCTGCAGACCCTCTAGCTGCTCTGGGCTTTGGCAGAAAGCCCCCTGCCCAACTGCTCAACCTCCTTGGGGTTCTGGAAGCCTCTGTGGATCCCACGCTAGGGGAGCTTCACTGGAGAAGTGGAGACCCTCTGTTTAGAGAGAAAAACCTTCTGCACTGGGGCTGCCTTGATCAAATGCCCCTTTGTGAGCCCACAGATCCGATGACACTCCCCGTGCAATTTCTTTTCCTTCTTCCTGGGAGAAAGATGATGTTCACGAGCTATGATGGAGGGCTGAGTACATTTCCAAAGAGGAATGAGCATTGAAGCCAGGAGGAGTTCTGAGGGGCAGCCCCCCCCCCCGCCACCATGAGGCTGCTCTGTGGTCAGCATCTGACTGAGGGTGGGGTGCAGGGCCTGGGGGGTAGCAGGATGGGAGGAAGGTCTAAGTCAGGCTTGCCTCGCTGTTACTACTGCTTTTGTTCATACCCATTCGGCCTGATACAGCCGACTGCACCTATTGAGGCGCCGGCCCTGTTCTGGGCCTGTTTCCCCCTATAAAGTGGGGATAAGTGTGCCGACCTTACTGGGCTGTTACGAGGATGTGGTGAATGGAGGTTTGCTGCAGGTATGATCACTGTCGCTTGATCTCTCATCCCCAGGGCCACATCCCATCAAGGACAGGAAGGATTCCACAAACTGTTATGTGCTGATGCCAACTGCTAAGACACCTCTTGGGTCTCTCCAGGGTTTTGACCAACTGCTGTCCTCTCTCGACTCCACTCTTCCAGTCCTAGGCCTGTCCCTCTTCTGAGCAGGAGGGGGGAATGCAGAGAGAGCACCAACCACTCACAGTGCTGTAGCAACACACGTCACAGCCTCCCATAATCACACACCAGGCGCCAGGCGCTGTGAAGAGCCTTAACTGTGCGAGCCCACGTCCTTCCCTAAGAGGCAGGTGTTACTATCAACACCCCCATTTTACAGACGAGGAAATTGAGGCTTTGAGAAGTGAAAACTCATGACTCTGGTGATGAAACCAGACTCCAGCTAGGTCTGTGGGATTCTGAACAAACCTCCCTGACTCTGCATTTTACTGGGCCCCTGCATTGCTCATTCCTGGTGGAGCGGAGAGGGTGTCCAGCACCAGAAGCAAGCCAGGGATGGGGTCTCTCGTCTCTATTTTCTATGCACAAGCTTTTGAAAAGTCTTTGCGGATGGGGAGAAGCAGGCAACTGCCCATAGCTGGGGAACCATCTTTATTCCTACTGCGTATTTGCACAAGAGCAGAGTAAGAAATCAACAAAACTCCTGCTTGCGTCAAGTTCCCAGTTGCCATTTTGGTCTCTGGGCAGAACTCTCCTATGGTGTAGACAGGCACCAGCCAGGGGTGAGGGTGTGGCCTCTGGACCACGCTGCCTGGCTCACCATTTACCACCTGTGCAGCCTTCTGCAAATAACTTCACCTCTCGTGCCTGAGTGTCCTCAGCTGTAAAGTGGGGGTAATCATCGCACTCTCCTCCTAAGTGCTCGGAGCCATGCCTGGCACATGAGAAGGGCTCTGTGCTGGCTAGAATGGCTTCTGCACAGCACGCCTGGCACCTCCCCTGCCCGCTCCTCCCCTTGCATTTCCTCTCTCAGAGTTGGAATGTGAAGCAGACAACGCCTTCCAGAGGGCTGGCCCTCAGGGCCGGCTCTCCATCTCACCTGGCGCTGAGGTCAAGCCACTCGCTTGGCTGGGCCTCAGTTTCCCCGTCAGCAATATAAACTGATGAGGCACGTTTCTGTGCTTGGCAGAACAGTGGCCTCCCAAAAGTGCCCACGTCCCAAGCCCTGGATGGAACCTGTGACTATGTTACCTAACATGGCAAAAGAGATTACGCTGCTGTGATTAAACCGAGGGCCTTGAGATGGGAGATGACCCTGGATCGACTGGTGGGCCCAATGTCACACAAGGGTCCTTATAAGAGGGAGGCAGGAGGATCAGAGTCAGAGGAAGGGATGTGATGACAGAAGCAGAGGTTGGAATGATGCGAGCCAGGAGCCGAGGCAGGCAGCCTCCAGCAGCTGGGAAAGGCAGAAACGGATTCTCCCCCCAGAAGGAACACAGCTCTGCTGCCCCTTGATGTTAGCCCAATGAGACCTACTTGGACTTCTGATCCCCCCAAACTGTAAGATAAGAAATTTGTTGCTTCCGGCCACTAAATTGGTGGTAATAGGTGGCAGTAAGAAATGAACCAAGTGCAATGCAACTCTCTTAAAAAAAAAAAAAAGTGTTTCCTGAGCTCCTCGGTCTTTGGCTTCTTTCTGCCCACCCCGCTCCACACCTGCCAACTTGTGTGATCCCCTGACCCTGATCGGGTGTCGAGGGCACCCCACTGATCTCTCCATGCAGCCCTTCCCCTGCCTGTGCGGCTTCATCGGTCACGTTAGGGCTCCTGGCTGGGCTGACTCAGAGGTGGGTCACGCCGCATTAATCCTCAATTAAAACGTTAATCAAAACAGATCCAGCCATTAGGCTGGCCCAGGTCCTGGCATGCTGGACCTCTGTGCGATGCTGTGCCCGCGTGGGGCGATCCATCTTCCTCGGCTTCCTCCCGTCCTCCCTCGTTACAATCCAACCATGCTGGACCTCAGCCCTGCTTCCTGCGAGCTGGGGCCCAAGTCACTGGGGTGGGGGGGATATTTGCT